>NC_045638.1:97092696-97765625 GCF_009829145.1 Chiroxiphia lanceolata | reverse complement strand
TCACTGCTTCCCATGGCAGGCAGGAGTTCAGCCATCTCCAGGAAAGCAGGGTTCCTCACGTGTAACAGTGACTTGGGAAGACAAACGCCATAAAGCCAAACATCTCCCAGGGTGTCCTGCTCCCATGTGGGCTCATCCACAGGTCACAGTCCCTTTGACTCAAGTTCACACTGGAATTCCAGCCTGTCCAGCACAACAGCACAGAAACAGCAGCGATGTCCTGGCCACCTGCCAGCCCAGGTGCATCACCAATACCATTATCCAAATGTTCCCAGGATCAGCAGAGTAAGGTGATCGGCAGCACAGCTCTACAGCCAGCAGGGAAAGCAAAAAGCCATCACTCATAAGCACTAGCCTCAGGCAAACAAGCCCCATGGAAGCACAGGAGCCTGATGATTAATATCTGAACAGCAGTAGCAGCTATAACCTCGATCCAGCACATTTCAATCAAATTTGTCCTTAGCATGTAGTGGACACACCATTAAGAAGACCAATGTACTGTGAGAAAAAGGATAGTGTTCTTAGTCGCTCTGGTAGTTGTCCAGGAGACTGTGCTGAAACTCGGGCTGTAGAATGCTTAGATTGCTGTATCCTCTCTCTCTGCAGAAGGATTTTGAGATGACTTTGAGAGTAAACCAAAGAAGGAGGGAACCAACCTTGTAACCACAAGGCTGGTTACAGAACCCTGTGGATTCTGGTATGCAAGTCTCTTTGATCCCTGATGGGAAACTGCAACTAAAGATGTGACATATTTTTCTTTTTGGCTGGAGACCTGACCAAATTGGAGAAAAGGTAAAGAAACCTAGTAAACAGAACTTAAAAAGAACATGTCCTGAATACCATGGACACCAGTGGGCTGTTGCTAACTGAGGTCACACCCATGTTGGTACCTCTGAAATTTTGACTTGCC
Organism: Chiroxiphia lanceolata; assembly: GCF_009829145.1. Taxonomy (NCBI): domain Eukaryota; kingdom Metazoa; phylum Chordata; class Aves; order Passeriformes; family Pipridae; genus Chiroxiphia; species Chiroxiphia lanceolata. The sequence goes on along the minus strand of NC_045638.1, from coordinate 97,764,715 downwards.
CTGAATCTCATGAAGAGGGGAAAGGAAGATGAGTCTCCTCTGCGTAGTCCCTTTGTCTGTAATACACTTAGTAAGAGCCAAGCAGAGCTGTGGCTTTGTGGATGGTCCTACCCTACAGCGAGGGTGCTGGTGGAGAAGCTCTGTGCACGTAGGTTTGTGTGCAAGTGCTCAGGGCTTGCTGAGCTGCTGCAGAGATAAGATGTAGCTGAGTACAGCTTGCAGCAGGCAGGCAGTTGACATGCACTGTGGAAACTCAGATACCAGGAGAGCTACAAATCAGCTAAAGTCAGTGTGGTTTTCTGCTTGCTGGCCTTTGGGTAGTTAGGTTACCATAAAGAATTAACAGTAATTTTGTTGGCTTCCGAATTGTTTGTTCTTCTAGCTCTTATCTCTGAGTTCATTCACACTGTATGTCAGCTCTGCAGAATGCAGACTCTGTTGGAACCAAACAGCTGTATGTGACAACAGATGGATAGAATGGAGCTGGGTCTGTAAGAGTGAAAGGAGTAGTTCCATGGTGCTATGCCAGCAGAATCATTGTCTGTATCCCGCCAGTGTCCTGCAGAAACCTCCCCAGGCAGTGATTTACACCAGGTTATGGGCTGCACCAGGAGAGGCTGAGGGGCAGCAAGGTGGTGGTATTAAAACCTGCACATGAGAAGGAGTGAAGTGACATAGCGTTTCTTCTTATGTATAAAGCTAGAGAACTACTCCAAATCTTAGTGTGCTGAGACTGAGAAGCATGATCTTTTTATTACTGGTGTTTAGGTCCTGACGCCTGCAGTAGCTGGTTCAGATGTAAAATGAGGCTCACAAAGCTTGAGATGGGGTCAGGCACAGGTAGAAGCAGCAAATGAACAACAAAGATCTAGATCATGTTCCACCTTGGAATTCTTTGTTCTCTCCCCTCTCCTCCTCACTACATTTGTCAAGCAAACCTAACTCAGCCTTAGACAGGTATTCTTCTATGGGTCAGAGGCTTAGGCCCGGCTGTACGTCATCAAATGAAAGATTAAACTCAAGGGCTCCGTTGTGATAGGACCATAAGATGTTTCAAGAAATTACATTAGAGACCTTGTTCTCTGTGGGATGCAGTTCTCTGGATTATGCAAAGAGTGTGACACAGATCTCAGGACTGTAATAATTTCTGTGCTTTATGTAGCAATAACTGCCAAAGCTCAATTATTCTCTCTCTCTGTGAGACACTTCAAAATTCTTATAGCAAAAGTGAGAGTTGCTCAACTTTACCTTCAGTCCTGTGTGACCATTCTGGGAAGGTTGATTTATTTTATTCTGTAAGAAATGCTACTTAAATACTAGGATACAAAGTATTTGAAATTGAATGACCTCAGTTTATACATTAGAATTAATTTCCAACTGCATATGTGTTAGACTTGGTCTTCTAAAAAAAGAGCGAAACTTGCATGAGCGATTACAGCCGTGCTTCTGCACAGTCACATATGGCTGCATTGTAGATGTTTGCTTCCTTCTCCTGAACAATTTGGTACCAGTGAGTTCTTGCTGCATGCCACATTGCTAAGACATACTGGGACTTCCTTTCATCTCTGCTAAGTGCTGAGACACTTCTGCAGATGGAAGCTGCTGTGCTTGGTACTAGTTTCTCATTGCCCTAGGAAACAAGACAATACTCTTAAGCAGGAGGAAGAATGTTGTGGAAATGCACTTTTGGTTTCTAGGAGTGTAAAAACAGAATTCCCCCTCTTTATTTGGTAGAGAAACAAATACCATAAGGCTTTATGTCTGTGATCTCACATGAGCATGACCAGAGATTGCCATGTTCCATATGTACCTGCTACCACAGAAGGTGTAGAGACGAAAAACAGCCTGCAGGAAGAAGAGGCCCAGGAGGCTCATAAGGCTGATGACACAGTGAAGAAAGCTTCCAATCTCTAAAGAGAAACAGTTGCTCATTAAGGTACATCTCAAAGATTGTATTTACCTTGTGCCTCCGTCAGGATTTCATCTTCTGGACAATGCTTTCTTTGTGCTTTTCTCAGAGGACAATCTAAGGTAGCTGCCTTCACCACCTAAAGCCTCCCTACCAACCAGTCTTTGGAAGCTGGAAGCTGCCTTTCAGTCTTATCACAACCTATGTGTTACCCAACAATTAGCAAGATGTAATGGCACCACTGGGTTACAATCCATAGATCTGGGTGATCATACCACAGACATCTTGGTGTGTCATGAACTTGTGAATAATCCTGCCTTTCCATTCAGCCCTGGAGGTGGGAGGGAAAACTGCTGCATCCATCTCCTTTCCTAGAATTTCACAAAGGGCTTTACAGTTCCGACAGCACTTCTGTTTATCCTGTCTCCTCCCAACAAATTTCTCACTGGAAACTTAGCTGCACAGTTCCTGCTGCAATCCTGCCAGTGCCACTGATGTTTGCTCAGTGCATAAACAGAGGGCTAAACAGGCTTTTGAACAGTAAATGCACAAAGGGAAGCTTATCTGAGGGACAACAGGCTATGGACTCACTCCAGCTCCCAGCTGGGTGGAACACCATGCAGGTTGTGTCAGTCACGTTGGTGTTACATGCTGTCAACCTTCTGAGAACAGTCACTGTCCCATTGTCATGGCTTTCTTCCTCAAGGGAGGAGTTGTTCCCTAGGAGCCACGAGACCTAGAGCGGCTTCCCTGCCGCTGCCTCGCACACGGGCTTCCCGTGCTCATCACAGAAGAGGCTCAGCCTTGGGGGCACTGCAAAGCACCAGGAAGGGAGACACATGGAGTTAGTCTGAATAGTTGGGCTGGGAAGTTCTTCTCCACCCAAAATGAAAGCAGTGAAAAGAGGAGAATAGGGTTGGAGGTGCCATCCCATGGCAACAATGTGGATCCAACTCACAAGAGAGAAAGATCCTGTCTTTTTTTTCCTTTTGGACAACTCTCCTATGTTCAGGTGAGCCTTACCACAGCCATTCTCCATATCCTCTGTTAGTATATGGGAAATTGCTTCACAGCTCTTGTTTCTAACTAGACAGTGGAAAAGGGAACAGTAGAAGGAAGCAGAGTTTTGGGAAATGAGGATAAGGGAGACCAGACCTACTCTCAGTGAAATGCATGGGTTTATCCCAACAAGAATGATAGAATTACAGAATGGCTTAGGTTGGAAGGGACCTTAAAGATCATCTCCTTTCAACCCCACTGCGATGGGCAGGGACATCTTCCACCAGACCAGGCTGATCAGAGCCCCATCCAGCCTGGCCGTGAACGCTTCCAAGCTGGGGCATCCACACCTTCTCTGGGCAGCCTATTGCAGTGCTTCCCCATCCTCTCAGTACGGGATTTCTTCCTAATGCCTAATTTAAAGCTTACTCTCCTTGAATTAAATAAAAGCTCCATTTCTTACTCCACGTTTCCCCAGTGCATGGGGAGAGCGGTTTTGTATGTCCAGGCCCAGACATGGTCCTTTGCTGAACTGTAAACAGGGAAGGAATCCCTTACCCACACGGTCAGGTGGTATATCCTGTGGAAATTCCCTTCTGGTGTTACAACTTCACAGATGTAGTTTCCCTCCTGGGCTATCCCCACTTGCTGTATCCCAAGCACAGGACCCAGATCTGGTCTGAATTTCCAGTTCATGCTGTCACTGCAGTTTGTTCTGTCTGTCGTGTTCGTATCAGCCCTGTAGCCCAAGTTGCAGGGGCCTCCAGCCTTGGGATATTTTCCATGTTAGCATATTTATATTTGATTTGAGAGGGCAGGCGAGCACTGAGCTGTCACCTACGGTCACTGACACTTCGTTGTTCCCTGAAGGAGAGAAGGAGGGAGAAGAACAGGTGAGAATGTACCAGGAGATGTCACAGCCTCCGAGTTGTGGTCTGTACCTCACAGGGAAATATCTGCACTGGTACAGGTGAACATGAGGCCCTGTCTGTGCCAGCCCAAGAACTTCATCTCTCTTCTTAAATGGGAAGAGTTTTCCAAATTCATGGCTGTGTTCACATACATTTGGCCTTGTTTTCAAACTCTCCCTAAAGCAGTGGATAAATGACATGACTGGGAAGCAGTGTCTGAATGAGCTGCAGAGCCCATTTCTGTGGGGAGATCTCCCAGTTTGCTTTTCCCTCAGCATCACTGAATACAGCAGGAAAATGAATGTCTGGAGACATTAATATTCTGTCATTCACCTTTCTTTTGTTCTGTACAAAAGCCACCTTCCAACTCAGGTCAAGCATGGGAGACAATTTCTGCCCTGCCACTCCAAAGCTTATATGAACAAATTTCCCTGATTATAGTGGTGACAGTTAAAATAATTGAGGAGTATGGCATTTCACTGGAAAGTACACATTCATGTTTCCTATTAGATGAAGAGATTCCCAAGAGACTCAAGATCACTCCTCTGTGACCTGCCTCACCTGTGCTAACAAAAATAAACAAAAAAAACAAACAGAAATTTGCAAAATTAAAGTAGAGTAGGGAGAAGGGGGAAGTATTACAGCTGCATTTGCAGATCCCATATTTTTGACATTAGCTCTGGTGAGTATTTAACTGAGTTTGGAGAGAAAAAAAACCTTTGCATTGTCTTATTAAAACTTTCACCTGGACCTATTGTCGGAAAATCCCAGTATACTTCATTTGTCAGGACAAGTCACTGATCCCTAAGAGTAAAGCTTGACATGGTGCTCAGACTAATCATAAAACCTCCCATCAATCATGGTTTTTAATAAATTTGTTAATTATAATGAAAAATATTATACTCCATGAAAATCATTACCAGTTTCCATCGAATCATTGAAAAGCCCAAGTTTAGCATCTTAGTGGCTTACAACAGAAAAAATCAATTTGCAGCTAGAAGTGTTTTGATTTGCAGGTTATTGGTTTTCCATCAAAACGCCCCTTCAGCAATTTGTAAAGATCCCTTCCACCAGATTTTCCCTTCCCAAAGAAGACTGGAGTAAACATCCCTCTGATACAATGTCTTTTCCTCCTCTGCCCTCAACAGAGACTTAGTACCAAAGTAGAATCAGAAACACCTGTAGCGCCTCTGACCTCAGTGATGGTGAGAAGGACAATGGTGTAAGTGACCTTGCAGACAACTTGCAAAAAAGTAGCTCTTGCTTTTGTGTGTGATGGGGGTTTCTTGCACCATCCAGCTTGCTGTGAGCTCCCCAGCATGCCTTGCCAGTGATCCTGCAGCCAGAGTCTCTGCTCCTCCTCCCCTCCTGCGACACACTTTGAAATGGATGATGCGTCAACCTACACAGTTCGAGGAGGACTGTAGGTCTGAGTTTATTCAAAATGGCTCCCCTATTTATAGAGGGGGAAAGGAAGGTTCTGGAACTGGGGGCAGAGACTTCACAAATAAGGGAAGGGAAGGAGGGTACAAGCCTTAAAAGGGAGAGCATGGGAGGAGTTCTACCCAAGTAGGGTAATGGGGGAAGGACATGACCAAATATGGGGATTCTGCACTGTGGCAGAATCCAACCAATGGGAAAACAGTAGTTAAACATGAGGCAAAGAACATTATAAAATTGAATAAAAACATGGGGGTACAACATGTTTGAACGGGCATTAACACAGGAAAGTAATTTTCTCAATCAAGCAGTCTTTGTTCAGGTAATGATATATCTAATTGGTTCATAGCACACTCTCTTCTTCAGAATCCTCAGTTAAGTTGTCTTGAAGTCTTTGCTTCCATTCCTTGAACTTTTCATCGTAGATACTTCCAACACTCCTGAGAGCCCCACAGCACAGCTACAAAGCTTCTTCCTAGCATGAAGCTTTCTCTGATGAGAATTGATGAAGAGAGCGGAAATGGTCTTAGTATTTGCATTTTGACCAATGGCCTTCTGTCTAATGGACAAAGCCTAAGAGGTGTGATTTTTCATATCTGATCTTGTCATTAACAAAAGTTTTGACACTAGACTGTCATCTCCCATTAGAGAGGTTTATTGGCACAAATCATGATATCTAGCAGCTCAAGTTAGGGGCCTCAAAAGAGGGACCAGGAATGACAAAAACCCTGGGCAGTTATAGTCGTACAATCTGAACTCCCCATCCCTCACTTGACAGTCTGGACCAACAGCAATATTTGGGTCTGGGGTCTTCCCACTCTTCACTAATTCAATGTTTCATTACCAAGTGGTAATGGCCATCTTCATATCCTGTCAGGTTGGTTTTGGTGGGGCTTTTGGCCAGTTTCATAGTCCATATTGTTACATGGTTCTTACAGTTCATATCACAGAATCATTTAAGTTGGAAAAGACCCCCAAGATCTTCAAGTCCAATTCTGCCTAGTCTCTGATGTTCAAAGTGATGGCTGGAAAATAATTTTCTTATTTTTTTAATAAGCCTTTTGGGTTTTCAGTCTTTGGATTACAGACTGGCCACAACACAGCAACTTACTGCATGACTGTGAAGAACAGAAAGGTTTTATATGGTCAATTTGGCATGGGGAGGCCTGATTTACGTTTTTTGGTTTTGGAAGCCCAAACTCTCAGTCTGACACCAGATCTGGAGCCAGACAGCATGGCAGTATCGTGGCAAGAGGACCACTGCTGTGCCCCAGGTAGCTGATCTAGGCTGATTCAGGTCCTGCTGGACCTGTCTGTTCTCCACCCAACTCCAGCACAGACCTGTGGAGCTGGTTTTAAGTGTCATTCACTGTTAGATTGCTTCCTCCTCAGCTCAGAAGGCTTCTGTGTTTTGAGACCCTGTTTCACTTGAAGTCATAGATCACCATGAACGATTGCATGACATCCTGTTTCCTTTATCTTGTTTCTTGCTTGCTACCTTACTTTTATTAGCCATTCTGCAAGAGCCCTGTAAAGGGTTCTACATGTCCATTATCCCCTAGCAGAGGGACTTACCCTCCCCCTTCTGCCCCTGTTATGGACATATCAAGTGCTGGTTTTAGCTATCTTTCTGCTATGTGGCTGCTCAGTTGTTATTAGTGGTTCAACCCCTGGAAGAGCAGAGTTTTGCAAAAAGTGGCTTCATGCTGCTGCTGCTGCTGCTGCTGCTGCTGCTGCTGCTGCTGCTGCTGTGTAGTCCCTCCCCAAGGGCTTCTGTCAGGGCCCAGGCTCTAACTGTGCTTTCCTCTCCATCTCCTGCTCAAAGCATGCAACAACACACACCTTGAAAAGTTTGGTTTGTTTTGTTTTTACTAGTTAAAAAACACAAAACATTTTACTTACTTTCAGAGATGCTGATTGGGTTTTTTTCTAGTATTGATGTGGCAAGTTTGGGTTAACTTTTAAGGAAAGTGTTTTAATTCCTGAACTAGGGAACTTCCTTTTGGGAGTGAAAAGGAAGGCATTTGAAGAAACTATTACTGGATTTATAAATTATCAAATAACACTTTGCCTGCATCAGAAATGCTTTTGGTGCAGATCATTAAAGAATACTGTAGTCTGAGCAAATGTGTATATCTGCAAGGGACAGAATGAGACCCTCCAGCCCTTACAGTGTAAAACTCAGAACTGTGGCTACATGAGCCATCAGTGCCCCTGAATTGTGGTTGCATTGCAGTTTTTGGATGCTATGCCCACAAAAACTTCAGCATGCTAAATAGGGTAACCTCAAACAGATGAGGCAATAAGATTACATTTCTAGATGATTATTATAAACAAAACAAAGGTTTGTTGTGGGATCTCAGTCATGCAACACTAGGTTACTGCATAAGCTGGTATTTTGCTTGGAAATTTCTATTATTTGAGCCTTTTGTTTTTTCATGCCATTGCACTGTTTTGGAACAGACATGGATTGTATGAAGACAGGAGCTCTGCTGATAAACCTGGTTAAGAACGTGGAGTACAGAAATGCCCTCACATAGCTTTGTTTGATGTTCTGAATGTCTGCAATAAAATCACTGCATGATGTGAGGCACAGCAAGACTGGAAAGGAAACACATGGCACTGTCTTCCTTCTTTACCAATTCCTTTATTTCAAGATTTACCTGCTGCTACCCTAGTAATGGTCATAGCCATAGCAACCAGAACTAAGGAAGCAAAAGTTTGTCTCAAGTCAATTCTTGATGCAGTGGTTATATGGTCCCCATCCCATATGCACCAATTATAGGGCTTTTCCACTTGATAGTGTCCTCACCAGTCAGTGTTATTGGCACTACTTTCATTTTTTCAGCCTAGATTCAAGGAGTTTCTAATAGCTTTAGCACACTTAAGACACAGAAATTTCTTCTCTTCTGCGCACTCACAGCACTGCATCCTGTGCTAATGACCAAGGCCAACTCTGAAAAAATGGATGTAGTAGTTCTGGTTTTGGCTCTTTGCCTGAAAGCCTGAAGTGCAAAAACAAATGCTGCAGCACAGGTCAGACCACATGCAAATAGAAAAAGTCAATAAAATTTAAGATGAATACTGAAAGAGAATTTCAGCTCTATAAAACCAGTAGAAACTACTCTTCAGCTCGGATCAGCAATATTGGCTGCAACATGAACAATAATCCCTCTGTCTTCCATTACTTTACCCCAGAACCTTTAAAAACCTTTCTCACTAATAAGTATAATGAGTATTTTAAATTTTTTAACTACTTTTAATGTCTCAGAATATCCAGTCCTTGAAGGGTTTGTAGCCTTGAATTCCTTACTGGGGATAGAGACACGTCTCTTCCCCTCCCCCCCCCCCAATAGAATTTTACATAGAGGAAAATGCAGAGTTTCTTAGTATTTTATACAAATAATTTAGCATTTAAACCTGCATATCCTAGTAACTGTAGTTCCTAAACCACCTTCCAAGTGAAAAGAACATAAGATGTATTTAAGGGCAAGCACAGATTTAGACACAATCAGCAGTGCTCTTACTGTCACAGAAAAAAGTAGGCAGGTTGGTGTGTGTGCTCTGTCCTTTTCAGCATGCTTCCTTGTCTGAGTTTCTCTTTCTGGAAATGAAACTCAAGAGCCCAGCTGGTTTGGGTTCACAGGAACCAAACTGCCCGTCCCAAATGCACAACAAGAGGCCCTCACTGCTCTCACAGAATTCCATCTCCAGCTGGTCTCACATACATCCTTCTCTGGGAAGTATCTGAAATGAATAACAGTTTGACCTGTCTCACGATGCTGGGATCAGACCAGACAAGATCAGACCAGACAAGACAGCTAGTGTTACCACTTCCTTCCAGCTCCACGCTCTTGGCCATTGTTTGGGATTTAGGTCAGTGTCAATGGTTATAGATCCCTCTTTCAAACTCCAGAGGAATGATTGTCAGAGTTTTTAATGTGGACTAAATTTGTAGTAATTCTCTAACATTTGAACTACATAACCAACAATTGAAAAAGACATCTGCTGTCACAGACATGAGGCATAGGCAATGTCAGACAGAACGCCTAATGTTAGGCAATAACATGCACAATAGGAAATAGTCTTTCAGGGGAGATACAAAGTAGACTTAAATGTTGCTAATTTACCAGCTCTGTCCACAGTAACCTGCCATCTTCCATCTTCATAGTCTGTCCTTAGAAAACCTGGACTGCAATTTAGTACAGGAAAAAAAACAAACCACCTTCCACGGAACACAGTTCTGGATTTCAGGTTTTAGATGTGAGTTTACTGGATGCTCTTGTTTATCCCACCCTTTGCTATAATTACAAGTATTCAGAAGGTCCTATACCATCTTAGTTTGTTCCTGACACCTATGTAGTCACATTAAAAGGAAGACTTAACAGTGGCTGGGACACTGGCCTGTGAACTGGGCACCTCTGTTCACATCATCACACCTGCAGAGGTACTGTTAAATGGCCCGACTGGTTTCTCTGCTGCCTTCCCTCCTGTCTCTGGCTGGCTGTTCTGGGTGTGATGTGCTAGAGAACATGTGCCTGGTGAGGGTAACTACTGCAAGGTGATTTGAAGTAGGCAAGTCTGCTGCCTGCAGCAGTGAGCTGTGTGGGACTCTGAGGCAAAAGTAGCACTTCCTCTGTTTTGCGTGTCACAGTTTGGCATAGAAATGTGGAAATCTGCCTACTGGAATGGTTATGAACATACCTCTGGACAGTGTGGTTTTGCTGTTACCTGATTCACCACAGATTTCAGTTAAAATTAGGTTGCTGCATTACCATCAAAAGGCCCCTCAAAAAAACAATTAGCAGTGTTCTTGACATAATTCTTGAAAGGTTTTGCTTTTTTTCTCTACATTTACCTATGGTTATTCACACCCCTGGGATGACAGGAGGGAGGCCTGCTCTGTAGATTCCAAACTGGTTGGAACAAAATAAAGGGCATTTGTAGATTTATTTGGGAGCACTCTTCTAAGCATGCATGTAGCAGCCAGTGATTGTGGTCTGTCCTGACCTATGCACATTTGAGCTCTGTCTTGCTGTGAAACAAAGCAGATTTTAAGAGGACTTGATTTACAGGTAGGAGAATACAGGAGGTTTTTTTCCCTACGTTTATACAGTGAACCTCTCACCATTAACAGCTTTCACTGATCATAAATTTGAGAAGCAGCATTTCTGTAGAAGTTTGTCTTACTACAAAATATTTGAAGCTATCTCTGAGACACATGTATGTTGCTGGCTGGCCTTTTCTTAAGGGATGGAAGTTCCCTCCCTACAGCTTTGTAACTGAGCTCAATACAAAGAAAGTAGGATGTAGCCTCTGTTATCTTCTAACAGTCCTTCCTGGACTTAAATCTATTCATTGTAAAAATTAAACTATTCAGAATTATAGCACTTAAAACAGAAGGCTATGATTGCAGAAAAAAGGGATCTCTGTCTCAAAGAAAATGCAACATTCCCCAGGACCCCCAGGCTTGCATGGCTGTGACATCAGGATATTTTTATATATTACTTTAATAAAGATACTGATAGAAGTTTACTTTCATTTGATGGTGCTAAAATTGTGGTACTTCTTTGAAGCTGAAATGTGTCAAGGACATACATTTATTTCTGTAGGTTTTGTAGCCCTATGAACTGTAGTCATGGAGAAATATAATGTAAAAAGCTCTGTAGTTTTTTTAATATGAAAACAGCACTCTGATACATATCAATTAAGCAGTAAAACTTCACAGGTTTTTTACTATAATGTGAACACAGGTGGCAACAGTTTTGTGGTTAGTTTGGGTTTGTTTATTTTATCCAAAATAGAACTGACCTCTATATAGTTCAACTTAAACAGAAATTACTGATTTTTTTCTTTAATTTCTTAATTTTTTTACTTATCAGGATAGCTCTTGGAAAACTGATGGCTGCAGCAGGGAGCCAGAGGATGCTGCAGGACTAGGTTGTTTTGCCCTGTTCCGTGGCCAAACAGAGCATCAGTGCACAGAGCCCTCAGCAGCTCAGAGGTGTTGCTGGGCTTGGCCTGAGTCTGTAAGAACACAGATGAGAAGACCCAAAGCTAAACAGATGACAAAAACTCAGAGGAGCTGTTGACTCCCTCAAAGGCAGAGAGGCCCTGCAAAGAGGCCTTGATAAATCAGAGGGCTGGGCAATCACCAACCATATGAAGTTTAATAAGGGAAAGTGCTGGATTCTGCACCTGGGATGGGGCAACCCTGGATGTTCATACAGACCGGGGAATGAGCTGCTGGAAAGCAGTGTTACAGAAAGGGACCTGGGAGTCCTGGTCAACAGCAAATTGAATATGAGTCAGCAGTGCCCTGGCAGCCAAGAGGGACAACCGTGTCCTTGGGGGCATCAGGCAAAGCATCACCAGACAGTCGAGGAAGGGGATTGTCCCCTTCTGCTCTGACCTGAGGCGGCCTCACCTTGAATATTGTGAGCAGTTTTGGGCACGACAATATAAGAATATAGAGCTGTTAGAGCGTGTCCAAAGGCGAGAAATGAAGATGGTGAAGCATACAGAGGGGAAGCCATACAAGGAGTAGCTGAGGTCACTTGGTCTGTTCAGCCTCTGAGGGAGACCTCACTGTGGTCTTCAACATCCCCATGAGGGGAAGCGGAATGGTTTGCACTGATCATTTCTCTCTGGTAACCAGTGGCAGGATCCGTGGGAATGGCCTGAAGCTGTGTCAAGGGAAGTATAGGTAGGATATTGGAAAAAGGGTTTTCACCCAGAGGGTGTCTGGGCACTGGAACAGGCTCCCCAGGGAAGTGGTCACAGCACCAAGCCTGACAGAGCTGAAGAAGCGCTTGGACAATGCTCTCGGGCACATGGCGTGATTCTTGGGGCTGTGTCCTGTGCAGGGCCAGGAGCTGGACTCCACGGTTCTTGAGGGTCCCTTCCAACTCCGCATATCCTGTGATTCTGTAAATAGCCGGGCCTGGGAAGGGCCTGCCCCTCTCAAAGGGCGATATGGACAGCAGAACACTGCCGCCGCCGAGCCGGACCCTGACAGCACCGGGCCAGGCGGGGGCACCCGAGATACCGCGCCCGCCCCGCTCCGCCCCACTATCCCTCTGTCCCGCCCCGCTATCCCGTTGTCCCGCCCGCCGCCTTCCGGGCCTGCCCGGGTCCCGCCTGCAGGCGCCGGGATGCTGCTGTCGCGGGCGGGCGGTGTGGCGGGCCGGGTCCCGCCGCCGCTGGCCGCCCTGTCCCAGGTGCTGCGGCTGGAGCAGAGCCGCCGCACCGGGATCATGTTCCCGCTGCAGAAGCTGGAGCGGTACCTGGCGCCCGGCACCGACACGGCGTGGTTCCACATCTTCGAGCCCGGGCTGGGCGCCCTGCAGCGCGCCGAGGCGCTCTTCAGGTCCAGTCAGGGCCACCCCATCGACTACGTGAGCTCCGCCGTCCGCATGGACCACGCCCCGCCGCCCGCCCTGCCCGAGGTCAGGGCTGCGCTGCCCTCGCACCCCTTGGCTGTGGCCGGGCTGGGACAGCGGCTTCCCACCGCCCGGGCCGGGCCGAGCTGCTGGGGCAAAGGGGTGTTGGCGGTGGTTGTGTAGCTCTGGGGGCGGCAGTGTCAGAGCACTGCACAGTGCGTGCTGCACTTACTGCTGCTGTTTTAAAATAGTTCATTTGTTGTTGCTCTCCGTTGTGCAGCCCAGCAGCCCGGCGTGCCCGTGGCACAGGACACTGCTGTCCCCAGGCACTGGCACCAGGGGCTGGGAAATGACCAGGACTGTGGTACTGCCCCGGCACATTGAGGGCAGGTGTAGATGTGCCCTCTCTGCCTCTCCCTCTGCAGGTGCTTCATTGGCCGAAGCAATGTGGGGAAATCATCTTTAATCCGGGCCTTGTTTTCACTGTCTCCAGAAGTGGAGGTCAGAGTGTCAAAAACTCCGGTGAGTGACTTTTTTAACTTTTGTCCGTCTTTGTCAGAAACTGGTGTCAGAAGGGTGGCAGGGGACAAGCTCCTGAGTAACCTGAAACAGCAGGAGAACGTGCCAGCTGTGGTGGCCACCAGCTCATGGATGGCAACGGCCTTGCTCAAGCACAGGAAGAGGCAGAAAGAGCCGAGTTTAGCTCTTCAGCCAGGCCTGGCACGTGTGCCAGACAGAGGAGTTGCACAGCTGAGCAGATGTGCTGTTAAGTCCTTTTAGAAGAAGCTGAGACACCCGTGAAGGCATTTTTAGTCTGTTTTATGGACAGAGCCATGTAGGATTGCTACAGCGGTAGGAGACTGGGCAGCTTAAAGCAACAGTAGCATTCGGGGGGGGCAGGGGCATAGAGATGTTTTGTGGGGCATCTCCTAGTACACTGCTTAAAGCAGCTTTTTAAAACCACTGCCTTCCCTGATCTTGCCTAAATCCACTTCTCAGGGCCACACCAAGAAGATGAATTTCTTCAAAGTAGGGAAGTACTTTACTCTGGTGGATATGCCAGGATACGGCTACCGCGCCCCGCAAGACTTTGTGGAGATGGTGGAGGCCTACCTGCAGGAACGGCGCAAGTAAGGGACTTTCACAGCGGTGAATGCCGGACACCTACATACAGTGTCATGTAATTAGGTGAAAAAATGAAGAGGGGTAGGTGCTTCCAGTGGTAGTGTCGGTTAGTTCTGATATCATTTCCCCAGGAGCTTCTGCAGTGTCATTCATTCATGCTCAGATCAAAACAACAGAAAAGACTGAGGTGCTGCTCCATGCTGACCTTCATCTTCCATGCGTGGCTTTTCTTGACTCTTCCTATCCCCAGATCTCATGTTTTTATTTCTCCTTATGATTTTGGAAGTAGCAGAGCAGGCATGAAATAATGGTGGCAATTACTGTTGCTTGTCTTTCTGGCAGCTTGAAGAGGACTTTTCTGTTAGTTGATGGTGTAGTTGGACTCCAGAAAACAGATCATATTGCAGTAGAGATGCTGGAAGAGTTTGGAATTCCTTATGTGGTAGGTAATGCTGCTTTCTTGGGTTGGTTATAAGGTACGGGTAATCTGTAAAGGTGTGTACCCTGTACTTGAGTTTATGCAGGTTGTTCTATCCATGCAGTAAGCCAACCCCCTTTATTGTTAATAAAATATGCCTAAAATGTGCTGAGTAAGGCAAGTGGGATTTAAGGGGTTTTTTGCTTTGTTTATTAAATGGATACTTTTTTTTCAGTGCTCAGCTTGAGGGGCTTGAAAATGCCTGCTCCTTATGCAGGCTATAGAAGTGTTTTGGTGAAGTGTGTTCAATTTTTCCCCCTAGATATGACCCAGAGCTTTCAGTCTGCCTTGCAAGATGGTCCAGGACTCTTACAGATGTTCCAGGCTAGCAGCAAAATAATCTTATTTTCCTCTTTTAATCCTCCCTTTCTGGATCCATGCAGATGGTGTTAACCAAAATTGACCGAGCTGCCCGGGGACTGTTGTTAAAGAATGTACTGGGGATCCAGGAGTTTGTAAAGGAGAACACTCAGGGATGCTTTCCTCAACTGTTCCTGGTCAGGTAAAGTTCTGCTGTGCTGCTGCCATTTCCTTTTGGGTGATAAATTCAGTAGGGCAAGCTGAGCTGAAATGAGTTTGTCCACTTTAGAGGCAGCCCGTCTCTATGCACCAAGGATGGAGGGTGGGGAAATGTCCCTTTTCTTCTTCCCTCTCCTCTGCAGAGTCATTTTCAAGGTTGCTTCTTCCTTTGGCCTTTCTTGGAGGTGGGCAGCAGTCCTGGTGCTGGATGTTAGCAGGCTTTGCCATTCTATTTGGAGTTCTGGTAACAGTAGCAGCTGTAATTGTTGCATTAGGGAGCCGAACTTGAGGCTCATACCAAGGTGTACTGCACTGTGGGAGATGTAACTGAACACAGCCAGTGGCTCTTTGCTCGTATTACTCCAAGACACAGCATTATCTGGCACTAAACATCCACACCTCTGTTTCCACAGTTCTGTGGAGTTTCAGGAGTTCACTTGCTAAGTTGTTTGTAGCCCACGTTACTGGAACCTACCTGCTGTAGAGACCAGCTGAAAAGACTGACTCCTGATCTGCTCAGCTCATCTGGAACAAAAGGTCTGTGGTTTTTTGTTGTAAATAACACAAGGTACTAGAATTATTTAGGATAAATCATATATGTAAAACTAAGCTTTTCGCTTATTAAGTTCATCAGTTCAAGAAGTTTGCAGTATGAGTGAATCCAGGTTATTATAAAACTGTTTTATGAAACCTACATGATTGTGCAGATGAACCTCCAAAGAGAAGTTTTAATACAGCATTTCCTCTCCTTCCACGGAAATGTTCAAAAAGATACCACTGCATGCCTAAATTCTGCTATATTTAGGATATTAGAGATAGTCTAGTAATATCTTTAATAAAGAGGCATTTAGTTTAGAATAGAAAAACTATAGCCCTAACATTAAGCAAACTGTACTTGTCCAGTTGAACTGAATGATACACAGAAGTTTACTTTTCTCTGTTAGGGTTAGAGTTAGGATAGCGGGAGCGAAAAGCTACCACTTGTACAACCTTCCTGCTTTAAGGCCATCTAGAGTGGAAATAGCCAACATATTGTGTGTGAAGGTGTGTTTGACTTTCTGTGTGTTTTACTTTTGTAACTTTTTGTGTTTCTGCATTCAGTAGGTGCAGTGAGATCGCATGCCTTGCTTGCATACATCGAGTTGTCCCGGTTCCAGATGAGTGAAGGAAAGGACACATCTTCATGGGATCTACTCTTTGATCACTGTTGGCTTGAAACAGTGAAATGAAAGACTGGCCATCTGGAGGAACTCTCTTTTTCTGCACATTATCATCAGTCAGTGCTGCATTTCTGTTCTCGATCCAGCATGAAGTTCTGCATCTGCACTTGGATGAATTGCCAGATCTGAGACCTGTTGTCCATTATCTGTGTCTGTTCTGCCCTGGCAGCTGAAGCACAGTACTGATGTGTCCCATACTCTTTAGGGGTACTGTAGCAGCTCAGAGAACTGTGTCCCACACCAGCTGTGTCTGACTAAGAGCACCTGAAACTGTGAAGTTTACGAGGTACAGAGTCAGACAGAAGGAGAGCTGTCAATAGCAGCAGTCATGCAGGAGAACTTAGACCAAAGCTATTAAGTGCCTGTGTCAACTCTGGCACTCGGACTTTGGTCATGTCTTAACGTGGCCAAATATGGGTGTGCAGTTCTCCAGGTTACTTACATTAAGTGTTTTAACCTCATGAAAGGGCAGTTTTTTCTAAACCACTCTGAGGGTGAGAAGGTGACATTTATAGCCCTTTCATTATGCAACTTCTTGTAACTCTCAGACTAGACATGAGGTGTGAGGCTTGTTTTCAGCACTCATGTAAGAAGTGGGGAATGTGATAAATGCAGTAGAAAGACATGGCTCTCTAGCTTCTGCATTTGAACAGTAATTAAACCTGTAAGTCTCTTAATGTTTTACCTCTAATCCCAAATGCTACAGGGCAAACCAGCCCGGGGGATGCATGATCCTAGGGGAAGTGCAGTAGTATCTAGACAGATGGAACAGGTGAAAGTGAACACTTCAGGAAGAATTCTTAGTATTTTAAAACCAGGATTTTTGAAAAGCATTGGTCTTGTCATGGCTGTCATGTCATTCTGAGCATTTTGCTCGGCCATTTGCAGGCAAGAACAACACAGTTGGATTCTTGAGTGCAACAGTGCCCCTGTGACAAGTGACAAGTAAGACAGCAAATAAAAGCAAGTCCTCTCCTTTACTTAAACAGTGAAACTTATGTTTAAGTGTCTTCACAGGAACTTGCTTTGGGTAAACAGGTGTCTGACACACTACTGGACTTTGTATGCCAAGTTCTTAAGGAACATGCTGTATGAGGAGTTGCACTTTCTCAGACCAAGGACACAAATGCTCTCCCTTTCCCCTTGATGAGTGGTGGGTGGGCCTGGCAGCTTACTGAAGCAGTAGAGCTCATTTCGGTTTTAAATTCAGATGTCTTGGGTTGTTTGCAGTGCATAGGCTTCTCTGCAGGCACCCAGCATTACCTTGTAAACTTTTGCCTCTTCTGCACCTGTTATTCGCAGAATGATCTTGAGTACTAGCTTCTGTGGAAAAGGATTCCACCCTGTGCATCTTCCTTGGTCTTTCAGCAGTAATTTCTCCTTTTTCTTTCTCTACTGTCTGTGTCTGATCTAGTCTGTCACCTTAACACTGGCACTACAAAGGCAGTATTTTTCAACAATGTCCAAAATTAGAACATTACAGTCTGGACAGTTGCACTACTCAATCATTAACAAACTAGTGGAATAATTGGGCTCAGAACATTGAAGTCAGTGGGTCATACTCCAGTTGCGCAGCAGTTACAAATGGAACGCTGCAATGATCTATTCTGGAATTTGTCCAGGTGAACATCTTTACAAGTAATCTGGAGCAGATGCATTGTTATCAACAGTGCATGGCACCAAACTGGGGGGAACAGTTGATACGCTCAAGGGCAGGGCTGCCATTTAGAGGGACTTGGGAGAGCTGGAGGAAAGGGCTGACAGCAAACTTATGAAGTTGAACAGGACTGGAGCACCTCCCCTACCAAGACAAGCTGAGGAAGTTGGGGCTGTTCAGCCTGGAGGAGAATGTGAGAGCCCCCTAAAGGAAAGCCTATAGGAAAGCCAGAGAGGGACTCTCTGTCAGGAACTGTAGTGACAGGATGAGGAGTAATGGGTACAAATTGAAAGAGAAGAAACTTAGGATAGATGTTAGGAAGAAATTCTTTATTGTGAGAGTGGTGAGACACTGGAACAGGTTGCCCAGGGAGGTTGTGGATGCCTCAACCCTGGTGATGATCAAGGCCAGGTTGGATGGGGCAGGGAGGTTGGAACAAGATGATCTTTAAGGTCCCTTCCAACCCCTTAACATTCTATGATTCTATGAACGTGGGCAAGTGCGTCTTTCTCAAGGGAAGGAAAAGCCCCTGCGAACCCCGCAGGCAGACTGGGAGACCTTTTTAACATTATGGCTAACCTTCCTTCAAGCAGGGGAATGGACCAGACACCTCCCCAGTTCACTTTCAGACCACGATATCCTGATCTGACAATCCAATAATATGTCGACTACAGATATAGGGAAGGTCACCACACTTCTCCCACTAAATCCTTGGTGCCACGACTCCAACCAGCTCCCGCCCAGCCGGCAGCACCGCCCCGTGCCCGCCCCTCCACAGCTCGGCGGGCTGGGCGAGGCGGGGCCGGGCAAGGGGAAGGGGAATAGGAATCCCTTCCGGCGCAGCCCGGCAGCCATGGCCGATGAGGAGGAGGACGTGCCCGTGAGTGGCGGGAGGGGCTGCAGTTCCCGGTGGTCCCCATCCCATCCCACCCGCGGGCGGGGGTGCAGCGGGAAGGGGCTGGGTCCCGGCGGGCGCTGACCGCGGCCTCTCCCCGCTGTGCCCGTGTAGTTCGAAGAGGACGCGGAGGACGCCGGCGGGGGCCTGGACGGCGGGCAGGGCAGGAGGAAGAGGCTGTTCTCCAAAGAGCGTGAGTCGAGCTGGGCCGGACAGCCCAGCCCAGCCTGGTCATTGAGCTGAAACTCTGAGCAGATAGCTGTGGAGTTCCTAAACTCAATTTTCCTTAGCAAAACAGCGGCTTTCATTCTGTGCCCTGGCTGCAAGTGCAGAAAGCTGTCATGTAGACAGACCCCCCCCAAAAATACTGCTGGTGCATCCTCTGAACCGAGCTGTGCCCAAAGTCGGTTGTGTTGTAAGTCAGTGTATAGGGCTCTGCAGGCTAAATGAGTATAAAGAGCTTGTCATCAGATGTGCTTTTCTGCATGTACAGCACCTGGCTTTTGTTGGTTTCTGTTTATTTCTTGTATGTTTGCTCAAGTATTGCCCTGCCTAACAGACAAGAGTTACATTCCTGCACCACCCTGGAGCAGGAATGTGCAGGCTGGTGAACTCTAACTAGATGTGTGCTGCTGACACTACAGAATGGATGAAAGGAGCCTCACACTGAGTGTTTCTTTGTGCAGTAAGATGCATGATGTATGGATTCGGGGACGACCAGAACCCTTACACAGAATCTGTGGACATTCTTGAGGACCTTGTAATAGAGTTTATCACAGAAATGGTAAGTCAGCTCTAGACAGCATGGTCAAAACGTCCTCACAAGGACTTTAGTCTTCTAAATAATACCTCTGACTCAAATACTGCATTATCCCAGGCCCCAAAATCATGGTGCTAGTAGGAGAAAGCTAAACTTGGATTTTGCTTTTCCAAGGGAAAGGCAAAATTCATGCACCTTGCTCCACGTGGATTTAGAAAACTGAGGTCCTTAAGTAGCGTTTAAATTAGTATTGTAGGAGGGAAAATTCACATCTGACTTTGGGGGTCACTGTGGCATCACTCTATGTGCAGCTGACAGAAGACAAGGCTCAGCTTCGAAAATCTGTCAACTTTTTGTGTTGACCCAGTGTCTTTACGTGGATGGGAACATAGCTCTGCTGCAAAAGAAATGCATTCTGGGGCCTGAAGCCTGAAACCAGGTATTTGGATACTCTTTTAAAGTATCCAAGCATTCCCCTTTTGAAAGGTTGCCCTTGCCTTTCCTTATCAAAATACCCTACACTGTCCTCTGATAGGGTTACCTCACATTGCTTCCAAGTTGTGCCTGATCTTCAGGCTTTTTACAGGCTGGGCATCATACTTGTAATCTAGCTTTAGTTTTGATACCATTATGTGATGTATATATACAGCTGTGTGTAGGTGTAGGTGACAGGGAGCTGGGGACAGCAGAGCAACAGTAAGTCCATGGTTTTCTGGGAAGTTCTGTTGTGACTAGGATGATGGTGCCCAGATGCTGCAATTGCTTTGTTACAAAATTACAGGAAATAAAGTGGAATTGAGAACTTAAAAAAGTGGCAAAGGAACCCTGTTGACTTTCCTTTTTTTCCCCTCTGACAGACACACAAGGCCATGTCAATCGGGCGGCAGGGCCGCGTACAGGTCGAGGACATTGTCTTTCTAATTCGCAAGGACCCCCGGAAGTTTGCCAGGGTTAAAGACCTCCTTACTATGAATGAAGAACTGAAACGAGCCAGAAAGGCCTTCGATGAAGCAAACTATGGATCTTGATTCTGTGCACAAGCTGCACTGGGGCTTCATCTGGGCTGCCCAAGTAACGGCAGCTGCCCAGTAAGAAGGAAGATCGTGTGTGTTGTTTGGAGGGGTTATTCAGGATGAAGGTCACTGCTGGGATGTCTGCCCTCGCTCCCAGCCTTTTCTGAGAACTATTCAAGCAGCTGAAATGTTATCTGATTGTATGTGGTATACTTGGGTATTTTTATACCATTTTAGGAAATGAAAAATTCCTGTAATGGCAGGAAGCCTGTTTGAAGTAGACCTGTGTTGTATCAGATGGCTAGACAGCTGATGATCCATGATTCTCTACAGCTATTTCAGTTATCACTGGGTACTCCTGTGAGAGGAAACCCAGAAAATGGATCTTGGTTATCTGGACACAGGCTGGACACAGCCTTCAAGCCCAAACTACTCTAAAAGTTCTGCTTTTTGCTCTGTATATGCTCTTTGAATAAAACATTTTAAGTTTGTGCCTACTCCTCATAACTAAACTTACACTGATCGATTCACACAAGATGCACAATAGAGGGGTTTTTTACACTTAACAGGCTAGGAAGGTTATTTTAATTTTTGTCCTGGTGGGCACAGCTCTTTTATTTTTTACCGCTCTTAAGCCTAAGAAATTGAACTTAGCCCATTCCTGATTTACTTCCACTTACAACCTTTCCTTATCCCTGTTAAGCAGGTGCTCTCTACCAAACCAGATTCCTGTTCTTTGTTCTGAGAATTTTTTTCCTTAATATTTCCTGGTGATCCTGCTCATGGGAATTACTTACAAGCAAAAGCCTGGCAGAAACTACCAGGCCAGTTGCTTGTTCTAACACTATGGAATACCTGTACCTTACACTGCCAAGCAGACAAAAATTGCACTTATATTAAAAAGATTTTTGGACAGTGAGAAACATGTTCATCAGTCAGGAGTTTACTGTTGCAGGCCAGACTGTGCTTTCCCCTATTTCTGGAAAAACAGTAGGTTCAGCTAACTCCTCATTTCAGGACAAAAGCAACAATGCTAAAACAGCAATACTACTGCATGTCAAGGCTGTCCCCTCTACAAGCAGCACAGAAAGAAGGGTGTACGACTTGGAAAAGTGTTTGCAAGTCTTTTATCCTAAGCAGCAGTAAGTGATCAGCTGCAGCCTTCTGCTGTGAATGGTAACTAACTGCACTGTGGATTTGACAGCAGCACTTAACATGTGGTCGAGCAATACAGAAGGGTCACTGAGTGAGAGTAACAAAGTCGCTGCTCCTGGACAAGGCCAGGTAAAAGGATGAAGACTATTCAGCTGTTTGGAACACCCTTAAAATATAAAAAAACCACCCATTAAAAATAGCTGTTTTACAAAAACAAAAAAACGGTTGCTACTTTCTTAGCAGAATTCAGAATTTGAGTTACTGAGACACCATTAGAGTTCAGATGGTTTACTTTAAAAAAAAAATAAAATAATTGAAATTACTTCCTTCAATCCAGGGTCAGACACCTATTGCTGCAAAAATAGAATCAATATCCATGTTCTCAGTAGATTCTTTCCACACAGGGCCGGGGCTTCCTTCAAGCAGCAGCTGCTTAGGGGTCCCTGCTGTGCTTAGTCTGACACGGGCTGTATCAGCATCAGAACGTTCTTCTTGACTCAGAGGTCCATCCTGGTAGGCGGGGAGGATGAGTGATGCACTTGTCTCACAGACCCCAGAAAGTTCAGAAGGCTTTTGCTGAACAGTCTTCAGAGCTCTCTTCAAGCGTGCAGACGATTTGATCCTCCTTGGACAGAGCCATGTCCCGAGGTACCGCCTTGGCCACACTTGGTGTGTGTGGGACCCATACAGGAGGTATTTACGGACAGATTGTTGACACAGCGCAGTTTTTCTTCAAGCTTAAAAGGAGGCAAGGTGCACAAAACATAACTTTATCAGATACTGAAGTGTTACTTCATTTGGAGTTTGGAGAGATTTGGTTATTAGCCTTTATCATTTCCTTTGTCATACCAAGGAAACATAACAGCACCTTCTATATAGCACTACTATAATAGTACCCAGGGCAATCTGAAGAAAGACAACCCATGCATCATACAACTGTTACCATTAAACATGCAGATGATTGAAGTTGCATTTGTTATGTATTTATGCATTTGTTAGCCTTTTAGATCCTTTCACAAGTGACTGATGCTAAACAGAATGCTCATGTCAGAGCATCAAGTAACCTGAACTAGTGATCCCGAGTTTAAAAAGAACGGCTTAGACCACTGTGTTTCACTATACTGTAGTAATATATGTATTAAAATGTGAAGTGTTACATCCAGAAATCCCACACCCATGCAAAAACTACCTGCATCCTTGAGCTTCCACGTGGTGCAGCCGTTTGGTTTTCAACAACTTGTTACGCAGAAAATAAGCTTCTGATTGAGTTTATTGTTTTTGCACCACAGAATAGCTTTCCTGAGTGCCTCTGACAGCTCCCAAAACGATGCAGCTGTTTGGACCATCTGTACAAGAGATTCAGTATGCTGTGACTTTGCTACACGAGAGGAAGGTGGTGCCAACTTTGCTTTAAAAGGTGTTGATTGCTATGTTTATACCCTGAAACAATACAGAATATTAGTCTTTTAAAAGATTATGTGCCTGTCCTTTCGGTGGAGGGGGAGCAGAGTACTGAGATTTTGTGAAGAACATTCCTATTTCCCAAGAAGAAAGAGAAAGAGCACTCTTGTTTTTGTGGAATACAAAAAGAAGACAATTAGAATTTGTATTCCTGTCTACTACTGAGCTCTCTGGTCAGTTCACTTGACAAACCAAGAAATGCTCAAATTCCTAAGCAGAAATGAGTAGTGATTTTCTGTGCAAAGCTTCCACAATACTTGGGTTCTCAGACAAGCAAAAATAAGGCAGGGAAAGGGGACGTTTTCAATCAGGGATATTGTGTTAGGGTCTGTAAAACTTAAAAATGTGTAAAAAAATACCCTACAAACCTCTTGTGCTGGATGTCTGGATGGCTTAAGCAAGCTCTTCACATCAATCCCAAGGTGCTTCCCTACAGAGAGAGAGGAGATTTCCCATTACAATGTTGAGATAGTTTTATGTCTTTGCACAGAGATGCTGCAGTGTTTTGCCACGCTGAGCTCTCAGCAGGTTCACACCTGTACTCAGCATTTTCAGGCAGCTCAAGGGGACTACACTCATCTTGCATTGCAGCTGGCAAGGGATGAAGAGGATGCAGAGATTTACAGATGGCTACAAAGAACTTAATGGGTAAAAGCTTCACACAAACACCTGGATGCCTGCAGTCACTGGCCATAGCCCCGAGTACAGAGAAAGTCTTGGGCACAGTCCAGAACCAGCAAGCACAGGATACCTGCATCCTGTACTTATAGCCTTGCCTACTCTTGTATGGAATGCAGACAGTGTTCTTAGCTTCTCACTATCCTTACTATGCAGAAGGAGGAAAGTAAGATAAACTATTTTCAGGACCTGGATACTGCATTCATTATCTGCTTCTCTCCAGGCTGTATCCTCTTTAAACAAACCCTCCAAAAAAATCACAATGCTGACATTTATCCACAGCTTTTATAAAGGCAAGGTACATGCAGCATTCTCTTCTCCAAGGACAGGAGAGGGGAGCTTGTACTAGAACCACACTCTGTGGTAGAAGTGCTTGGCTCTGTTGGACAGAAGCTGTGGTCAGTCTCTGAGATGTCAGAAACCATTTGCACTGTGGCACAAGGCTTTACCTCTGCTGGCTCTGGGCACCAGAACTGTCTCTCCAATATCCATGGGGCGTGGGATGCTATGGTTTGTCACATCAGTTGTACAGGTTACAAAATTTCTCTTTTTTCCAACCTCTGATACTGCCTCTGCCATTGTTGGGAAGAGCTTCTTCAGCCAGCTGGTAGATTTTTTTGTTGTAAGCATTTTAGCCTTTTGCTTCTTCACCTCAGAAGATAGGTTAATTCCAAGGAAGTTACTGATATCGGAAGGGAAGGTAAACCCCTTGATATAAGGCATCTGTTGGGTCTCAGATACCAGCTGAAGTGTTGTTGACAAGACGTCATACAAGGACATGAGGGTCTGCAATACACACCTGTACTGAATCCTGAAGAGAGAAAAGACAAAAAGGTATGGAGTCTTCTCTAAGAAAACGTTATGCCCACTGAACAGCTACCTTAATCTCAAACAGAAGAGATTCCAAGCTGCCCTTTCCCTGTTTTCCCTCAGTGCAAGCTTAGCTTTTTACACTCCATCACCCTGCTTTCTTAAATCTGAGCCTTAAGGAACCATTAAGGATTAGAATGTAGGAGTGACTTGACTAGTAAATTCCAATCAGGAGCCCCTCTGCTTCCCTAGAGTTTTGCAGAGTGCCACACCTGGGACTCATCAGGTTCTCGGGTCGCATCCAAATCATTTGCCATGAGGTATTCCCCCAAAAGCACTCTGTACCAACTCAGGCTGATGCCATACAATTGCCTGCTCTATGTTTCCTGGAGAGACAGATTTCTTGTGCCAAAGAACATTTTACTGAGTTCTTCTACACAATGATGTTATTTTCCTGTACTGAGAGAGACCAGAAAACCATTTCCCTGGAAAACTCAGCAGTGTTATAGAACAGGTTTATCCCAGCCTTTCCCTTTCAGCAGGAGGCAGGACTTACTGCTTGCTGCACAGAGTACCAGGTGTCAGTGTTTGTGTCAGGCTGGCACTAACACTGTGATTTCATTAGTGCTACATAAAGTTTGCTATGAGCCAAGAACAAAGCCTTCCATAACAGCATGTAAGAAGTCTCCTCTCCAGTTGTACAACTCTTCAGGTGCTACAATCAAGTCCAAAAGAATGGAGGGACATCCTCTCCTCCTCCTCCTCCTCCCAACTGAATAAAGCTCACTTAGCAGCAAGGCCTAACTACAAGCCCTTATCCCTGACAGGCACATCAAACAGACAGACAACAAACAACAACTTTGAAGACACAAACCATAGCCGGCTCAACAGCCCCAAAGCCACCGTGTTCAGAAGTATGAATTCCTTCGAGCAGAGATGTTTAATGGACAAGCTGAAGATTACAGCAGTTAAGGATAAAAAGTAAACAGCATGTAATGAGACTTGTTGAACACACCACTAGAGGCAATTCGCAAGGCGATACCCTGTAATAATTTGGGAGATGAGTATCCAAATTTGAATTGCTCAAGGCCAGAACAGCAGCCAGCCAACAGCCTGAGGTTCCTACATAATAACTTGAAAATAAGGTGTTTGGCTATCAAATAAGCTTCAAGTTGCACATATGAATTGCACAGTTGAGTCCATTAGCAATACAGGGCCTCCAGCAGACCTAGGTTTGGATGTCACGAGGTGCTACTAGTGAACTGTAAGAATATTTTTATGATGAAAAAAGGATACAGAAAAGTTTTACTGCAACAGTCCAAGAGACGCAGTATGAGCTTGCAGCCTCCCAATACCTTCAGAGCCACTGTTTCCAGCATGGGCTGGCTGGGAACCAAGCACTCTGCATGGGCTTCAGATGTATCTTTCCTACGTTAATACAAGGATGAGAAGATGGTTACGATCTAGCAGCCCCCTCCTTTAGCTCTGCAGATTGAGTTAATGGATAGTATAAATATAGGATCATGACACTTACTTAGGAATCAGTTCTACCAGAGTTTCAAGGCAGCCCACCAAATTCATTTTCCATAGGCGCTTCAAACATGTTCTACCTAGAAAAAAAAGAAAACTCTTTTGACTGGTATTTTGAGAGACTGGCAGTGCCTTGGTCTAAGAACCATCACTATGTTAAACGACACCTTCCCTTTACCAGTTTAGCAGCACAACAGCAGGTTTGTGTTATGAAATGTTCTGGGATATTCCTGTATCTGCCCTTCATCACTCTACTGTAAAAATGGAATTAAGAGAAGGAACTGCAGTAGGTCATGGTTAATTGGTGCAGCATGGTTTCCCCTGCTGTATACAATTACCTTTGGTTTTCTGTCAAGAACGAAAACACATGAACAAATCAACAAGGTAAGCACCATTCCTGCTCTGTTTCAAAACAATTATTTGAAGGTACTGACAATCCCTTTCCTGGAAAATCGGTAAGAAGTTTACTTTTCATGCTAAACCAGAAAGTAACCTAATAAAGCAGCTTAGGACTATTCTTCCCCCTCCCACTATTACAATTAATTGAGAACGAAGCCTCTGTATTACTCCTGCATTCAAAGGTATGTAACTGTAGCGCCTTCAGGTCTCAGCGTTGAGCACAAGACACACATATGCGTGGAAAAGTGAAAATGGCACTGGCCGCACAGAGCGGTCGCTCACCTGCTGCAGGGCGAGGTAGGGGCGGTGCCGGAGCAGCCTGCTGTGGAACGCGTAGAGCAGGGCGCGCACGACGCAGTCCCTCGGCGGCCAGGCCGGGCCCCGACAGCCGCCTCCCGGCCGTGTCGCACCGCCGCCGCAGCACCGACAGCCGTCCCACTGTGGGGGGGGGAGCCGGACACGGCCTCAGCGCCCGCCGTCACCCCGGCCCCCCGCGCCCCCGGGCCCCCACCGCCCGCCCGCCCGCAAGCGCCCGGCAGCGCCTTCAAACGCCCCCCAGCCCCTCTCGGTACAGCGCCGGGACCTGCGGGGTGTTCGGCCGCCAGCGCCACCGTGGCGCTGCTCGTGGGCCAGGGCACGTCCAGCCGGTTCCACGGCGCGTCCAGCCCGCTGCACGGCACATCCCGCCGGTCCCACGGCCAGCACAGCCCACGCCGCCCTGGGCGCCGCCATGTTTCCCGCCCGCGCCACGGCCTGGGCGGGAACCATCCAGCAGGGCCGGGGGAGGGCCGCGGGCTGGACCAAGTCACGCCGCGGGGGCGAGGCAGAGCCCGGGGCCTGGCGTGGTGCGCTGCGTTTCCAAATGTCGTAAGCGAGAGAGAGGAATAAATGTAAATTATGAGTGTTACTCACACTTTCCAAACCTCGCAATTCTTCAGTGTCAGCCTCGGGGGCTGGGGCTGTCGGTAGCCAGCGCAGCAGCCGCTGAGCTCCTCCGTGATGCGTTGCCCGAGAGCCCGGGGGTGACCCCAGTCACGGGCCCTGCAACTGCGCCCTCCCCTGTGACACACACACCCCTTAAAGTGCAAAAAATCTGGGAGATCGGCTTCACACCAGTAGCAATTCCTATCTGGATGAGAGGATACAGCCTTAAGCTGTGTCAGGGGAGGTTTAGGTTGGACATAATGAGGAATTTTTTCACAAAAAGGGTGAATAGACATTGCAATAGGCTGCCCACGGAGGTGGTGGAATCACAGACCCTGGAGGTGTTTAAGGAAAGACTGGACATGGCACTTAGTGCCACAGTCTAGTAGACTTGGTGCTGGTCAGTCAAAGGTTGGACTTGATGATCTCAGAGGTCTTTCCAACCCAACTGATTGTGTGATTCTGTGATACCAACACTCTGAGCAAGGACAGGCCTTGCTGCCCATACCCCAGGTGCCCACCTGGCCATCCTGGTCCCTGCATGCATTTGTCCCAGCTCCTGGGATTTGCCATGGCAGGGACAAAGGGCCAAGGCCAGGCAGAAGTGGGGCCTGTGGTGAATGCAGGTGTCCCATGGAATTGATTGCTGACATTTATTAGTGTTGTTAGAATAGTTTTCCTACCAAATGGATTGAATTTTTGTGGTCTTCAATGAGTTCTCCTCCCCCAAGTATAAGACATTGTTTCCTGCCTCTTTCCCTTTCTGCCTGTAGTTGAAATTTCCTAACTGCTAACACTGGTATTCAAAATTAAAATATTTGTTGGGAACAATGGAGCTAAATTGGGCACAATTTTTTGTATAGTCTTATCTTCTCTTGATTCCATTTTGTTGTATACTTTCTATTCTCTTTTAAGGAATCTTGTACAAATACAGATTAAAGTGATGTCCTTTTAAAAAGATAGAGCAAAGATTGGCATTAATGGTTGCACCTGTAGGGAAGAGAGATAAGAGCAAACCAAGAGGCAGAACTGACAAAAGGCTGCTGTGAGCGCTTGCCTGGCCTGGAAAGAGGAGTGTTAAGCTTCTAGACTAAGAGTGAAGGTGAAAGTAAAAATGGATCTCTGAAGTGTGAGCAGAGGATCACAAAGGTCTCTCTAGCTGAGCTTCTGAGGTGTTTTGAACATCCTATAAGTGAGGAGCAAGCCTGGGCTATCTGCTTTCAGTGTTGCTGTAAATGGAGCAGTTGGCTCAGGAGCTGAGCCCATCACTCCATTCTGTATTCATAAAAGGTTGTGGGAGTGTCTTGATCCATGCTGATGGTACTGCTCCTTCAAGGTCTACCACAAATCTGGTAAGAACATAGGTAGCTGCAGATGCCAAGGGTTGTTCCTTTAACAGGCTGAAATGGGACAA
This sequence comes from Chiroxiphia lanceolata, assembly GCF_009829145.1. Lineage (NCBI taxonomy): Eukaryota > Metazoa > Chordata > Aves > Passeriformes > Pipridae > Chiroxiphia > Chiroxiphia lanceolata. The sequence continues at coordinate 97,736,036 of NC_045638.1, read as the reverse complement.
AGTAGGGAAATTTTTCTTTTCCTCTGTTTTTTTTTGGTTTGGTTTGGTTTGGTTTTTTTTCCCCTCTCCTCTCTCTGTATATTGTCATGAAGCTATTCTCCTGCCTATACTTTATTTCAGAGGACTGTAGATGAACGGTAATACAGATATATGACCTACTAATTTCTCTAGTTGTGCTCTATCGAGTCATTTGGTTCTAGGAAATAGCTGGGATAAAAGCTTTTCACCACTTACTTTATTTGAAATAAATAATCTGAAGCTTTATTATATGTCCTGCTCTGTTCATCTTCCAACCTTCATCTTCTTACTTTGTTATGGTAACTTTCCCAATGGATTTATGATTGCAGTTTCCCTTTTTCTGTCACTGTGTGTAGCCAGCAAGTGGCAACAAGTCTGTGTTATGTACGGCTTGGTGGGGCTGCTGCAGAGGACAGTGCTAGGCTAACTCTTCAGGGATTAGAGTGGATCATTAACAATAAAGACAAAGATCCCATGCCTTCCTTATGGTTAGATATCAATTAGCAGACAACAACAAAAAAAGGGGGGGGGAAACCTGCAGCAGCCATTAGTTTGGGGCTAATGCTTACAGTAAGAAGAGCATCCCATGTTGCTTTCTAGCAACATAGGATTTCCCCCAAATCTAGACCTTACTTTCCCCAAGTGGGACTGACTTTAGTCAGAGGAGTTAGAATTCCTTGTCAAAAATTCTTCCTGTTTCCCTCTCTTGAAAGGGGTTTCTAAATGCCTAAGCAGTTTTTCTTTCTCCCCCAACCCTCTTTTTTCCCTTTCAGATATTGGCAGCATTCAGCATTCAGAGGACAAGGTAGCTTGTAGCTTTACCTTCATTATGTGTGCAGATAGAATCCTGCTATAGTAAAGGCCAGCTCAGGAGATATAGATGTCTTTGGAACTATCAAGGTGCTTAAATTTGCTGTGCCCTGTGACTATTTCCCCTACAACCTGGAAAAAGAAAGCAAAATGCTCAGACTGAACTCAAGGAAAGCAATGGGACTGGGAAACAATGTGCACAGATGCTGTCTACTGTGCCCAGAGTCTTGTTGTCTTAATAACAATAACTTAGGGGTGCTAGTTCAGGCCATTTAAAAATCTTACAACAACTTAAATGGGGAGTATCTCTCATCCTGAGAGATGTGCTCAGCCCTCAGGGGCAGGATGAGGGTACATGCATGGCTGGGAATTGAGAGCTGTGACATTCTCCAGTTTGTGCTGCTTGCTTCCTTGGTCTGTGTCTGCAGCTGTTGGAATACTTGGGAGTGGTGATCTATGAAGCCCTGGACTGGGGAATTGACAGCCAGCTGGAGCGACAACTGAGTGGTCCTTTGGAGAAATTGCTGTGCCTCATGTTGAAACTGGATGATGAGCCAATGAAACCAGAAGTCACCCTGCAGGATGTTATCAAGGTTTCCTTATTCCCACTTAGTAAATGTAGCAACTTTAGAGGAGCTGATGGAACGGTGCAGTTAACCAAGGGGCAAGACAATTTCTGGGTAAAAGCTGGGTAGATTGTTGGAGAACATAGAGGGAGCATGTGGCTTTCCCATCAGAGGGAAAAGGCAATACCATCTTAGGTACTTGCAGGTGCCCATGGAAAAGAATTAAGAAGGAAGACTACACATGGCTCTCACACAGCTGTGTCTACAAAGTCCTTCTGTACATAGTCTCCAAATTCAATACCCAGAAGACTATGGATATTGAAAAAAAAGTCACTTGTCTGTAGTATTCAGTTTCTGCAAAGGCTGGAATTTCAATGGCTCAACTCAAACAGGTATTTGCCCTCAAACAGAATTTAAAGGTATGAGAAACTTCCCATCCCTCTGTCTGATCTGGGCAGGGGAAAAGAACAGGGTTAAGTGACTCCACCTGCTGTGGGTTTTTGTGCTTTGTTGGCACTGCAGGCTTCCCCTTTCAGGTACTTATTTTAAAGCACACTCTATGGAAGACAATATACATAAATTATGCAGTTACTTACATTATCATACATATAAGATTGGACATTTTGCTTCTTTGTTCCTCTATATCTGCAATAGAAAAATAATATAAAGGGGCTATGAGGAAGATGATTTTTAACCATGGATTGAGGAAACTGAATCTTGCTTTATTCCATCCTCCCATGGTAGTTTTTTTTTTTCATTTCAAGATCTCTTTTAAATAGCTGCAATTCTTTCAGGCCTGTGAGGAGCACTTGCCCAGGCCTTCTGAGGCTACCAGACATTATGAAATGACTGTAGGAATCTGTTTGCTGATATATGGAACTTCAAAAGCTTGTGACCATCATCCAAACCTCCAAAGAGGTACATTTGGGATCACCCCTTAGCTGCTATTCCCTCCACCTTCACAGACCACCAGGTTCTAAAGTAACCTTCCCACTGCACTGAAAGTGGAGCATGTAGATGAAGGTCTGTTTTCACAATGGGAATGGCTTCTGTCTCTGCACCTTTTTTACTTATTATAGCATTTTAAAAGTTTAGGTGTTTGGGGTTTGTAGGCTTTTCAGATAAACATTAGTAATTTATATTGGATAGATACTGAACAGTGCAATGACCTCATGTGCTTGCTTCTCAGCGACTGAGAAAAATGGATGTGGAAGATTTGGTGGAAAATCCCATTCAAAAGAAGAAAAACTGTGGCGTAAGGGATTTAATTTCTTCATTATGGGCATGGGTTTTTTTCTTCAGCCTTAGCTCTCTGAGGCTTCCCACTGATTCTTCTATGAAAAGTAGAGATTGAATATATTAAACTGCTTAGGTTTTTTCAGGAGCTTAAGTAGTTAACGACTTGTCTGCAAAACAAGCTGGGGAGTGAACTTGAAGTTAAACTATTCATATGTCAACCTCACGTGGACATTTATTCTACACAAATATTGTCTTTGTGGTCCAACTTAAACCACTTCTAAAAATGAAGTTGGAGGCAGTCTTGGAGTAAGTGTCCACAAGCAATTACTCAGGCTGTTTCTTTCTGCAGCTGAGCCCCAAACTCCAGCTCTTGGCGGGAACTGACACCTGCCAAAAGCAATCTGTTCCTTTCTTGTAGCTGGGACTGAAAAATCCCAGAAAACTGTTCTGTTATTGGTAGTACTGGGATGGACTATTTCACTTTACTTTGTGGGGTCTATGTTGGTTCAGGACTGGCAGGGACTGAAGGCCAGTAGTGCTGTCCATCTTTATGGCAGCTCCAGCAGCTCAAAGGGGTGAAGGGGGATGAGGCTGGAGATGTCACTATACATGGGCTCACTGCCTTTCTGGTCTTTGCATTCTGTCCTCCCATAGATCTTGGACTGTATGTTTGGGGCAGAGAAAGCAACTTAGTCTGTTCTTTTCAAGGCCCTGCAAAGTCAGAGCTCAATCAGAAACAAATAGCTCTTCCTTCAGGCTGGAGCTCTGCCCAGCATAAACAAATGCACTGTAGTCTGGAGTCTGTGGAGGCAAACAGCAAGCCCCAAGAGACTTGTGGACTCGCTCCCTTTGTCTAAATAGCACTTGCTTTGAAGCATGCTCAAACTATTCATATGAAAATGTTTGTGAAATGTGTGTTTGGGCATATTCTCAATTTTGTGATCTATTAAAATAAACTGGCAAGCTATCTCAAACCACAAACTCATCAACTGCTATAGCTCTTTTCTGCAGGGAATACATGAATAAATACAAGGGCTCTGCTGTGTGGCCTGAAGGCCAGTGTATTTGGCCTCTGCTCCTTCAGGAGACGTGAATTCTGAAAGCTGGATGCCTGTTGCAAATCCTCTGTCTCTAGTTTTCAAGTCCCTAAGCACCAGTTGATTGCATTGCTCTGAAAAACTCTTGAGTTTAAAATAACCAGGGTGCTAACTTCACTGGGATCCCACAGATCAGAGCTGATGCCTTGAGTGGTGCTAAGAAGCTAATGCTCTCTGTGGGCCACACTTTTTTTGTTGACTGCTACAAAACAGGTCTTCTGAAATGCAGACCACAGCCTGACAGCATGCAGGGTTGTACAGTTTCAGCAGAGCTTATCTGTACACGTTACAAGTTGATATTCACCTTGAAATCTAAGCAGATGAGACCTGCTAGAAACACAGCTGTCTTACTGCTCATCTGTTGAACTTAATGCAATGGATTTATGGTGTTGTAGCATTTTTGTGTTGTATTGCACAGGTGTGGGAAGTTTAGGTGGTATTTAACACTACATGGGATGGCCCAAGTAGAATAATTGCAATGATCCAGTCAGTAGGGAAAGAAAAGTATGACTGATGATGATGTCACCAACATCTGAAAAATGTTTTGGGTGTGCAAGTTGCTCTGAAATGGACAGCTGAAGACAATTCTTGTCCCAAAACTCATGTGGCAATATTACAGTACAGAAGTCTCTCTTCAGGTCATGTTTTTCAGTCAAGTGCTATAACTATATGAAATACAACTCTATAAAAGTAAAAAAAAAAAAAAGTGCTATTTCAAAACTCTCTAGTACTGATGGGTTTGCCAGAGACTTTTGTGTGTTCTCCCACACAGTATTAAATATAGCCTAGGAGATAGGGCTTGTATGTGGTCACTCTTTGATAATTCTAGTTCTCTGGAGTTGAGGTATGACTGTACCAAAGCCAGGCTAAAACAATCCAACAAAAAAATCTCTCTCCTTGAAGGCAGCCATCAGTCAGAGCTTGTATAAGACTCTTCTGATATTGCACCAAGATATCTGAAGGGATAAGTTGAGAGAAGATGCTGTAAGTGGAAAAGGGAGAGAAGTCTAAGTCAGAAACTTTGTTTTGAGGCAGTTTTCTGAAATGTTTTGCTTCCCTTTCACTGTTTATAATACAATCACTTGTTCTTACTTAATTTGCCATTGGGATCCAGATAAGCTGTTGATTTAGCACTTCCATTACAATGTTGTCTAAACATGTTATTGAGTTGATTATTTTTTTATCCTGTTTTTGTTGGGTTATACTGCATGCCTGAGCATCCTCAGATACTAATACAGGGAGAGGATGAGCAGATGTCAGTTTTTAGCTTGTGTCTCCAGGCTGAGACTGCTAATGTATGCTTCTGTGAAGTATGAGATCCCTTGTTTGTGGACACTTCAACCCTTGTTTTCTGAAAATTTAGAGGATTTTAATGGTGAGATTTGGGATTTCATTCGCAGTGTTTCCTAGGATTCAATAATGTGAAAACACTGGCACCTGGAGTGCTTGCAGAAAGAAAATGTGTCTTGCTACCTGGCAGCAAAAGCTGTGTTTTGCTGAAGTACATTCATAAAGTTAATGACAAAATTTGGGAATGAGCCTGGTGAGCCAGCTCCTGGTTTCCTCATTGTAAATTAATCTCTGCAAAGAGAAGCAATTCTCTGCTCTGGTACTGTACCCTGCTCTGAAAGTGAGTAGAAGCAGGTATTAAGGACACAACTGTGCATTTCTGAATAACTTCAGTTTCTAAGTGTGCCCTGTTACGTGGAGGGAGGGGATGCTGCTCAGTGTGTTCTAGCCAGCTATTGACTTGGCCCTTCCTGGTTTCTCCGAGGCATCCCTGTGGCCCAGTGTCATCAGTGAACTGCAGGCTGGCGTGAGGCTGCACAAGGCCAGCGAGCGACCACAGCGTTGTGTGCCTCCGAAAGAACGGATCCGCTCTCCCTTTGAATTGCTTTTGGATGATATTCAGCACAAGAGGTACACCCTACGGAAGGTGAGTGACTTGGAAAACATCTGCTCTACTTCATGTCTAAGCAGTGTGTGTTGAGACGTCTTCTCCAAAAGCTTGTCTTTCTCAAGGGCACTTTGAAGTCCAGAAGTGTCTGGGTATCCCTCTCAGTTGCAACTCAACATTAGATCACCCTGTTTTTCTACCCAAGTGCTTCATTTCCAGTAATTTTTTAAGTCAGCAGTAGTCACAGTTTCATGAAGCTGAATAGTAAACCTCTTCTCCCTCCAGGGGTCAGCCACTCCTTTCCCTGGAGCAGTTATGCTGCCCCGCACACAACAGTTTCATGGAACAGATTCTTGCCTGCTTCTGCTTTCCACCTTGGACACTCATGTCCTTCCAGGCTCCTTAAGCTGAGCTATGCTTGGCAGCATCTCTTACTAGTTTCCTCGCCTTCCCAGATGCTCCAGATGTTCCGGGTGTATGCAAAAGCAGTTTTGAGACAATCCTTTGCTCAGTCTCAGGCAGAGGCCTCTAGGCAGTGTACTTGAGCTACTGCAGGAGTTTAGTCAGGGTAAAAAAAGTTAAGGCCCTCCCAGGGCCAGATCCTGTTCTGACTCAAGTGGCAGTGACTTCCAACTTCACCACTTGGTTGGTGAAGATGACCAGATACAAGAATGTCTGGGGTGTCTCTAAAGGCTTGAGATACTCTTTGCTTGCTGCAGCTTGATCTGGGAATGATGAGCAGATCTAAAACATTGGCATAAGGCTTTGTGGCATTGGCATGCTTTGCAAACAGACGTCTTGGCAGAAGATGAGACACAACTCTTCTTGTAATAAAACCCAGTATTACAAAAAGTGAAAACTTTGCCTACCACACTAGACATCAGCTTTTTTTCCTCTTTGTTTGTGCTGCTGGAGTGCAGCAGGTTTATAAGCTTCAGCTAAACCATGCACCTCCCTAAAGCCCCAGCTCTTGCTTGGCTTGACTGTGGTTCCAGCCTCCAGGTAAGGCTATGTCATTTCTTTGGAGATAATATCTTTATTGATATATAAATGAATAGTAGTATAAAGGAGACAGTGCATCATAACTATTTGTGTTCCTTGCAATGTACTGTATATCAGTGCACTGTGCAGTACAGAACCATAACTCAAGGTGGCAGGATGATCTGGGACTTGATTTTCTCTTTTTTTCTTCTTTTAAAAAAACAAAACAAAAACCAACAAAACCCCCCACACTTTTCTTTTTGAGGAGAAGCACAAATATGTTTGAAGAGTAGTAGACAGAAATGCTCAAAGAAAGCAGAGTGCACGGGTCTTTGTGAAGGCTCTTAAACTAGGATTTCCCCATCTGCAAAGCTATTTTAAAGCTTCTCTAGCAAACAGTGGTCTAATTTGCAAATGAATGAAAGCACAGCTAGTGTGGGAAGCTGTAGTGTTGTTCTACCTGCACTCTCACATGTTCTGAAGTTGTACACACAGGCACCATAACCTCAAAATAACAATACGTGAACAAGGCAGCTAAAGACATGTGTGTACAATTGACTTTTTTGTCAGTTCTCCCCTATGCAGCTAGCACAGCGCTTGATGCCTCACATGAATATCTGTCCTGCAATTCTATCTTGCTATTGTTCCTAGTTTATGTAGGGCTGTAAGCCAGTCTCTGAGACTCTAGCTTACGCATACAGCTGCCTGCTGCTGCAGTTTTTGTTGCAGTTCTGTTAACCCGTTCAATTGCTCTCCTCCCTGGAGCTGAGTTCTCACTGACGAACAGGATGTGACGATGGTGCTTATCAGGATCACTCCTGACATCAAAATCTGAATACAGTGTTTTCCAGCATCTTCATGAGCAGTTCATGAGCTGCTAGGGCTGGAAGCCTCTAAGGGCTGTGCAGCACTTCTGATTACCTCTAGCTTACCATTGGCAAATCTGTCTCCACTGAGAACCCACATAAGTAAATCTCATCATTCTACACTTCCCAACTCATTTTTTTTATGCCATCCCCACCTCCCCCATTGCCAAATCCTGGATTGCACTGTTCAGTGTGCCACTGAATGGCAGGGTGTACCAGGAGGAAGGAACTATCGTAGAAAAAACCCTATTTCTTAAGCATCGTTTTTCCTCTTTCAGGTGATCGTTGAGCAAAAACACAAGGACCCCAAAGTTGATGTAGCTGCTCCCAAGCCTCATCTAAAGCTGGTAGGTGACCTGGTGCTGCATCTGATGATAGCAAAAAAAGGTAATTCTGGGGTGACAGTACAGCTTCAAGGAACATAGAGGTAATACCTTAGCTACTGGTTTGTGTTTGGGAGGGGGATATATTAACTTCTGAGCAGATCCTCCTGCCAAAACTGGGACCTAGGAAAATGGGAGTTGACATCTTCACAGGAGAAAGATGGTCAGTCTCCTTACTTCTTCCACTGCTTCTTTCATTTGGAACATTTTGTGGTTCTGAAAGAACTTCTGAAGTTCTCAATTTCAAATTTGAGAGTCACCAAAGTATTCTGCTATGCCCAGTGCTGGAGGGTGTCTCACATGCAGGGCCCAGTGCCCTCTTGAGTGACAGGCACTTGTAAAACAATGCCATTGCTGATGGATTTTTCTGTCACCACTGGTCTCCTTGCTCTATGCAGTGGCTCTTTGTGGTGCTGTGCTTTGCCTGCAGGTGTTGGAGAGGCAGCTGAAAGAGTGTGTGCCATGTGAGACCAGCTGGCATGAACGGTCCATGGTAGAAATAAAACAACCACAGAAGCTTCAGTCAGCAGCAGCACAGGAAAAAGGGAGCAGGCCCAAAGGTACCTGCTCCAAAATAGTGGCTGGCCTTTGAAATGAAAGCCCATTTATTTTTTCAAGAACATTTATAATGCAAAGGGGGTGGCAATGCAAATTTTGTGTTAGAGGTGGTTTGGCATAAGAATAGTTATTTCTAGAAAATCTGTCTGTGGCTTATTAAGACTCAAAAGATGGTTCAACTTACCCATTTTTTTATGGATGTTCAAAATTGTCCACTAAGTGAGAGGGCAGAATTTTGACCATCACCTAACACTAAAAGTTTATGTAACTATCATGAAAAAGTCTGGCCTAATCTCACATTCTGATTTATGGGTATCAAATTTGTAATTTTCTTGTCCCAGCACAATATGTCATTTAGTTAGTCTGTGTGTATGGGGGTTTTTGTTCTCCCTCTCCCCTGCAGAAATGCTTTTGACACCAAATACAGCCTTGAACTCTCCAAGTGACAGTTTTTTAACTCTCCAAGATGCCAGTACTGAGTTTAAAGATGTCAGCACTAAAACACAGCAGCTGGGACCAGGAGTTCAGGTAAGGCTTTAAGTGAAAGGTCTGTGGAGAGGCATTAGATCTGCAAACAAACACATAACCTGGAAGGCCAGGTACAAATCCTAGTGTAGGAAATCTTGTGTCAAAAGTGAACAAATGTGGTACTGTTGGGTTCATTGAAGTTCTTTTCTCTACAGAAGCACATATCATATTCAGACAGTTCTCTTTGTGGCATGACTGCAGTCTATAGGTACAGCGTATAGGATCCCTTCTCTCTGACCAGTGCTAGGACCTGAGGAACTGGCCTGAAGTTGTGTCAGTGGAGGTTTAGGTTAGATAATAGGAAAATGTTTTTCACCCAGAGGGTGGTTGGTCACTGGAACAGGCTCCCCAGAGAAGTGGTCACAGCACCAAGCCTGACAGAGTTCAAGAAGTGTTTGGACAAGAGTGTAATTCTTGGGATGGTCCTGTGCTGGTCTAAGAGTTGGACTTTTCTTGTGGGTACCTTTCAGCTCAGGATAGTCTATGATTCTATAGAACCAAGGCCTGCTCTGGTCTCTTAAAACTAGATCCTGCAGAAGTTGTAATATGCATGGGAATCTGGCCAATCTTACAGTGAGGCATTTAATGCTAGGGGTATTGATGTATTTTGGTTTCACATGGTATGTGAGCTCATGGAAGGAAAACTTAATTATTTTTAAGAAGCAACTTGATTGGTGAATTCCCACTCTTCTGTCTGTGGAGTTATTTTGGGAGCACCACTCCTTAATAAACCAAGATGTCTTTGGGTTCTTTTACTCCTGGCTCAATCATGAAAAGCTTGACTTACTCGGTTCTGGGATTCAGTCTGAGCATATTCAGAAATTCTGTGGAACAGAATTTAAGCCCTAAAACATCATGTCTAGCACAGATGCTCTGGCATACAAACAGGAATCTGTTTTCTGTAAATATTTCTGTCTGAAATGCAGTTGCTTAACTGACGAAAGCGGATATGAATTAATAAAAGCAGAAAATCCCAACTATATTTGCCCCCATCTGTGCTACTTGGAGGAATGTTCAGCATACAAGAACCCTGTAGTTGATGTATTACTGCTAAACTAGAAGGACCTTCATATGGAGACTAATATAATCAAATTTGTTTTCTGCTTTTCTAGAGAAGGTAGAAACAATGCTGTTGAGATACAGCACTGGGTTTGAGTTGGGTTAGCGAGTTGGGTTGGTCATAGTCTCTTGAACTGTTCTCCAATGTTGCTGTGTGTCAGCTGGAGCCAAGAATATGGTTCCAATGTACTCCATGGGTTGCTTAGGGAAGATTTTGCAAAGTTGGTTCCTGAACCGATGAAACTTTCATATTAGTATCCACATTGAACTTGGGAGAGAGAGAGCAGATGAATTGGAAATTTCACGAACTTGGCTGGAGCTTCCTGATTGTGGAGTGCAGAGGAGGGTTAACTTTATATTCCAAGAAGTAATAGAAAGTTCCTAAATGTACTCCATTGATTTCTTTCTTTGCTTCACTTTCGAGTGGAGCCCTGAACATTTCTGCTCAGTCCTGGGTATCCTGGTTTTGTTTAGCAGCAGTACTTCTGCTGAAGTGGGCTTAGTGTCTTGCTTGCAGCTTATGAACATCCTGTCCTCTGATCTACAGGAAACCACTCCCAAGCTGCCTGACAGCGCCTGCCTTTCCTCCAGCAGGTCATCGCTAGTATCCTACAACAGCACAGGTCAGTGTACTTCCAGCTGCATGTCCAAACCAGGTGACAAAGTACAGTCAGTGGCCTGCTGAGTTCCCAAAGCCTTAGGTTGGGCTCACTGTACACTTTCTTTTCACTCTGATCACTTGGAGTTACTTTACAAGAAGAGCTCCAACACTAAGTAATGAGTCTGGGGAGGTGCCCTTAGAAAACCATTTCTCTGCAGTTGACTAAAGCCTGTGAAGTTCCTGCAGCTTCAAAACAATGATACCATGTCCCCAAAGGCCTAACTGGAATTTGCAGTAAAAGCTAAATGAATGTTTTGAATATTGAAGTAGAAAGTGCACCACTTGATTTCATTAAACTAAGTGGTGTTAATGAAGCCTCATCACTGCCTACTGACAAGCATAATTACTGTAACCTCTGCTTTTTGTGATCTGAGCAGATGGGGTGAAGGAGGAGAGACCTAAGCCTTGCAACCTTCAGAGGGCAGTGTAGTGCTCTTGAGTGTTTTTTGGGGTGAATACTTAAAAGCTGCCAGTTAGTTTTCTGCACCCTAAAACTCTCTCTTCCTATCCAGGTCTCACTGCAAATTCCCTGTGTCCCCCATGTCCACCCACACTAGGAGACATCAAACCCAAGAGTTTCCTGAATACTGGCCAACAGCAGCCGCCTCCTTACAGAAGAAGGTCCAAATCTTTAGAGACAGGCCTTCAAAGCAAGGAACTTGTAAGTCCAACATGTGAGCAAGCAGCCCTGGTCTGATAGATCTTGTAATGACTAGAGTTTGCACCTTGATCCTCATGTAAGCGCTAAGCATGCTCTGTGGTTTTTATCTTGGGACATGTTGTATACTGATCTGAAATGGGTATATTGTTCTCTCACTGGAGACAGCTTATGAGGGGACTGGATGCTGCAGTGTCCTTGCAGTGCCTTCCCAGTTTGAATGATATGAAATAGTTGTTTCTCATACAAGAAGAAAAAAATACCTCTGTATTACTTGAAAATGTCCATCAAGACTTCCTCAAGCAGACTGTAGTTGACAGTAGGACTGTCCTGCTTTCTCCATCTCCCCTCATTCTTTCTAGATTCTGATATGTTCACAAGTGTCCCTCAAGCTGCAGTAAAGGGATCAAGCAGTTGACAAACTGTAGATAGCACAGCATTGGTGACTTCTAAATATATCATGTATGCAGTACTGAAGTCATCAGGCTCTGCATGATGGTAGTGAGAGAAATGCTGGGGTTTGTGTGCTTCTGTGCAACTTTCTGAATTATGGCCTTGTCCTGTTTTGCCCTGACAAGGTGTGCTGTGCCCTTGCACAGCATCTCTCTCTGCCTGACCTTGGCAAGTCTCTAAACTGACCTGAGGACTCTGAGACCTCTTTGTTTAGCAGTGGGCTGGGGGATGCAGGTGGGTTGGGTTCCCCAGGTCTCTCCTGGTAGACCACCAAACTATAGTTGCCATGTGTGTGGGGCCAGTGATTCCTGGGAAAGAGAAGGCAAGACAGTGCTGTGCTGTGGAAAGGGATCTTGTACTCAGGAGGGGCCAGGGTGGCATCTGTTCTGTGGTCTGTTCCAAAGGGTAAAATTCCCCGAAGACTGGCTCTGGAGATGGTATTAGCTGCTGTGGGGACCAATGGATCTGCTTCCTTTATGAGGTGTCAGGAACCTGCTTGAAAACTATAGCAATCACTAAACCCCCTGTAGTAGTTTCTCCACTAGCATCATCAAACAGTCAACCGATATTCCCCATCACAGGCAAAACTGGGTTTTGGAGACAAATGCTCCTCAGCCTTTGGGACCCAGTTTTGAGGATAACCTCCCCAAATAGCTGCTTTCTTCAGCTTTCTCCAATGCTTAACTTCTGCCTTTCAACAGGACTGTCTCTCTCCTACCAAGTGGCCATCACCAACCATTGCTGAGCTGATTGGAACCAGATATTCAGAGATGGTGCTGAAAGGGCAAGACTTCTTCCAAAGAGGTGGTGATGGTGTCTTTCTAAGAGCAAAGGTATGTTTCCTCTTCTTCTCTTTGTGCTATCCTTGGTTTTTCAAAAGCTATCTGGTTTCATAACCCTCAGTGCTGAACTGCTGAGGTGCCCTTTGCCTCAACTTATCCTGTTCATAACAGCTGATCTGAGTTTGGTCCTAGGCTGGAAACAGTTTTTAGTACTTGTGCAGTGATGGCTTTTAATCCAGTTTAAACTCTGTAAATTACTTAGAAAGTAACCCAGCCTTTGCTTTTTACTTCTTGTCTGTGATTTCCATGCTAGGAGAGCTGACTGCCGTGACTGTTGGTGAGTTCTGAAATCCTGAAGTAAATAGTTGGGATTTGGTACTGCTAAAGAGTGAAACTGAGGCTCCCACACCCGAGTTGACCTAACGCAAACCACCTTGCTGAGCGGACTCAAAGGTCAGGGAGATGAGAGGGGCAGAGAATGACCTGCAGCACAGGACTGTTGGCTGTTCACATTTCTTGACTACTGCCTTACTCACTGAGTCTCCTTTAGAGGGGGTGTTGCAGCCCTTCAGAACAGATGTCCTGAGTACAAGCCCTTTGCAACACAGATGTGAGGAAGTCTGTGCTACTGGGCTTATGGGTCAGCTTCTTGCCCTCATTTATTTAGCAGTACAGACAGAGTCAAAGGGTTCTACTAGCAAAGCTATGCTACTTCCACAGTCTGTCTGATGCTCCTGAGACTGAATTCTTGTTTTTATCTCACCTTACCGACCTTGCTTTAACTTGCCTGTTCTATGCGTATTCAAAAATGGCTCTTATCCCCTTTGTGTTCTTGCTGCTGAAGTTTTTTTAGCTTTCTCAAGCTCTATTTCTCAAGATAATATCACTTCTGACTGCCAGCTGTGTATGAATGTGCTCTTTTTTATAAAGTTCAAGCGACTCATCAGCTTCCTTATGACTCATTTTTTGCTTCAGGATTGAATTCAAATTTGCCCTGATTTAATCTCTTTGGGATTGCTGCAGTCTACCTCAAAGAATGTCTCTCTTCTTCCCTCTCTCTTAACTAGCTACTGTTACACTCTTACACAATACAGCTATTGTTTGCTCCAGAGCCTTTTTTTAAACTCCTGTTGTCTGGCAGCTGCCCCAAACCTCTGCATCATAAAAACACTGGCCTACAAGTAAGAATTTTTTTTTTGCCTTTTTAGCTTTTAATTCCTGTGTCTTTGCTATCCTTTATTCGACCTCTGTTATTGTATATGGATCTAAAGCCTTTAGAAGGTTGGTTTATATGCTTGCTCTTTGACAGGCAGTGGATACTGTTGGTACAAAGATATTTCCCTTTTGCATTCACAAATAACTTTCCTTTCCACAGATCTGTTTCAGCTGCCATAAGCAGATGTTTCTTAAGTGGCCTTACAACTGTTACCTCTGCAGCAGGTGAGCTGGTACAAAAGGGGTGAATGAGGAGGGAGAAAAGAGTGAAAGAATAATGCTGAAAATACCCAGTATTCAAAGACTTGTAGTACTGGATAGGAACAGGTTGCTGAGCCCTTCAGTTTTGTCTTATTGCACAAGCCAGGCTGAAGTGTCTACAGCTGCAGAGGATGTGGAAAAATTTGTCTCTGAAGTCGTATCTCAGTTTTAATTCTTAGTATTAAGCTAGCAATAACCAAATTTACTGTGCCAGTATTAAATTCAATTTCTCTGAGATCACTCTGAATTTTGCTCTAAAGATTGGATTTAACTTCAGACAAGGGCTTGAACAGGTTCTGGGAAAGGGTCTTCACCAGAATCTTCTCTTGAGGACTGAAAAGGAGAACTCCAGACCTTGTGACTGGGGAAGGAGTTGGACCTACTTGTATCCGCTTAGTTGTCAGAAACTTTCTGTTCATGGAAGAGGGAGAGAGATACTTCAGGCTCATTAAGGCTCACTTAAATCTATTTGAAGCAGGGGTGAAGCACTGAATTGATTACAAGCAGCAAGTAAACAACCACTGGAAATTGAGCAACTGTCTGGTGGTAGTGCTGGGTGAATTTTAATGAGGATTTGCAGAGAAAGCCTTGAAGCTATGGATGCTGACACATTTCAGATGAATTAAACAACCATAAATAGGAGAGCTGGCAAACTGAATGGGGGAGTTCTAAGCTTGCTTACTTTGCCATCAAGGAATTCTGCCACAATCACAAATTCTGACTTACTTGGGAAAGTCACCTTTAGCTGCCATATTAGTATCTGCTGAGCTTTACTCAAATGATAATGCTGGGAACTTTTTCTTTCAGTGTTGTCTGCTGTGACTGCTGCATCAAGGCAAGTCTAGTCTGTACAACAGCATATGGGTTTTTTACATTTTCTGTTTTCCCAATGCCTCACGTAGTCATAGGAAGCTTTCCTTCATCCCACTGATACCTCAAATCTTCCCTCTACCTTGTTTCTAAGAAAACAGAAGAGGGAACATTATGAGGTGCAAAAGCAGCAAGGGTGCTGCAGGCATCTCTTGTCATACTCAGCTAAAACAACTCTGGTGCCTCTTTCATCCTGTGTAAAGTGGTTGGGATTACACTGTGATCTATTTATACAAGGGTCAGAAAGTTCAATGCATTAACGTCTACCTTTTAAGTGCACTAATAAATCAATTGCATGCCATGCAAATTCTCCTGCTAAGCAGGAGGATGTGTTTCCCTGGGAACTCAGGTGACTTGCGTTGTGATTCTAGATGTCGATGCCCTTCAGAACGTGTGTACATCTTCCACTTCACTTCCTAAAACTTTTGAGACTCTCCAGAAAGGATGACCCAGCTACTGAAGAGCAGAAGAGCTCAGAGTTGCTACATGAAATAGAGCACGGGCAGTATTTTGGGTAAGCTGGGACAGGGATGTTCTGGTTTTACCTTGAAAGATGTTACCAGTTACTTATGCAAATCTACAAACATGCAGACAGCAGTATGTAGTAGTAGGTTGGTCAGCTGAATGTTCTGCTGAATGACTGATTTAGTCCCTGGTCTAACTGGTGTATAGTTCTCTGGAAGTATTGTGGATTTTAGATAACCAAAAGGGAGGATGTGAAGGTGCTCTGAAGTAGATTTTCCTGTCTAACTGTTAGGTTTTGGATGTGGATTTAGAAGTGTCCACAGTAGCCCAGACATGGAAAGTCCTTTGCAATAGTTTCAACTGTATGAGGATTTCCAGACTGCATTACATTCTATCCCCCACAGTTGGAGGTCTGTCACTACAACCCAGGCGTAGCCCCTTTATACCTACAAATCAAATATGCTAATTGTCTTAAGCATAACTGACTGAAGAGTAATGCCACAAATGGTTTCTCATTTTCCCTCCACACATATAGACACCCTTTCTTTTTTGTCCCCAGAAAACGAACTATTCCAAAGAGAGCTTTTGATAGTTCTGAGTGGAAAAGACAGACCATGTGTGTATAAGTGCAATATCTAAGACTGAAAACATACATTATCTCTTCTCTATGTTCTCGTCTTCCCAAAACAGTTAAGTGGAGGAACTGGTGTCTTTTTTTTTTTTCCTTTCTTCTCTGAAACCATTCTTCAGTGTAGCCAGAATAAAGTCACAGCAGTTTCTGGTTCAAAGGCTTGTACCTCAGTTGCCAAAAAGCAGGGGTAGTGTTCACTATTGAAGTTGACTGCATGGGGCAGGCAGTGGTTTGGTCTGTCTTACAGTGCAGGTGCTGTAGAAGAGGTCTGAGAGGCTGCATTGCTGTCATACTTCAGGATGGCAAAAAAAAATCCTGCTGCATGAGGATGCAGCCACAACCTTGAAACAGACATAGTCATTAGCCCTTTGACATACTGACGATAGAGAGAAAGTGTCGGTAAATGAAAGTGTTCTGGTGCTTAGTAGCCTTCCTAAGTGGTGCTGACGGCTCTTTTGAACTCATGCAGTTACCTAAATCACTTAGCAGCCTGGGGGGAAAGGTGGAAGAGCACGATGCCCTCTAACAGAAACCTAGGTCAGCTTTCCTGCTTTTGTTTTTCCCTCTCCCTCTCCAGTGTACCCGTTATTTTGGAGCCACGTTGCCTAGCACGGCCTCTGTGCTGTTACACAGGGGCCATGGCAGACTGGCTGACTGCAGACATCTGTACCCACTGTGAGCAGTACCTGATGAATGTGGCTTCCTGTCAGCAGCAAAGCATCCCTCCCAGAAGAACTTCCTGGGCTTGATCCAAACTGCAATAACTATATCATATATTTCTCCTGTCACTTGTTCTGTACCTGAAATAAATGAAACAGCTTTATGCACATATTGACATAAAGGCCTGATTAGAAGACCTCCCTGCTAGTCAGTCTAAGCAGGAAGCACAGTTAGTATTTCTGTATTGTGAAGTATTCTAAAGCTTTGTGGGTTTTGGAGCTGTTTTGATTCTTTTTATGTTTCTTTGAGGAAAATAAACGTTGAAGCACTATCACGTCTCTAGCATTTTCTTCTTTGCACCTGCAGTTGCCATTGTTCCGTGGCACTGTTTGCATTCATTGCTGAGCAGGCTTCACCCAATGTAATGAGTACAGGGAAACTTTTAACCTAAACCCCCATTCCTGAGAGGGTTGGAAAGTGGAACTCTCAGTTATGTGACCACATCACCATGCATTTTGCAAGTGCTCCTTCCTTATAACTCACTAAACAGCACTTAAAGCTCACTGCTTTGATGCATGTAACACCACAGTGATGGCTGCCAGGCTTTAGGAAGCAGATTTGATTTAAGAAGCTTGATTTGGTTTTTGTCTGTGCACAATCATCCTTTGGCACCAGAGCTTCCTGGTGTGTGTCACTACTATATCTCAATGCCATCATCACCTGAGGAGTAGATGTTTTTTCTTGAAAGATTCTTCTCTTTGTATTGGCTTTAAGCTTTACTCTAAGGTGAACTGGGCTGTTGCAATGTATATGAAAAATAAAGAATGTTTTAGTAGATTTTTTTGTGTGTTAAAACCAGAAATGAGATATTTGATAGTACATGTATTTCTCCCCAGGAATTGCCTGTATGGAAGGGATGTAGGACCTAAATGGAGTTTGCTTTGATTAGTTTCGCAGTGTTGAAGGATACAATGGACTTGTAGCTGGAATGAGTCATGCTGAAGAAAATAATGTCTAGGGAGGGCCAGTTCTTCTAGATAGAGTAGAAGGGAAGAAAGACATGTTTAAGCTGAGCCTAACTAAGGTCTGCATCCAAACTGCCAGGAGGGTCAATACCTCCAGCTGACTTGCACTGGCCTGACTCTGCTTCCTCCAAACTGCCTGTCTGCAAGCTGATGCCACTTGCAAGTTTGGGCAAGCTCTGCAAGTAAATGAATGTGGAGAAGCTGGAGCTTGTGCTTCCTTTTGGAGCAAGTTCAAGTGCTCCTCTTCCTTCAGTCAATTAGGAGGGATGCAGCCTGCCTGCCCAGGTCCTCTCCTGTATGTGCTGCTGGGAGGCACATCCATATCAGGCAGGTGGGCTCCTTGCAGCCTTCAGGGAATGGCAGCCAAGCCACAGGTGCGCTTGCTGGCAAGATGGGCACAGTGTGGGCCCAGGGGCATGAGGTGCTCTTGGACACTTGCTGAGTGGAGTAGTTTAGGTAAAGCTAGAAATGAGCTGAGATCAGCCTGTTTTGATTAATGTGTAAGCCCAAAATGCTGCTCAGAACCTGAGTGTAGCAGCATGGAGAGTAGTCTGTATGGCACTGAGGTAGATTTCACTTTATCTGGAGAGCAAACGTAGTTCTACGTTCTGTCTCTTGCACATCTGCTGTGGTGTGACGTGGGCTTGTTTTATTGCGTTTCCCTTTTCCTACCTTGTGACCATGACAGGGGTGAGGCAATGCCCTCACTTGCAGAACAGACAGGCAAAAAGGTAGGGGTGGGTGGATGCTAAGGGATAGCCTGACTTTCTCTGCTTCTCCCTGATCTAGCAATCTCATGGGATAACCCATGTTCCCATCATTCCTCTCAACTACATCGGTTGCATTGACCGCTGGGCAGGCTAGCAAAACCTCTGTCCCCTGTACAGGGGTGACATCTTCAACCCTGGTGAGCAGCCATTGTTCCTGATCATGGCAAGTCATGAAAGTTGGCAGGGGCAGACTTACTAGAAAAGTACACCTGTTTAAATACAGCCAAAAGAGTCTTTCCTTTCCCTGGCTGAGGAGAGCCTTTAGGCGGAAAGAGAGAAAAGGCCTTATCTGGGAGCCAAAGAATGCAGAGTGGAGCAGGTACAGGCACAAGACAGGCAGCCTGAAGCAAGGGTGCAGAGAGGGAGGCTCCTGTGTGGAACAGATCTGGGACAAAGCCTTGAAGGCACCGAGAGCAGCGCTTTCCAGGGATGTAGAAGGGATTGTGCAAAATGTGTTCTTTCCAGACCCCCTAAAAGGTGGTGGTTTGGAAGAAAGCCTTCCCTCTGCAAGCACACGGCAGGATTGGATCTGGTTTTTTAGCTCATTCCTCTCTCATATGGACCAGAGCCTTCACGGCTTGATGTTAACCCTCTAAGCGAGCTTGCTCCAATTTTGTTTCCCCGTGGGGTCAGCTCTGTGTCGGTGGTGTGCTGGGGTCAGCCCTGTGCCGGTGTCTGGGGTCAGCCCTGTGCCGGTGTCTGGGGTCGGCCCTTTGCCGGTGTCTGGGGTCAGCCCTGTGCCGGTATCTGGGGTCAGCCCTGTGCTGGTGTCTGGGGTCAGCCCTGTGCCGGTATCTGAGGTCGGCCCTGTGCCGGTATCTGAGGTCAGCCCTGTGCCGGTATCTGAGGTCAGCCCTGTGCCGGTATCTGAGGTCGGCCCTGTGCCGGTATCTGAGGTCAGCCCTGTGCCGGTATCTGAGGTCGGCCCTGTGCCGGTGTCCCCGAAGGGCGGGCGGGGCCGGGCCAAGCCCGCCCCGCCAGGGGGCAGCCGCGGGCCGCGCTGCCCGGGGCCGGGGGCCGCAAAATCAGGGACATCTCAAAAATAGGAAATATTTTTTACCGCCCGCTTTTCTTTTTTTTTTTTTTTCTTTTTGTCGGTCCCGCGGCGCTCCCCCAAACCCTTGTCCTGGAAATGTCCCAGTGGGCATTTCCCACTGGCAGAGAGGGCCTGGGTAATGGGCAGTGGGGAGGTGAGAGTGAGGGGAAGGTGGGGGCACACGGGCCAAGGACATCTGGGACAGAGGCACAGGAACACAAAAAGGAGGTTTTAGCTGGAGGGGAGAGGCAGCACAGGCGTGACTGCAGTAATGTCATGTGGCTGTCAGAGTAGTTTGGTGTTTGCTGCTTGAAGCCACCTGGGAAAACATGCTCCAGTAGAATCATAGAATGGCTTGGATTGGAAAGGACCTTAAAGATCATCTATCTCCAACCTCCCTGCAGTGGGCAGGGACACCTTCCACTAGAGCAAGCTGCTCAAAGCCCCATCCAGCCTAGCCTTGAACACTTCCAGAAAGAGGTACAAACCCACTTGAATAATGTCACCCAGCGCACCACTGCCAGCACCTTCTTATTCAGATGAAAGGTGGATTTTGAGTGGGGTTTCACCCTACATCTGATCCAGTTCGGCATAATTATTTTTGTTTCTTTTGTTATAAAGGATAAACATAAGGACTTCATATTTTACATATGAAATAAAGCCATAGATGTAGTGTTGGGCAGGATCGGATTTAAAAGCAGGATTAGATTTAAAAACTGTGTGGGCAAATTGGGGAAATGGTCTGGAAGAAACAGGAGGCAGCTGAATAAGGAAAAAGTGGAAGGTCGCACACTTGAGCAACAATATGAACTCCCAGAGTACAGAGGAGGGAGTGATGGGTTAAGTAGCAATTCTTCAGAAAAAGGATCAAAAGCTGAATGCAAGTCAGCTATGTCATGGTGTTGAGGTGATGGAAAATAAGTTGAGGGTAGATGTGGCGTAATTGGATCCAGCCCAGTAGAGAGCAGGGAGAGCAAGCGGAAGTGGAGAAACCATTACCTACCAGGGAAGTCTGAAAGAACTGAAATTCTCTAACTCAAAGGAGGAGAGAACTGAAGTCTTTAGGCACATAAAAGGACATAATCGTTGCTCCTTGTCTGTGATGGAGGAGAGGAAAAAAAAAGAAAGAAAAAAGAAGGCTTAAGTCACAGCAGGAAAGGCTCAATTTAGATGTTAGGAAAAACTTTCTAATGACAGGGATAATAAAGAATAGACTGCCTGGGGAGTGGAGAGCTTTAAGATCAAGTTAAGCAACATCTGTCAGGGATGTCCAAGGTTTAGGTGATCCTGCTTCGGTTAGTGGGATGGACTGGTCTGACCTTTCAAGGTCCCTTTCAGCCCTAATTTTTCAGTGGTTCTGTGAGTCGACATTAATCTTCTTGATGGTATTTAAACAGTCAGCAGCTTCTCTTAAGTAACTGCTAGCAAGTCTCTTCTCTTGCCTGCGGTTTAAAATTAACTTAATTTCCATGCATCACTTTCGCCCTCCAGCTCCCAGGTCCTGCACGGCCAAGCAGCAGCTGAATTCCTGGACTGCTTGTCAGTACCTTCCTTGTGGCTCTGTAGCTATGCATTAAAAAAAAAAAAAAAAAAAAAAAAGGGATGCAAACGCTGTATATCGGTGACTGTGCCACCAGTGTGAGGGTGCCCTCCTTTTCTGCACTTATATGTAGGAGATATGGTCCCCCTTCTTGAGACAACAGGATCTCATATGTGGTTATTTCATTTTGTGCACTCCAGGGACCTGCCTCTTCATGTTGCCTGCAGCCTTCTGATTCTATAAGGTTTGAGTGTCCAAGCCCAGACACTGCCCAGCGTGCATGGCACTTCTGTGTAACAATGTGTACAACAACAGGTAATACTTGTCCACAAGTGATCTCTCTTCAAATGGGGCAGACTTCAGAAATAAGAAGGCTGAAGTTGGCCCTGGAGGCCCTTGAAGCCACTAATGGAGGTGAATTTCATCTGCCAGCAACAGAGTAAGAGGGAGAGAAAAAACCAGGCCACGATGAGCAGTATCTGCAATCCTTGTTGAGTGCCATTGGAAAACAAGGAGAGCTGGTGAGTGTGTACTGAAGGCATGGTGTCTGAAAACTTCTTAGTTTTTTGCTTAAAACAGAAAAGACAGCATTTCCATAGCTGGGAAAAACTGAAAAAAAGCTGAAAAGAGAGGGAACCCCTGCCTGGAAGTCCTCACCTTTGGAAAATAACTCCCTGCCAGGCAGTGAGCTGCACATATGGGTTGTGAAGAGTGACCATGAAAATTGGGTGAGTATGGCATCAAGAGGAGCACTGACCCCACATCACAGCTAGAAGATCAGCGATAGAGGAGATAGCCATAAACCAAAACAGGTTATCCAAAGTCAGGAAAACATGAGGCTTCCAAACATTCATTGCATCCTCCTTAGTTTATTTACTTAAAACAGAAAAGATTACATTTCTATAGCTGGGAAAAATCATCCCCATTGAGAGAGAGAACCACAAATATCTTACCTGCCCACAGACAAGCAGTCACAATTTCTCTCACTAATCTTCTCCAGTGGTTTTAACCATCCAAGATAATTGTGGGCCCGATACACAGGCCTTCACACTTGCTTTTGTTAACAGAGCAAGCAAGATCTGTGTTATCTCTGCATGACAAGTAGTAAGAACCTTATTTCATACGTGTGAGTAACGTATAAAGAAATGAAGCGGCCACCACCGGAGCAGGTTGAAACACAGGGTCTTTCACTCCCAGCCCTGAGCTCCTTCTTTCAGACCATGCTGCCAGCTCCGAGACGTGGCTGGGCTGTTATTTATACGTGTAATAAAACGCCACCTGAATGCAGCTGGAGTCCTACCTTTGAGCAACACGAGCACGCTAGGGACTTTATTTACGGCTCTTTCACTTTGCCTCTCTTGATGCTGGGAATGGGAGTTTCAGGTGTGCTACCCTTTAAAAAAACCCACTGTGAAATATGCATATGTTAAAGTGGGTTGTGCTTTTGTGGAGCCTGTATCCCAAACTACATAGTAGCTGCTTTGTGCACAAATTGTACAAAGGCACAGTTCCACTCCAGTGAAAATGTATTTATCAGAACTAAGACAGTATGAATCTGATTCATTAAATAAGACCTCATTTTTTTAAGGGAATGTTAGGAGTAATACAAATACAGCAAGCTCATAAGGCCCTTGAAAGGTAAGGGTGAAGCAAGCTTACTCTTTAACTACTGCAATTTGGGAAAGGTGTTTTTGGAAGTGCCACAAAAATTGTAACTTTCTTGGGATATTCTGGACACTACTGTACCCCACAGGATTCGGGGGAATGATGAGATTACCCACCCAAATATAAGTTTATTTGAACAATGCAATTTATATGAAGTCCAGGATTTTTCAAGATAAGAGAAAATCAGGACCTTTTTCATTTTTTTCCCAGACAGCTGGGGAATTCAGGACCAGCTACACTTGAGCATCCTGCATTTTGGGCATTGCAAACTCAAAAGTTTCCCATCTGAGGGGTGCTGCCAGCTGCAGTGAGCTTGATCTCTGCTTAGCTTTGGAGCTGGAGCCAGACGGCCTGCTAACACAGTATGGCTGCAGGCCTTTTTGGTGTTTTCACTCTGTGGAGTTTTTATGAGACCATATCTGTCAAACGTATGTGTGAAGATAAATCAAACAAGCACAGCCATGGCTATTAAATAAATGTGAAATCTGAGTGGCTTCCACCAGCCCCTCGGTCCCTCCCCCTCGGCTGCCGTGTGTACTGAGTGTTTTATAGGCACAGGACGGTGAAGGATGGCTGGTTATGAGAAAGGGGAAGCAGTGGGGAGGCAGCTCCAAGGGAAGGGAGTGATTTCATTGCAGCGGGAAGCAGAGAGCTACAGGATGGGTTTGGGGCTCATGCTGATGAAATGTTTAGGTCTGGAAAGAACCTGTTTTGAATCTCGATGACTTTTGAAGAAGGAGAGACTCAACAAATTCCATCAGGGACGTGGTCTGACTGCTGTGATGGCATCCAAACTGCAATGAAGATGGGAATTCAGCAGAGGAGACAAGAAGGCACTCCATGCAGAAGTGTAATGGGGTAATCAGTCTCGGACCACATTTGGGGCTAATGCTGTGTGAGCACCACAAGGTTCCTGCAACTTGAATACCAAAGCATGAGAAGGACATCAAGCTTCTACATGCCTCACAGCCTGTCTTCTCCTGGAAAATAAAATAATCTTGACCTGATCACCACTCACATTTTCCCACTATTCCCTAAATTGTTCTTCCCCCAGGAGAAGGGTGGTCTTTCCAAGGTCAGGGTTGAGGTTACTGACAGGTCAGGGAGGGCAAGGTCAGGCTTGAAGCTGACTGTCTGTACCAAAGCTGTCCCACATAGGGAGAGGGCCTTGCAGTTTCCAAAGCCATCAATCTCCTCCCCACTTTCACCAGCTATTCACCTCTCCCAGTTTTAAGTGGAAGAAAATACAGCCAACCTCTTCAAGTCCTTGTGTCACGCCTCTGGGAGCTGCATTCTTGCTCTCGAGTGCTCAGTCACTGAAACAGAATAGCCAATATATCACTCCCAGTGTCTTTATTTGGGGGTTGAAGTTGGATCAATGTATCTGAAGCCTACTGTAACCAGGAAATGATTCTTCTTATTTCTGACAATGGGGTCGCTTCTGCTACCAAGAAAGCATTTGTCACTTCTCCCTGGCTGCACTGGGGTTTGGCTGAATGTGCCTGTTTACCCTGGCACACAGGGAGAGCATCCTCGCAGAGGAGATGGGGACTCAACAGGAGTCGAGGCTAACAAATCATGTGGTGGTGAAGTGTACGGTGCTGGTGCTAAAGGCAAAGCAGGAAGGGCAGGACATGGCCCATAAGGCAGGAGCATGGGACAAAGATTATTTGACATGGCTCCTAAATCTGTGATATCATTGCGCCTCCATTGATTTTTAATGCTGACTGACACTAGGAGAGGATTTGACCCATAAGATTATAGTCTGCTGCACAGAGGATGTCATGGCAGCTCTTGGTCCTTCTGTGAATATCACCGATGTTCAGCTGAATGAAAATAAATACTCAGAGATGGTTTTTGCCAGTAAAAACATACAAGGAAAGAGAAGGCTAATGTACTAACAAGTGCATTTCTGCTGAGTTGCTAATGCAATGCAAAATGATTATTAGTAATATTAGCAATGCACGTGAGGCTACCATTGAACAAATGATCCGTGAACACCCAAAAGGCCAGGAAAACACTTAGAACAAATCTTTCTTTCAAAGTAAATAATTTAGATTGGATTCTGTTAGCTCATGGGGCCAGGTTGCTTTGTTGATGTGCTGGCACTGTTACTTTCAATGAAATCTAAATCAGCCAGTTTACACAAGCTGAAAATCTTATCCCAAGTTTTTTGTTGATCATCAGAGTCATTATTAATGTTAAATATTTAAGAGACTAGCTTTTCATTCATTGTTGGAGATGGGTTTTTTTAAGAGTATTCTGTAGGTCCCCGCGTATACCATTTACATTCTGTTCCAAGGGATTCAGCTGCCACTTACCATCTGAAATGCTGAGTCTATACCATGATGTCAATGGGAACAATTTTATTCTGATTCCAAATAACAGAAGGCACAATTCAGAGGTCCTGAAGTGCTCAATTGTCAGGGCAGAGCACAGGGCATAATTTGAATTTAGAATGGGAACACAGAGGAAAATATGTTTGTGACTCATGGCAGCGATATGCCCGCAACTTATCTGTGCATATAAACACCTAACAACCCTTATTCTGCCATTCAAGGTAAGGATCCATACTTTACTCCTACAACTGTGCTTCCTCATAGAGCAATTCCATTCAAAAATGCAGGTTTTCATGCAATAGTGGTTACTTCCAGCTCTCAGGTCTTCAGTTTATCCTACCTATCTCTCCTGTGGTCACCAGCCATCCTCTGTTTAACACTGCTGCCCTGTGACCAGGGTAAGAACCTTGTCAAGAACAGGCTAGAGATGCAGGTTGGCTTTGACAACTGCTGTACTGCCTGTTGTGGGAAAACTCCTCACACGGGTATCCCTAACATTCTCCAAGGCACAGGCAGCATGGACAGTATCTTGGAAGCCAGACCTGCTGTTGTTGTCTTTCCTTAGTCCAGAGGAGACAGGCACCATTGCTGACAGGGGAAGTGTGAAGGCAAACCACTGGCTTCTCACCTCCTGCAGGCATATCCCTCCATTCCTGTCACCACCACCAGTGCTGGTTGCAGGGAGCTTCCTTCTACAGCAGCAATAGCTGTTTTCCCACCCCATCCCTTCAAAGGCACTGGGTGCAGCAAGCCCTACCTCCAGGGTTTTCAGTGCTCTCCCATGTAGCCCTGTATCCTTCACCTTCTCAGGACAAGGCAAATCTGGACAGGCCCGTCCTGCTCCTCAGGCATTCAGCAGCAGCTGGAGAAGTGCAAAAAGATCAGTGACACCTGTCGCAGCTGAGGGACTGCAAGGGGAATAAGTGGAAACAGGCCCTGTGTAGAGGGAGAAGTTGGGGGGGGCGGACTGAGGAAGGGGAAAGGAGAAGCATTCTAGTGCTTCTCCATTCCTGTCCCACTGAATACTCCTAACAAGGCTCTCCACATACAGTGGACCCTTACCAGCTCTCCTCCATAGTCAACCTCCCTCAGAAGAGCTGCAGACTAACCCCAAATCTCTGCTCCGCCTTCAGAACCCCGAGGCAGGACACTGCTGTCATTCCTGACAGCTACCCAACCTGTTCTTAAAGCTCTGGCCTTAGGGAGGCTTCATGCCTGGACACTTTATGCATTGCCTATATCTATTTGCCCTATACTTTTGCAACATCAAGTTTGAACCTTTCTTACTGCAGTTTAAGGCTGTTATTATTTCTGAACATCTTGGTTTTCGGCAAGTAGAACTGACAGTGCCTTTCTCCTCTGTCCCGAACTTAAAGACTTGCTGTGCTTACTGTTGGTCTTCTTTTTTTTAAGGCTAAGCTTTACTAAGACTTCTCAGTTTCCTCCCAGAACATGTTCTCTAGACCTCTGATGATAATTCTCATTTTTGTCTGGATTGTATTTAATTAGCCCTCATCTTTTTTTTGCTTTTTCCAAGAGTATGGCACTGATGACAAACAGTTTGGTTTTTAATCTGTGCTAAACCTCAGCTCCAGTAGTTCCATATCCATATTTGTGCAGTCAGTTATTCCTCAGTGTGGATTCTCCTCTGTAGAGATTCCTACTGTGTCCTTTCTTTTTTTCCTCTGACTGTTTCTATAATTTGTCGGGCTGTTGTTTGCTTTTTTAAAAAATTCTAGTCCTGTCTGCAGTGTCCTTGCAGATTCTTCAGCTTTGGGCATCCTGCAAATTTAATCATCTTTCTTCTAGTTCACAGTCCAAGTCACTAACAGACTGGAACTGGAGACGGAGAGAAACCTGTACATATCTGTCCAATCTGTACATCTCTATTCCTGTCTGTGGCAAGTGAAGTCCTGTTCACAGCCTTCTGAGTACCAGTGCTGTGTCTGCTCTGCAGTAGATAGACCACACATTCCTTGCTGGTTTATGAGAATTTCATGCGAGACAGTGTCAAAGGACTTCCTCGAGTCAAGATACTGACATCTGCTTCTCCTTACTGGCCTGCGAGGTCTGTCTGCTTGTTTTAAAAGAAAATTAGATGGGTTTGTCAGGACCAGACTATGAAGCTAATACTGGTTGTTACTCATCCCATTACATTCCTTACAAATAGCTTTTTTTATTACTAATTCCAGAACTTTTCCTGTAATTGAAATTAAATGAATGTCTATAATTCCCCACTCCTTTTTTTCCCCCCCAAGACTTCTTGATTTTTACTTTCGTTGCTTTTGCTATGCTTTTATATTAATCCTTAGTAATCCAGCCTAGGTTTCACTCTCTACATAGCCTCTTTAAGCTTAAGGTCAACAGTGGCATTCTAGTCAATCTATTCTTTTCTTGTATTTCTATTCCTTTCTCTGCACTGGTGTAGAGATTGCTTGGGCAAACTGTATCTTGCTGTCTTCCTGTCCCAGCAACTAGCTGAGTGCAAAAAAATCCCCCTTTACCACCAAAGTCTGGACTGTGGTTGAAGTCTGCTTATTGCTTCTTGGCTCATTGGTTTGCAGGAGACTTGTCACAATGCTGAGGCCCACACTTGGTGACCTGTAGGCCACCCTATGCTGTTAATGCTCATATTTTCTCCCTAAGCTATTTTAGCTATGGCATTTCACCTGGTAGAAGTTCTGGGCCACCCACCTCACTGCTGGTGCCACCTTCTTTCTTTCTTTCATGGTTGGCATGACTGAGATGGCCACATCTTCTGCCATGCCCAGCAACTATCCATTCCAGCTACTCTGTAGGAGAGGGAAGGAATACTGAGCACCGCTGGCAAGCTAAAGCCTCCCCACTCTGTTACTTTTCTTAGCCTTCGAAGTCAAGGTTAGATCTGCATTACCATACTGGCAGTGAAATCCTAGTTCAAGCCAGCTTTGGATAATGTTTGCTCAGGTGTAGTATCTTGGAAAGTGAAATCATCGCTGCTCCTTTCCCAGAAAAAATAGTCATTGTTTGCCACATTTAATTAAGTTTCCCCCTCTGTTCACACAGCCTCCCCCACCCAGATCTGAAGTTAGTTTTATAGTTTCCTCTCAGCCTTCTCCTTTGATCCTAAAGGAGCTGTCACCTCAGTACCTACAGCCCTTCCTTTCTCACCTTGGCCAGCATAAAATGTGTTTGTGTGTTAATGGCTTTCTCCTTAGGGGCAGCTGACTCTCTTTACAAGTCAGCTGGATGCTGGATGAAATCATTCTCTCTGCTTCAAGTATGTCACACATATATATTTCCCTGCCTGGGTTTTATGTTCCATCCCAACTTCATTCATAGGAAATGATTCTGGTTTAGTTCATTTTGTTTTGGAAAGTGAATCTGTTGCCAGGGGAATGTGAGAGATTTCCAGAGACTGGGTCCAACTTTAGTGCAGGAAGGTGCTACAAAGACTTTGCCACACACAGCCTGCTGCTGCTGCTCTTCATTCCTGCACTGCAAGAGGCTGTTTCCTCCTTAGAGCCTCCTCAGCACCAGCCATACTCAAGCCAACGTGTCTGAAGTTGTGTGGAGTCTCTGCTTTGGTCAGCCGTGTCTGTGACCTGCTCTCTCCACCTTATCTGGCTTCTGTCAGACGACTTGCCCTATCCCTTAACTAGCACCAAAGCTTGAACCCTCAGGTCTGTGCACTGGGGAAAAACCTGCTTTGCTAAAGAAAGCTGTATTACAGCAATGAAAGGGCAGGATCAAGCCTTCAGGTTACGGTGAAGAAGGCTTAAGAGAGAAAAAAGAAAAAATGCCATTTGACATAAATAAACAACAAAATTACCCGTGGTTGTGAGACCTAAGTGCAATTATGAGTAGTGCCATTTTTAGACTGTTGGGATACAGTTCTGCAACAAAAGTTATTAATAAAATGCTTCACCATGAGTGTGGCTTCAATAGCGTGACTCAGAAACCTCAACCCAACGACAGCTTGTCTGCTGTAGAGCCTAATATGGATGCTACATTTAGCCATGCCACAGCAGGCTAGATTCAAAATTCTCAATTAGTATGATTAACCCAAAGTATAAAGCAGACTGCACATTTTCTCTGCTGTACCATCAAATCAATGCTGTTCAGCTCCAGTACTGGAATGGGATGGATCTGCAGGATCCATTCCATAGATGCGGTGTATGAAGAGGGCTAACAGGGGAGAATGGTGACTTAAGGAAAGTCTGGAAGAGCAAATCTAGAAGGGAGGAGTGAGCATGTGGAGTGAAGTGCCAGAGAAGAGTTGTGTGCAGTTGCACACAGGGACCCCAATCTGCTCCCCCTCTGCTCCTCAGAGGTAGAATCTTAAGCTGCTGTAATCGGTGACAGATGCCGGCTGCTGAGCCAGAGCTCTGCTTCATCTCAAGAGAGGGAAGTGACGAAGGAGGCACAAAAGATGTGTGTTAGAGAGGTACACAAAGAACTGTTACAGATTGCACTGTCTGAAATGAACAAATGTTGTTCTCTGGTGTTAGCTGTAGATTAACTTTCAAAAGTACCCACACTTGTAAAGAAGGTTTAGAGAAAATCTCTGACTTTTGACTTTTTTTTTCTTTTTGGTGTATTACTATGTCAACAGGCTTATTAAATCTTACTTCTACAGATCATTTTGAAATTCGTGCTTACATTATGACCTAAAAGAATGAAGGAAAAAAGTACCTCCATCCTAAACATGGATGGCAGAGGACGAAAAAAATGTCTGCTTTGAAAATGAACACTCACTCATTTGGAAATGAACACCCCTCTCTCATACATATGCACACATGCTCTTGCTAGGCAGATTACTGCAAATCAGGTTAACTAAGAAGAGCTAAGGCCAAATCTGGAACAAGAGAAAACTCTGTCAGTAGAAACAGCTCAGCAGATGCACATTTATTACATTCACTGAAGCAGCAAAATAAAAAGCAAAACAAAACAAAACAAAACAAAACTATTTCTTGGTGCCTGTGTCTGATTTGCCTGCAATGACCTCTCTTTCCTTCAAGCCAAGTCCTTTCTTTCTGCAGATCTCCATGTATGGTTGGCATTCCACAATTAGGGAAGCATCAATAAATCAGTGACAGACAAGGAAGGACTTCAGCCTTCCCTACAGCTTGCAGTACTAAAAGTTCATCTCCAAGTGCTCCCTCTTCATTCTAAGCAGCAGCCAGGGTGCTTAAGGTTTGGGAATAGGAACAGCATGGGCTCAATGCTGGCCAGGCCGTGAAACTGGAGTCGGAGGGGATGGGGATGCAGATAATACTGCACTGAACCAAACACCATTAGATATTGGACTACACAGCGAGCCAAGAACTTGGGTGGTAGCTGTTATTGTGAATCATGATCAAGAAATGTTGTTGTTACATAGTGCTTTACGTTGGGTTGATGCCTGATGCAAACAGTGGGGATCCAGCTTTGTACAACATAAAGAGCAAAGAAAGGCTCACAGAGCAAAGGGGCAGAAAAGCCTGCATGAAGACAATCAATATGGCAGAGAGAATACTGTATGAAGCATCAGTGGCAAGGTTCAATTGCATAGGTAGCTTCTGTGATACAGCATACCTGTCACAGAATACTTCAGATGAGACCTTGGCAGAGCTCCAGCCTTGGCCCCTACTCAGACCAAGGCTATTTTCAAAGTTAGGTCGTGTTGTCCAGGGCTCTGTCCAGTTCACTTCTGAAAATCTCCAAGGATAGGAGTTTCACAGTGTCTTTGTGAAACTTGTACCAATGCTGAAACATCCTCCCAGACAACATTTTTTTTCCCTGTGACTCTTCCAGGTGCGGTCTGTCTTCTCTCTAACCAACTTTAGCTAACTGAAGACTGCAGGTAGATTCCTCCTTAGCTAGGGGTTATCCCCTTGTTCCAGGCTAAACAGGCCTGTTTCCCCCAACTTTTCCTGATATGCCCCTCTGTAGCCCCCACATCTCTTGCTGGGCAGTAATTTTCCTCTGTCCCATGTATTTAGACAGTCAGGTCTTTGGGATGGGTATTGTTATTTGACAAATGCATGGCAGATTGATTGAAGAGGCAAGGGGCACAGATGGAAAACTTTCTCCTTGAAGTAATCCTGTTCCTTTGCCTTGCTGGAGGTCAGAAAGGGGCTGTAAGTAAAGCTGCAGGCTCACTTGGAGACCAGGACAAGGAAGGAGTACACCAATGAGTGCTTGGTTATGGTCTAGTGGGTGTCTTCATCTTCTGAAGCAAGATTTGTTACACCTGAGCCATCACTGACAAGCGTATCTCCAGTCTCCACCTAAATTGTGCTCATGAAGAAGAGTCTGTGGTATCCCTTATCAGCTCCAAAGCCTCCCTATAACTGCTCTGTTGGCCTAAATCTTTGCTGCAAACCAACCGCAGTTTTTCTCATGCTTCTCTCTTGGACTCTGAAGTCTTTAGGACAAGCCCTTATGTATCAAAAGGCTGTTAATGCTCTCTCTTAGTTTTTTCTTCTCCAGACTAAACAAACCCAATTCTTTCGATCTGCCCTCATAGATTATGTTTTCCAAAGCTTTTATCGTGCTTGCTCCTGCACCTCAGAGCGCTCCCCAGTTTGTTTACCCATTTTGGAGAGCGCTGTGCCCAGCATCCCCAGCTGAGGCGTCCTCAGGGCCAACTGCAGCACAGTCATTTTCTCCCATGCCTGTCCTATGAATCTCTCATTAAAGGGTCCCAATCAAGAGACTTGCCTCTTTTGAAATAGCATGACAGTGTTGACAAAGTTTTTGTCTGCAGTCCTGGGAGCCTTTCCTGCAGCAGTGCTCTTTATCCAATTAGTCCCCATTTTGCGTTTGAGTTCCAACACCTCGCTGTGGTATTTTGCACTCACTCTTGTGTGATTTCCATCCTGCTGATTTGAGACCAATTCTCCAATTTATTCAGATTGTTTTGAAATCTGCTGAGGCTGCCTTCCCCTCCATGCAGACCCCATGGCTGCAACTCCTCCCAGCTCAGTGGTGCACATGAATGTTATCCTGATTTCTCTGCAATATCCCTGACATTGTGGTCCCTATTATCTCCAGTTCTGTGGTCAGGTAAGCTGCTGAACTGCCTGGGGCAGAAAGCTGTTTACAACAAACACAGTCGTTAACCTTTTGGGACAGTGTTACAGTGAGCTGCACACCTGCTTGTAGGATGATTTCACCCACCACAGGTTCCTGGTGGTCTATGAGGCAGTATTCCAGGACACCAGAGGGGTTATTGCTGGGCTGTGGTCACTCTTGATGGTCTTGTGGTGGCAGCACTGGTGAGTGCAAAGGTTTGGGGAAAAAAAGCTTCCTTGTGGTCGACAGCTGTGAAGAACTGAGCTGTGAAAGATATCCAAAGGGAAGTTTTAGGCAGAAGGATGCATGGAAGGGTTACTTCCCTTTCTTTAGTTTCATAAATACCCAAAATACCCTGGCCAGCTGGGGAAAGGGAATGCATCCTCAGGACCTGGGGGCTCACATCAGCCCTCCTTTGGCCCCATGAGCTCTTGGATGACCACAGGGCCCCACGAAGCACCAGCTCATGCCTGGAACCAGGGGCCTCCCCACAGACTGAGCCTGGAGCAGGACCCCTTCCCCATTGCTCCCTTCGGTGCCTGGCTGTCTCCAGGTCCTGGCTGCCAGGCTGGGATGTGGGTTAGCAGATTTTTTCCACGCTGTTTCTCCGGGATCCCTGACAGAGCCCATCAGAGCTGCCTTTTATCAGCACTGCACGCCTTAGTGAGCCTGTCATGACTCACACACAATGTGCTCTGTGCCAGATTAATCCGGCTGGCTTTCATGCTCAGGATGTGGGCAATGGGCAAGGTGGGGGGGGGCATGGGGACAGATGCAGGGCTAGTGGGGGCCCGGGAGATGGGCAGACATGAGGCCTGTGAGTACTGAGGAGAAGGACTTCATTTCAGGATGGTCAGAAGGGACAAAGAGAGAACAAGCCCGGGGCACAAAAAAGAAAGGAAAGCAACAGGTGTGCATGCTGCCTTCCAGCTGCAGGTATAAGTTGCCCTGAATTTTTAACAGGCTCCATGCTGGAAGTTGTGCAGAGGTGTTCATCCCCATCAGTGAGTTTGTTTGCACTGTTGCACCCCTAGCTTCACTCCCTTAGCTCTAATTCCCCCTTCCCAGCAGTGTCAGTGTTTGGGTCTGGTGGAGCCAAGGGTGGGAGGCAGCCCTTGCCACGTGATTGTCTCCTGCCACCTCTTGAGTCTCTCCAGCTCCTGGCACAGCAATCATCCACTCAGCCAGCAGTAATTTATCCCCAGCTTTTGGGGTCACACAGTATTAAGCGTGGTTTGCAAGATTTCATGGAGCTCTTCTGCTCCAGAAACTCAACTTGTTGTCAGTCCAGTTGGGATCATGCCAGTATGTTGCTGCAGGTACATGAGATTATAATTAGGTGTTCACCTCTGTTACACAGCTCTATCCCACCCTAAGAGAGAGGGAGAGACAGATATTTGCAAATTCAGGTGCAAAAACATTCTTTGATGTTGCTAATACTTTTGATTTAGGTTTGACATTTCTTTGATACATAAACACATCAGTTGAAACAGATCACTTGGGGGGCTTACTGAGACAAGTGTGTCTGAAGCCTTGGTCCATGAACTGAGGGAGGACAGTGTTTATAGCTCATCTTTCATCTTTTATCTTTTCTGGACTGCAATTCCGAAGTAATTAAAATTTCTCAAAAATGTATTGGTTATGAAATGGATGTCTTCAGAAAGGGCTGCCATGAAAGTCATCCCTGAAATATGATGCAAGCTTGAGAAAAGCTGCCCGCTTTCATTCCAAGGTTAACTGCATGCCACTCAAATATGGAATCTCTTTCTGCTCATTTGTTTAAAGTGTTTGCCCCTGAAATAAAGACCTGTGAAGCTGAGCTATGAGAAAGAGTTACGTATACTATAGGTAGAAAATATCCAGTAAATTATGTTCCCTCCATAGTTAATTTCTGTGAGTACAATTTTCTGTGAGTCTGTTTAGCATGTCTCCTAAATCATGTTCAAACTGTGTTGATTCAAGAGGAGTGTAGAGAAGTCATATTTTTGTCTTCCAGACTTTCTTTGGAGCAAGTATCCCCATGACATGAGCTGCAACCTGAGTAGTGCCACAACAGCTCAGAGGCACAGAGGAGGGAGCTTGACCTGCCTTCTTGGTGCTAATGCACCTTGTAGGACAGCATTATGGACACTGCTGTTGCCTTTACTGCTGGCACCTACCTAGTGGGAATGCTGAAAAAAGCTGAGCAATTACACCCTGCAGAGCTAAACAGGGTGTTCAGGTTATTTTGGAAGTCTTCCTACAGTGCATCACATTGGGGTTTGGAGCTATTGGTCCAGCACCTGGTTAAATAGCCTGGTTACTTTTTATTTAAAGAGCTATAAATTTGCTCAGAGGGCCCTGACCTGCACTGACAGCTTGGTTAATGGTTTCGAGGTATGCAGAATGGAAATCAAACATTACCACGTCTTTCTGAAAAAAGACATGTTTCACATCGTATGCAATATAAAGAAAAAACAGGAAAATGCAGGAAAGTTTACATATTTCTTGCCAGTTAAAGGTATTCAGTTGTGTAATACATCACCACATAGCTCTTTCTCATTGGTTGATTGTTCCATCTTCAGTCACCAAGTAATGAGCATTTTCATTCATCTTCATTAAATGCAGAATAGAGAACCTGAAGTGGTTCATTGTTCAAAAGCTGCTCTTCTATTCTACTTTGGCAGCTTTTTCCTTTTGCTTTCCTCAGGTGTAAGGCCTTGATTTAGCAAGGTGTTTAAACATCTCTTTAAGTTTAAACATATAATTTAGTTTATTCCTTCCCGGCAGCACCTCTAAGCATGCACTCCAGTTGCAGTGAAGTAAAGCAAGCAATTAAGCAGGTGCTTTGCTGAAGCAGATCCTAAATGACTACTTAAGTCCTTTGTAAAAAGGAATATAAATCCTCCTCCTGACAGGGGTGGGAGTGGGGATGGATACGTTTTATTATCATCCTCCTCTTTAAAGCTTGACTTCGTCTTGCAGACTGCCCGGGTCCTTCCTTGGGCTGGTAACCAGCTGGTAAGTGGCTGTCACCTCTGTGAGAGCTGTGACCATGTACAAAAAATTCAGATTTACAGCAACAATGACACGATCATCATCCCTTTTATGGAAATGCAAGCTGGTGGCAGGGATGTTGGGAGCTGGCTTGTGTTAACTCAGGCAGGGAGAAAACAGCAAGGCTGCCCCAGTTTACACCTGCTGAGGATGGGGGCAGTGAGGGAGGGAAAGGTTTACCCTGGTTTTGTTTCACACCACACCACCGTCTTCCCACGGGGGCCGCGAGGCCCTTCTGCGGTCACCGTGCTGCTTGGAAAATGAACACCGTCTCTGTTTAATTTTAATGCAGCCCATTAACTAAGCTGCCTCACTGCACTTTGTCCATCTGGGTCGTCCCATGCACGCCAGAGTTTCCCTTTCATATTATTCCCCATCGATTCAGGAGGCCCTTTTGACTCACCCCCCTTCCCTCCTCCTCTCCCCAGCCCATCAACATTGTGTTGCTCAGCCCTGGAGCACAAGCCGCGGCCATTCCTCGCGTTCCACTGCCAACACAGAGAGGCAGCAACCTGTGCAGAGATAAGTTGCACAAGTGTTCGCCCCACCACCACCAAAAGAAATAGCCTTTGCTGCCATAAGAAGGGCAAAAAGCACGATGGAGGGAGGGAGCACAGCTGTAACAGTGCACACTTGTTAACCAGGAGAAAAAAGGGGTAGGGAGGAGGAGGAGAAGGAGGAGGAGGAGGAGAAGGAGGATGGATGTAGCAACAGCAAGGGCTTGGTCGGGAAGGGGGCTGGGGGCAAGGGAGGCAGCCAGACAAGTAGAGTCTCTCTGCTGAGGCCATCAATTATAGGGCCTGGGGCCTGTTTGTTGCCGTTGTTGGCAGCACGGAGAGTTGGGGTTTGCTTTTTTTCTTTCTTCTTTTTTTCTTCCTTTTTTTTTTCTTTTTTTGTGAGGTCTGGGCTGCAGCTCAGCCAAGGAAGGCTGGGGGTGGGGAAGGAGGGGTGAATATGGGATTTTGCCCAATCCACTGACTCTCAATGGAGGCTCCAGGCAACACTCAAGGCGCTGTGAGGCAGCACTGTCCCGAAGAAAGGAACCTTCGTGGGCTGTGGTGGGAAAGCAAGCAATAGGAGGCATCCCTCCTCACCAGGTGAGCGGGAGTCCAGCCGGTCTCCCCCCACCTCAGTCCCATTGCCCAGTTAAGCACTGGGGATGCTGTGGAGATTTTGGCCCCTGAGCTCGGGCCAGTCAGTTGTGCAGCACTTTAAGACTGAAATGGGTAAATAGAGTGTACAGAGCAGACCTTTGGCTGGGGAGGTGATGGTCTACGCCAACTGGGGCTGTACGTGTACTGGGGCTACACATACACATATGTGTGTGCATATATATATATATATATTTATATATATACACACACACACACATCCCTGCGTGGAATGTGGGCTGTAAGGCCAGTGGCACTGGCGGCAACTGTGACTTTCCAGCCTGGGCCCTCATGGTTCCTTCCCTGAGCCTGCCATCCCTGGCTAGGTGATATCATCTCTTCCAGGGAAACATCTGGTCCTGATTTCAGGCCTGTCGGTGACTGAGGCACCGCTGCCTTTCTAGGCAATGTGCCCTACAGATTAATTACTTTCACAGTTGAAAACGTGCACCTTGATTTTCAGTCTGAATTTGTCTGGCCTCAACTGCTGGCAGCTGGTTCTCATAAATGCCCTTTTCTGCCCGATTAAAGAGCCCTTTGATATCAGGAATCTCTCTCTTTCTTGAAATGCCTGCAGATCAAATCGCTCCTTGGAAGAACCAGAGTGATCATGCCTTTTTAAATTGCACGCCATAGGGTGAGTTGTCCGACTTCAAACCTTTCCAGATTAAGCCATGTGGCATTAAATATCCTTTGGCATCCACACCTGTTCCTGCATCCCTCACCGGCACCAGGAAGGGCTGCCTGCCAGCCCAGGATGCTTGATGCCTTCAAGATGGGAGACACAGCCACGTGTGGAGCAGCGGAGAGCAGAGACTTTGGGAGAGACCTGACAGATGCATTTGGCCATGGAGGGGTTGCTCCTCAAGTGTAAAAACACTGATGAAAATAAATTTGCTGCTTTTTCTGCTGCTGAGGAAGTCATGGCATGCTGAATGGGTCTGAGCAACTGAGGCTCATCACTAGTGCGAGGGTGGGAGGGAGACAGCAAACTGGCCAGCACATTGTGTACCAGAAGCCTTGGAGAAACAGATTCATCTCTTGGATCAAAGGATGTTTAGCCACAATAGTTAATATATGGGGGAAAAAAATTGTTGGCTTACAACATTTATTTTTCAGATTTAAAATTTTTGTGGTAGTATGGCATAAAAGGGGAAAAGGTTTTTAGTGAAGCCTCAAGCTCACAAAGTGCAAAAAATAGCTTCCTGCCCAGCTTTGCAATAAAAAGATGTTTGCATAGAGAGAGGACCCTGCAGAAATTCATCTTGTATGAAATGGAAAGGAGAGCCATGTTGTATCTCTATGCTATTACATAGCTTTTGTTTGTTTGTTTGTAAGCTCTGCAGCCCAGTATCACTGCTGTGTTCATCAAGCCCAAAGCTCATGCAGAATGGCATTTCCATGCAGCTCTGCTTGCTTGCTGGAGTGGCATAGTCTGTAACATGCATAACCTAAGATGCTGAGGCATTGCTACTCTATCATATTTAAAACTCTCTAGGGTTATAACCAGGTGAGATAACAGGCAGTTAGGTACAACCACCCCTGTTTAAAACAGCTGGGGAACATGAAACACTGTCCTTGGCGAAATAACTTGCAAAAGGTCACCCAGAGCATCTGTGGCAGGGCAGGACCTGTACCCTGATTCTTTTAACTCTGCCTCCTAATCACAGAACCATCTCCCAGGTGGGGCCACTCCTCAAGGGCTTTAAATCAGGCAAAGCTGTCTGTGCAGCCTTTTCCACTAAACTGCATCTCTAAAAAATTTATTGACCTCTCACAATTGTGCATAGCTACAAGTCTTAAGGTGAGGGTAAAGCACCTACTCCCCACCTGCTGAGTCTAAGAAGTAAATGCATAGGGTATCTCAGGAGGGAGCACCACAACAAACTAGTCCAATGCAGACCACAAAACTTTTAATCAAAACCTGGATTAAAATTCACCTTTCAGAAAGATTTAATTTCTTTATGGACTCAGTGCAGGCTCCAATTCTGCAAACTAAAGCAAATGGTAAAAGTCTCTTTCACCTGGCCGAGTAGGACCAGTGAAGTACTCCATCCCACTGGGGTGCTGACTGGTAGGATATTTCCCTTAGGCCTGTATCTCCATCAGGAAAACTAGGGAGAGCGCTTGGCTGTTCAGACATCAAAACTCCTTCTTCCTGTGTGTTGCTCAGCACTAATGGGAATGGAAAGGAGAAGAAAGATATTCTTTATTGCCTCAAATCCTCCTCCCCTTGTCCCAGTCCCAAGGGTCCTGTGTGATATGAGACATGTGTTTGCCTTTCATCCCTGCCTGAGAAACTCATGTTTCAGCATTAGCATGCAAGACAGAAGAAAGCCAGCATTTCTTTGGGGCTACTCGGGGAGGATTTCATCCCAGGGTTCACTTCTACTTTTTTCTTACTTCACTTTTTCCCCTATGTTGACTGCAGCAGGAAATCTCGTCATTTTTATAGAATCATAGAATCAGCCGGGTTGGAAGGGACATCTGAAATCATCAAGTCCAACCCTTGATCCAACAGCACCATGGTTACTAGACCATGGCACTAAGTGCCACATCCAGTCTCATCTTAAAAACCTCCAGGGATGGAGAATCCACTACTTCCCTGGGCAGCCCATTCCAATGTCTGATTACTCTCTCTGTAAAGAATTTCTTCCTAATATCTAACCAAAACCTCCCCAGGCAGAGCTTAAGACCATGCCCTCTTGTCTTACTGAGAGCTGCCTGGGAGAAGAGACCAACCCCCACCTGGCTACAACCTCCTTTCAGATAGTTGTAGCGAGTTGTAGCAAGGTCTCCCCTGAGCCTCCTCTTTTCCAGGCTGTTTGTTACCTGCTCACCCCTCAAGGTGGTGAACTGGATCTCTTGACTCTGTCAGTGATGCCCTTAGACATGGTGACAAGCACCTCTCACCAGAGGCTGTTTTCAGCAGCTCAGGTATGAGGTGCTCTATAGGGTGGATGGCAAAGGAGGCATGGAGGGGGGAGGTAGCTTCTTGTCTCACTTGGTTAAGAGGTGTTAATTAAAGTAGCTATTTTGACTTTTTCATGCCCTGACATTCTTTGTCAGTGTGATGAGAGCACATGTGACCCAAGTGGCCCCCCAGCAAGCACTGTGTGAGATCCACTCTTCACCATCTCCTGTTCATCATCGTCTCCCACCTATCTCAGTGCTGCTAATGCATTTCCATTATTTATGAGACATCCCTTGGGGTTTCCAGTTCAGCCTTTCAAATCCACTCTCTTACTGCTCTTTACTTGGCATGTTGAAGTCCATGGTCCAGAAGTCAATATGATTCAACACTCAGCTACCAAACATAGATCTCTTGAACTTTTCCTTTCTAGCAAGGATTGTTTTAAAGGAGCAATATGTGATCATTGCACATGGTTGTATGCACAAATAAAAAGTCTCAAGTTCTGGATTAACAGCAGTGGAAACCAGTGCCTTCTCAGGTTGGTTGTAAAAATATATAACATACCATCAGCAGTAACATGGACCAGAATCCTGTCAAAAGAGGGAAAAGAGAATTAATCTTTTCAGATGCAACACACTCTTACTTTGAGTTTACCAATGCAGCAGCCAGATGGTGCCTATCGTGACAACAGGTTTCTTTTGCCTTGCACAAGGAAAAAATATGAGACACTATCAGTGCATTTCCCATGTGCCCTCATCTGACAAATCCTTACCATCACCAATCCTCTGCTCAGGGGTACACAGCATTTTGTTACCGAGTTCTCATTACATGAATAACACTTTAAGCTGCAGGAAAAGTAGGTTTGAACTCACTGTGGTGAGTTCACTCATTGCAGTACTGCTCTGTAGGGAAATGGGCCTTTTTACAAGGCCTGCATTTGCTCGCTGACAGAGGAGGCCCAGAGGAATGCTTCCTCACCAGACACCAGCCAGACCTTAGCTTATGGCTATGTATGACCTTATGGCTCGCAGACAGCAGTTTTACTAGCACATCCAAAATAAACCTATCCTTTGTTCTGATGCAGAAACTGTACGGAGGCTGTTTCATTTAGAAGATGTTCCTTGGACAGCTTATTCCTCCAGTGGCCTGAGAAGGCTGTCAGCTTCTCCTGTGAACTATTTACCACATCTGCCCTTTGTAACACCAAGTTTTTTTGCTGCCTTGCTCCCTCTCCACCACCCACAGCATGAAAATAACAGTGCACACCCAATTTAAGCCACGCACAACTCCCCCAACATCTTCCATCAGCCTTCATGGATGTCCATGGATTTTTCCACTCTGAGTGCAGGTTTCTCATTCCCACTGCAATAGCCCAGAGCTCGTTGTCTAAATCTGATTTTGAATTAGGCAAGGGTCCATGATTCCATGTCAATGCCAAACTGTGGGTGGGAGCAGAGGGAAGGATTTTTTTCCTAGGGATTTGAATTCTCTTCTTATGGTGTTTCTGAAAGATTTCATCTCTCCAGGAAGCAGAAGTCTCTCGAGATGAGCTGTTTGTGCAAAACTCTGCCGTGTGGGCTTGAGCTGGAGGCTTCAGATGAAGCCAAACCAAAAGACTGCTTTTTTTCTGGGTTGGGTCCAGTCAGGATCCAAACTTCAGGGGAGGATTTTGGTCCAAGAAATTGAATCTGAGCTGCTCTTATCTTCAAGTGTTTCAGATGAAAGGATTGTTTGAGTCCAAGAAGGCGTGAGAAATGCAGTCACCCTGACTTAGTTGTGCCTCCAGGCAGAAGACGTGGTAGGACAGTAAGAGAAGCTGCTTATGGCTTATGGTGGGCGCTTGATGAAGTGACTTGACAAGAGACACACAAACAGCCTATAGCAGAGACAAGGAAAAAATGATCTAAGTACTGTTTTGTTATCCCTCTTTGATCCACAGAGACTACTTTGGCTGGGCCAAATCCACAGCTGGCGTAAGAGCCTTCATATTATCCAAATGTCTAGGAAAGATACAAACATAGAGATCAAGTTAGGATTGAGTGAGCCCCATTTCCAACTGGAATTTACGACAGGAGCCGAAGCTGGGGTTCGCATGAAACACATCCCGTTTCACATCCCTAAAGCCAAAGCCTGGGTTGGATTTTCTTCTACACCAAATATCAAGGCTGAAAGCGTGGGAATGCCTTCTCTTGAAATATATCTTATTTCCACGGTCTGGCTAAAGAGGTCCCTCACTCCCAAACCATTACAGCCTTTGTTTCTTTCCTAAATCTCATAGCACCGACGTTTGCCGTGAAATCACTGGGTCAGCATCCCCCTCCTGGCTTTACTCCCCCATTCTCTGTGAGCTTGCTGCGTTACACTCCAGGTTACACACAGAGAGATGAGCTGAGAATGCCCGGCAACGGCAGATAAAATGCCGCCATGTGAAACCCACACTTGTTTCAGAGTCGTGTTTTAACCTTGTCCCACCCCTCCCCTTCCAAGAAGCCAGCCTGGGTGGGAAAGTCGAGGAGAAATAAGATGTTACGTTCATCCCGGGGAGCCGAGAGACGGGGGATTTGTAACTGGAGACCGGGATGAAGGCGGGGGAGAAAGAAACACGCAGAGATATTGATGACCCCCTATCTCGGCAGGTCGGCGGTGCCCGGTGCCCTTCTCACAGCACGTTTCGCATCTCCCGGCGCCGTGCATCCCCGTACGTGCATGTCCCCGCATGTGCGCGGGCGGTGGGACTGGGGGGGGGGGGGGGGGGCGGCTTAAAAAGCCTCGCTGAGAAAGGTATTTCTTGTGGGGAGAAAGACGCGGGGGGGGCCGGGGGGTGTGGATAGAGGGCAGGCCCCTTCGCTCCCCACTGAGTCCATTTCTCCTGCTTTGCCGGAGCTGTCAGCCTTGAATCCCGGTGGCGTCCCGTAACTAATTGACAGCAATGGGGGCCTTTGGGAGCCGAAGAATACGCATCCTTGCTGGGCGAGCGCTGGAGCAGGGGCTGCGCGGGCAGCTGTGGGGGGATATAAAGGGCGGCTTTTAAAGCCTTTGTGCCTGTCCGCAAGTGCGTGCGTGCGTGTGTGTGGCGGTTTTGTGGCGGAGGTGAGGGGATGCTGAGCAGGGCGGCGGGGGGAGAGGCGGAGGGAGAAGCCGCCGCGGAGAAGTGAGTTTCTCCCAGAGAAAGGGGGAGGCAGGGGGGAGAAAAAGCCCCAAACGAGGTCCCCGCGCTCTCAGAGGCCGTCAGCGCTGCGAGGAGGGAGCAGGCTGGGATTTCGGTCTAAACCCAGGGCCATCGAGAAACTAGATCTCTGTTTTTCATCCTGTCCTGGCCCAGACTGTAAAATATGACCTGCCGGCACGGCCGCCAAGCTGCAGCTTCGAGAAACAAAACCCCCACTGTGGTTTGGTTTTTTTTTTTTTTCTGGGCTTGGGAAACGGGCAAAGAAATCTGCCCTCCCAGGTGTAACCTGGCTTTGTCCCTGTGGTCATCTTACTCCTTCCTGAGGATGCTTAGATACCCACCAGAGGATGGCCTGGGTTTTTGTCATTGTCCTGAAGACAGTTGCACAAACATGTACCCACGTCGCAGACAAAATACTGTCCGGAAGACATTTTTATGCCTCTGGCTTGACTCATGCAAAAATGCCCCATTGTCTGTGACATTTTCAGAGACAATCTGTGATAAAAGCATTCACACATTTACAGCTGGAAAGAAATAAATAAACTGCTTGCATTTCTCCGGGATCTGTCACTGTGGAATTTAATAACAGAAGCAACCAACCAGGGACAAGTGTAGAAGAAACAGCTCCCAAGGCAGCAGGGCAAGGGTAAGACTACCAAACAAGCCCAGCACAATTGTAGTGGCAACATGGGACACTTATATTTTAGACCTAATCTGCATCCAGCTCTTGAGGGAGAAAATGAGCGTTTGAAAGATGGGGCATCAATTCATAGGTTTGAAGGCCAAAAGGTACCATTAGACCAGCTAGTCTGATCTTTTGTGTTATAAAGACCCCCGGATGACAACCAATTACCCGTATATTGAGCTGTATCTGACCAGGTTTTTTTGTTTGTTTGTTTGTTTTGGTTTTTTTTTTTGTTTGTTTTGTTTGTTTTTTTTTTTTTGTCACGATCTTTAATCTCTGTATTTCAAGTAGACCCTGGGCATTTGGCAAAATGTATTTTTCATTCTGCATTTTCCTCACTTAAGTAGATGTTGTACTTTTGCTACATCCTGTGTGTGGAGATAAAGCATAGAAGTCCAGATCCTCACAGGTTTGCTCGCTGAGCAAGGCTAATTGTCCTTCTAGGCTAAAAGAGAGGTGCCAAGCTATCTCCCAGGTCAAGTCCAGAGGCCCTTGGAAGTAATCCCATCCACAATGTTCTTCAAG
Source organism: Chiroxiphia lanceolata (assembly GCF_009829145.1). Classification (NCBI taxonomy): domain Eukaryota; kingdom Metazoa; phylum Chordata; class Aves; order Passeriformes; family Pipridae; genus Chiroxiphia; species Chiroxiphia lanceolata. The sequence continues at coordinate 97,692,485 of NC_045638.1, read as the reverse complement.
CTGTGGGCAAAGCAGTGAGTCCTCACCCTTTCTGTTGCTTGGAAACTATACATTACAGCAAAAGGGGAGCTGGTTTTCCGGTGATGATAAACAGTTTTTGCTTGGCAATAGCTCACTGTGACAATCCAGGTGCTGTGCAGTGAGCATCTGGTAAGGTTTTCCAATTAAGCCAGAGTGGGCATGTTAAATGCAGGGAGCAGGGCAAGCCCTGGGCAGGCAGGGGACTTGGCTCAGAGCACCCAGCCCCTCTGATGCCCATCCAGTAGCTGACTAGTGCCTCTGCTGGTGTGAGTTAGTGGTATTAAAAGGTGGCTGATCAATTTGTGCTGCTAAAAGAGGAGAATGCCTTATCTAACTGGTAGAGAAAGGCATGAAAAAGTATACTCATTTATCAATATTTTTGAAAATTTTTTGGTTTTCTGGTTTGATTTTAGTCACATGGATGATGGCATTGCTTTCTCCATGTCCAAAACACAATGCTTGGTCCAACTAGCAGCCACTGGCTTCAGCCTGAGTTCCCAATGAACTCAGTAAAAAGATTGACTCAGCTTAAAAGGGAACATGACCCTAGTCTGTACCTTGAACAATAGTTCAGAAATGCCTGCCTGGCTGCAAGCTTCAGTGACCTGTTGCCACTTGTGATAGTTGCACTGCAAGCTCTGGGCAGCACCAACCATCTTTAAGCTCCGTGTTTGCAGAGTACCCAGTAGGGAATCAATATCAGTTTTCTGATGGGCGCTTTTACACATTGTTGCAGCAGATATGTGATAGCACAGCCTGTCTGTGCAGGTGTGAGCAGGGGTGGCACCACTTTCCCCCTGTGAGCTCTGGAATCTTAGGTGGCCGTTTTGTCTGCAGATGGGTTGCTGGCTTGTGTGGGAAGAAAGACAGGCTGTGGCTGCTGGTGGAGGCATCAGTTCAAGCCTCCTGTTTGCTCTCTCTCGGCTGACAGTAAAAATAATTCAGTTTCAGATAATACAGCGTTGTTCTTTCCATGTGGAAAAATTGGAAAGGCATGCAAAACTCTCCCTCTTTTTTTCCTGCTAATTGCCTTGATTTCTGCTTCCACACTCCCAGCTGCTGCTCCTCTTCAGCTTGCCCTTTTTGACTCCTCGATTAACTTCTTTGTCCACCCATTTACCACTCAGGACATGGCGACCTTTGGATGTAAATCTGTGCTGACGTCCCTCCCACTTGCGTGCTTTTGTTGGGGGCTGACATCTGTGAGACTCCTTGCGGCAGAGGTGGGAGGGAGCTGGGTGGATGTGGGTTCTGGGCAGTGCCGTCTTCTGCCAGGGCTGCTGCCCACCTCCACGTTGTGTCATCGGCTCCCCATCCCAAAGCTCAGTGCCTTAGCCTAGAATGAAAAAATCATGGATTTTGGTCTGCAGCTACCAGGTGGGACACGAGTGTAGGCGTAGCCTTCACCCTCTGATATCTGCTGGATCAGGAGTTCCTGAGCTGATGGTGGGATTGCTGGGTATCACCTCCTCAAGACACAGACAATCTTTACTATTAGTTTAATTTGGACAGGCATTCTTGACGAGAAAGCATATGGTCCCAGCCCACATATAGTGCCCTTTGCTGAGTGCTGGAGATGCTGCTGTTTGAAATGGGAGGCTTGTTTGGAGGACACCTCCAGAGCCAGCACAATGCATTTGCTCCTAATGTTGCCTCAAGGTGCAAGAGGAACTCACAGCACACCAAATCTCTGACAAGCTTTGCAGCTGTGAGGGGGCCAGAGACCATTGCAGAGCCCAACTGTGCACCTCAGAGCTGACAGGTGGGGTGGCCACAGCACCATTTTGCAGAAGAAGGGCCCTATAGACTTCTGAAGCAGATACACAGCTCTTTCCCAAAATGATGTCCCAGGCTACAGAATGAAGGCATTATTTGCTCTGCAGCAGGTTTTATTCTGCACAGAGTTTGACTCCTGGAACATGGAGCTACGCCTCCAGGGTCCACTATGATTTCTGTGATTTTTGGTAGCATCTCCTGAATCCTGCTCCGAAGCTTTCTGCATACCTGTGGGCTCTGCCCAGAGCCTCTACCAGCGATGGGAGACTCCAGTTAAGATTCAGCTTTCCAGCATCATGCAGGGCTTTTGGCTTTAATTACACAGACAGATCCCCCTTCCCCCAGCCTTCCCCTTATCCCCAGCACAATGAGTTCAGACACCTGCAAAACTGAACTTCTAGTGAAGTCGCCCCAGTGCAGGACAAAGGCATTAGGCGGCGGGGGAGGACGTGAGGGGCAGTCAAGCAGCTGCAGCAAAGGAGGCACAGCTGGATCCCTGCACACTGCTGTCTCCCTGCCTGCCCCTTCCTCATCCTTTTAGAGCCTGTTAGCAGCAAGCAAAGTAGTTTCTGCTTGAATCCCACAGTATCACCCGTGCTGCCATGCTAAAGTCCCTGGACAAGCTCCTTGCTGAAAGCATCTCCGAACAGTCAAGGGAAGTGGTCTTGTTTGATGTTTATTCACTGAGCCCTTTTCCTCTGCTCAGCATTATCCAAATAGAGAGAGACAGCCTTTTGTGGAAGTTGAAATAAATGAGGTCTCCCCATCGGACCTGTAGACACTAGGAATGGGCAAGCTAGAAATCCCTGCCTTGCCTCACTTAGATCAATCTTTGTTCCTTCATTGGAGGTAGCATGCAGATGGCATTGCCAACCTGTGTCCAGATGCTTGAAAGACTTGGTCTAAATACCTTCCTAAGCAAAAAGGAACCATGAACATGGCAACTGCACAAAGTGATATGAAGTTGGACTTACATGCTCAAGAGGTTTGGGAGCTTTACCGAGCACTCTGGGCAAATGGGGTTTAGTGAAATCATATGTGAGTTGAGCTACATCTGGGTTTTTGTTTGCCTCTTCCCACTCAATAGAAAGGAAATAAGAGGACATACCCATTTCTTAAAAAAAAAATAAAATTAAAAAATTAAGGATTTAGAAAGAAGCAGAGAAAAAAAAAGAGCAGGACCAATAGGTGACCTATGTTTCCACCACTGGTCTACTCCTCTGGGTTCCCATACATATGGGAAGAAAAACAATGAGTAGATAAGGAAAATAGATCCCTATCACAGATAGGGATGAGTAGGAGGATAATGAGGGAAAAAAAGATTAAAAGGGTCATCAGTTCTCATGCTTCAGGATTCATCTCAATATATTAAGTGCCATGAGGAAATCTGGGGAGTTGCATCATTCATCTGCTTCCAGTAAGATTGTTTGCGCTTCCTATTGACATTGGGCAAGTGGATCTGGCCCAACAGCACCTGCTTTCACACAGCACTTCTCTCTAGGGCATTGTATGAGCATTGTATGAGTATGAGAAAGCATCTCTTACTAGAGATGAGTGGTTAGAAGGGCCAAGGGAAGTCCCTACACTGTAAAGGTCTACAATGCAGCAGTTACAAGGCAGTGAGTTATGCCTGAGCTTCGGACAGTGTTGATTTGAGGACTTCCCGTTCAGGTTCCATCTCTGTTAGGAGGGGTCTGTTCTGCCCTGGAAGGGTGTCAGGCTTGAAGTCCTCTTGCCATCACACTGTGGGAATGTTGCTGAGGGGGTGCTGTGCCTCTCATCATCTCTCCCGAGATACAACCCACTGTGTTGCTGCCTGGGCTGAGAGGTGGTGGTGAGGGGTCGGGATGGAGGGGAGGGGTGGGGGGAAGAAGTTGGTGAAGAGGGTAAAGGAAGCAACTTTTTAAATAAAAAAAAATAAGTGATGAATAGATCGGCTAATCCCGGGAAACCTTGAGAATATAGAGCAGCGTCTGTGGAGCCTCCCTTTTTTCTTTTCTTTTTTTTTAATTTTCCTTTCTTTAATTTCGCTGCAGCACGTATAATCAATTATGGCTTGAATCGGGGATAAGGGGAGGGAAAGTACTTCAATTCATAAATCAATTTTATACGGTCATCAGTCAGGTTGTGAATGCAAATACCTCTGTCGGTTTAGGTTATTCAGAATTAATTGACTCCCACCGGGCTGGGCTGCAGATGGAGAGAAGCTTTCTCACAAAGTCTGCTCAGGCTCAGCATGGGGGCAGGCAGGCGGGCCGGCTTCCTCCTCCTCCTCTTCCTCTGCTTTCCTCTCCTGGAGCATTATACTATTGGCGTTGAGGAGTTTTGTGTGTGCGTGTGTGTGTCCCCGTCTGTGAGAGGGAGAGATGCTTGAAGAAAGAAAGGGATATGCAAAGATTAAAGTCACAAGCCCCCTCTTCAGCCCTGGCCTGCGCAGACACTTTTATGTGATTAGGAATGCTTTGCTTTCAAGGGTTTGCTTTTAAGCCTTGAGCTTCTCTTGAACTTCTCCAATAAGAAAACAAACAGCAGTGTCAAAGCCTCCCCCTGTGCCTGGAATTCGAGCTCAAGTCGTGTCATTAAAAAGCCACTTCGCTACTGGGACTTTGGCATCTGAGTCACTGTTTCAAAGCCAGTCTGGGGCAGGAGAGATCGAAAGTCATTAAACATCTAGTGGTTGTTTTGGTGGCCTATTGAAAAATGAGGTTTGGAGGGTTTCAGGGCCACCGGGAGGACGCAGAACAAATGCTGCCACCTGAATCCCCCCCCTTCCTCCTCCTGCACCTTCTCCCCAAGGCCTGCATGGCCAAAGTGTCTGGCAAGGCAGGGCTGTATGGAGAAAACCCAAAGGACGGATTTGCTGGAGGGTGAAAAAGGGTGTAACCTGCAGCCCCTCTTTTCCTCTGCCATTAGCACTACCCAGTTCACCACACGTCCTGGGCTAAACAGCAGGACAGAGATGGCACTGGTTCACAGAGGGAGCTCTCTCAATTTCCCACCACATACTTCAATCCCTTTGTGGGACTGCATCCAGTCACCCTACATGGTACTCCTGGGCTGTCACACCACTCCTCTCCTGTCCCTGTGACTCCTTCCCTCTTCCATGGCCATTTCCCTTTGTCTCACTGGTTAGATGATGCTGTGATCCCAGCTGTGAGTTCCCTCACCTGAGGGACAGTTGTCCCAGCTTTTTTGCATGGTCTCACCAACCAGTCAAGGCTTCGGACATCACAATGATACTCTCTATGGAAGGCAGCATGAATGGGTGGGGAACACCACTCCATGAAACTCTGTGGGAGGGATAATTGGTATTAAGACCTAGGTATGTGCCTTTCCCTCTTTGTTTTGGCTTGTCACACCTAGGCCTTTTCAGACCAGGACATCTCAGCCTCAAACTGCAGGAGCTCATCGAGAGCAGGAGGCCATCAGACATGCATCAATAGATACCTAACTACAAGATCAATTGCCAAAAATGATCCCAGTATGTAACCCTGTTTTCTGTCTGGGGAAACTGAGGCACAGATGAAGATGTGGCTCAATCCAAAGCATCCCCCTCTAAAAGAGTGGCATAGCTGGGAATAAAGCCTAGGTCCTGTTGTCTCCACTCTCATTATTGTACCCACCAGGACCCAGACAGCAGACCACCAGACCACACAGGGCATATCCATGCCAGCTGCTGTACAATGGGTTCGACATATGAGGTTTCAGCAGGGCTGGAGGAACTGGCATATTAGTGGAGTGCTGGAGATGACCCAGTGGAGCTGATCCCCACAATGCCATGGAAACAATAGGTCAGAAACTCTAAAAGCTCTGAGGAGGCTGTGGAGGTAGCAATAACTGGAGAGGAAGCTTGGCTATGTTTAAAGCACCCTGGGAGGAGGAGGCTGCAAAGGAAGATGAAAGAAGCTGTCTGTAACTTTCTGCAGTTAAGTGGGGAGGTGGGAAACGGCTTTGCAGTTCTTCAGCAGGAAGCGTGGGGAGCAGGTCTTGGCAAAGGGAAGCGAAAGGGAGAAGCAGAACAAAAGACCCATGCAACTTCCACTCAATGGTTTCCTCCATTTTGGGCAAATCTGCTATTCGAATAGCAACCAAAGAGCCAGGTGCTTTGGATGGCCCTCTGCAAGGCTTTGCCAACTTCACAGCACCCCATATCTGCAGAATTTTCCACTAGTTTTCACAGATGCAATTTTGCCAAAGCCCCTCCCCTCAGCCCATGTTCCCTCTGCCTCCAATGCAGTCATGGGCACTCCTACACACACCGTCCTGTCCCTCCATTTCCCCTCAGTGCTTCCCCTTCGTGAAGGGGAATGAATGAATTACTACGGACAGTAATTGATGAGAACACAAATGCTCCAAATTCCTTGTCCTGCATTTTTCAGAATGAACTTGTGCCACAGTCTAGAGAAGGCAAAGATGGGTTTGTTAGCTCCAGCACCAACTTGGAAGCCTCAGGGAATTTACCACTCCTGCCACATGCCAAAGTAGGAAGGAGGGCTCGGTATTTGCAAGCCTGTCAAGTCTTTCACACTGAGAATGAGAATCACACGGACACTTCAGACTCTCTTCTGCTAGACAACAGCCCAGTGGGATCTCCATGGCTGGCATGTTGTCTCTGCTGCTCCTGATGGCAGCCCAAGTGGGATGTCCTGCTCTGGGGCCAGCAGTGACTGGGATGGGAGCACCTTGTATGTTTTGTGTGTGGTGTGTCAGGCTTGTGGTGGTACCAAAAAGCTTTAGCCATATGGCTCTTCATGTGGGAGCCATGTGCTCCCTCTCCCTGTGCCAAGCACCAGGAAATCCATGAATTTGATAAAAAAGTGTCATGATGGCCTGTTCTGCTCTTTGTGCACATCTGAGTCCCATCTACCCACCTGACAGTAACCAGGTCTAACTCTTGCTAAACACACATCCCTGGGGCCAAAAGCTGGAATCTGCGCTGTGTCTGCTAAGCCTCGGCTAAATTCCCTGCTGAATACCCCTGGGAAGGTCTGCTTGTGTTCATCAGGTTGGAAAGCAGTTTTCAAAAAAACAAACACCCTTTGGGATCTTCAAGCAAATCTGTAATATGAGAGAATTAACCTATTTTTAATGCACTGCCTGCTTTCCCCACACTCCCTTGCTGGCCCGAGGCTGGTTCATCTTTCAGAGCTGAACAATGCTTCATGTGTTTCTGTTTGCTCAACGTTTAGAGGGGAGGCCTCCCTCTCTTCAGCGCTTTCTTAGCATTTTTTAATCATGTTTATAAAGTCAAATACCTAAGTGACCAAAAGAGCGGCGAGAACTGCTTCTCTGCTCTGCAGGGTACTGAAATCTCCTCTTGAAGTCAATGGGGAGAGCCATGCTCTGCTGAAATCCTGATCAGAGCTGGGGCTTTAGCAAAGGGGAAGAGTGAGCCCCTTGCTTTACTACATAGCTCCTTTCACAGAGGCCCGGGGAAGGAGGGGAGAGGTGTGTGGGGGGAGAATCTTTACACCCATGGTGGGACTTCTGAAGAATTTACAGTCATCTTTCATAGAGACACTAAAGATTTTATAGCCTTGGTACCAGTGGTTACAATGCCCTATGGAGCACAGAGCTGAGCGTATGCCAGGGACCCCTTCATCTCACCAGAGGCTGGAAGGTGGCCAGGGGCTTCACATGGGGAAGTTTATTTCAGAGAGAGAAGGGAGTGAGGAAGCGGGAGGGAGAAAAGAGGGGAGAGAGGCCGAGTGGAGGGGGAGAGGGAAGGGAAAACAAAAGCATGTGAGATTGGAGAGCAAGGGAAGGAGGCAGGATGGAGAGCCAGGGTGAGGGAGCAGAGGGAGGCAGAGAAAGGAGAGGATGCCAGCGTGGGAGGAATGAGAGGAGAGACCCAGAGAGGAGGAACAGGAGGAAGAAATGAAAGGGAGGGAGAAAAACATTTTTTAAAAGTGGCAGAGGGAGGAAACATGAGAAGAAGGAATAACAAAAAAGGAGACAGACAGAGGGAAAGGAAGAAATAGCAAATATGAGAAAGTTAGAGAGCAAAACAGGATCTGAGAGCAGGTACAAGAGGGAGGCTCAGAAGCAGCCTACAGCCCAGTACCCCAGACAAACTCAGCACAGAAAATGAGGCTTTTCAGCAACTGTCCCCATTCTCCTGCCAAGTCTTTAAACTGACAGAGGAGCCAGGGAGCATTTCTACATACCCGATTCTGCACAGACCTGCACACCCAGGCTCTTCTTGGGCAGATACTCACAAAAATGAATATGCATCTATATATGCATGTGCGCACATATGTGTATGCACCCCTACATGTATGTGCAAGCATTTCGTACATCCAACCATATGACATCCATGCTTTCCCTCTCTTCACACTTCTGTGCACCTGCTGTGCATGTGCAGGCTCTTCGTGTGCCTTCACCTGCCTCCACAGCCACCCACAGACCCAGCTCGAACTCCACTCCCTCTTTGGCTGGCTGCAAAACAAGGGTTACACTTCATGAAAAATGCTGAGGTTTGGCTGTTTGGGTTCATTCCATGCTGGGGAGAAAATGAGCCTTTAAGATGTTGGTTGTTCTTTTTTTCTTTTTTTCATGAGGGGAAAAAATCCAACAAAAAAGTGAAGCCAGCAAGTGCTCCACCCCAGAACATGAAACACAGACATGCATTTAAGAAATGGTTTCTATGATCTGGTGGTCTGTAAATGCAGATTTAATGACAATGGTAGTATTCAGTTACAGCCTGCTCATTTATAGACCTATAAGGCTCTGCACAAGATCCCCAGCCTAGGAGTTACAGCGCTTAAGGGTATAAGAGAGTCAGTTCCACGTTCTTCATCCTAAATCTGGCAAAATCAATGTGGTGGCGTATCTCTGGATGTAATGGGGTGATTTCTGGGCACTGCATCTGTTTGGTTTGCAGATGGGGGGAGTGTTTGCCCGGTATTCCCACACAGTGGTGAGCCTCCTGCGAGCAGAGCCACGGCAAACCTGGGGCTCTCAGGACAGAGTGGATATAGAGCTACTGCCAACATCCACTGCCCATCACTGCATTTCTAAAGCACAATATGCCAACTTATTCTCCCAGAGGATCAGCAACAATGATAGAATTCCCTTGAAGTGAACATTGCACTCAACATGCTTCTCTCTCATTATAATGAACACAAAGTGATTTGTAACAGAGATTTTCTAGGCTTTTATAGGTGTGACCAGGGCACAGAAAGTGTAGGGAACCAAAGGGCAAGAGACCGGGCAACCATATATTGGGATAAAGAAGCAACAGTGGTTTAATATTCTATTAAAATCCCTTCCCACAAGCTGTGCAAACCTTCTCCTATTACAAAAAGGCTGTACAAAGGCCCTGGGTGCTACATTGTTAATGGGTCTTTCTCATACTGATGGTAACCACAGCTTTGTGCTGGAGGACTCAGCAAACCACCAGAGGAGGTAGACTTGTGCATGCCACCATTGCAGGAGCGTGTCCTGACATTTGAGTACCATAGCAGAGTCATGAGGATGGCAGGCGGGCATCCTCTCTGTGTCAGTGTTAATGTCAGACCTCCTATAGAACAGCTGCATGTTTTTGGATGCCTAGGGACATGCTGTCCCCTGCCATAATTTGGCACCAGTTGAGTCCCTTTGACTTAAGATGGATGAGATGTAGAGAGACAGACCTCCAGTTAGACGGCTGTTGGGGAATAGCTTGGGGAAGTGAGGCTTTTATTTCAAGACCTTCCAGATGTACATTTCCTTCAGCTTGTAATTCAGCCTTTCACCTGTTTGGGGGAGGACTCATCTAATGCCACTTTTACAGTCTCCCTGTGAAAACCACTACTTCAGAAATACTCCTGTCCCCTTTCTCCCCACATTTTCTTTGAATTTTTTTTGCTTTCCTGTAGAATAACAAAGAAATGTGTAGAGTACAGTGCCAGTGTCAAGGTGGAGAAAGCATGAATCAGGAGAACAACAGGAGTACAAGCTGAGCACACCCTCTGAACCCAGCAATGGAAGTCAAATTTACTTTATTTTTACTGTGCAGGCCCTGTTCTTGTTTGGTCATCAGAGGCAGATGTAAAGTAAGGCCGTCTGCTGTGGAGGTGTGTGGTCATTTCTGCTATGAGAGAGTACCAGCAAGCCTACACATCAGGGCAGGAATAGGAAGGAACTGGCTCTTTTGCCAAGACTTTCTTGGTAATCCAAGAAATTCACCCACAAAAAATGCTAAATAAGTTCAAACTATAGTCCAGAGGGGCCCTGGCATCCTCAAGCCATAAACAGAGAAGAGAAATGGATCTGATAAAAAGCTGCATTTCTGGTAGGCTTGGAGGAATGCTGTGTGCTTAGTACACAGGAGCTGGAATCTGCATGGCTGGGCACAGGTCTTTACTCTGGGGCCATGCACTACTGGCTGATTAAATCTTTTACTCCTGCTGGTGAATAATTATCCACCTGACCTGTTCCACCACAGGCAGCAGGAACACCCCATTAGTGACTTCTCCCCAGAAAGTGGGGTGCTCATTCCTCATCTGGCTCTACAATGATGCTCAAGCCAAACGTTTCATTGCCATTGCTGGCAGGGAAGTCCCCAGGTTCAGGGACCTGGCTCTTGCAGGTAAGGAGAGCACTGGGCTCCTGCTGCTTCCCAAAGGAAAGAGCTTGGCACCTTGGGAGGTGTGGCCCAGGGCCTTAGTTCTGATGTTATTTTGTTCCCTGATTTTGGAAGGAGCAGTGGAAACAATTAGGTCTCTTAATTTCTCTGAGGCAAGATCCAAATACAGAAAAGAATACATCTCCCAGGCAGGGAGAAGTGGGGAATTAACTGCCTTTTTTTGGATGAGATCAGAGAAAGCTGATTTATGAAGCAAAGGGAAAGCAAAGTGCTTTTATGGGTAAAATGTTCCCTGCTTATTTCCTTTCTGTCAGACTACGTTCCTCCCACGCTTCTGGCTGCAAGCTCACTCCTTGGAAGCCTGTTTAAGCATTTCAGCATGTGATGACTTAACTGGGCATGGATTCTGACAGATCTTTGCAAATAACATCACAGGAGTTGCTGGAGGTGACTGCCTAATGCCGACCCGGGGCACGTTCAGGAGGACAAGGCTGGCAGACAGAAACCCAGCCATCCCTACATGCTCACAGCCTCTTCCATGGCATCTCTGAGTACCAGGCGAGTACATCTCTGAGTACCGGGAGACACCCCTTGCCATCCGCTGGGATGAGGAGCACCTCACAACCTGCTCCTTCTGCTTGTCTCCCTCGAGGAGATGGAGGCAAGGCCAGTCTACAGCAGAGAGGGCTCGAGAGCTGGAGCCTCGTGAAGAGCGGGGGCGTTTGGTTACAGTTCAGGCGGAGCGAAGGAAAGCAGAACAGGAGAGAAATTCAAGAGGTTGGGTGGGGAATGAGAAAGTTTTTGAAATCGAATTTCCACACATGGATCTTTCAGCTCCTGCCAACGTACATATAGGAAGGGATGAACTCAGGGAAACTCAAGAGGCTTATTCCTACTAAGGGAGAATGTAGCAAGCAACTAATCTTGACTTACGGGATGCCAGAACTACATCTGAGGCATCTTAAATGTTGATGGTCATGCTGTGCTCTCTGCCTTGACAGCATGGTTCCTAGTGATAAAGATGTCCAACCACAGTAGGTACAGGTCCTGACAGATCTGTCTGCAAAGATGCATCTGCTGTGCCCATAGATCCACCCACCCATGCAAGCAGAGCCCAGTTTTCGCCTGTATAGGTGCAGGCATCAATATTGTCTACACTGTCCAGAGGAATCACACCTGTGGAGCATGAATATGGAGCAATTCAACGCACGGATGTAGCATGTTTTGAACACCCACGAGACCATTCTGGGGATTGCTGAAAGGTTTTGGTACCACTGGCTGTCACTTCTGCCCAAGCACCATCCTGCTGATATCAACCAGAAAAGACTCCAGAGCACATCCAAGGACATAGTAAGGTCCAGGGACAGGAACAATTCAAACACTTGACATATCCTCACAGAATAAAATTAGCAAAGGAAGTGAAATTAAATTAATCCCCTATGAAGTCAGGCAGAAGAGGAAAATATAGTTTAATAATTGATAATGATATAGAGAAGCCCCCATGCTCAGACACCAAACTGCGGTAGGTTTACAGGGAGGAGAGGAGGGGTGGAAGGTGGGGGTAGGGAAGAGAAAGCTGTACGAATTGACCTCCCTCCCCCCTTGCCCCCTCCTTTTTCTTTAAATCCCCACCTAGTCAGGAGTGCTCATTAAGGATGGCTCTCGTTTCCCTAATTAGGCTGCCCCCTTCCCTTCACAGGGCTCCAGACCTCTGCCATTCAGCAATAACAAGAATAACAAGAAACTCGTTATTTTACAACCTGGGCTGGAGGGGAGGGGGAGAAGGAGAAGATGGCTTTGTGATGTGCTGCTTGGAGGAAAATCAGTTTAGAAAAACCTGGGTTGAGGGAGGAGTCCCTCCTGCTAGCAAGACCTTGTGTGCTTTTTAACACCCTCTTGCCTGCACTAGAAGTAACACTAAAAGGAATGGGGATTTGGGGGGGTTTTTCCCCTTTTTTGTAGGCTTATTCTTGAAAGTTGTTTTTCTCTGTAGCAATCATATGTATGTGCACTTGATTTTATGTGAAAAGTAACCTTTAGGGACTCTGACAAGACAGGAGCCATCCCAGCCCTGAACTGGGGAGGAGGAGGTGGTGGCAGTGGGAGGCTCAGCGCGTTGATGTGGTCTTTATTAGGCACTCAGCAGCGAGAGGGAGGCTGGGATGGCTTGCCTCGGGGAGGGCAGCAGCAGCAAGCCTGGTCTCAGCCTGGGTTTCCAAATTCACTTTTCCTCTCAAATGCAGATGCTGTGCGCACTCACCCAGCCAGCGGGCCCAACAGTGCCCCAAGCATGCGAGGTGCCCCCCTCCCAGCCAGGACACCCTCCCCGCTGCGATGGCCACAGCCCCTGTGCAACTCTGCCATCTCCACTCTGCATCCCGCGTGGCCCTGGCTGATGATCCCCTCTTTCATGGCACCCCGGCAAACCTCCTCACCAGTGGATGTTTGATTCACAAAGCTGCTGTGAAAAAAAAAAACAGACAAAGAAACCTATGCCTATTTTATACCCACAGAGCAAAGGTAGAGGCCTAGTGAAATGAGGGCTCTCTGACAGACTCTTCTGGGTCCCCAGTACAGGATCAAGAGATGATCTTTCCTCTAAGAGTCACATTGCGTAGCATCCCACCCCAGAAGTGAGCAAGCCAAGTCAGCACGACCAAGCATGTGTTTAAGTGTTGTTCTAGATGAGGGGAAAATAAATAAATGCTCACCACCTTGCAAAATCAGATGCTCTCTGAGCATTTGGAATGAATTTTGTCAAAACCAGCTTATCATCTCCATAAATTGCCACAAATCCACTCCGTTTTGCAGAGCTAAACATTTCAACATTTTATGCACATTACCAATTGAACCATCTTTGCTCAATTTATGCCTCATTTAAATAACTTATTACATCAGATATAGAGCTTTTTTTATAGTTCAGTTTTAAGTCTCTTTCTCATACTCTCTTTAAGACTTGTCTAAGTCTTTCAAGATGTTCTTTCAAGCCCTCAGTCCAAATTAAAACATCATTCACTAGACCTTCCGCACTTAGCAGTTTCTCACAGATCTGGCAAATACTCTTTGAAATACCTCGGGAGCAGAACAAATGCCAAATAGTGTCTGCCTTAACTTACACATTGACACTTGAAAGCACGGATGTCCAAAGTTATGCCTCAAAAGTAGGTGCAGGCATGTAAGCAAGGGATCCTGAATTTTTCTGAGGTGACAAATATCCCACAACAATGTCCTGAGGGATTTATGATATCAATTACTTGGATTTTGCCTCCGAGCCTTTCTTACAAATGATTGTTCATATTGTTTTCTAAATTCATGTTCATGCTTTAACTCAGTTACATCTGCTAATGGGTTTGGATTGTCCTGATTTTAAATAGACAAACAAGTATGTATCTGCTGGGACTGAGATTCACTGTGCCAAACCCTTTGTAAACTCTCTTCTCTTCCTCCCACCAAAAAAAACAAAGTCTAAATCCCAAAAGACCCAAAGCCCCCTAGATTTAGAGCAAGGTAAATTGCTTCAGCTGTAACATAGTTTTCTTGTGGTAGGTTTCTTTGTGCCAAAGACCCAAAAGTTTAGGTCACCCGAAACATTTAGCAAATTCACATCAATTTTGCTGAATTATTTTGACTTAAAGAAAAGAAACCCTTGTCTGCAGTGATAAAAAAGACTCAACTTTCTGCTTAGATCTTCACCATTTTTCTGAAGGTAAGGTGTCCCAGCAGATCCAGCAGACTTAGGAAGAGTTGTTTGACCTCTGGTTGTGATCGGCTTTCTCCCACCAAGAAACACTTATCGAGGGTGCAGGCTGGAGAGAAGGTGTGTTACAGCTTCATGGACAGCCTGGGCTGGTGGAGCCTCTTCCAACCTATGGAAACATTCAGTATGTTCAAGACTTTGCCTTTTCCTGCTGGTAAAATATGGCTTTTGCTTTTCCAGTTACCCTCGCCCTCCTGCCAAGAGCCAATATGTTGTCTGTGTTGATCCTCCATCTGGGGCCGGGAGATGTCTTGGCCACAGCAGGAAGGGAGTGCCTTGGATCACACATATGGTTTTACATCTCCTCTCACTTCTCCTGTTTCAAGCAGAAACACGTGGCAGGTATCTTTACAAGCAGGGGATATCCGTATTATACCAAGTGCATCTGCATTGCACTTGGAGGGGAGGCCAGAAATTGCTTCCGAAGTCAGACTTGCTGTCTATACTGAAAACAGTGGACATGGGAGTGTGGGAAGGACCTGGTATGCCCCATGCTGATCTGGAGGCATCAGTGTGGTTGCCCAGGGGCTGGCAGATTAAAAGCACAGTGTATTTGCATCTACCCTGGGACCCTTGTGTTGAAGCTGGGCAGCACAGCTAGTGCTGTTTCCTCGCAGCCAGAATCACTCTTGTGCCAGTCACACACTTTTTTCTCCTTAGTCCACTCGTTAATTGTATGCTGCAGTCACATTTGAGAGGGCCAGTTGGGATTACAGCCTGGCAGATCTCACATCTCATGGAAGTGGAGGCGGAGGTGGAGGTGGAGGTGGGGGAGTTATTGCCTTCAGGCAACTACAGCATCACAATGCCCACCACACTCTCTTTAATACATAAGCACAATGGGAAGGGAGGCATTCCCAGCTGGGAAAAGGCAGTTTGCAGCTATTCCGAGATGTACTGGTTGGAACCCACTTGTGCAAGTAGAGAGACGTCCCTGGTCGCTATTGACTAGGACTGCTGGGACAACACAGGCAGCTTTATTTGGTGAGAGGGGGGATAGAGAAAAAGGCCCCAAGTTCTTCTTCCGCCCTGCTCTGCTCCATCCTTGCTGCCCTGGGGTGTATTGTCCCACTTATTCCCTGGGAAGCACATGTGTCCGGTAGCACTGCGGCTATTTTTAGGCGGACTTGGCCAGCGTCCACAGTGGTGGTGGCTTTGGTGAGCCGGGAGAAGTAGACTTTTCTCTCTCTGCCTTTCAATGTTTGGAAACAGTGAGGCTGCCAAGTCAGCCCGTCTCCTGCTCTGCACTTCCAGCCTCTGGAAAGCGAGAGTGAGCCCTGAAAAGCCTGGCAAGCTGACTGGGAGAGCCTGCCAGGCAGCCGGCAGCACCCTGCCAACACCAATGGCTCCTTGCTGCCATCAGCCAGGGAAAGTCGGGCCAGGGGGATGGAGAAGGGGAAGCAGCAGTGGAGGGAGAGGCTGGAAAATTGCACAGGTCCCCCTCAGGGACAGCCTTTTCATTTCCTGAGCCTGACTCTACATTTGTTATGGATGCAACTGTGGAGAGGTACAGCACCCCATAGCTCCAACAGCACGGAGGTTGGAGCAGGAGGCGGGGAAGGGAGAGGCATGCACTGCAGTCCCTATGGATTTTTTGTACATGTGTTTGAGACTTGCTCAGGGGAAGGAGGCTGCTGGCATTGGCCAGACTTGGACACCAGAGCAACTTGCAACTGACAATACAGTTGGCCTGGGCCAGGACAGTTGTAGGGCTCCCCCTGGCCTCCTGATTTTGGCCATCCCTGGGGAGAAGGGACCAAGACACCCCTCAATGGGTCAGAATGAAGAAGCCTTGGAACACCAAGGGATGGTGTTCCAGTTGGGGGCAGCCCAGCACCTCGATAATGGAGGGGGGTGCTCTATCCTTGATGGAGCAAATAGTGAGTCTAACATAGTCAGCAGCCCATTCAGCCATCTGACACTGATATTGCTATTTTTGCCCCAGCTACTTGAATCTCACCTCTGAATGAAACCAATTGTTTTTTTAAAAAAGGAGCAGGAGGCATGTTTTTCTACCAAAAGCTTTGCAGATACCAGGATGGCAGGTCCGGGGTAGTGGCTGGAGCCCCGTTTTTCTCTCAGAGCCCCACAATTCCTGGCTCTGAGCCATACCACTGCCAAAAAGGCAAGGGACTCCAGTGTATGAAGGGGAGGGGGAAGGAAAAGAGGAGGTGCAAGCGCGCGCGCGCGTGTGTGTGTTGGGGGGAGATGGAGACATCGGATAAGAACAGACCAGCTTTCAGAGTTTGGCTAACACCCTCTCCAGCCTCTTACTCAGCATACACGGGGTCCCATGATCTGAGTAGCAGCCCCTCTCAAGCCATTGTGTGCCTGACCTGCTTAAAAAACGGTGTTATTTTAAGCAAGGGCAGTCGAGCATTTGCTGAAGGTCCTTCTCTTTCTTGCTCCTTTTCTCCCGTCCTCCTTCCCCCCCTTTCCTGCTGCTTCAGTTTTCCCTCCCACCCCACTTTCCTTTACACAGCACGATTAATCCATCAAACCGAATGGGGGGAAGGAGGAGGGGCAATGAGCCCGCACTCCACTGAGCACTGAAGAGGCCCCCATTCATGGGTCAACAAAACCAGGGAGGACTCTTGGACTTAATCAGCCAAGGAGCGCTCCAGCCCTGGAGACAATTAACATCAAAGTAATGCAGGAGAAAGAGGAGACGGGACAACCAGGAAGCCTGGAAACCCACATACAAATCCCGATTAAAAAGGAAGGGAGGTTAGGGAGAAAGCAGAGAGAGGGAGGATGCTCAGCAGTGTGCAAGAGGAACAAATTCGTGTCTGCCTTTGGGAGTGGGAAACTGAGGTGTGAGAAGGAGGCAAGACTTGCTCGAGGCCAGTGTGTGGGGCAGAAGCATGGGCTTGCTGAGGTCAGGGTCCTGGTCTCCCAACTTCTGTTCAAACCCTCTTGCTCAGGCTGCCCTGGGGTCGGATCCCGCACCGTCAGCAGCTGTGGCACATATCCCTTACACCAGCTGAAGTTTCATGAACATCAAGAAGCAACATGTGGCTGGGTGTTGCTAGACTCCCGCACCTCGTTTTGAAGGTTGTTTCCAACAGTCTTGTCATAGTATTGTCACGATCCACATAATTGAAAAAACTTAATAATACTTTATTGTTACCTTTGGGCACTACATCAAAGACTGCGTGCACCTAAGCATAATAATCATATTTTGCCTTTGTAACAGATGGTCACTTGGCTGCTAACGTAAACTGGCAGCGGTCCCGCTCAGTTCTAGGGACTCAGTGGCAAGAGCCTGGGGCTCAGGCTGGATTGCCCCTGGGGAGGGACAGCCAAGCTCGGAAACTGTCCTTGCACTGGAGCTTGGGGTCTATTTGCAGCTTCCTTTGGAAATAAAAGCAGCAGATGAAGTTATAGGTGAAAAAGGGGCAGCTCCTGCCCCTGTGGCTGTGGGCCCCCACACGCACGAGTGTGCTGAACCAAAAAGAAAGGGCTCACACACTGCTAAGGGGAAGGGTAATGGCAAAGGAGGCTGCAGGGCAATTTTCCAAAACTTTTGCTGCATGCTTCCCCCTTCATGGGCCTCACTCTGCAGAGATCTTTCCGCACCTCGGGAGCACCATGAGGAAATGTTAGGCTGTTAGTGAGCTGTTGCAGTTGCAATTTACCATCTCCTTAAGTTACTGAGGGGTTACTGAATGGAAAATCAGATCTGTGCCACGGCTTGCTAATGTATTCCCTCTTCTCAGCCCCAGACTCTTAAGGTGTGTCTTCCCCAGAGCTCTGCGACAGGTAGTGTTGTCACCAGCTTGCAGCTGCTGAGACCTTATAGTCTGTGTTGAAGCAGGACAAGGTTTGCATTACCTCCCCTACCATCTCATTAGCACTGCTAAAATGTCACAAAGGTGCTGGAGCCCTCTTGGAGGGGAGCAGGATCTGTGGGCATCTCAGGTGCTCAGCAAGCAGAAGGTACAGGACAGGCGGAGATGCCACCTCTCTTCCCAGTGACTCCGTTGGTGTTTCTCCTGGCTGTGCTTGCCTGTTTGAAGCAGTAAAATTGCCAGGACTGGGACTTTCTCCTGTGGTGGGAAAGTATAAATCCTTAGAGCTCAAAAGTTGGTGCCATAATCTCACTTGATTAAAGTATATAGAGGGGGAGTGCACAGTGCATCATGATGGTTAGGCTTAACTCCTGATTCAGGGGAACGGGGGATTCTGGCTTCTGTTTTTTGAGGAAACTGTTTACAGATACAATTCTGTTAAAGGCTATGAACAGAAATCATGGAGAACAGAGTACAAAATCTAGGAAAAACTGAGCAAAAACACTGCCAACATCACCTACCACTTCTAGTTGAAAGGTGACATCTCTATCCCTAGATAGAGAGGAATTGCTAGCTGGCCCAATGAAGCACTATGTTTCCAGACTAGTATTTACCTCAGAGTACCTTACCCAATTCAGAGTAACTTTTGGAGCATTTTGAAAAACTTTCATGTTTTTCAGTGTGTAGATGTGTGCATCATCCTTCTATACACCTGAAGCCCTGATCTACACAAGCCTCACTGTTCAGAGGCAGGCAGCTGACAACTTTCCTGATGCTGATCTCCAAAGCTTTGAACTGGGCGTGAATATCCCTGGGTATAGGGATAAGGATAAGTGCATCCCTCAAAACACAGGACCCTGAATGATAGGCTTGGGTCAAGATCATGGCCCTGGGCCAGATGAGCATAGGACCAAGTAGTGCATCAGATCCTGCAAGAGTAACGGCTCTTTCCAGAGGAGTTAGGGCCACAGAGGAGCAGGACATGAGTCAGGTCCCATGATCTCCTGAACACATAGACGGCAGCATGGGCAGGTCCATGCAGCCATTATTACCCACAGGAGAAAGGGCAACTTGAAAGCAGTCCACATTCCCTGTCCTGGGAGTTGCTCTGCTCTGGCAGGGTTTGGCTGCTCTGGTTGGATTTGGTAGCCATGCAGTAGCTCTGCTGGGTTCATGCCTGGGCAGTTGTCACCACTGTGGGCAGACAGGCGAGGCAGAGGTGAGGGAGCACCAGCATAAGGGACCAGCTCTCAATGTATCACTTACATCTTAATTGCAGCTGTCTGGTTGCAAGGAAGAACAGGAAAGAGAGAAGACAGCCAGCCTTGGCTTTTGTTTCATGTGCTGAACTTTTGGGCTCCTCTTTCCTTTCTTCCATCCACCCCTTTTTGCTCAGATAGAGCCACCCACATGCTCGCACCACGCTTCCTCATGCTTTCTCATTTTGTCCTATCATGGCTCTTCTCCAAGAGCCTGGAGAGACTCTTAAAAAGGGAAAGGGGGAGACGGGTTTGCATGGAGGTAAAACACTGTGCAATGCATTCCTTCACCTTCCTTCTCCTTCTCTGCGCTGTCTCTTGAGCATCCCTCCCTTTTCCTCAGCAGGTACCTATGGAAAGTGACACTGTCAACAAAACCCCAGCAGGATCAGCCTTTGGTCTTACTCAGGCAGCTGGTTCTCATTAAATGTTCTCAATCATGGAGAATTCTTTCTCTCTCATCTGAAATATTTTATTATTGCTTTTCCTTTCTTTCAGTTTCCTAAGGAGAAGGGAGGGAGTTTGCGTGTGTGTGTACAGTGAACTAAAGAAAGGGAATTTAGAGCTCAATCTTATCATGCCCTTGTGTGCCTATGCATTAACCAGCTGCTGTAACATTTATTCTTTCTTACACACACTGAATTATTGCCCCCATTGCCTCAGGTAGAGTTCTCAAGGATGAGAAAGGCCACTGTTTTTTGAGCGTGGACCCCTCCATCTGCTTGTCTGCAACTAAGTGAGGCCAAGATTTAAACTGGGCTGGGTTACCCACAGCAGGAGGCTGAGAGGACTCACAGGAGTGGTCGAGAGCTGTGGCATTCTGTTTTTACCCAGGTGCCACTGGTTTTGGAGGACAAGAGGAATAACTTGGCTGGACAGTTTGTCAGTACCCTCTCTCCTGAACTGACACATATAAGACCACTGTCTGGTGACACATGTAAGAACAGTGTCTGGGTTCTGCCTAAATCTAGTGAGGACAGGTCAGCCCAGCCAGGTGGGAACTGGTTCCAGTGTGTGTGCTTCTCCAGTGAAAGTCACCCAGGGAAGCTGAACATGGAGGTCAGGCACTGTGTGTAGCCCCCCTGAGCTGTGCTAATCTGCCTCCTGGCTTACAAACCCTGGCAGACGCTCTGCTGGTCGGCTCCCCTGAGGTAGAGGGACTGACCACCCCTTGCTGTATGGCTGCTTCTAACACTGGGTTTAACACATGGAAGCCCGCTGATGGCTTGGAGACACAGCCCTGGGGAAGCACAGCAGGGCTGAGAGATGAAGCATCCCAGGTGCAAGGGAAGACAGATGCCTCAGTCTTTGCCTGGGGCACCCCAGTCTTACCCTCCTTGCCTTGTGTGGGAATCCTTTTGGCCAGCAAGCTTTTGCCTTCACATTGAGCACAGACAGGTGATTTCAAGCCTGAGGCATCTGCTTGCTAAGTGACTCCTCCTCATCTCTAGCTCCCAGGGCTGTCACTTCTTGCTGTGGAGCTCCCTCACCATAGGACTTCCAACAGGTCAGTAAAGAACCTCGCTTCATACCTCAGCCTCTGGGCCAGGGTAGACCATGTGATACCGTCAGAGCTTACCACAGGCTGCCAGCACTGTTTGCATTGGGAGATGCTGAAATGAGCAGTGGGCTCTAACAAGGCTTTTGGTGGTTTGTAGCCAGGGTGGGAATTCTCCTCAAGAAGAGATGAAGGTATATGACTGAATAAACCCACTATTTTGCTGAGATTGACTCATCGCCTGAGAGGCTTAGCTGATCCTAGGGCTTGTTGCAAAGCTACTGAGGCCCCAGATGACAGAAAGGGTTATGTAAATTTTTCTTGGTAATTGTTAAACCTCTATTGCTTTTGAAAAGACAAAGAAGACATGAAGTTCCCTGCTCTCTAACGAGAAAATGCCCGCACTTGGTTCTCTCCTCTGGAATTTCAACTCTTTGCCTCTGCTGTTTGTTTCTGCCCTGATGCCTGGCTGTGGCCTGGTGCAATGCCTGCAATATTCCTCCTGGGACAAAAGACACGTTTCTCCTCATAGCTCATTAGTAGCAACCATCATATCATCTTCAGCCATCTGAGAAAGTATCCTTGTCTCCTTGCTTGCAACTGGCTTGCAAACAGTTTACCCACAGGGCTGGATGGCAAAGGATCCTGCAACTCTCCTGCCTTAACATGGACACATGAGAAACAAATCAATCCCAAGTGCTTCGCAGTAGGGATGTAGCGCTGGAAGGGATCTCCTATTTTACCATGTCTTGTCCCTTGCTATTGTCAGCAATCACAACATGCAATCTTTCGCACAAATATGAAGATCCAAACAATCCTAACAAGTTTTAAGATTCTCCCACTACCCCAATTAGTAGGCTCTTCCAGAACTTGACAGCTCTGAGGCTTAAACCATTCTTCTTATTTCCAGTCTCAATTTATTCCTGGCTGGAGCATGCCCACTTGTTCTTACGCCAACATTGTTCCAAGGCTTAAATAACTCTGCTCCCTCCCTGGTGCTTATCCCTCTGATGTGTTTACCAAGAACAATCATATCCATTCTCAGCCTGCATTTCACTGGGCAAAATAAATCAACAATCTCCTGCCTCAAGATAGGCACTCTCATTCCCTTGACCATACTGCTAGCCTTTGTCTGCATTCCCTCTCTTTTAAATTTTTCTCCTTCCAGTGCAAATGGGGAGAAGTGGAGATGGTTCTCCGTCACCTGTGCCCTGAGCAGGCTCCTGAGCAGCGCTCAGGTGTTTGCTGGTGCCCTAATGGCCAAGGAAGGTCAGAGTGTGGGGATTTTTATAGGCACAAACTGCTTTTCCCAATGGATTCTGGTTTTGACCCTTGAGTGACGTGTAGAGTAGTGCCTCATCTTCAGGCAGTTTTTAAGGAGCCAGCAGCCCCACTCTGCTCTGAAGCTATCACTGCTTGGCTGTTGGTAAACCTTGCAAGATTTGCTTGCAGAAGTGTAGGTATGAAGTTACTCTTGAGGTTTTGACTCATGTGGTGGCACTAGCTGTTGAAGCTGGCTCTCTGATTACCCAGTGCAGCAAGGCACCCTGAGCCGCATCACTGGATGGGTTTAGCAGAAAGTTTTGTGTATCTGGTAGTTTTCTTACAGAGCAAGAGGTCCATGTAGGTTTTTCCTGTGATGCTTTCCTGGACACTCTGAATTCTTGCCAATAGGATTTTGAGAGGCCCAAATAAAATTATCTAAGTGTGAGTGTGCTTTTTACCTAGTTTAGTATGCATCTGACCACTTCATTTTTCAATTATGAAAGGTGTGCAAAGTGCAGATGACAGATTTTTAGGCTAGGACATGCTGCAGCAGAAAGAAAATAGGTTTATTTTTTAGTTAAGCCAAACCTGGGCTTCTGAAAAAAAAACAAGCCAATTTCGGCTCCTCAAAGTGTAGGAACTCAGCCATGCTCCTAATTTTTAATTTTGTGACTCAACCCTTCTATACAGGATGCTCTATTAGTACCATGCCCTATAGATTTAGGAAAGGTAAGCAGCTGTGGAAGTACAGTGTGATATTACTTTAGGAGCCGGTGTCAGAAGAAGTGACTAACTAAAAGGGAGAGACGCATGGGCTGCAGTCCTTGGGGGCAGAGTCTTCCTCTGCATGCCTCAAACCAGCTCTTACTTGCAGTCTTGAATTGTTCTTCTCACTTTTACAAGGATGATATAAAGAAATCCTAATCTTTTTCCCAACATACCTTATTTTGGCCTGCAATGGACCTTTCTGGGTATATGTCTGCAGGTCTGCAAATTTATGCAGATGCACTGCCACACTGTTCAAGTTTCACAAACAATGATGTATGATCCTGGGAGGTGCTGAAAGACATCCTTCTTTCTGCATCTTTTCTGCCACCTGAAAAGTTACGAGTTAGAGAAATTTTCTCTTACTGACAGCTGTCCTTCAGTTTCATTCAATTCTGTTCTGTAGATGTGTAACACCAATTCTTGGATCTTGGTCCAAATCCTGCTCTGACTTTGCTTGGACCCAAGATCTCAGCAGACGCCACTTGTATAGAAGCAGCACAACAGAGTGATCTGCTGTTTGATAGACTGACCCCCTGCTTGAGAAAATGGGACTCTGCCAGAGCACCTGCGGCCCAAACTGTTTTAGGTCCTTTTTGGTGCCAGGCAAGTGCTGGTATTGTACCACAGCATGCTTTCTGTCCACATAGGGAGGCTGAGGTATAACAGGAAAAAATATTCAAAAACCTAAATGGCTTCTGAAGTCTTTTGTTTCTGAAACCAAAGCACAGTAAATCAAGGGGTTCTGCCTTAAATGAACTTGCAGTGCTCTTTATTTAAAAAAAAAAACAACCCCCAAACCAACTAAATCCCCAGGTCCCTGAACGGAAGAGGAGGAGGAAAAAGATGGGACCTCAGAGAGAATTCATAAATCACATTGCAATGGACCTGGTACAGATGTTCCTGCATTCAGCCCACCAGGCAAAGCACAGCACCATAATGGGACTGACGGGCCACGTGTGAAAGGAGACAGAACACAGCTGACTCGGAGGAGATGTGCTCTCTCTGGCACATATAACAATATGCTCTGTCCCTACCTCGGCCTCATTCAGTCCCTCCTGCCAAAAAGTAAACAAGCCAGATCAAACCTGTCATGGTCTAGAAGTCCTCAGCTTTCCCTTTATTTTAACATGGCGTGCATGGTCTGGTTTCCCAGCACTTAACGCTTTGGCATAGTGCTGAAAACCTGTTAATTCTCCAGTTCTTGGACTGTGGTTTCCCACCTGGTTGTCAAGGGTGTGCCCTGGTCCCAGGAAGCAAGAAATTGGAAGGAGAGGAAGAAAAGGGCCAGGCATTTCTCCACAGCCAGACCCTTCCAATATTTTTCTTAGGGGACTTCTTGCAAAGTTGCAAGGAAGCCCCAGGACTGCAGCACCTGAAGTCTGGAAAACCACTGCATGACCCTCCATGCCCTGAAGTGAGCGGCCAAGGGCTGAGGCAAACATTTGGGCACATAGAACAGAGCCAGTGAGGAAGGGCTGGGGGCTGTGGGGCTGTGGAGTCCAGAGGCACATCAAGCTGTGCGCCCATCCCCTGGGGCAGAGGCTGCTGGGTGCTGCTGCCGCTCTGCCTGCACACTGACCACATCTGCAAAAACATGGTCTGTCCCAAAATCCTCAAACCCTAAGCATCCTCATTCACATCCAAGGGTTTCGCAGCTCCTTCTGTAGTGGTCCAAGCAACGAAAAGGTCAAAAATTACAGAAGATAACAGCTCACATGTCACCCAGAGTCCATGCCCTCTATCTGGGAACAGGAGAAGTAGGTGGCAGATGAAGGCCAGATTTTTCTGTGGTTTGCCTCAGAAATTGACTTCTATTGCACTGCAGAAGCCTGAAATGCTGCTGTTGTCATAAATGGCCTCAGGACATTCACTAGCGTTTCCCTCAATGTCCTTTGGTGGATACCCACAGCAACAAGATTGGAAAGAAGCTAAATCTAGGTTTTACCTGTACTGCAATAAGCTGCATAGCAATTATGCTTTTGTTTCCTGTGCACCTGGGTATTGACCTGCAAGTATCCCAGGGCCCCGATGAGTGCAGAGACAGGCATCTACCCTGCCTTTGGCCCCCAACAGGCACAGAAGCAGGCAAGTGTGATGCAATTTGGGCATGTCAGCATGGGATATGTTATTTTTCTTTTTTTTTTCTTCTTTTCTTTATTTGTCCTTGTTTCAGGAAGAAGGAATCACTCTCATTGGGACCGTTTTGTGCTTTGTGTAAGGAAGGGAAAGACAAATAGGGAATTCCAATGGGTTTTGGGGCAGCCAACACCTGGGTGGTGCATTGTGTTTCAAATGGTCTCCAAAAATAACTAGGACCACAAAAGGGGAAAAATTAATAAGGATAATTAACTGGTTTCCATCTCCAAGTGCTTCAGAGACATGAGCTAATCAGTCTGTAGGCACATACAAGCACACACAGTGTCTGTAATTAGTTTGCTCTTCTACTTCCTTACCTCTTTCACCAGCAGATTGCCCACCGAGATTCCTATCAGACAGAACAGGTCTCTTTCTGCCCCTTCTGCAGAGGCCTGACAGTCTTGCCTCCGCTCTAAGTGCACTGTCTCTGTCAGTCTATCTGTCTGTCTACTTCCCTCCCCTGCTGGCCATGATCAGGTTTCACTAAATGAATCACAGTCTAGTGGAAACTCCCTCCGATCTTTGCCAAGAATTGCAAAGTTGATGAAAATGGGACTCAAAGCCAAAGGGTGTTCAGCACGGTGCCTTACTAGTTCCAACCAACTGGATTCCCATTGCAGTTGGTTGCTTCTGGTTGTCCTGTTTCCGCTTTCAGCCTGGCACCTCTCCTCCACCTGGAGCATCTTTCCCAGGATTATCATGCTAATTACTAGATGCTGCAACACACCTCCTGGCAGTCACAGGTTGTTTGATCACTTCCTTCCACGAAATGTTCCCTGTTTGCTTTTTGTTTGAAATTAAAAGGACTTGTTGAGACCACATGCCCATTTATCCAGATCACTGGTGTGGGTTTAAACATCTCTGTTCCCAGTTATCTGGTGCAGTTCTCCTCTTGAACCTTACTTCCCGTCTCTCCCAGATGGGACCTGGATTCTTTATGGAGTCCTAGGCATTGTTACTTTGTTTCTCTGACCCTCATTTTCTGCACCAGACACTGGATTTAGTGCTGGAAGGGTATCTCAAGATGGAGAGGAACCATTGTGCAGTCTCCTGGGAGTCTCCAGGACATAAAAAAGGAGACTGTTTCATGCCACCCTCAAGCTAACCCCCAAGGACTCAGCAACAATCTTTTCCTCAGCCCCAGGCTGAGTTGGTGAAACAAAGGTCATGGGGATGTAGCACTGGAGGTCTTCAGGTTCTCAGTCCAGACCAAGCTGGGGTGTCAGATCATTCGGAGGAGTTACTGAGAGAAAAAAGTCCCTGTGCTATCAGCCTTAGCATTTCCTCTCCATGGCCACCAGGACCATGCTATGGAGTGACATCATGGCCCTGCAGAAGAGGCCCAATCAGATCCCTGGCCACCTGTGCACTTTGTTCAAGTCTCTTTGAGTTGATGTTGTCCACATGTCCAGAAACAGACCTGCCCCTTGGGCAGTTAAGCCTGGTGAAACATTGAGGAGTAGCCTCTAGATATTTACATGTTGATAGGGAGCTCTTTATTCCTGAGACTGCAGTGAGATCCCAGGGCTCCCAGGCAGGACAGCATGCATTGTTCCCTGGGGCTCTTGGAGAGGCTGCAGCCCTGTCTGGCTGCTAACACAGCCTTCCCAGGCCACAGTGTGGTCGTTGCAGGCTGTACAGGAGCAAGATTCACATACCATACACCATCTCCTTATTCTCCAGCCTTCACTTCTTCTTCTTCTTCTTGTCTTTCCCCTTCTGCTTCTTGCTTCTTGCTGTACCTCCTATTCTATTTCCTCTCCAAGCCTCTTTCTTTTCTTATCCCGCCTACTCTCACCTCCCCAGCCCCCTTCTCTCTTATTTTCTCTCCTCTCCACCTCTGATCCATGTCCAAACACCCCAGCTGGCTCCTCTTCTCCTGGAAGCCACCAGGGATGTGTGACAGATGCCCCAGATCAACAGAGAGAAGCAGCTCAATCTCAGCTCCCAGCTGGCTCCCAGCTCTTGTGTCCCAGCTTCACATTAGAAAAGCTCAAGACCTGACCAGCCTGGGAACTGGTAAAGCCCAGGTGTGCCCCAGCTCTGCCTTGCTGCCCCTGTGCAAGCAGAAGCCTCCCCCAGGAGCAGGGAGCAGCCCCCCAGCACAGACGTGGGTTCTCAAACAGAAGGCAACATTCCTCTGCTGGCTGCTGTCCCATACACGACCCCCTCGCCTTGGGGGACAACCACAAGCCCTTATCAGGATTCAGCCCCTTGCTGTGAGGAGGAGGGATCGTTTTCCTTTCTGGGTCTCCCTGCTCTCCCTCTAACCCTCTGCTCTCTCCTTCCCTCTCATCCATTTCCTTTGACACTGGTCCCAGGCCCACTGCCAAGTCTCAGATCCATTAGTGAGGTGCCTTGCTGACTGAAGCACAAATCAGGACTGATCCGGGTGCAATTAGCAGCTTCTAGCACCTCATCTGGAAGGCATTAGCTCAGCTTTTGGGGGAGGGGGTTATGGGTTGGGAGGAGAAGAGGGAATGGATATAGATGCCAAACAGAATAAATAAGCTATTTCTACCACTCCTAGGAACCGCCATCATGCATCCAACAGCAACATACAAACAGATGTGCAGTATCCATCTGTGAGGGACACAGTTGCTGTATCAAGTCAGTGTGACCCCACAGACCTGCCCTCCTAGAAGGAGGTGGTTTATCGTGTCCAAGAAGGTACCAAGATGGCATGAAGGTGTACAGTTAGGCACAGATTGTGGGTGATATCCCTCCTGATTCTCTCTCACAAACCAAGGCTTGTGGTTATGGTGTTAGTAAGTGGACTTGGTCTACCTTGCCCTCCATCTGGTTCCCAGTGCACTAAAATCTCTAATAACACGATGATGTGGTGTCTGTCTTACACATGAAGAGCCAAGACAGACTAGCACGTATTAGTTATCATGGCCTGTATGTGTTACAGACACAAGACCCAGATAAAATAGTTCCTATCAAGCCAGGATTCTGTACAAAATATATTTGCCTAAATTTTCTTCACCCAGCCTTGTAGATACCTTTGAGGAAAATGTTGGTATTGCTCTCAGCAGAGACACAAGCCATCCCCTGCTCTCTTGCCACCTTGTTCCAGGCTACAGCCAGAGTGCAGGGATGCACATGAGGCTTTGACTCTTGAGCAGTCTCAGTCCCAAGCTAACAGGACAGAGCAAATGTACTCAAAGCATGTGTTCCTGCTCTTTCATAGGCCCAATGATGCTGTCATGGAACATGCCTCTGAGGGACTATGAGATTACTGACCATTAGAAAAGGTGACTGTCAGGGCGAGTTTGAAAGCGCTCTTATGCTCCAGAACAAAGCAGGCAACCCGTACACTTGTTCCCTGTCATCTCTGCAGAAAAACAGGCTGTGCATTTAACTTTCATTTGTCCTCCAGTCCCTACCTTATAAAAGGGACCAGAGCCAGCCTGTTCATTACCTTTGCTTTTCCTTTTTGCTGGATGTCAGCTTTGGGGAGAAGACAGGGTGGGAGTGGGGGAGCTGGGGGCTGTCCTGGGCCCCTTACAGTGACGGAGCAGTGTGCTGGGAAGCAGGACCCCGAGGGCTACGGAGGGCTGCTGGCAGCAGGTGGCTGGCATGCCTCTGAAATGGCCCGTGTCGAGCCAGGAACATTCAGGGGAAAAGTCAAACACCGATCACAGTCTTCTCTTGCAGGAGAGCTCACCAACCAGTAAAACAAAGGGGGCCGGCTTTTATTTGTTCATCTGTGTATGATCCCCATACCCACACGCCAGGTCCCCCACACCACAGCATGCACAGGCCATTCCACTTCCCAGGGGCCACCTGCTGATGGGCAGGGGCTAGGGAAGCCAAGGCTTTCTCTCAGCCAGTGATCTCATGTTTTTTCTGTGCAGGCAGCAGCTGGAAGTAGCTGGAAACTTCTCTAACAGTAATTTTTCCTACACGGCTGTTCTCAGACGATGGTCTGTGAAGCCCTGCTGGTTAATGAGCTCATGGAAAGTGACCTGCACCTGGGCTCAGGGGCCAGCCATATTCTGAAGATTTCCAGTCCTGAAACAGTGGAGACATAGGTGTGGGAGTGCCTTGGAGAAATGTTGAGGGCTAATGATATTTGTTGGTTCAAAGAGTTTGGGACATGTTGTTATTTTCTCTCTTCTCTGTTGGTTACCCCCTGGTAGGTACAAAGTGAAGGTGCTGATGGTTTATCCTGTCAAGAGAAACAAGACTGGCAGTGGATGATGTTGGGTTAGTTTAGCAGGACAGTGGTTGGAGGGACCCTGTGACTGTTCTTTCTAGTTTTGGTACAAGGAGGCAAAATTGCAAGGCATGACAGAAAACCTGCAACTCCTCTTGCCCCATCCATGCCTCTTGCTAGCAAGCTGTGGCCAAAGCCACAGGGATGGCAGAAACTGTGACTTTCATGCTTTCAGTGTCCTTGTTCATCAGCCTAATGTGACAAGGAGGCAGCCCCGTGGTACTCAGTGTTTCCAAAAGGGCAGATGTGCAATGCTTGGAGAAGGATAGTGTAAAACAGCATCTGGGAGCCTCCTCTGGGTGAGAAACACCAAGTAGATGGGAGAGGGGCAGAAAGGCAGGAGCAGATGTGCAATGAAGGGTGTGAGTGCCACGGTGGCGGGAAGTGTACCTCATGCCAGTAGCTGCTGTGCAGGAGCAGGGGACAAGGGAGGCCACATGCCCTGGCGGTGCCCCATGAGCGATTGTCTGCCCTCCCTCTGGTTG
The DNA here is from genome assembly GCF_009829145.1 of Chiroxiphia lanceolata. Taxonomy (NCBI): domain Eukaryota; kingdom Metazoa; phylum Chordata; class Aves; order Passeriformes; family Pipridae; genus Chiroxiphia; species Chiroxiphia lanceolata. The sequence goes on along the minus strand of NC_045638.1, from coordinate 97,662,937 downwards.
TGAGGGGCTGTGCCTTGCCTACATGCTTGGAGGCAGAGGAGGACACCCGTGCACGCTCTGCCGGTGGCTGCCTGCACGTACTCTCTTGTTTTCCTGGCTGAGGCAGAGGGAGAAGGCCTGGTTTCGGTTAAGCCTCGGTCACACGAAGATGCCTTTCCTATTACTCTTTTGTTTTTTCTTCTAAGCAACGTTCCCATTTAACTCTTCCAACTCTCCCCTGTTAGTGTAGCCTGCCCTGCCTGAGGGCTGGCCCAGGTCAGAGATAATTCAGGAACAAATGGGAGTTGTTGGACTGCAGGGCTGGAAAACCCTCAGCCCCACAGAGAAGCTTTGGGAACCTCAGTAAATAGGCAGGATGGCATCATTGAGAAGATCTAGGAGGCAAGAATATAGATACTCCAGTGGTGTAGTGCTGAGCATGGTAGAAATACCTAAAGAGTCAGTCATGGTATTATCATGTCTGAATTTGGCACCAAACTCCAAATCCGTAGAGGGGGAGTGGGGGAGGTGGAAAAGAAAACACGCAAAGGCCTTTTCAAAACCCAAGACCACAAGAAAAAACTTCCTATAAACAAATCAAATGGAAATATTTTTTTAGTTCTATAAACATTTCCCCTTGAAGCGTTCAACCCAAATATTGCATCACTGTGCTAAGACATAAACAAATCTTTCAGTGAAAGAGATGCACACCAACAATAGACTAGCCTGTTTGCCTTGTCCGGGCTGTGAGAAGTGCAAAAAATAAACAAACAGGGCAAAGAGTGACAAGCAGAAGAGAGATGTCTGAGGAGTACTTGTTGGAATATTCAAGGGAGAGAAGAAACACACACCCCAAATCTCACTGAGGTTCAATAAGGAAATTCATCTCCTTCAGGATCCTTAGAAAATCACAGCTCTGGAAGGTCACAGGACACCAGCCAGACTTGTCTTTCAGAAAGCAAGGTAGCTTCTGGTTTTCCCCAAATATATTATTCAAAAATATTCTTCAACACAAATATCTCTTGAGTAGAGATGTATTTATTTTTGCAGTGATTGTAATGGTGGTATCAAGAACTAAACTGCGAAGCTGTGCAGTGTTTTACGCCGACGTTGTTCTTCCCCTTTGGGGAGCCCAGCCACTCGCCCACGGGAAGGTTTTTGTCTTCTGAGCAGCAGTCAGCAGGTCTTCAGCAGGAGGCAGGGGGCTGAGGCCTGGCTCTTAGTTGGTAAAAATCGTTGGAGGCACTCTAGGCGGAAGAATTTGGGACCAGATTAAAAAATGTGAAGTACCCCACAAGAAACACACCTGCAAGGAACAGCAGCATAAGGTGATACTGGAGGCCTCAGGGCTGCCATTTGCTCTATCTTCCCGGTGTATAGGTTCCTCTAATCTGGCTCTGCCCCCTTCACTTTTCAATATTTGGTTCATCCCTCAAACAGACACTGTAAGAGCTGCCAGGGATCTACTGGCTTTGTCTCCATCATGAGAGACAGGCGAGGAGCTGCACAAATCACTCATGGGAGAGGATTTCACTGTTGTTCCAGCTCACAAAAGAGACACTGTAGAAAGGGCCGCCAAAACAAGCTGCTTAGTCTCATGGGAAAGTTTCACTAACTTCAAACCTCTTGGGCAGATAAACTGGCTCTATATTCAGCTGAGATAAAACAGAAATATGATTATGCTTGATCCTTTGGCTGGGACCATACTGCTCAGTCCGTGCAACAGGCAGACACAACTACAATTTATCTGGTGGCTTAACGTCCTCCTTCCAGGAGTACTCCTGGCACTGAGCCGTACTAGGCATTGTCCTCACACTCAGCAACCCTGGCTGAGCTGCCTGCAGTGCTGCAGGGAACAGCAAACCTTCCGAGACCATTTGATCTCCCTAGACTCTTGACAAAATTTTCTCCATGCATGCTTTGGTCTTGAGAAAATGACTTCAGGTGCTGCTGCAGGAGCTGATTTAAAAGGGGAGGCTGAAAGAATAAAGGGCCTCATACACTTCTCATGTTACATTGCATTTTAGCTGGTGTGAATTCAGAGGCGTTTACACCCGGCTAACTGAGGGAGAATTGGGCCCAGACCCAGTATATCTGTCTGACCAACAGAGAAGATCAAAGACCCGTAAATGCTAAGCAGGGGTGGTCCAAAAATATTAGAATCAGAAGTAATGGGATGAACTATATCAGAGTAAAATTTAAGTTGTAGAGAAAAGATTACCGCTGACATCTATTCCCTAAGCTGGTGTTCTGCCTTCCACAAGAAGCCTCTAGGTATGGTTTACATCAATCAGAAAAGGGAATTAAATGAGTTTTGGGTTTAGCACGGTCTGGCATGCAGCAGCCAGACTAGATTGTGAGTATTTTGAGCACTGATGGTTTGCAAGACTTCAGAAGGCAGTCTGCAAGTGGATTACAGCACCCTTCTCCAAATTCCCACCCATACACTCATGCCTCATGCAATATCTAACACACACAGTCAAATGAAATGGCAACAAGTAAGAGCAGCTGGCAGAGATGAAAAATGCAGAATTTCAAAGCTTTGCCTGATTTTTATTTGCCTATAACCTCTGGCTGCTGTGTCGTATCACACCATGAAAGAATGCGTGGCTTTCTTTTTTATTCCTTGAAAGGTTACTTTGCTCTTTGGATTAAAAAAGGATTGGAAACACTAAGTTATATAACCTTTTAAAGTTCATCTAACCCTTGTTCTCAGAGACTGTAAATTCCTGAGCACCATGGCCTTGGTATTGGCCATGATTCTTTTTTCTAAAAGACAACCTGGTTCCTAAAGTTTTGAAGAAACAACTAGTAGGTGCTTTGCTATCCTGCTCTTTAAAATGCAGTAGAAGTGTATGTGTGCACAGCCTAATGAAAAGACAAAACAAGTCATATATGCCCAGAGGCGCAAATCTGGAAGAGCAGCTCTTTCTTTTTTTGCCTTTTACTGAGTCTCCAGATTGCAGTAGGGTGACAGGATTCAGTGGACAACATAAAAAGATGAGAGTATTAAGAGGATACTGCAGATAGGCAATCCATAACCTGGCTGACCAAAAGGAGAGGAACTTAGAAAGGCTCAAGCATCAGTGTCTGCAAGGCTTAACACCAGAGAGTTGGAGATATTGATGAAGATGAATAAAAGGGTTATATGAAGAATAATGAACAAATAATAGGAAAGTGCAGGTAGGTAAAATAATGCAGTTTTGAGAGATGTGTCCTCCAAGTTGGACAAGAGCAGTCTCCTACAGGCTCCCCCAGCTGGGCTAGCTGCTGGGGCATAGCAGGAGAAGGTCGCTTTAGGGAGGGTGACACCTCTGACATTGCTTGGGATGTCAGGAAATGTCCTTTGGCCAGCTGGTCTCTCTGGGGAGAGGGAGGTTACCCTAGGGCGCATCTTCAGGACCTGGGGGCTTGCACTAGCCCTCCTCTGGCTCCATGAGCTCTCAGATGACCCCAGGACCCCATGAAGCACCAACTCATGCCTGGGACTGGGGATTTCCCCACAGGCTGAGTCCAGAGTGGGACCTGCCAGTGCCACGGGGGCTTCCCCATTGCTCCCTTTGGTGTCTGGCTGTCTCCAGGTCCTGGCTGCCAGGCTGGGATGTGGGTTAGCAGATTTTTTCCACACTGTTTCTCCGGGATCCCTGACAGAGCCCATCAGAGCTGCCTTTTATCAGCACTGCACGCCTTAGTGAGCCTGTCATGACTCACACACAATGTGCTCTGTGCCGGATTAATCCGGCTGGCTTTCATGCTCAGGATGTGGGCGACGGATGGGAGGGGGGGTGTTGGGGGGCATGGGGACAGATGCAGGGCTAGTGGGGGCCCAGGAGACTGGGGATCCCCAGCCTTTTCACTTGCTGAAGTTAAGGATTTGCTCGAGGGCTGTTCCAGGGGACAGGGGAAGAACAAGCCATAAGCAATGAAACAGAAAGATGGAAAGGCAACAGGTGTGTGGGAAAGTGGTAAAGGAGGAGAGATTACAGGTAAATAATAGGTGAATAAATGAACTACAGCAAATGCAGAATGTGATGTAAAGGGAGATCTGTGTGCCTTAAAAATGTGAGCTCCCTTGTTGATAGACGTGACAGGTAGCTATTTCCCATAGGTGTAATTACCCAGGGACTGCACTCCAGCTAAAGGGATCTTTTCAGTCTTCAGCAGTAACCTGAAATGCCTTTAGGATGCCTCCCCATCTTCACTGTTGTCTGTTAACCCGCAACAACCTACCTCAGATTAAGGGAATCATAAAAAGTGTGAAATCCTAAACCCAGTCAAGTCCATACTGATGGGAATAAGACTCCCATTGACTACTGTAGCACTAGGTTTCCATGCAGAATCTCCACAGAGAAATCTCACATGAGAAGAAACGAACTGCTTTTTCCAACAAACCTCTACCAAGCTAAAAATAAATTGCAGGGGAAGAGGATCAGTAAAAGCCACCCAACCACTAAAACATCTTGCACTCTGACATGATTTCCAACTGAAGGTGTGCATGCACCAAAAGAATCCCCTGATTTTCGAGGAGCTGGGAATGCTGCAGTTTTATGTGCATACATATAATGTGAATGCATACACTAAAACATTAACTACATTGCATATATATATATATGTAGATATCTCCTCCGATTTGAGATTCACAATGTTCATTTGAAATCATTCTATCTAACGCATTTTACCCGTGAAAGCTGCATTTTCATCACCTACTGCCCAAATTCCCATCTCCACTTGGAAGGGTGTTATTTTATAACATCCTGCCCTGACTATCCACTGTACATGCATCCTAAAATTTCCAAACAATTTTCCACTTGATGACTTGAATAAGCTTGCCTGTTGCTGAAATGTCACCTTCTCTGGGGTAAAACACAACATATATCTAATAGCACAGAGCAATGCTGTCACTGCAAAAGATGACAACCATGGTCCTACTTTTACATTCTGTCCATCAGGGAAGCATTTGTTAGTATTACTCTGAGATGGATCTTGGCAATGAACCCAAAGGCAGGAGGACATGCACTACCTCTTTCTGCATGCAGCAGGTTCATGGCGCTTTTGTATCCAGTCTTAGGACTTCCCATATCCAGCACTGGCAGTGAGGTGTGTGGTCATGATCACAAATGGGGTTGCATTTGTTTTCACTGCATTAGAAGTTTTAAACTGTAGGACGGTTGTTGCTAAGTTCTGAGGAAGGAAAAAAGGATTTGGGGGAGGGAGGGGGGAACTACTTATTTAGAGCATTTCTCTGATCTTCTTACTCAAGCAAAAAGTTTTATCTATTGCATTTGATAATTTCCAATTAACAAAACCTTTTCTTAAAGACCCTATCCTCCACCCAAAATGTTCAGTGATGTTGTAAAACACTTGTCAAACACAAGAGGGTCTCTCTGGCTGCTTATCCCTGAACATTTTAAGACAAGGAAACAAATAGACCTGAACTGAGTCTTCTCATAGACTTGGGAGCCCACTGACTCTCCAAATATTTCCTTTTAATGACCTGATTACAAACAGAATGGTAGTTCTTTACAACATCCCCTGTAGGTAAGCGACACAGAGCAAAGGAACAGCTGTACCCGTATATAACACATTTTATTCCAATATACCTATCACTGCACAAAAGGAGAATGACACCTTTGTGGGGCTGTTTCTTTTATATTGTTTTTACCATGTCTGAAATAGGAACTCTACTAATAAAACTCCCCCAGTGCCAACCCCTCTCTGACACAGGGCAAAGCTAGCACCAGCTCACTGAGATTTATTTTATTTTATTGCAGAATACCCCTCTTGTGTGCTTGTTTCGCACACGAGGGGTAACATATATATTCTGAAATAAAAGAAATGCCAATGAACATACAATATTTCTGTCTGACATCAGGGTGAGCTTGTCACAACCAAGTCTATGCCCCTCACTTGGGCTCTAGTGGTAAAACTAAACTGACATTGAGTTGGTTTAGTTTACACCATCAGAGATTTCCTAATATAGACAGGCCCTATCTCTTGTCCTCCCATCCCACCCCCCTCTTTAATTTGGCTGAGTTTTGATGACTGAATCACTTCCCCCTTTGTTTCTCTGATTTCTTTCCTAATCTCCTGCTCCTGAAAGATGCTTAGTTCTTGAATCCCTATACAAATACACTTTCCTTTCTAAGCTTCTCACCAGCCAAACAAGGTTTTATTTGTTTATTTAATTTGACATGCTGAGAGAGAAATGATCCCATTTCCTATGGATTATCAAAGTAACAAATAGCTTTACAAGAGGGTAAACAAAGTAAAACTCATGCTGAAACTCCTTTGAACCAGGGGCTTCCCATTCCCATCCCTTTCCGATGTGAGTCTTTCCCCACTCCTCTACACCATACGTGGGATGAATTTCTGGTTGCTTTGGACCTTGACTGCTACCCTCAGATCAGGCCACTGCTGGGACTGAGCTAGTTATCACCTCCCCATCCTTCCTTTCGCCAAACTCACCATGAATTTCCCACAACATGGCCAGAGAGCTTTGAACTGACTCTGAGAAGGAGCACTTTATACATTTAGTCTTTTCCTTCATAGCCCAATTCCCCAGATCAGTTTTTCATTTTTGCAAAGATGCAGAGCTAGAGAAACTTGGGCATGAGTTTGAGAGCCTCCACAGAGGTAGGGATGCTGTACTGATTTTTGCTGGGAATTTTGCCTAACTCAGGTGGCAGACACGGACACCTGAGAGCATCGCTCTGCAACACACCTCCTGCAATATACATTTCTGGAGAAAAATAGACAAAAGAACAAAACTCAAGCCTGAATATGGGCTAAAATTCATAAGGACTTGGAGCCAGGGGTGCTGATTAGCTCCTCCCAAGGTGACAGACCCCAGCAGTGCGTAGCTCACATTTCTTTTGGGGTGCTTAGGTTTGGTGGCTTGGGCCTGGCCAGCTCCCCCCGCCCCCAACATCCTCTTCTGTTTATTACTCCTGCCATAATTGGGAGGCATGTGTGGATGAATTAAACATAGCAGGACAGATGAGAAAACTCTCCCTCTTAGCTGGCTGAATGAGCAAATTTAACTGAGCCTGTTACCCACTGAGTATCATACCGACATGCCAGGGTCCGGTTTCCTTTGATTTCGCCCTTTCATGCGGAGTCCCTCTGTGCCCCCCGCCTTGCTCCTCACAATATCAAACAGCTGGAGTTTCGGCGGCCCCAAGGAGGAGCCTTTGCATCCAATGGCAGCAGCAGTGGGAATTTTATCTGGGATCAGAATGGGACGGGGCTGATCCGCACAAGCTCATAGCTGAGAATCAGGGGGCTCTGGCACCTCCAGAAGGAGACAGATTCCCCCCCCCCCGCCTAGCCACAGGCTATGCCTGGTCAATGCCCAGAGTAAAAGTTTCCTTATGCCTGAGGAACTGAGGCTAAATGAAAGGGTTTTGGCTTTCACACTTAAAGCTTCAGACAGGCCAGTGGCATCCAGAAGTCAGTTCTGGTGGGGAGTTTGATATAAATGGGTGCCAGCATAGAGCAGGCATTCCCAGCACAGCAGTAAGAGAATTTCCGGAAAGCAGGACTGCCACTGGCATGTCCAGGGGTGCCAAGAGGATATGGCTGCACAAACCAGAACCCTGCTTCCTCCCAAGGCACTTCTTTCGGGAGGCAGGTGGGAAGTGCAGTGTATGAAGGGCACCATTGCACCCACCGTTTCCCTTAGCCCCGGGGATAAACCGGGAATGTAATCCTGCAGGGCTACAATCTGTTTTTTCCCCAGCATTAAACAAGCCCTGGGGCACTTCTTTGCAAAAGGTACCTCTGATTCTTCTCCCTCACCTCTTTCTTCCTACCTCTGTAACCCTAAAACTAGTCAGGGCTAATTCAATTCCTGGTTTAATTTAGGAGAGTTTACGACTGCTCTAAATTAGGAAACCACTGCTTTTCAGACAAAGCAGGTGCTAGAGGTCTTAGCACTTGTAAAAATTAGACCACTTAGTGAGGTGTCTACGTATGGATTTAGCACCTGAGGAATGTGTTACTGAGCAAAATAAGGAAAAACTTGGAATCTTGGAAACAATTCTTTAAAAGATAATTAGCAAAGTTAACATTTCAGAGGAAGGAAGTTGTGTTCAACTTGATAAACCTTTGTGTTCAACCTCATAATCCTACCCATTCAAATGCAAGTTGAAGAAGCCATCAAAACACATTCCCTTGGAACTCAAGAAATCCTTCAGAAAAATCAGTTTTGATCTTTTCAGTACCCATGTCATAAAACAAGTAAGTAAGAAACCAAAATCCAAATAGAAAAAAACACAAAATCCTTTGCATCATCCTCATGTGTGAGAAGGCAGTAATCCAGATCAGACCCCTCCTACAGTGCCAATAAGCAGGAATAACTCTGAAACCTAATGATGACATGATGAAAAACTGCAACTCTTTCACCTTCTTCTTTGAAGACTGAAGGACTTCAGATTCCAAAAGAAACTATAGATTATGTTTGTGATATGTATATGGCAAAGATGTGAGAAATCTATCCTGACCTTTCAGTGACATCAGATTTGTTTCAAGATGGTCTTTATTGAAGGGCCTTGAAAGATGGAAGATTTCCCAGCACCTCTGGGTAAATTTAAGTTTTGGGGTCACGAATTCATCCTTTGGCGTGGGGAGACCCAGTGAGCAGGAGCTGGTTTGGTTTAACCTCAGGGAGCGGTGCCGCGGCTTTTCCCGAAAAATTTGTGCCCGAGACACTTTCCGTGAGGGCTAGCACCTGCCGGAAAGGGATGGTTGGAGGAAAAGACCTTTTCTTTCCTGTGGTATTTACTGCAACTGATGGCTACCCAGGGCCCCGCCACAGCCGGGATGAGGCGGGATGGCCGCCCGGGAGGGGCACTCGGGGGCTCCGTGAGCCGCTGGAGCGGCTTCAGTCAGCGGTGCTCCCCCGACCCCCCCCGAGCCCGGGGCGCCCCGGCCTCGCAGCCCCCCTCACCCCTCCTACAACCCGGGCCGGCAGGGCCGCCTCCCTCCCTCCGCCCAGCCCGAACTTCATCCCAACTTTCCCGCTTCCGCCTGCCCGGGAGAGCGTGGCGGCGGCGCAGAGGAAGGGCGGGAGAGGGGACAGCGTCTCCCAGTTAGTGTTACTGGGGGGACGGGGATGCTGGGAACAGGGGACGGGGGGTCGGCCGCTGCCTGGCTTTAGGGAAGGGGTTTTCTTTCGCGTCTTCTCCCTCCTCTGACTCCTCCTCTTCTTCCCTCCTCCTCAGGGGGAGGGGAGGAGGGAGGCTCTGGGGCAGGAGTAGCCGGAGCAGGGAATTGTTTGGGAGTTCAGTCATCCAAAAGCCGTCTCCCGTATGGAGGGTCTGGCTTCCCGCATCCCGGCGTCTCTTCCCTCCTCCTCCCTCTCCTCCTCCTACTCCTCCCGCCGCGCCTGAGCTCAGCGCGGCCCCCCATCCCCAGCGCCAACCCGCAGAAAAAGCACAACCACCACCCCCAAATCAAGGACCCAGCACTTTCCCCTTTCCCCCAAAACAGGCTTTCCCCCACTCTTTTTCTCTCTTTTTTTTTTCTTTTTTCTTTTTTTTTTTTTTCTCTGTGTGTGTGTGTGTAGTGAATTCCCCGCAGATCCGGCCTGGAAGTTCACAGCTCCTGGAGTTAAGCCTCTTTGTTGCTTCCCTTCGTTTGGGGCATCTTTGTGTTTCCCCCCGCCTGCTCCACTGGAGACCGCGGTGAGTGAAGAGAAGGGGGCCTGGGCCTGGTGGCCCTGGCGAGGGACCGGGAGAACGGACGGCGGTGGCGGGTGATGAGGCGCAGGGTTTTCCCCCCATCCATCTTCAGGCAGCGGCAGAGTTAGGGAAGTTGGTGTGGGGATATGAGGAAGGGGGTCTGCGTAGGGATGCGGGAGACGTGACAAGGGAGTAGTGGAGACCTGCTGGTCCCCACCAGTCCGGGGCTTGTTTTGGCTCAGGCAGGTGAGATGTGAGGGGCTCGGATGTCTCCCTCCAGCTCTTCCTCCTCGGCGGGTCGGCAGCACTAATGGAGGGCCCAGTGCACGCACACTCGCTGCCGTGCTCCAGTGCTTGCCTGAAACTCTTCCAAAAGCTTGGTCCACGACCTTGCCCCGTCCTCGCTGCCGGCAGTCCGGGAGGGACGGTGAGCAGCGGAGGGAGGGAAAGGGAAAAGCTGTGCAAAGTAAACCATTCATCCTCCATTGCTCCAACTCTTGTCAAAAGCTGATAGGAGTTTGGAGGCAAGAGCTGGCTCTGGCAGATGCGAAGGCATTTCGGTTTGTGCTCTGTGAAGGGGCTGCTGCTGCTGCAAAGAAAAGGGGGGAATGTGTAGTCCGTTAGTAAAATTTTTATCGTTTTTTTCCACAACTGTAAAGTTTTTAACCCTGGTGCAAGGATGACAAGTGATTTGGGTCAGGGAAAGTAATTTTCTGCCCAGCAGTGGGATGTTGTAGGAATTGTGCACGCGTGTCTCCCTGCTTGGACTGCAACTTTGGCAGGTCCTCTGGATGGTGGCTGCAAATAGAAAATGTGTTGGGGAGAAAGTGGGATGCTGAATTTGTAGCCATGTCCAAAGGAGACTTTTTAAACTGCTCTGAAGATACTAATGTTTACTTTGAAAAATAATAATAGACTTTAACTAATATCCCTGGCTGGCAAAAGGTATTTAATACAAATCCCATACTTTTGGGCACTTCCCCAACTAATTCTGGTATCCCAAGTGTTATTTCACTGGCATTGTGTGAAAGGCAGGTCAGGTCTATTAAAGTTTTTTTTTTCCCCCTTGTTTGTTTTAAAGAAACTCTCTTGACCTCTCTGCAGCATTATGTGAGTAGGATAACAGGAATCCATACACACACTCAGCACCCGCGCGTAATTCTCAGCATGTCGTAAATGTTTTTCTTGGTGCCCAATTCTCTTTAATTTCTACACTGCTACCATAGTGCCTTTTTGATATGTTCATTTGCAATCTGCCATTTAAGTTTCTTTTCCCATGGGCTAAAAAACTACCATGGAAAATATTAGAAGAATGTGGGCGTTTTGTAAGTAGAATTTTATCTTAGCTTTCTTTTCTTTTGAAACTAACTGACTCAGTGTGCACATGATTAGGGGAGAATTCTTCCATATTTATGCCTATATACATATATGGCAGACACTTAGATTTAATGGGTTGGATGTTGAGGTTCATGGTTCAGAGAAGGATTTCAGCAGAAACACATCATTGGTTTGCAGTGAAGATTTGTTCTGTTTATTTAAGTGACCTAAAGAAATGAAGGTGAAATAACTTCCCATGCTAATAGGAGTCATCTGGGGATCTTCTGAAGTAAATAGGACAATTAGAGAGAGCTGTGAGCTCTCTGCTGGGTGCATGATATTCTTTTACAAGAAATAAATGGAGTTCTGTTCCACGTCCTTTTCTTAATCCTCCCCTTCAGATAAAATTAGAGGGACTCATCCTGCATATACCATGCAGAAGAGGTCCCAGTAGGTGTTTGCTGTGAGGGTTGAAGTCAGATACAGTGCAGGTCTCCCTGCTTCCCGCTGCGGAGTATGAACCAGGTTCATCTGAAGAGTGCACAATGGTCCTCTGCAGGTTTGAAAGGCAGGTCCAGTTTTGTCCCTCTCATACACATGCACACCCACAGAACTCTTATTTGAGAGATATCTCAGTACAAGTAGCTGAATCCACACACATTTCTTCTCTGCTTGGAACCAAGAAGAAATATTAGAGGTGCATGATTCTATCTGTACGTGCTAGAAAATGGCATGTAAGTCTTTTGGGTGTTCTGCAGCCCTGCAGTCTGGAAAATGCAAGTTTTCAGTACCTTGTACTGGCATGGTAAACAAGCACAGAGCAAGAGGTTCTGAGATTGCAAAGTGAAACACAGTATTTGGTGTTTGCAAAGGTCTTTCCAGCCCTCTGAGTGTAGGACTCTTGGCTTGGAGTTTTGCCCTGTTGAAGGACAGGTGAATCATTGCCCAGTTCACCTCACTCTTTGAAATTCTGCTGTACCCTCAAAACTAGTAGCAGACAGATCCCTCCAAGCCTTCAGTACCAAACTGGCAGTCCCACAATACTATCAGGATGCTGGTACAACTCCTTCATTTGACTGGGGCCAGCAGAGTTGCCCCTTCAGCAGCCAGCTGGAGCCTCCTGCCAAGCAAGGAGCATAGCAGGAGGGGCTATGAAGCAAGCAGCCTGCTTTGTCCCCATCCTCCCCAGTGATGCAGAGGAGAAACTTCCTTTCCTGAGTTAAGAAAATTGATCCATTTAGGGCGGTTCTGAATTTTTGTACTTTCTTGTCGTTGTTACTGAATAACCACACTTGACTGAAACACCACCAAATCTACTCACCAGTGTTTCCTGGCCTCTCCCTGAGCCACATGCACTTAGGAGCACACAAATCTTGTGGTCTGATAAGAAGCACAACATGAAAAAAGAACTATTACCTCTCCTACCTGGGCTGTGGGAGGGAAGATGGGTGATAGGACAGGAAAGAGGCTTAAATTGGAAGCATGTGTTTGAATGTGGAGGTGTTTGGGCTGTTCTCAGCCAGTGCCCATGCCCAGTGTGAGCTTAAATGATTCCCTCTGCTGCCCTGTGCCTTCTTGTTCCCATGCAGAAGATGGGACTAAACCCTGTGCTGATGGGTTGAGCACTGCAGCAGGTTAGATACTGCTTTCCATGTTGACTCCTGCCAGCCAGCCAGTACCCATTCTCGTGCCTCTCAGAGCAGAGCTCAGGTGTACCAGGAAGGACTCTCTCTGTCATACTGAGCCTCCTCAGGACTGCCACAGGGCTGGAGAGGCACCTCTGTGCCTCTGAAATCATTCTCTTCCCAAGCTGTTTCCCAGTACCCCACCTTTTGTGCCTCATGAAGTGAGGGAGCAATGACAGCGAAGAGTATGTTGGGGACCACACTGGTTGTTTTAGCCTAGGTTGGCCTGCAGGTGGGTTTTCAGAGACTTCGGGCTCAGCTGAGCTCAGTTTAGTCACTCAGCCTGCAAGATGTTACAACAGCAGTAGGCCAACGTAACTCCAGGTTAACAAAAGTTTCTTTGTCAGTAAATGGTGGTAGGTTGTTCGTTTTAATATTGGGTGCCGAGTACCCCAGAGGTATGAGGCACAATTCCATTGGACTTCTTTAGTGGGCAAAGATGACTTGATATGTTACTGCTGACATGTTACGGACCAAGGCTTGCAAATCTCTTGGTTTAAACCGTTACCTCCTTTGCAGTGAGAAGTCTACAGTTAGGATGGCATATCCCACAAGGAAAAGATTCTCTTGCAAAGTCTTTGGAGACTTCCTGTTTCTGGTTAGACTGAAAACATCCTGAGGGAAAAACCTGCTGCCATGTATTTTGGTGCTCCTGTGGTCAGTCTCAGTTTAAGAGGTTGTTATGTATTCTGGTTCCTAGGCCACAAGAACAATTTAAGGCAAATAATGACTAAATGAATTGCAGGTCCTTAGGTGGAACGGGGGTGAATGCCATCTTCCAGTTTTCTAAGAGTACTTTGGGTAACTGTTCAACGAAAGGTATCGCAAGCATCTTTTTCTATTTCCTGTATTTGCTTTAGTTCCTCTTGGCCCCGAATCATACAACATCGTATCTTCTGATTCATTGGCTGAACATAGTGCTTGCAGCCAGTTTTCTGGAGGGAATGCTTGCAGGATGGGAAGCTTTCAAAATTTGCTTCGTATGCATATTTGCGCGCAAGAGTCTTTTAAAATCTCTCCACAGGAGCGTGTGCTCCAGCAACACAGCTGTAGGAATATCCATGGGAAGCTAAGACATAAGGAGTATGGATACAGTGGAAGCAAGTTGGCTGAAAAGCTCAGAAAGATATTTGTTGTAAGGAAAACACCTTCTTGATGCTTACACAGTCCCAAAGCTCCTGCAGGCACTGCAGGGCTTTCTGCTTAAACAGGGAACAACAGATCCCTGCCCTGAGGATGTTGTTCCTTTTATTAAAACGACCTCTCTTCCCTGCAAAAGGACAAATGGGATGGGAGGCTCAGCTCTGCCTGGTGGGGTTGTTAGCAGAGCACCTGGCACAGCACAGACAGGGTGCCTGAGAGGGGCTCTCAGGGCTGCCATTGTGTGTTGTAGGAGCTCTTCAGTAAGAGGCAGTGCCAATTTATTTTGGCTCTGGTGGCATCGACGGAGGGAAATGTGCTTCAGGGAGCGTGTGGGACGTGCTTGAGCTTCTTCTCCCTCCTTGTGGGCACTGTGCCAGCACAGAGGTGAGAGCCAAACTTTATTCTTGCTTTCTGCTCAGCTGCTCTTGAGAGGCTGCTGCCCTGTGTCCAAAACCCTTCCCTGAGCTCCCCTTAGATGTGAGGATGGTGACTGCACCTTGTGCCTGTGCAGCATGTTGGAGGCTTTCTGGGCAAAGTCCAAACCACACCACAGCATGTTGCCCCCATGAAAACCCACTGTTGTCAAGTTCACAGAGGTTTTGGGCTGTGGCGTCTCTATATATGTATGCAAGAGCCAGATGGTGTTTTGGAAACAGCTCATTTTTCATTAATTTCTGTGCTCAGCATAGGCAGTAAGTCTTTCACCCTGAGTCCTGCGGTGGCAATGCCATTTTGGCTCTCTAAGGTCCACTCTGGCAAGGAGATTAGCCAGCAGGTCATACTCTTATGCACAGCCATAGACCCGGGGCTCTGCCAAATGCAAGGGATGCGTTCACTGGTTGCAATGTCAGCAAGTCAGAACAAGCTTGTGTGTCTTAAAGACTGTGCATCAGGCCATTCTGCTGTTCTTTAAATCATGAGTGGAGAGGGAAAGGGTGTAAATATCCCTGTCAGAACTGTGTTGTCAGCTTTCAAATACCAAAATGAGGTTGCTTTTTATTTTTCTTCCAGCTGACAAAAGGACAGGTTAGGCAGAGACCTGTGAATTAATGTGTTGAGTTTAGTGTGGTTTAGAAAGCCTGTGGTGATATAAACCTGCTAAGGAAGTCTTTGGGAAACAAACCTCAAATGTGCATACACTGGCCTGGAACACAGGATTTGTATGCAAAATGCAGCTTTGTCTGATAATGTCACTGTAATTTATCCTGGTACTTTTAGGGAGAGCAGCCACCTTGCTTAGTGATTGCCAGTGTTTTAGGGCTCAAGCCTGCGATGTGAGGAGGGTCAAATGTCAGTCTCCACTACACCACAGATTTCCCCCCAAGTTGGGGCAGGTTGCTCTTTGCCTCATCCCTCCACCTGTAAAACCTGTAAGTGGCACATCCCTGCCTCCTTGTGGTGTTGAGAATAGGCCTGCTGGAGATCAAAAGAGAGACCATACATTTGCTGGCCCTCGAAAAATCTCTTGGATAAGGACCACGGTGTTTTCAGCAGAGAGCCTCCTGTGGCATTGACAGCCCAGTGGGGGGCTCCTGCGGCTGCCTCTGGGGACGTCTGCCTCTGCTTCTTGTGTGGATATGGGCTCTGTAAGGGCTGTGGGATGCTTCTGGTTTGGAGGGTAGGCTGGGTGTGGGGCTATAGAGAAGCCCCTCTCTGAGTGTGACCCTCGGGGAGTCCAGCGTAGGTAGTAGCACTGCAGCTGCAGCGAGTTTCTGGCTCCAGCCAGTGGTGGTACAGAGAGGCCATTGTAATCCTATGTACTGTACAGTGTACATCTCAACAGGCAAAGTAGCTCCTGGGTTGGTTTTTTTTCCCCCCGCCCTCCTCCTCTCCATCCCTTCAAATCTACTTTATGAAGTTCCTTCCCTTAAATTGCAAATTTGGCCTTATCTTCAAAGAAACCCTTTAGTGCCAAGCTTTTAAAGGTAGGGAGGAGGCGAGAGCAAAAACATCAAATCCATTAGCAGCCCAGTTGCCAGAGAAAATGTTTTTTAAAACATAATCTGAAACCTTAGTGTTTGAGAGCCAAAGCCGAGATTGAATACAAGTATGGGCCTTGTCCCCAGAGAGTCGCAACGCTGGGAATATGTTGGCACAAAGACAGGCCATGGAACGAGGATTCTTGTGCATGCACGCACACAAATAGACAATTATTTGGAAGCCAATAGTATTCTGGATGCTGAAGAAACTTAATCTAGTGCCTTCTGTCCCAAGTTGCTCCCTGAGCTGTAGCTGACTTGAAGAGCATTCTCATCGCTCCAGCACTCTGCAGGATGGCAGTCCCCTCTGGGGCAGGAAAGTTCCTGCTATTCCTTGACCATGGGTGGTAAAAGGACTAGCTGGTCCTGCTTCTTTAGAGCCTGCTGCTGTCAGTGAGAGGTTCCTTTGGGCCCCCAGAGTGGTGATGGGAATGATTTTTATTTTTTATTTCCCCATAGGAAAGTTGCTTGTTTAACAAACCCAAGCCCTGTCAGATTGAAGGGGTGGATTTGAGTCGTAGTGTCAAGAGGTGTTTTCAAAAATGTAGTGGGTGGAATATTTAAAAAATACGTGGGCTGACTTTAATGTTGTGGTGGGGAGTCAATGAGATTTGTGCATTCAGAGGTCAGACAGCTCTCCTCCTCAGTTTTAAGTACAGGATCACAATTGGTGGGTTTGTGGGATGGTCCCACTGTCACCAGTGTAACAGCTGCCCAGATTAGTCCTGACCACCTACTGCTGCATGGAAGTGGACTCTCTGTTTCAGGAATGGCTATCAGACACATCTTGGCTGGCAAGCAGTTGAAGTGCAGTTTCTAAGCCAGAGTCATCTGGGGCAGAAGGAGGGCAAGATGCCCTAATTATCCAACTGTAATGGGGTTTGAATCCAGTGAGGAGCACCCCATTAGTAACTTCTTTGGGGGCCTTGTGACGTGGCCAGCCAGACCACAGCAGAGCTGTGGGACCCTTGCAGGAGGAGCGCTTGTTATCTACTAGCTCTTGAGTCCCTGTGGAGACTTCCCTACTCCTCGGCTGGCCGAGCAGGATATCTGACTTGTACCTGTCAGCCACTTCTGGAGTGGGGGCTTGTAGGGTGAGACAGGGCTGTGAGAAGGGGGCCCATGGAAAGCTCCTCAGAGAGTCATGCCAGCTGCTCTGGATGTGTCCATTATCACTGTTTCATCACTTTTGGGGTGTCTGGGAATGGCCTAAGGAGAAAAGGTGTTTGCTTTCCAGCTGGGGAGGAACAGAGCTCCTGTTTGCATGTGCAGCTTGTACCTGAACACCTCTGTAATGCTATAAAGAGTCCAGGGCGGCACAAGGGCTTAGATGACTTTGAGGACCTTGCTCTTCTGGGTGCCTGAGCTGCTGTGAAGGTTGCAAGAGTAGTTTAGCATGTTGTCACCCCAGCTCCAGACCCTGCTAGAGATGGCTGCCCAGCCAGCAAAGAGGGAGAAGGTCTTGGGATCATGGTCAACTATGCTCAATGACCACGCAGCCCATTAGCTCCCAGTATCTGGGAAAGAGAGATCAGTACTAAGGTATAGAGCTGGAGCTGCTGGAGCCTAGGTGTGTGTTTGCTGACCCTGCACCCCTCTTGGCAGGGAGGTGTGTAGCCAGTTTCAGGAAGCATTAGGGAAGAGGGATGGTTTACATGGCTACAGCAAGATAAGCCAGCCCTGTGTCTCATAGGACAGGCACTGGTCTACTTGTATTCTCACCAGGGCTGTACTTGCCTGGTATGCAAATGTGCAGTACAAGCTGTGGGATCCTGCTGATGGCATCAGGAAGCCTGTGGTCTTTTGTGGGAGCAAGGGTCAGCTACTTACACCATGTAGCAATTTAGGCAGGAACATACTTGCTAAATATACAGTTGTCCAGTTTTCTTCACAATTGCCTGGACTGCAGATTTGTGGAGGAGGGAATAGGAGCACAAGAGAACAACATCAAGAGCAAGTGGCAAGCTGTGTTTATCGTTGATGCCTGACCCTGTAATCTGTCTCCCTGGGGATAGCTTTGGACATCCCCAACCTCTGAGCCACTTGAAAGAACCACCTTTAAAAAAATTTCCCAAACTAGTGACCAAGCAAACAAGCACACATTTCATCGGCCACAAAAATGTGAGCAAAACCTAGTTTTTACATAGCTTCAGCATTGAAGATAAGTAGAGGTTTCTTGATTCTCTGGATGAGGGCCTGAGAAAGGCCTGCTATGCCATCTTCTGCCATCACCATATTCCAAAACCTAAATTATTATTTGTATTACGGTTGTGTCTACAAGTTTTAACCAAGGCTGGAACCCAGCTGTGATAGATACTATGTTAACTTGTAGTGGGAGATGGTTCCTACATCCCTGTTCAAAACAGCAAGGCTCTTTGCAGAAAAGAAGATAAAAACAGAGCATGAAAATGACTCTTGTGCCTTGGAGTGACTCAGAAGGTCAGGACTGGAGCTTAGTACAGACCCCATGTTGGCTGATATTTAGTCTTGTGCTCCTTCCTCCACCTTACCTGGCTTGTCAGAAGGGGAGGTCAAAGTCTAGCATCACTAGGGCTTGACTGAAGGTTGTCTGCCTTCAAGCTGAGAGTTACCCATAGAAGAACCTCATCTTCCTAAGCCCTCAGCTCACATCAGTCAGTAGAGAGTGACATGGCTACATGTGCTCCAGTGAGTGGTTTCCCACATGGAGCACGTGGCACTGCAGGTGTTGCTGGTGACATCTTGCCTCTGTGACAAACCTTACCTTGGGGTGGGCAGCTGGTCCTGTGGAGCTGGGGGGTGGCAGGTGGAAAGCAAGAGTGTGTGGCTAAAGGGGAAGGAAAGGAGCCAGTTATGTCTTTAATTCTCTCCTGTCAGCTAGTTTTCAGTTGCGGCATTGTGCTTTGAAAGATAGCTGGAAGAGCAGAGAGCCAGTGTAATAAAAGTGTTTTGCTTGCAGCATGCAATCTCACGTAAAACAATATCATTACATAAACATTGTGTGCCTTCTTGCCAGGGGGTCTGGGACTGTGCTCCTCCTGCTCTGGAGGCATTGTCTTTCAATGTACAAGCCAAGGATGAACTCCAAAAGATGCTGCTGAGGCCAAGTCCATGGCTTGCACTGTGCCCAGGTGCAAGAGGAGGTGTTCACATCTCCATGGTCAGCACAGAGGTACCTTACACCGGAAGGAACACGGATGAGGGACAGCTGGGTTACCAAGAGCTGCTCTTCCTGAGAGCTGCCAGCCATACTGAGGGTATGTCTGGGAACACACAGGGGTACCTGAATGCTAATCTGACCCTTGCAGGCACAGCTAGCCCAGGGTGGAACAGCTGTGGAGACACCAATGGCAGGACACGAACAAAACCTGGCATGATGGGTTAACTGGGATCTATCGCTCAAGAAGGGTAGGAGTGCTTCAGTGAAACCTGGGCAGGTTCCTTCACCACTCCTTTCTTGTCTGACCTAGAGGACTTTTTGGGGGAGCAGGTGGAGATGCGTATGCATCCTCTTCCAGTACCTGTTTGTTTGCAGAAAGCTGTGGGCGAACTCTCCTGAGGGGCTGCTCATGGCCATGCCCTGCTGCTGTCTGAGTAACAGCCTGAACTGCAGCTGGAGGCTTTTTGCTCAGAGGAATGCTTTGAAACATACTGTTTTTAATGGCACTGTGTTGTCAAGGGCTCTTTGTGTCTGGGTGAAGAGATGACTCCATGCTCTACTCTGCAGGGACAGGAGCCCATCTGAAGCAGGACTCCTCCATTTTGCGAGTGGGTTTGATCTGCCCTTTGCAAGCTAAATAATTGAATTACAGAAGAGATCTTAGATGAGGTATTTGTGCCATTACAAGGCTCAGTCAATGCCTGGGGATTGGAAAGGTGGTGGGAGATGTCAGACAGCTGCAAGGTTATGGCTTTTTCTTTCTCTGTTGATCCCAGGTCACTCCCTATGAATGAAAGACTGCAAAGAGGCTGTTGCCTTCACTTCTGTCCAGCTGAACTAGACAGGGTGTGGGATGGAGAAGGTGTCAAAAAATGGGTTTGTGCCACCCATGCCTCCTCATACTCTCAACATATAATCTCTTCCTCTCTCCCAGCACACACCCCCCTTTCAGTTTTGCCTCAGACCCCGGAGAGAACGGGATTGCAGCTAAGGCTTCTAGAGTGCCCCTGTTCCCTGTATGTGTGCTGCCTCCCAAAGGATGTGGGTGCTGCTGCCAGGTCCTCGCACCCTCCTTTCTCCCCCTTTTCCGTCTTTATTTTCCCCTCCTCTGCCTGAGGTCTCCCTGTGCTGCCAGCAGCAGTTGCTGGGGCTGAGAAAGGCTTGTTGGGCCATATCCTGGATGCCCCTGCCCTTACTTGTTTTGGGGAAGGCTGATAAGGAACAACTAGAGGTGCCTCCCCAGGCACCATCCCACTGCCGGAGAGGTGCTCCCAGCCCTCGCCAACCCGAGGCGAGTGCCGAGCGCTGGCATGTCGGAGCGGGTCTGGAGAGCCCTTGCCTGGGCAGAGTGGCTGCCTGCAGATGCAGGCAGGGCTGCTGCCTCCCCAGAGGTTATTCTGTAGAAACACCATCCTTGAAACGAGAGCTGTGTCTCTCCTGCCCTTCTTTCCTCGCAGCTGGTGGGTTGGGGCTTGGGGGTTCAAAGGCAACATTTTCCAGTCTCCGCCACCGTTTGTGATCTCACAGGGTTTTGCAGGCTGGGAGGGTTTTATGCTGACCTGTCTCCTCACGGGCAGTCAGAGAAGCAGCTCAGTGAGGCTGGTGGACGTGGCATGCACTGAGGTGCCAGCATCTGCAAGGGGCATGTAGGCACCAGGCCAGGAAAGCTCAGTGAGCTGTTAATGAGACACAGATGGTCAGCTTTATCTGGGAGCCTGCCGACTTGGGCTTCTAGAGCTTTCTGCAGAAGAAATACATGAGTAAAAGCTGGTGGTAGGTAAGGGTTGGGAAGGAAGACCCTAAAATAAAGATCCTTCCAAAGGCATATCAGGGGGACCTCAAGAGATCACCTCTGCTAAAGGCTCATTGTGTTTTTGCTGAAGGTCTCCTTAACTACTCATGGGCTGCAAAAAAAAGAGTAATTTTCCACGTAAGAATTTTGTAGTTGATGTGTAAGACCAGCAGAGACTTGTGGCTTCTGCAGAGAAGGGTCTCCAGAGACTCTGCTGGGGTACAAAGCCCTGAAGGCTGTGATGGTTGCATTCCGCTCTTGCAGGGGAAAGGACGCTCCCAACAGATGTTTGTTATCAGAAGAGCAAAGCAGAGAAACAGAAAAACTTCAGTTGGCCAGAAACGCAGAGGGAAATTGTCATTGTTTCCCTGTTGGGCTTGCAGAGGGAATTCTTGAAGCTGCTTTTTGTCCCATTGTAACATTTTATGTTTATATAGCTTATCTCTTTCATGAGGGATAGTTAAATCCTGCAGCATGTTGTGGATGTGACTATGAAAACAGCTTGTTTTACCCATCCCAGGGCAGAGTGTGCCAGCTGCACAACTGGATCTAAAATCATGGAGCAGCATTTTCTTACAACTGAGTGGTTTTTTTCTTAAAAGAGTTTATGGTATTTTCCAAATTAAGAAATGGTCAATCATTTCCCTAATGGTCATTCTAAAGTTGCGTTTCCCTTAGATAGCTGAGTTTTCCCAGTTGCTAAAGGGAGGGGGGAAGACCTTGTTCCTTTCCACTTCTAATATCTGTAATAAGTGACAGTATTTAATGTAACATTTAACTGTGGAAGGTAGGTACTGCCTGAGCTGGTCTACAGATAACTTTACACTGAACAGTTAAAGTTTTTTCTAGGGGTATTTAGTGCTATGGGACAGTCACAGACTTCCCTTCTCAAAGAAAACGGTTTGACAGTCCCCGTAAGCAGTTAGAGATAAATGTCCTTGAGGCAGAGGATGGCTTTCCTAAAGCACCTAATACCAAGGTCTTAAAGGACTCTCTGTAAAATGAGACAGTCCTTATGTTCCTTTACTGTACAGTAATGTCAGGATCTTTGGAAGACCCAGATGTAGTTTTAGATTCCTTTTTCCTGGTAGACAAGCAAATATTAGGGGTTTGCCATGTTCTCCCAGACCACTACTGGTTGAGTCTTTGGAGAGTGTGATCTGGTCTTTCCTGTGAAATACATACTAACACCTCTCGAGCAAAGGTGATTTTTGCATTAAAAAGGCTTTCTACATTGATAAAGCAATTCTCAACATAAAAACGTCTTAGTCCTTTGCAACAGGAGAGGTAGACTTCTTGGATTAGACTATTAGTCTCTTAGATTTAGGCTTTTAAGAATATCTTGGGCTGAACAGAATGGTTTGAGAGATGGAGAACAGATTAGAATCTCCTATTGTCACCCCCCAAAGCCTAGGAGCTGGTGTTACTGTTTATTCTTGGTCTCTTTACTGCTTACAGTTTTCTCCAAAAATGACTAAACATGTAAAAAAAGGTTTGGGTTTGGGGTTTAAGGTTTCTTTTTTTTCCTTCCCAAATTCTAGGCCAGACTTTGACCACAGTCATGTAGTTGTTTTTTCTTCCTTACTTCCAAATGCAGTCACATAACAATACCCTGGAATAAAAAGTACTGGAAGTGATTTGTTCATGAATTTGTTTCCTTTTTTGGGCTACAAGGAGTGGGTTAGCATTTGGGTAAGGAGGCTGGGAGCTCCAAGCCATCTCTTTCAAGGTTGAAGGAGGTTTAAATGGGAATCATCCTGGTAAAATGAGAAGTACTGTCGAGAGGCAGCCTTTCCTGGGCAAGTATTTCCATTACTCCATGTGCAGAGCCTCATGCTCAGTGCACCTTTTTTCAGCTGAACCCAGGACTTTATTTGCTATTTATGTAATAGCAGAGTCTTGTACAGACGCTACTAGACAGGCTTTGTCTGCCACAGGCAGGCAGGGACGGACTAGAAGAGAGAGAAATGCTCCTCCCATATTAAGGCTTCTTCAGAAGTGGGTGATTGTTTGCTTTCCTTAACAATCTGCTAATAGGAGGTAGTGGGTGGTGGTGTCCTTCTTATTTATTTTATGTAGGATGTCATGACAGATGGTGATTTTGACTGTTGTCCACAGCTGTAGAAACTGATTGCTTCCTAAACCAAGTTGACTAGGATGGATGCATCGTAGCTGAAGAGACACATAACCATCTGTGAAAGAGGAAACCAGTCAGTCTTAGTTGGCTGTGTTCAGTCATCTCTGTCCTGAGGAGCAAGAAAAGAAGTGTTTTGCAGACAGGGCTAGGGGATACAGTTTTAGTGTCTGGATTTTTGGGTCTTGGGATGTGATACCTCCAATTACAAAGAAAATGAAAGGTCACCAGGTGGGACAATGTCATGGTTTGAGAGCCCCGAAATCCAATTCCCTAGTCCAAGCCCCCTCCCACAGACAAAAATGAATATATGATTGCTGTGCTGGTCAGAAGGGTGTTTGTTGAAATATCAAACAGTAGAGCCAGTGAAATCTTGACATTTTATTGATGATTCAGTGGATTTGGTCCCTACAGGAGAGAAAGCAGAAGTGGAGCTTGTGCAAATTGGCAAGAGAATATAATCTGATAAAGGCTAGACCAGTCGGTAAAGTTTTCAAATCTCAGGAAATTTCCTCAAAGTATTTATTTATTTATGGCTTTGCTGAAAAATTTTCAACCAGCTGTGTTTAAAAATATAACGGTAATGAGATACTTAAAAAAGGAGTTAATCTCTCCCTCTGTTTGACGTGCTGCAGAGCACCAGCTGTAGCACAAGCAAGCCCTGGGGAATCAAAGTGGCCTAACCCTACAGCCTGCGAGCCAAAGTCACACCTTGGGAAGCCAAACCTGAGAGGGAAGCACTGGCCTGTGGCAGGTCATAGGGGTGCTGGAGGGGTGAGCATTTGGCCATCCTCCAGGGGCAGCAGGTTTAGCCTGCCCAGCTCTTCCACTCTCCAAATCTCCCCAGTTCTTACAGACCCCAGCCACTTGTCCTCAGGGCAGCAAGACCCAGTTTTGTCTGAACTGCTGGGAGGCCTTGAACTGTCTCTGACACCCCTGATGGGGAAATGCTGGAATGAGGAGGAGGGAAACCAAGGGCTTTTGTACCGAGGGAACAAAAAACATGCTCTGCGTGTCCCTGGGTTCAGCTATTACAGACTACAAACTGGACTGGGTTTTTTTGTTTGGCTTTTAAATGCTTCTTTGGCCAATGTGATTTTTTATATTTTTTTTTTTTTGTCTGGAGGATGTCTCTTTGGGAGACAAAGCCAGTCTGGGACTCTTCATTTGGCCCATCCAGCTTATCCACAAAGCATGCACAAGCCATCTTCTCCAGGCTCATTTCCTCTAGGATTCCCTATGGCTTTGCAATGGCTAAGCCTTTGTGTTTGATATCGAAGGCAGAAAGGCCAGCAAGGGCAGGCCAGCTGTGCTGTGTCCTCTAGCCCCGTGCCAACAAAGCTCAGTGCAGGGTGGGGGAACTCTGTGAGAGCTACAGCTGTGAGAGCGGTGCAAAATGCGTGTGGTGATTGGCAGAAATTGTTTTGAGGAAGAAGATGCCTCTTCTGATGATGATGGGGTGGCACATGGTGGATGGGAAAGGTAAAGCAAGTTAGTTTTGGTCACTGGTGGAGGATTGTGTGGAGAAGTCCTGTCTGGGCCTACAGGTTTCAGCTTCAAGTTACATATCAGAACAGAAAAATCTCCTCTCCTCTCTTTCCTTTTTCTACCACTGGTAGCTAATCAAGATTCAGTTTTAATGACTTCCCTCTACTCTCTCTGCTTCCTCTCCCCCTGCCCCACACATGCCTTTTTTATATTTTTTCATGCATTTTTTTGGCAGAAGTTGAAACACAAGAAGCGTTTGGACCAAGATGAAAACAGTGGAGGAGCATGTTGGGCAGTGCAGTGCTTTGTTCTGAGTTCAGGAGGAGAAGAGGGGGAAGCGAGGGGGGACGGATGTCATTTCCCAGATGGGGACCCTGCCAAAGATGTTCTTGCTGGAGAAAGCAAAGGCCGATTTTTGAGGTTATACCAGGTTTAACCCTTTGTCAACCCGCTTCTGCCATGCAGGGAAACGCCAGACTCTGGCGCCAGTCTACTGTTGTGACTAAATGCCAGCAACAGTCCAAAGTTTTTACTGGAAACCCTAATGAGAGTATGAACAATCTGCTCTTGTTTATGAGTGAGGGTCCAACACTGGTGCAGTTGCTGTTGAAAAAGAAAGATCAGCATGTTCTTTACAGGGGGTCAGGACTGCTGGGCTGTCTCCTGTCCTGCCAGAAGCATCTGGTGGGAGTTGGGATGTTGCTGAACCCTGCCTCAGCTGTTCCCATTGTGGGGTAGGGAACTTTTGTCTCATGATGCTCAGAAAACACCTTGTCCTTTGACCCTGTGCTGCTGGGACTGGGGCAGCAGCAAGCCCCAGCCCCGGGTAGCTCGTGGTTGTGCTGGGGACCACTGGGAGGTCACAGCACTGGTTCCTCCTCTCTGGTTTGAGCCAGTGTCTTGTGTGAGAAAATTGTTGGTTTGGAGGGTATGAGGGGTGGAAAACCTCTATAGGCATGTACTGTTGCTATATTTGTGTCTGCCTTGGGCCATAAATACTGCATGGTGTGTAGGCTGCTGATTTAATTGCCCCAGGGCTGTTGTACAGTAGCAAACTAAGGGTGAGGATACAGAAAGGGAGCAAAGAAAGAAAAGTTAAGGCAACATCATTGCTTCATTAAGATCTCTTCCAGGTTATAAATACTTGGAGCACTCACATCAGGACCCCAGAGGAGTTCATTTATCTCCTGATTAAAAAAACTCAAGGGTTTTTGTCTATGGTACTGGACTGTTTCTTGGTATGGAGGTCCAGCCTCTTCAGTCTGGATGGGATTCTCCTGGGAAAGACTACGCTCTTCCCTCAGAGCTGGAGCAGACCAGTGCTGTATGCATCAAGTGCCTTTGTGTAGACTCAGACAGAGTCACTGTTCACCAGAACCAAACCTGCAAGCCTCTTCTTCGTGGGGCCCAGCAATCTCTTTGGCCCTTTGATCTCTCACAGTCCTTTTTCTCTGGCTAGGGGGATAACAGCTTCCCTAATCCCCACGTGAACCTCCTGAACATAAACACAATCTTCAGCTACAAAGAAGGTGTCAGGAACTTTGGGCTGCAGGCCACAAACTTCCTCTTTCCAGCAGCTTTGGCTGCAACATGTGAATTTTTGATCACTTGTGCAGATTGCAGCAGGCTGCAAACATGACAAGGGGTGGGTATAGCAGCACCACTGTGGGTGCATCCATGACCAGTGACTAACAGAGAAGTGGTACATCCAGTGCTGGCCTTGAAACATACCTTGTGTCTTGCACACTTCTTTCTAGACAGCCAAGAGAGGTCTGATCTGTAGGAAATGAATATAATGGCATTCTGGTGTCACCTGTTGGGATGCAGCATGGAAGAATAAAGGCATGTGGATAAAAGATGCACGTGCAGGTTTGACTGTGATGGGTGTCAGCTTTGTTTTTGATGTGCAATCTTGAATGCTTTCCCATGGAAGTCAGCCGACCTGGTTGGAAATTTCATGTGTGCAACTTACTGCACAGCATGTCTGAACTTGCACATTTTTCATCCCTTTTCTTGGACCCTGTGAGTCATCCAGGTACGCTTTTCAGCAGCCTTGTGAACCATGGGTAGGAAGCACTGACAGGCACTTGGGTGGGAAGCAGAAGACTAGTGTTTCCCTTCACTTACTCAGTGCTCCCAAACTGGGATCAACTGGCTTGCCCTCAGATCTGTGATGTGTGTGGCCCTCGTCTCTGGCTCCTCATAAGCACAGTAACAGGTTTCTAGGTAAAGTGGGACTAAAATGCATGATACCAGTAGCTGTTGGGTATCTCTCGTTGTCTTGGAGGACTCTCTTCAGCCTAGAGTTTGGCTTCGTTTCATTTGCCCAGGTGGTTGCTTGTGTGTGGTGCAGGAAAGTGTCCACTGAACCCACACAGACTACTGTACCCATACCTGCCCAGGCCTGCAATTCCTGTTCATTTTGAAGGCATGAATTGCTCCTTGTTTGTCCAGCCTGGTGGTGGGTCCTCCTGCAGTAGCTCAGCCCTTTGGCTTCACTAGTGCCTGCTGATGGGCTCAGTAGGCCTGTGACTGCTGATCATGGGGTATTTGCAAATGGTGCCACATTGGCTCTGCTGCTTTTCCTTCTCTGTTTACTTAGTTCTTGGCAGCTGCATATTTGAATGTTTGCTTGACAAACACTTTCCCTGCAGTCTGTGATTACAGAAAGTTTAGTCTGACAAACACCACTGAATTATCCAGTTCTCTGTTGTCAATAATATCTTGATTGCTGTCTCCCTTAACCAAAATATTTTGTGTGTGGTGCATATTCATATTTTCCCCCTTGTTGCAATCAGCCTGCCCCTCCCTGCTTGGTTCAGTTACTGAGGCAGTATCCTCAGGATGCTGACATCTGTATTTTACTAATCCAAAAATCCTGGGGCTACCAGGAAGCAGCACAGATAATAACACTACATACCTGTCTAGCACCTTTCATCTGAGAATCTGAAATTGTTTGACTCATGTTCATCTGGTTACTGCTTGCACCAGCTGGGCTTTATTATTCCTGTTTTTGCAACCTGGAAAGCTGAGGCACAAGGTAGGGGTATGTTTTGTCCAGTAGAGGAAGCAAATCCAGAAATATGACATCATAAGCTCCAAGACTATGAGTTTCTGTCCCTCTATGTCTTGCAGTACCTAATTTGCCTCCAAAAGGGAAAGAGATCAGAGTGGGATGAGAGTGGGATGGTTGGTTGAGCAATGGTTTATTTGCAGCAATCCATGGCTTTTTTTGGCACCTCAGTAAATTCCACCCAAGAACAAAAAGGCAATTGCAAGATTTCTCCAAGGTAAGTTACCTTCCTTGGCTGTGATTGGGGTCCATAATGTTGTTCTCAGGAAGAGCACTATCCAAATATCGTCTCTTGTTGTCAGTTTGGTGGTTTGGAGCGATGCTGAGGGACAAGTATTCACGGCTGGCCCGGAGAGGGTAAAGATCTTACTGTGTTTCAGGGTCGGTAACGAGACTGGTGAAAACATGTCTGCAGGTGGCTGGGTGGTCAGGCTGGGCTGTTAATCTGTCCAGCTGCTGGCCTGTTTTGGATGAGATCCAAGATCAGGTAGGACACTGCTGCTTTTCTTACAGCCTCCAAACACAGCTGAGGACCTGCCAGGCAAACCTGGGCTGGTTTATGGTTTTGGGTGGAAACCACAAGTAAACCACGTCAAATCGCTGGATTCTACCCCAAACCAGGCAGAGTGCATAGGCTTCTGTTTCTTTTCGTATGGAGATGACTGGGAGAGGTGGGAGAGTGAGGAAAACTGCATGGATCCAATGTTGATGTAAGGCTGTAGGTGATGCCATTCCTAAAGCCTGCAAGTGCGATTCCCTTGGCTGGACCAGACTGGTGAGGGTAGAATAATAAATAATACCTGAGCTGACATCTCCTGGGAACTTGGGTTTGAGAGGAGGGATATTTTGCCTGAAACCCTTCCAGAAAGGGACAGTTGGGAGGGGGATTAGTGTAAATGTGTGCCGTCAACATCTGTAATCTCAGCCAAGGTGATGGGGCACTTGGGTCAGGGTTTCCTGTGCTGTGGGGCCCTGGAGCATAGTGTACATTGGAAATAAGAAACCCTAAGAAAGAAAGGGGGAGAATTGCATGCCTCAGGGGGTAGAAGTGTGTTTATTTTTCACATGTTGCATCAGAACACAGTAATTTTACCTGAGAGGGAGGACAAGTGCATGCAAAACCAGTCCATCTCGCTAGGAAAGGGGGTGGGGAAGTGTGATGCCAAATAGCTGGGGTAATGTGGGGCACAAGATCAGCACCCATATGTACAGACTTTCCTTCAGGCATGTGCCAGGGCTTTGTAACAGAGTCACACTCTCCCGTTGAGGCCAGGACACCCCCAGTCCCCACTCTGCCCCCCTTTCTCCCCTTTTCCCATGTGCTTTTATTCCTTTTGCAAACAGCGTATGCCAAATCCGACTTCACAGCTGGCTCTGCTCCACGTGTTTGTTTTCTATGCCTGCGCGGCGCTCGCCAGCTCCACTTGTGCCACGGCTCAGAGGTGGAGGTGGCGGGGGGAGAGCAGGGGTAGTAGGGAGGGAAACAGGAGCAGGCTGCTGCTTGCCAAGCCCTTATTTGTTTAAAGCTTAAGCCTGTTTGAGAGAGCCTTTTTGGAGTGAGGGGTAAGTGGCAGGGGTGGGATGCGGGGGAATGGAGAAAGTAAACTGTGCGTCAAGGAAAGCAAACTTTACAGCTGGAATTGCTGCTGATGCCTGTTGTGGGAAAGGCCTGGGGAGATGCCTTCGGCTCTGTGCTCCTGCTTTTAGCATCGGTACGAGTGTGGATGGGCAAGGGTGAAAAGTGGGGAGCCAGCGGCAAGTCTGTGCTGTGCCCACTCGTCACGGACGCTGCTGCTTGGCCAGCACTGGCCATGGCACTTGCCAGTGTGTCCTAACGGCTGGCTGAGGCATGGGCAGGTGAGTCTCCCTTCCCAGGCCCTGAGGCATCAGCTTTTTGCCACCTTTTTGTTATGGAGCATCATCTTGTTGACAGGGAGAAACCATATGCTGGGCCCTGCCCATCTGTCTCTACAGGGCAACGTGAGGTCTTGCTCCATCTCCTGCCATGTTTGGCTCGCAGTCCTCAACAGGATGATTATTTTTGGAGAGGTATATTTATTGTTGGGGTGATAAATGAGGCAAATCACATGCAGACAGAATCTTTAAAAAAGCCCAAATGATGTTACCCTCTCCTGTTATTCTCTGGGACAGGGGAAATCTGTCACCCATCCCAAGACCCTATTGTGAGTGCCTCCCCCATCATTTTTCACCTCTGGGTGGGCCCTGTGTGGTTTTGGAGCAGCGTGGCATCTGCTGGTCATGGCACAAATGAGGGCTGTGGCTCAGCCCGTCTAGGTTCTGGCACTCAGTGCTGAGTCCCCACACCCCACCTGGGTGTTTGGCACCAGACAGAGCATTTTCTATGGGCAGTCATTTCTGTCCCTTTGTTTTGCTAGCCTTGAGCTTCCTCCTATGTTTTTTTGAGTAGTGACATGTCTTCCAGGGGAAATTTGTCCCATCTGAGAGTTCTAGAGGCTTTTGACCCGCTCCCATAAACAAAATTATTATTGTTAGTGAAAAGCAGTTAAGTGACAGCTATGGAGAGTAAAAATTCCCATTTATTCCCAAATTTATAAAAGAAAAACAACCCCAATTTTTAAACACCATCCTCAAAGGACAAGAAAAATGGACTTGTGCTCTTTTGCACCCCAGCAACAAGTCATTGCTGAAAGGAGTGCAAACTAGAAGGCAGTTTCTCTTTATGGTGGTGATGGGGATGTCTCTAAAGCCAGCCATCTGGGGATTAAACTTTGTATTGACGTTACTGGCAAGTACTTTGTCCTGTCTCTTTTGTGTGCTCTCCTGGATTTTGATGTCAACGGTGTTAAACTAGCCTTGCACTTGTTAATGCGGTTTCTGGGCCTGCTCCCATTGAAGTCATGGCAAAGATCAGGCTGATTTTGGTGGCAGCAGAATCAAGTCCTCTGTTATGATCCAGAGGATGCATCGTTTTAGCAGGTATTTCTGCTGTGCCGCTGGCTTGTATTTTAAGATAAGCTTGGTCAGTTTTTTACTACAGCTGTTGTAAGCACCCCTGCTCTTCAAATACACACTGGAAGTAAGTTCAAAAGCTGAGAAAGCTATCCAAGTCTTTGCTCTGCTCCAACAGGAAAATTTCCCCATGGTGGCTTTCTCCAAGGAAGGCTTAACACTGTCACCGGCAGTTTCTGTGGACTTTCCTGGTTTGTAGGGGAGAGGTTGTTGGGGTATTTGTTTAATTCTATTTTGTTTCTAGTTGGACATGGACAAGATTTTTCTATTGTTCTAGACAAAGATGATTTTTTTTTTTTAATTTGGTACTTAAAGGTAGGCTTATGCTTAAGGATATGAAGACATGGACTGCTCTCAAAAAGCATCCATAGCTGCTGTCTCTCTGGCTTGTGACCTACTCTGTGAACAAGAGCTTCCAAGTCTCAGTTTGGAGGTGGCCATAGCTGACAGACACACTGAAATGCTCCTTTCTCCCTGAGCACTCCTGCTGTGCTTCATGCAGATGCTGACTGGTGTGTCTAGTATACCACTCCTCTGTGCTTTGGTTTATGTTATACAGAGAGGGGAGTGTTTCAACTGGTGGTTACCAGCATGAATGGGTGCTATGATATTTATTGTCTGTCCTGTTGCAAGCTTGACCTGTCATGTGACAGAAACAATAAAACAGAGATGGGTCTTTTCAGGGCAGCACCATGTCACACCTTTGCCATGATTTGTGGTCCTCTTTCTCGTTCCTGACCATTGGTCCAGCTACCTGTAGGATGATTTTAGGTAGCCTAGGATTTGGGGTTTATAGTGTTGCTGCCACATCGGTGGCAAAATGGTTGTTCTGGTCAACATGTTGGTGTCCTGTGGTTGGGGAGTGACTTTGGGTGTGTGTGCTCCCCAAAAGCTGCTGGGGGAAGGGACACAGAGCAGAGCTGAGCAAAAACACCTTTCGAGGAGAGCATCCTGCTTTCCCAGTGGAAAAATGCTGTTTCCCTGGGACCAGAGCACACTGTGGAAGTGCACCTGTCAATTAAGCTTTTGTCTTAGAGCAGCATGGAGTTTCTGGCGAGAGCAGGAGTGGTTTTCCTGCTATTGTAAGTAAGCCATGTTTAAGCAAAGTGGAAGAGTGGCAGCTGGGAGAGAGACTTGCTTGAGAGGTGATAATCCCAGGTGACAGCCCATGCTTGGAGGAAGGCAGGGCAAGGACTTGAGCCTGGATGCACAGGCGGCAGGTGAGCTGTGATGTTGCCTGCTCCTTACCTGACCAAGCTCTGAAGCAATGGGGACAAATACAATATAAGGAAATTGGCCAAAATCCCAGCTCCCCCATTTCTTTGTCTTTCTTGACCCTCTCATCTCAATTTAATTTTCCTGCCTTTTCCTTTCTGCCACCTTTATTCCCCATTTACCTTTAGTATCTCAGAGGGCTTTTGCCCAACATCACTTCCCTTCATCTACTGGGGCTGCCTTCTCTCCGACCTCTCCCTGACCCAGGAGGCAATTAGAGCCTCAACATCAGACTTCAAGGTTTGGGGTTTTTTTTGTTTGAAAGGGATGAGAAGGGAAAAACAAAAGCAGTGCCCTGAGTAATGTAAACTAGCCACAGACACATCTGTGCCTGTTCGATGACAGCTCCTGATGGGAACTGCCTGTCCCTCCCAGCACTCTCCTCCACTGCAGTTGTTGACAGGGAGGGGAACAACCTGACGCCCAGCTCCTGTTGATGTGGGATTTGGCATAGTGGAGCCCAGACTAGAGCCAGCTGCGTGGCCTCGTGCTCTCCACTCATCCTGTGTGTCCCACAGCATCAGGCCCCAGCAGAGCTGTCCTCTGGGCTTTCCTTGTCCAGGTGCACACTCTTCCTCATTCCTAGCTCTTTGTTAGGTGCTTTGCCTCTCGGCCCAAACAGGGGAAGGTTGTATATAGATAAATTTTGTTATTGCTTGTATCAAGCATCCTAAAGTGACCCTTCTTACCCAATGGTGTGAAGTCTGCAGGATATGGAATGGTTTTTACTCTGTGTTTAGTACAGCATCTGCCTGGAGCTCTGGTTGAATTGACACTGATCTCTGGCTTTGCTTGTGATAGGAATGATAAAATGGGTATTGTTTTCATGTGGCAAGAGATAGGGTGCTTCAGGCAAGTAATACTGTACAGTAAATGCCTCGCTTCTAAGACTGAAGGCCTGTTTTCACATCACATTTGTGTCAGTGGGGAACTCCTTTCCTGCTGTCTCCTTGAAGTGTTTCTCACTGTGAAGATACAATGTTGTCCCATTGCAAAGCCTCAGATAAGTGAGACTTTGTTGCTGCACTGTGAGCTGAGTTTGTAGCAGGTGTGGGCAAACTGAAAACACTCCAGAGTAGGTAATTTCCCACAAGTATGTGACTACATTGATGTGGTTTTCGAGGGGATCCTGACCCTTTTTGTCTGACACCAACCTTGGCAGGAGAGTAGGTTGAGCTGCACCCCTGTGGGGTCAGGATCTCGCAGGACCTTGATACCAGTGATTCTGCTAATTCTATGACGTTTGATGACCAAGGCCCTGAATACACAGCCTGCACCCCTTGGTAAGTGCTGCAGATGTACACCCTCTTTGGGATTCCGTAGCTCTTTAAATCAGGACCTTAGCTGGGAGGCTGGAGAGCCTACAGGTGGATCAAGGATGAGGAGTGCAGAGAAAAAGTTGGTCTAAAACTATGGCAGCTCTCCCAGGTTGGGAGTGAAGTTGGACTGAAAGGTTTTGACCAGAGAGGCATCCTGTCCCAGCCACGGGGGCAGCCCCGGCAACTGCTGCGGGGCCGCTTTCTCCCCTCACGTGCTTGGGAGAAGGAGACGGAGAGCAGCCAACAGTTCTGAGCTTGTTGCAGCAACAACATCTGTTTCCTAGGTGCACTTTGTTTCTGAAGAGGCTGTGCAGCACGCTCCATCTGCGCCCTTCTCTTTTTTTTTTCTTTTTTTTTTTTTTTTTTTTTCTGCTTGTGCCGTGTTCGGCAGACAAGGATGGAGGCTCTTAGGAGAGGCAAGCGCTTCCCGGGAGGACCCTGCGCCAGCCTCTGTGCCAGTGCTGGCTGTCGGGCTCTTTGCACCCGAAGCAGTATTGTCAGCATCTTGACAGCTGGCCGGCTGCGTGCTTATTAGTTACTACTTTCCTCTTGCCCTCCACTTCTCCTTCGCCTCCCTAACCACCTCCACCCTCTCCCTTCCCCCTTCCCGCTCCTGCCCCATCGGCTGGCCAGCCCTTCGGGGAGCCCCCAGCCTCTCCAGATTAGAGCTCTCCAGGGACTTGGTCGTTTTGAAAGGAAGAAAGAAAAAAAAAAAAGAAAAAAAAAAGGGAGGGGGAGAAGGAGGGGAGGAAAAAAATTTATTAAAAAAAAAAAAAGAGAGAGAGAGAGAAAAGAAAGAGGGGGAACAGAAGAATGAAAACAGACCCAAGGGGCAATAGTCCCTCGAGCCATTTCACTGCATTACAATGAATATGGACTCTATTAAGCTCCGTTCTGCCTGTTAGTGTTTCCCAGGGCAACACAGCTCCCATATGGCAAGCATGCAGCAGATTAGGGTAGGCCTCCGGGCTTCATTGAGGGCCTGAGGCTTGACTGGCAGTTGAACCCCATCCTTCCCCCCCCCTCCTCACACTTGACACTGCCTGTGTTTATCTAAAGCAAAAAGGGCTGGGGTGGGAGAAGGGGGCATTTGGGGGGTTATTGTCCCGGGCAATGGGAGAGGGCAGGGAGAAGGATGGGGGGGTGATGAGGGAGGGAGGTGGGATGGAGGAGAAAGGGAGTGGGGGGGTGCAACCCCTCATACATATTCAGGAGGGGTCTTGAATGGGCAGAGGAGAAATAAAGCAGATGGAATTCATGTTAAAGAACAGCCACAATCGCCCTCCAAAAACAAGGAGAGAAAAGCGGGCAGCCTTAAAGGAGCGTAGGGAGCAGCGTTTATCCAATTAGCAGGGTTGTCAAATTGAATTTACTCAGAATGGAGGGGGAAGCTGGGGGGGAGAAGGAGGGAAATTAAGTGTCTAGGGCATGGGGGGAGCATGATATTGAAGAAAGGACGTGGGTTTTCTTTCTTTCTTATGCTTTAGCCTTGTCTTTTCAAGAACTGGAGCTGTTTTCAGGGCACACCAAGGGGCAGCAAAAGCCAGCATGCATACTCAGTTTTAGCAGAGGGCTCCTATCCTGGTAGCTGTGGAGAAAGGGAGGCATATCCTGTGGGGCAAGGCCATCCCTGCATCCCTGGCCTGCCTGTATGAGGGCTGTCCCAGGCTGGTGGGTCCAGCCACCCTGGGACCACCATGCTGCAGGCAGCGCCCAAGGCAAACCCCATTCGTGTCAGTGCCACCACCGTGATGACACTGGGGAGCCTGTAGCCCATATGAGGGTGGTATTTCGTCCTTCAAGCAGCCTCACACTTGCTGGCTGACAAAATACCAGTGTGAAGGGGTTCAGTGGGGCTCAGTGAAGTCAGACTGATCAATGCCAGCTGGAAAGTGGCACTCAGTTCAGAGGAACCATCGGATGGAGAGGTGCCAGAAACTGCAGGCATTGCATCTTCAGGGATATGAGCAAAACTCAGGCAACAAGGAGGCTTTGCATCCTGTTGCTAATTCGAAGCCAGCATGCCCAGTGCTCTCCCTGGTGATGCTGCAGGCTGTTGCAGAAAGGAACTGTTCAGGAAAGTAGCTTTATCTTCAGGAAGACAAAAAAATCACAAAGATTGTTGCATGTTTGGTTTAATTTGGTTTGTTGCTGGTTTGGCTTGCATGAGCAGTTCTGTTCAAAGAAAAAGAGTTTTTCCACCTGAAAGTTTTGTTTATTTTTTAGAGAGATGTCTATAGCTGCTGAATTCCTCAGGACTTGCTTGAATTAAAACTGTAGCTCTGCTTTAGGGTCACTCAGTGCTCAAGTGGGATTTGCAGTTCACAGGCAAACTCCCTGATTTGCATGACGGTTGTGCCATGCCGGGTTTTACTCCGGGTATTTTTCTTCACCTGACTGTAAGCATGAATTTGTCCCAGGCTTTCTCTGTTGTGGCTTCTTGATAGACTCTGAGCTCACAAGCAGCCAGTAAGAGAGTCTTTTTTTGCCTAATCACTTTAAAAGAGAGAGGAAGGGAACTCCTCATACAGTTAGTCAAGGGCTATGTTAAAAGAGCTAATACACTCTCAGTGCTAGAGGGGAAAAAATAGGCAAGCTTTTATCCCTGTTTGCACATACACCGTGCTACCTCCTTGACTTCAAACATAGTGGTGTAACATTGGATTCTGCCTCTCTGCCCACTCCTGATACCGTCTGCTTCCTGTTGGAGATCCTTCCTCTCCCTATCGCACCTGCACCCTCATTCCCGTCAGGTGCCCATGCTGTTACATGGAAGCAGGAGCGTCTCTCCTGCTGCCAACCTGTCCTTCTTCAAACCCTTTCAGAGAGAATGAGTATAACTTAACAATGTGAAATGAATACTTTGAAATGGGGATAGGGTATGGGTAGAAGTTAATTTTGTCCTGCGTGATGCTACTGTTTGATGGGTTTGGGAAAAGCAGTCGGGGTGCCCAGATTGCTGTCCGTGCCCAGGAATCATGCAGGAACTTTGCAGCTGACCTGCTCAGCTATGTCACTGGGACCGTATTTTTTTAAACTAGAGGATTATACAGTTCTATACTGTCATTTTTGAGATGGGATGCAAAAGATTTGGGATCCAAGAGTAACTTGCCTGATGGGATGGAGCTACCAGTCAGAGAGCTTTTGATTTAGAGCATGGTGCCAATAACAGCAAGGTTGCAGGTTTGATCCCCATGTGGGCCATTCATTAAAAGCTGGACTTGATTATCCTTGTGGGTCCCTTACAACTCAGAATATTCTGTGAATCTGATTTCTAGCCTTGCCTCTGCTTTACTGTATAACCCTGCGCCAGGTTGGCTTTCTCTTCTAGCCCTCAGATTCCCTAATTTGTAGAACAAAAGGGTACTGTGGCTCTTTTGTATTTTCTTTTTCAGTGGTTTATACTCTATGGAAAAAAAATCCTGTCTTGTATTAAAAACTAATGATTACAAGTAAAGTTGGCAGACAGTACTGTGTAAGACATTGCTTTTTCTGAAGAGCTCAAGTCTTGATGTATAAAACAGAGAATTGGGAGTATCATTGTCCCTACTTGACCTGTTGGAAACAGAGACCAGCTGCAGTGAATTCTCCAGAGTCACCCAGGGTGTCCCCAGCTGGTAACAGGACCGAAGTTGCTGCAGCCTTTCCTTTAGTGCAAAGCAGCCCCTTCCCCTTCCTGCCGTTCATCCCTTACACGAAGAGCTGCTCAAGGTCCAGCTGCCTGACACGACCCCAAACCACCCTCATGTGAGTTTTCCCCAGCTCCCAGTCTGCCTCTGCATTCCCCTGGTTGAGCTGGGGCGTGTGGTGCGGGGATGCTGCCCCGGAGCCGGGGTAGATGCTGGTTCCTATTTGGGAGGCTTGTAAATTACGGACAGTGTGGCAGTAACAAGGGCTGCTTGGCTGGCCCTTGTTAAGCAGGAGGGGGCTTGGGGCTGTGAGCAGCATTTCCTCAGTAAAACCTTCAGTTTCTAATCAGCAAACACCTCTCCTGCTGCCTGTGCTTAATTCAGATCCCTTTTTCCTTTCGAGCTTTGTCAGCCCCCGCACACGCGCGCGCCTTTCTTCCCTTTTATATCTTCACCTCTGGTTTTCCTTTCTTGCTACGCTGCCTTTGCAGTGCCCTCCATGTCCACGCCGAAGCTGGGGCTGCTCGCAGGGGCCTCGGTGGGCTTAGGTGTGTGGCGGGAAGCCGAGCCGACAGATTTTACGCCCCCACCACCCTTCCAGAGCTGATGAAGCTCTCGTTAATTTTGTTCTCCTAATGGCCCCTCCTTTGATTTACTGGTCTGTCTGAAAGGGACTTAGAGCTCCACCGACAGGAAATTGTTATTTTAACCTGGCAGGAAGGAATTTAAAATAAATAAACAAATAATTTTTGTTTTCCCTCCCCCTTGAAGCACTTTAAATTACTTTAACTCTTTCTTTTCCTAGGTAGCAATTAAGCAGGAGTTTTTGAGGCCAGTGGTGTCGGTGGCTGCAGAAGTGTCAGCAACTACCCCTGTGAGGAGCACCTCGCAGGGTACCTGCCCTGGGGAGAGGAGGCAGCAGAGCAGGACACTGTCATGCAGCAGCCTGGCAGCTCCCAGTGCAGCCCCCTGCCTGGGACCACCACCTCTGGGAAGTCAGCTGGAGTGCCTGGGGCCTCCTCCACTCCCCACCTCTGCTGCCTGTCCCACTGCAGCCCACTCTGGTGCCGCTTGCAGGGGCACCAGGCAGATCGAAAGCTGCCTGATTAATAAAGTGTCATGCTTTGCACTATTGCAGGCTGCTTAAGGGCAGCATTTTCAAAAGAGGTCAGCTCCCATTTAGGCATCGAAATAAGTTGGTTGCCTATTCAGGAGAGCTCAGCATGTCAAGAACTGAATGCTTTTGAAAATCTGGCTTCAATTGTGGAAGCTGAGAATTTCAAAATCTGGCTCTGGATCCTAATAGTTCTTTTGGAATTGATGTTTTCATTCATTTTCCTCATTATTTTTATGCTGCCTATTTACTTTTTGTACTTCACTCAGCTGTGAAAGAAATGGCCACATGTCCCTATTTAGAG
Source organism: Chiroxiphia lanceolata (assembly GCF_009829145.1). Lineage (NCBI taxonomy): Eukaryota > Metazoa > Chordata > Aves > Passeriformes > Pipridae > Chiroxiphia > Chiroxiphia lanceolata. The sequence goes on along the minus strand of NC_045638.1, from coordinate 97,624,896 downwards.
CTTGTACTCTTGCCTGGAGGTTTGGGGAGGTACTATACACTTGTTGCAACACACCTTCTCTCCTCACTCTCTGCTCAATACTGTTCAATCTGCCCAGTACTGTGGCCAAATTTTTTGTTCTCCCCTTTTTTCTCCCCACCTATTGCTCTTCATCTTTTTACAGACCTGGGAGCAGCCAGTTTAGTCGTTGCATCGATGTGCCTGGGTGGTCCCAGCTCACGAAGGGTCTAGTGCACATTTCTGCTCCTTTGGCTTTGCCCTTCTGGCCAGAGGCTCCGTGCGATGCAGAGCTGCAGGGAGGTCTGGTTGGGAACATCTTTGCCTACCCCCTCCCTCAGCATGGGCTCCAAGGAGCAACTCTTTTTCCGTCCAACATTTTTCCATCCTACTGCCAAACCCATCCAGATAGGGGGGGAATGAGTCAGCTTTGCTCTGTAGACTTCCAGCACTGAGGAACAAGAGGCTAAGTTCTACCCCAAAATGTTTCTTCTACATCGGTGTAAGGCTTTCTATCACCAGTAGACATTAGAGTATGAGGTGTTTTTAAGCCTAAACTAGCTCAAAGTCTTTTCCAGATGAGTGTAAATAGTGTGACATTAACTTGTGCATCAGCAGTGGTGTCAACAGTGCATGCTCTGGTACAGACAGACCTAGGGCACTTTTACAACCATTGTCAGGGGTGACTTGCTGAGATGGTTCTAGTATAATGAAGGGTGCTTTGGTGGCTGTCTTACATGAAGAAATGAACTTGAGTAACTCAGGTGGTCTCCAAGTCAATCACTACAGTATCTTGTACAACGTGTGCTGATTGGTGGGGGAAATTGTCGAGACTCTCTTCTTAGGTGAGGAAAGTGAATATCAAGAAGGATGAATGTGTGGAAGGGAAGTTCCTGTCCTGTTGCTTTGGCACTGGAGATTGCCAGCAGAGGTTTTTCCCGTGCACAGGGGCTGTGGTCTGCAGGAGGTAAAGAGTGAGCCTACCTGATCTGTAGGTGCCTTCAGAATTTGCCCAATGTCTGAGCTCTGTCCGTGCTCCTAGATGCCTGGAAGCCACATCAGGCCATGCCAAGCTTGACCTAATTTACCCTGCCTCTCAGCAGGGCTTGTCATCTTGGCCTCACAGCCACACTAACCATGACTGTGTGACTCCAAGGAAAGAGCTGCCTTGCATGGAGCCCCCTGGGCCAGCCAGCCAACTGAGCTCACACTGGCCAGCAAAGTGCCATGTAAAGATGCCCTTTGTGGCATTTGCAAAGCTCTAGGGGCAGGTCACTTTACTTAGTGTTGCTTCCTTTTGAAATCGCCAGGTCAGAGGAGACTTTTCTTTTTCTTCTGTCTTCTCAACTTTATATGAATGTGTCCTCCATGCCTTCTCCCCCAAGCAGTGCTCTGGGGCATGGTGGGGAGAAAGGGGACAGCTTGAGAGGCTGCCAGAGGGACAGCCCAGTTTACAGGGATTCCTATGCCTGCAAGCCAGCTAGCTGGATTCTTGCTATCACAACATGGACCTCAGCATGGCTGGCTGTGGACATTGCCCCATACTGCACTCTTGCACCTTTGCTGTCACCAGAGGCCAAGCAAAGTCATTTGAGAGTATCTCACCTTTCCCCAAATGCTGTAGTTCCTTGCTAGGAGTAATCAGCCTGGCCTTGAACAACTTGCCAGGCATCTTGGGAGGAGTCTGGGTCAGTGCTTACTTCAGGAGCTAGGAGGTTTAATTTGGGAGGTTATGCTGGAAGGGACTTGTCCCCTCTTTTTAATGAGATGGTTGTGGAAAGGGCATATGCAAACAGTTGATGGCTCAAGCAGCGTTAAAAGTAGGAAATGCTGTTCTTCGGAGTCCAGGTGTTCTTGAGTATGGTGATTGGAGCTAATGAGATCATTGTGTATCTGCAGGGGGAGCAGGCAATATAACTGCTGCTTGGGCTGGCTGCCATGGATGCTTTGGTCTTGGGCTTCTCTCCTGTAGATATGCCATAGGGGCAATTCTGCAATGCCTTTGAGACTTGCGGGTCACCTTAGTGCTGCAACTGGAGGGAGCTCAAAATCCTGTAGCTGCGTTACGATGTCCGTAGAGGGAAGTCTCTTCTTGACTTCAGTCCATTGCCTTTGGTTAAAGTTGAATTCAGTCTGACATCTGAGGTGTCTCTTGAGGCAGCCACTGAGGTCTTTAATCCCCCTGACCTGGCTTGTTTGCCTTAGAGTCAGTTTATGAGTCTGCCCAAAGCAGCTGCTGTGGTGTGCAGCTCTTCACAGCAACCTGGGTTGTGACAGGTGGCCTTGCACTTCTAGCTTTTTGGAGATAGTTGATGCTCTCAGATATGAAGTTGGTGGTTTGTCCAGACAGGGTAGTTCTACTCAAAATAGGCAGTGTATTTCAGGCAGAACAGTTAATCTGAAATCTTTTCATAGATTGAGTCTCTTTGTTTAGAATAAAGATGTATTTTGCCAAATGAGTGTGATCTGCCCCCAGCTTACTGCATTGAATTTAAACAAATTTAGAACCGGGCATTTCTTTGTCCTGAAAAAAGGTGTCCCCTTCACTTCAGAATAATCCCTTTCAGAGATCCCCTGAAACACTTTTGTATCTCCTAAGATCTCCTGGATTGAAACATAGGTACGCCCAGTAGCTACATGGCCAGTGCCTTGGGAAGAGAATGTAAAACTGCAGGATTACCTCTGTTTTCATGTGGCTTGTGACTTGTGCTACTTATTTGCTTTTGTGTTCAAGATACAATGTATTCCAGACACAGTCAAGAAGTGGCAGCGACACTTAGTGAATATCTTCAGTGACACTTTGTTAGATTGTGTTTTGCCCCTGAAAATTGCCTGGTGTGCATTGCTCTTACTGACTGGGCCAAGTCTGAAATGGGGAAGGGGAGTGTGTGTCTGTGTACACACATGTGCCAAGGGCTGAGGGTGGGATCTCTTGGGAGACTCACAACCATGCCTGGGGGAGAGGCTGGAGAAGTGCTTGCTTTAGTGTCTGTAGCCTCCTCAGGTCACTGGCTCGGTGAATCTGTGGCAGTTTAGAGATGTTGGTAGAGAAGCCAGGCAGGGCTGGAAAGCAGAGGGAATTCTGAGGGTCTCATCCATGATATCTCTTTTCATCCACAGGAATCTGCTGCTACACGTCCACTGCACCCCTTGAGGCAGCTTATGGGACCCTTCCCTGGGCACCCCAGGTCGCACTGCATGGGATGGCAATGACACGTGGAAAGAAGAGGCCCATGTCCCCCATCCCTTGCCTTATGCTTGCTGCCGCTACCTGTTTTGCCAGACTGAGTGAGTTCCTGTTCTCACCCATTTGTTCCTTTCATTTTGCCTTGTTGCTGTTTAGTGTAGCCATGCCTCAAGCAGAAAGTGGTTTCCTCTTTCCACTACTTCCTCAGTAGCCTTGACCAAAGATCAAACACTCCTATAGAGGAGAAGGAGATACATAAGGAGGGGGACATTTCTATCTGGCAGTGTCAAGAAAAAGTGGGGCTGGTGTGCATCTTCAGGCACTAAGGGTGGGGGTGTGGGGAGCTAAGGGGAAGCTACAGCACAAGCAGAAGTGATGGGGAATGCAAAATGTACAGTGCTGCAGCTTTTTCCTCTGTCCTTTCTTTTGCTGAGTCTCATAGAGCTTTCTTATTCCCATTTTTTCCCTCTGTGCAGGTGAATCTCTGCAAGTCACAGTGCAGCCTGCTTCCATTGTCCAAAAACTTGGGGGCCCAGTCAGCCTGGGGTGTGTGGTGGACCCCCCCAGAGTGAACCTCACATGGAGACTGAATGGGAAGGAGCTGGCTGGATCAGATGAGGTGCTGGGTATCCATGTGGAGCGAGGGAAACTCGTCATCACAGCTCTCAACAACCACACCGTGGGGCGGTACCAGTGCATTGCTCGTGTGCCCGAGGGAGTCATTGCCAGTGTCCCTGCAGTGGTCACATTAGCCAGTGAGTAGCTTTAGTCCTCTGCCATCTCCTGCTTTGCTTGGGCCATCCCTCATGCCTCTTGGGAGGCTCATCCATACTTACCTGTTCATGCTGGCATCAAGGGAGGGCTCCTTTGGCTTAGGCTATTTTGTAGCTTTTTTGATCATGGACTGGCTGTCATGTTGTGACCCAGCCTTGACCCAAGAAGTTCTCCTCCTGCGGAGTAGGCTGCAGACCTGTCCTGCAGTGACAAGTTTTTACAAGAGCAGGAAATACCTGAGCTATGGGGTTTGTGTGTGTGGTTGGTTTCCCGAGTGTCATGCTGCCTCCTCTGGTTGCTGACTTCTTGGTTGAGTTTACAAATGGTACCTGCTGATGCTGATGGCCAAACTGCTGCCTGGGCTGCTGTGGGACTGCTGCCAGCGCAGGGAGAACATGTGCTAAGTTTTACTGCCTTCCTGAGACACAACTCTGAGGGACTCCACTTCTATCCCTGAGCTTACATGCTCCTCACTGCTACCTTCTGGCACTGGTGACAGACCAAGACCTGTGCGTGGGAGGGGTTGTCTTAGAGTGGGCAACTTTTCTTACAAACACCTGGTTTTGGCCAGATGTTATGCTCAAATGTGAGAAAGTGCTATATTTGGAGGCATCTGAGAAAAAGCAGTGGAGAGCCCGACCTTCTCAGAAACCCACACAGTTTTTGGTATGTGCAGAGGAGACTGCTATCCCCTGGCAGTGACAGCCCCTGAGTGTAGAAAGGGCTTCATCTTCTGGACAAGGGGGAGTTTGGGGCTGTCTTAAGAAAATGAAGAAGTGAAGATGTTTGTGCAAAGTGGGAGCTGGCTTTGCTTTAAAGCCGAGAGCTATTGGCTTGTCACTGGTACATTAATCAGGAGTGAAATGTTTAGGCCAGGCTGGGTGGGAGGAGGAGGCCAGGGAAAGCGAGGAGGGAGTTGCTGAACTCTGAGGCGGGGTGGGAGGGGGTTGTCACGGGGCCGAATCTGTCAGGGGATTTGGCCTGAGCCCCATGCTGAGATTAAGTTTCGTAGAACACATTCCAGAGCAGAAAGGGGGCTGTGTGTGCTGGTGGCCTGATAGAGGGAAGGAGAGGAGGGGAGAGGTGGATGGGATTACCAAGGGCATGGTTTGCATTTAGGAGAGCAGGGTGTGCACAGCTCCTCAGCCTGATCAGTTCCTTCTTAGGCTGATCCCCTTTTCTTTTTTTACCCTCACCCCAACCCACCACCACTAGCTCTGTCTCATGAGACAAAGTATGTCTGATCTGCCTGCTTTGGTGTAGCGTCAGTGGTGGATAGGAGACAGGTCCTAGAGCACCAGAAGGTCCCACCTTGTCCTTCAGGAACAAATCAAAGCCACAACTGAGTAGTCCATCAGCACTCTCCAGGAGCCAAATCACCTTTACCTACTGGATTGCAACTGGGGATGTGGGTACAAAAGAGAAGGACTTGGCCATTGCTTTGGTCCCTCCCATGGCAAAGGTGCTACTGCTGAGGGGAGGTCAGGAGCACCATTCAGTGAGGCTCACAAAACTGGAGCCAGAGGTTGGATGATCATGCAACTAATCCATGGTGGAGCATCCCTGTGCTGTGCTGCATTGGTCCCTTTTCCTCAAGGAGAGCTGGGCATGGCAGAGGCCATATCCCATACACCCAAACAGCCTTGGGCAATAGAGAACCCCCACATGGGTAGACTGGGCAGTCATTGAGTGAAGAGAGAGAGTGGGCATCCCAGAAAAGCCATGGGACTGAAGGTGTAGGAGGGAAACCTTCTGGAGGGGTTCAAATAACCAGTTTCATGTTCATGAGCTGGAGGTTGCTTGCAACAGTGGCTTTGCAGTAGTCTGAAATAACAGGGAGCATGGATTGATTGTGGGACTGAGTTGGAAAGCTATGGTAGCAGATGTGTCACAGGCTCTCACTCCTGCTCCAGACCTCCTCTACAGGATCTTGTCTGGAGCTGATTCAGTGCCGACCATGGTCCTGGGAGTAAGAGGGAAGTCCCTGGCAGGTTGGCATTGCAGTTGATACTTCTCTTCTAGATCACCTTCTGGACTGTAAGAAAACCCTCTGAAAGTTTTAGCTCCATCCAAAAATTATTTTGGGGTGGCAGGGAAAGAGTGAAACTGGAATGTGAATGAAAGCTCTGGCGTTGGGGGTGGGAGGGTGAGAATGGAAATATTTTCAAGGTTTAGGTTTATTTTGGAAGATGACCTAGAGTCATTGGAAAAGTGACTTGCTAGGTTTGAAGGGGTGTAGACAACATCTGGCCAACTTCTAGGCTGTTTCCACTCTTTTCTCTTCACCTCCTTTGGAGGAAGCACTCCTGAGTGGCCCAGGCTGTGTGTGCCCAGTCCCTTGGGGTCTCCCTGTGCTTTGCTGACAGTCAGCAAGCAGATAACCATCGCTGCAGTGCTGGCAGCCACAGCCTAGCCTCGGGACTGATACTTCCTTCTCCCATCTGTGGCACAGTGAAGCCACATCCATCTCTGTTCTCCCTGGCTCAGAGAGCTGGTTGAAACTAACATTTAATTCCTCCAGCAGAGATAAAATAGCTATTGTATAGCTGAGGGGCGGAGGGAGGAGAGATTCGCAGAAAGGGAAAGATTTCATAAAGTAACAAAAAGACAAGCACTTCAGGCATTACTTGGATGCTTTTGGGTCCAGTTAGAGCTGACCTGGTGCTCCATACTCAAACTTGGCAGCCTGTGGCATATTGGTGCAGATACACACCTGCTGATGACTGCTGGCCTAACTGTGGTAGGCTGCAGTCTGGGACAGCTTGAATAGATGAGACAGGGATATTCTTGGTTTTCCAAGCCAGGCCTTAAGCCTTTGTATGGCTAACAACTGCAAGGAAGAGAAAGATACTTTCTGTGCCTGATTCTAGGTAGCAAAGAAGCCCTGCCCCAGCACCTCTCCTGGATCGAGGTGCTGTATGTAAAAGGTATGGCTGCAGTGGGCTCTGGTGGGGCCAGATAAATCCACCAGGGACACAAACATGCTGCTGTGGGGCTGGTTCTGCAACAGCAAAAGGCTTGGACAGCTTCAAGAGCTCTCGGCGGAGCTCACGGAGCAACTGAAATGCAGGACTGGAGCAAAGCTAGTGAGCAGAGGTGGCGAGAGCTGTGTAACTCCCAGCATTCAGCTGCACACATGGAAAATCACTGCAGCAGACACAACAGCAAGCCTGACCTGGATAGATGTGACATTTAAAAACAAAGCAAGAAAATAGATGAAGGGTGCAGCAAAGAAATTCCACCCGCTCTGGTGTATCTCCTGTGGCCAGGGACATGGGAGTGCAGGGCACCTGTATCCCAGGGATGCTGTGGGACAAGAGAGGTTCATTGCCCCGTGGCCCTCCATCAGTGCCACTGGCAAGGTCAGTCCTCAGCTTTTTGGCAGCACATGCGGGAAGCTGGGCCTCAGTGCATGGAGCTCATGGGCAGTGACCCTGCACCAGGTCGGGTTGGGCATCCCCCAGGAATTTGCAGCTGCTTTCTGAAGACAACCCCATTCATTTTCCTCTGCTTGGGCCTCTCCTCTGATACTCCCCAGAGGCGATAGCAAGAGGGAGGGAGGGAAGGGGGTGGCTGCCTGTTGGAAAGGCATTTGCTGAGCAGGCACGGGGGCTCTGGCCTCGGGGGCAGAGGTGGTGTGAGGAGGGGAGAGAAGGAAAACACAGGTGGTGTTTCATGAGCCAGTAGAACTGTGACATGAGGACTGTGAGGTGGGCCCAGGGTGGGGTAGTGGGGCTGAGGCAGTGGGGGGGATGTGCTTGGGAGGGTGTGAGTAGGCAGGAGTCTGGGGGGCTGTGTCTGTCCCAGCAGGGCAGGAGGAATCTGGTGGTGACAGCACCAGTGCCCAGGCTCCTGTGGTGCTGGCTGGATGGGGAGCAAGAGCCAGGCTTCTCTGACAGGCAAGGGGATTAATGGAAGTTGCCCGCCCCCATTCTGGGGGACCCCATCCCTGCCCATTCCCCTTCTTGGGCTCCCTCCCTTCCCTCTTTCTCCCTTCCCTACAGCAGGGAGGACTTTTACCTTGAGGACCGTCATTTTATTTACTACTGCTTTTTCTCTGAAGTTATTTATGGTCTCCCATTCATTTAATCTGGTCTGTCTCGCCTGCCTCGTTGCTTGGCCCCCAGCCCTGGGATTCAGCTGGTTTCCCTCCCTGATGACAGCGGCACAGCCAGCTGCAGGGCTGACCCTCCCTGTGCCCCGGTTCGCCCCATCGCACCTCAGAGCCGGGTGCAGATGACCACAAGCATTGGCCTTTGGTTGCACCCCCTCCTAAACAAAAAAAGAGGAAAAAATGAAAAAATAAGCCCTGTTATCCCAGCACGGCTGGGATTAGTAGTGCTCTGTCTGTCCGCAGCACCTCCCGGATGGTGGCTGATGGATGAGGACTTGCTGCTTCACTGTGGTCAGGCATGTCTTTTAAGGACAAGGACATGGGCTGGCATGCTGGGTGCTGCCATATGAGAAGGAAAACCCAACCAGTGAGAGGGGATGTGGTTTCTCCCAGCTGCAGTGGATGTTGGGCTGGGGGTACAAATTGCATGTTAGACGTGGGGCATGGCTGCTGCCAGCTGGGCAGCCAAAGGGGCAAGCGCTGCTTCCCCCTAGTGCTCACCCTCTCCTCCACCCCCCCACCCTGCACTGCCTACTGGGGAGAGCAACTCAGGAGCAGCTTGTTTGAAGCCCCCAGAACAAAGCTGGCTGTCCCAGCCTGGCATGGCACCCTCTGTTTTGCTGTGCCAGATGCAACAGGATTGTGAGGGGGAGCTCAGCACATGCACAGAAGGGGACAGGGGTGCCCCTGACCACCCGTCACCAGCCGTGGCTGACCCACTGGCATTAATAGATGGCTGTATGTGCCCATACCAGCAGGGAGCAAGGGTGGTTGAGGCCGCCCATGGCCAAAATCCATTGGCAAACAAACCAGTTTTGTTCTCTGTGGGGGAGCAGGAATTTAGGGGAGTAGTTTGGCCGGAAGCTCCTACACTTGCATATTGGAAAGCAGATTGTCCTGGTGCCCACCTGATGTTTTTCCCCTCTCTCCTGCCAGTTTTGCTCTACTTCTCCAGAGGCACCTGGTTCTTGCTTCTGCAGCCACCCCAGAATCCGTTTCCTCTGTTCTTTCCCCCTTTGTCCCCAGTTTCACCCCTCGTCCCCCAGGGCTGGGCTGAGGGAAAGCCAGGAAGAGCTGGAGGCCCTGCTCCCTGCTGTGGGGCTGCAGCACTTCCAGCTGTGAGAGAGGTGGGCTGAGCTGCCATCTGGGGGGGCTGCACGTGAGGGGTCCCCATGTCTGCCCAGCCCAGAGTCATTCCAGAGGTCCCCTGGCACAGGGTCATCATTTTCCATCTCTGAGATGGCTCCACCTGGCAGGACCATGGGTCTGCTCTTTCTCTGGGCTCCTGGGCCCCTTCTTCTCTTTGGGGTCTATGTGTGCATGTACACGTGCATATGTGTGTGTGTGCAGATCCCTGCCAGCAGTGCTGGAGCCTCTGCCTTGGCTCCAAAATCTTAATTTGGCTGTGATGAATCCAGACCACCAAGGCACACATTAATTTTCCTGATGCTCGTTTATATTTTGTTGATCGGAGAAATATGCATGATGTGGGCAAGCAGACACTGGGCTTTCGCCACTTCTCCACCTCTTTCCATTTCTGTGGCTCTTACTATTTTATTCCTTGATCAAATATAAAAAGCAAAGAGGAGAAAATATCCAGCATCCTTCCCTTCCCCAGCAGTAACTTTCGTTGGAGGAGGAGCATGAGGCACTGCCAGCTTTTCATAAGTTAAGAGTTAACTTTCATCTGGCTTTAATATCCAGTGGAAACATGGCTCCCCTCCTCAGCTTGTCTTAAAGGATTGATCACATTTCTGAAGTTCACCCGTATTCCTTCTTTTTATTATTTTTTTTTTTAAATTGAACAATGCCAAGAAATTCCAGAAGTATGAAGCATGTTCACTGCAAATCATTTTTATGACATTGCAAAACCTCCCCTTTTCTTTTCAACCTCCTCCCCTTCCCTCAGATCTGGGCCCGGGAACGCTGGCTCCCCCAGCAGCCACCCAGCAGCCCCTCCGCGCCGCGCTCGGGGAGGCTTTCTCGACTCCTTGCCAAGAGAGCTGTTTTTTATTTAAACTCCATAAAGGATCTTGCTTTAATCAGAAAGTCTGCTTGAGAAATTTCATGTCACTTTTCCATGACTGTGGGTGGGAGAAGCTTGGAGCCACAGTTGTCTTTTGCTCTTGGAGCGCTGCTGCATTTCCCAGAGAACAAAAGCACATTTTTCTGCTGGCTGGGGCTGCCAGGGGAGGCTGCCTGCTGTCCGCCCGCCGCCAGCCCTCCTGCTTCCCCTCGGGCTCTCCAAACTGCCCGAGGTCGCGGGTGCCACGTCCAGGGATGGGTTTCTAGGGGCGAGGGAGCTGTCGGCAGCACGTGGCTGTGTCGTGACGACAGATGCAACGTGCTGCCTTAGCGTGGGGTTTTGAAAGGGAAGGGCAGTCTCATCCAGATTTAGCAGCAGTGCCACTTGGGAGTGTGTTCGTGCTGAGTCCCGGGAAGAAGCACCAACCTGGACCTTGATGTGACAACATGACCTGTGACCAACTGTGGGATGTGCAGTTGTCACTAGTGGTCGCCTGGGCTGGTGCGTGGCATTGTAAAAATGCATGTGAGGGATGTTCTTCCTGGCACAAAACCTTCTCCTTCCCACAACAGGCTGTCTGAGACAAACTTTGAGCTTGCAGTGCCCTGCAAGATTTGCCATCATGCTCAGGGAGAGTGGAAACCAGTTTTCTCCCTGGAAAGCTTGGTGGGGCCAGGCTGGCATGCTACCTATCCTGCCAGATCTATGAGGTTTTGCTGCAGTCTTCTGCTCCTGCTTTGAAACACAGGGAAAAGAAAACAAGTTGGCACCCCTGCCTCCTCACCCCTGTGCTTCCAGTCCTGCTACTCTCATCAGCCTGGCCAGGGTGGGAACCCCCATCACAGCCTGGTAGGGAGACACGTGGTGGGATGGGGTTTTCACGGCTGCTTTAGCAGGGGAAGCGGCTGTGCTGTGTAGAGGAGGAACTGTTTTTCCTTGCAAGTCCATGTTCTTTAAACTGGAGCGTGGGCACTGCTTGGGCACATGTGAAGCGTCGTGGTTGACCAGCCTTTGGCTGGGAGATATTTGATGGGAGTGAGAGTGCCTGGAGCAGAGACACCAATTGCTCAGGCATTGGGGGACCTCAGGGAAGCTCTGGGAGCATCCAGCACTCACACACTTTCTCCCACCTGTCATCTTACACCCTCAGAGCAGGCTGGGTACCCGAGTTGTGACTACAAAGTTAGCTTCTCAGTAGCAGGACAGCAGTTGTGTTTGAAATAGCAGGCAGCAGAAGGACCTTTTTTGGCCACCCTTCAGTGCTGCAATAAGTTGGCTCATTTTTTACTCTCAGGCCAGGATTTTTCGCACCCAGTTTCCCAGCCCTGGAGCAGGCGGTTTCTGCAGAAGCTGTGTTTTAAGTTATTCATTTTGTAGGAAGGGGGAGGAGAAAAAAAATAAAGCTGTGAGACCACACCTGTTTCCCCAGCTGCTGGTGTCAGAGCGGTCCTCTGCCGGCACTGCCGTGAAACAGTCCTGAGTCCACAGGGGGAGGATGAGCTGACACTGAGATGCTTAGCCAGCCACTGAGGTGCCCTGTCTTTTGCTCTGTTTGCAGATCTCAAAGATTTCAAGTTTGACGGCCAGCACGTGATCGAGGTGGATGAAGGGAACACGGCTGTGATCGCCTGTGACCTGCCCGAAAGTCACCCCAAGGCACAGGTCCGCTACAGTGTGAAGCAGGAGTGGCTGGAGGCCTCCCGAGGTGAGTGCACAGGGGTCTGTCCTCATGGGTCCCCTCCCAAGACTCTCAGTTTTATCCTTCCTTGCCAGCAGTAGCTTTCTCTGCTTGCTGCCTCCTTTCCCTTTGCCAACAAGTTAGTTTAGGGCCCCTGGCAGGTCTCCCTGATGTCCCTGCTGCTTGGGATTGGGAAGCTACATCTAACACTGGCTTGCAAAAAGGCAAAAGGAAGCAGAATTAGGTGAGGCATATCACTCTTTATTGGGTGTCTCTTTGTGCCCATTAAGAATTCTTTCAGCCCAGCTTGGACAAAAGGTGACCTTGAATTTATTGAAACTTTTAAGATTTAGGTCTAAATTTAGTAGCTTCATTCCATTTGCTGCATGTACCTGTGACAAGCTAGCTTCACTTGAGGCTCTGTTCCTTCCATCACTGCATGATTGCTCCCTGTGATATTTGAACCAGAAGGGATCATTTTACTGCCGTCGGTGTTGCCATGGTATTTTTTTCCTTTCCCACTTATCCACCTGTCCTTCAGGACACTGCGTGTCTTCCAGGAGGCTGGACAGGAGCATATCTTGTGACCACCTGCCACCTTCTCTTCTGTCTCTACAGACAATTACCTTATTATGCCATCTGGGAACCTTCAGATCGTCAATGCCAGCCAAGAGGATGAGGGGACTTATAAATGTGCTGCCTACAACCCTGTGACACAGGAGGTGAAAACTTCGGTCTCCAGCGAGAGGCTCCGTGTGAGACGTAAGCCTCACTGCACATCTCCATAGCACTTCCAGCTGTGGCAGCATGTACCAATGCTAACACAGCTGTTTTTCTGTTTGAACCAACGTTACCAGTTCCCGGGAAAACTCCTTTCTGGCAGCAGAAGGCCCCATGGTCTGCTCCTGGAGTATGTGCGTGCAGCCCTGGGATTGCCATACTTCCTTAGGATTTGTTCTTGGCCATGGGCAAGCAAAGGCCCTTAGCCCTTTAGCAAGGCTCCTAGCTGTGTGCATTCCCTTAAGGAACGTCCCACTTGGCCTGTGTTGCCATTTATCTGCCCCAGCACAGGGAAACAGTGTACTAGCCCTGCCATTAATCCTACCTACCCACTGCACAGGGTGCTTTCCCACCCGCCACTTTCCTTCCCACCCACTTCCTTCCCCACTCTCTCCGCCCCAGGCTCTACAGCAGAGGCAGCCCGGATAATCTACCCTCCTGAAGCTCAGACCATCATTGTCACCAAGGGCCAAAGCCTCATCCTGGAGTGCGTGGCCAGCGGGATCCCCCCACCACGGGTCACCTGGGCCAAAGATGGCTCCAGTGTCTCCGCATACAACAAGACGCGCTTCCTGCTCAGCAACCTCCTGATTGACCCCACGAGTGAGGAGGACTCGGGCACCTACAGCTGCACGGCTGACAATGGGGTTGGGGAGGCCGGAGCTGCATTCATCTTCTACAACGTGCAGGTGTTTGGTGAGTGCTGCTGTAGCCATTATTTCAGGAAAGGCCTGGACTTTCTCCACTGCTTTTAGGGGAAAATACTAGCACTGATGTACAAACCACAATGTAATGCAAACCCTTGCTTGTGGTTCCAGTTTCTAGGAGACCAGACAAACTCTTCCTTGAGGATGGTAGTTCCTCCTTCATGGATTCCACCATGGGCTGGAGATGGGGGATCCTCCCTTCGTCTGCAGAAGCTCTTCTCTTGTCATTTGTGGCACTGTTTTTGTTCTAACGCTTTCTAGTGGAGGACTGGCTGCTCTTTAGACATATTTGACATTGGCATAGGAAGGCATCAGAGTGTCTTGCTTTTTCTTCTGTTCTGTAGGGAAGCTCTCTATGGGATGGGAAATGTAAGGGATACTACCTACACCTTATATATTTCTACCATGCATCCTTGCCCTTCTCACAATCACTACGTAGGCTAAGCCTCTTTTATGGATTGCATTTCATCCAGGTGCTGATGTATTGTTGTGGCACAAGCTCAGTCTTTGAAGAGTAGCATTTCAGCTCAGCAAAATGGGACTTGTAGGTGGCTGCTGTCATCTGAGAGGGGCAGATGGCTTTGGGCCACCTCTCTTTGTGGTTTATGTGGATGCAGAAGGGGAGGTGCATTGAAGCAGACCAGTGTGGGCCCCCACAAAGGGAGTGGGACTTGAGGGCAGGAAAGGATCCATCACTCTTCTCCCATCCCTGCCAGAGAGGAAAGTGCAAAGCCATGACTGTGCCATGCTCCCAGACAAGTGGCACTCAGCAGCTGTGGTTTTTCCCCACACAGAGCCCCCAGAGGTCACCATGGAGCTGTCCCAGCAGATCATTCCGTGGGGCCAGAGTGCCAAGTTCACCTGCGAGGTGCGAGGGAACCCCCAGCCCTCCGTCATGTGGCTGCGCAATGCTGTCCCCCTGTCCGCCAGCCACCGGCTCCGGCTGTCCCACCGGGCACTGCGCCTGGTCAGCGTGGGGCCCGAGGATGATGGGATATACCAGTGCATGGCGGAGAACGAGGTTGGCAGCGCACAAGCCATGGTGCAGCTGCGGACAGCCCGGCCGGGTAAGTCCCTCTTTCCGAGCTTGTGACCATCCAGTCACAGCCTAACACACAGGAGAAGAGCAGGGCGGGGAGCAGGAGAAGGATGTTGGTGTGTAACCCTCCCACTTGTGTTTGATCTGCCTTGCTCTCCCCTCCTTTTTAACCTACACTTTGACTACTATTTTGACTGGGATCTCCATATCTCCCTGTGGGAACAGATGACAGCAGAGCAGTTTTGCTTCTAAGGCAGGAGGACCATGTGTGCATATTTGAGCAATCTCTACATGAGAGAGACAAAACATTCTGGGTGTAGTGCCTTGCCCCTTGGCTTAGCTCTGCCTCTGAGCTTGGGCACGAGCATAAATACTGATGTGAGTGGATTCACCTGGGGCAAGAGAGAGACCACCTTATACCTTGGACCATGTTGAACTTATCCAGGGTAAGAGGGGCTTCTAAGAGGGAGGAAGCCTCATGTGGCTAAGGCCTATTCTAAGAGAGGCCCCAGTGAGATGTGCTAGGTTTAGAGCAGGGGAAGGAGAGATTGTTGCCAACACCTTTTTCAATGGCACTGCAGGCAGCACCACACAAGGGTCTCATAGCTCTGCCATCACCACAGACTGGGATGGACATTTACCCTGCCTTGACACCTTGTCTTTCAGGAGCTTCACTCAACCCTGGGCGAGATGCCCAGCTGGGTTCAGCTCAGCTTCCAACACCACCTTCCAGGGAAAATGCCTTAAAGCTGCCCCTGGATAAAACTGGGCTGCCAAAGCTTGAGACAACTCCACTGGCAGTGTCTCCACAGTGTGCAGCCAACAGGGAGCTGGTGGCTCCAGCTGAAGCCCCCATCATCCTCAGTTCCCCCCGGACATCCAAGACGGACAGCTACGACCTGGTGTGGAGACCCCGTCCCGACAGCAGAGCCCCCATCCTCTATTACGTGGTGAAGCATCGCAAGGTATTGCTGTTTTGCCCTGCTCCCGTCTCTCCTCTGCACCGTTCCATGGGTGGGCTGGTGCCTCACCACACGTTTTCACACCTCGTGAACAGGTGTGTTGGGGCAGGGGCACCCACTGCTCACTGGTGGCACTGGTTGGTGGGACCTCCTGGGCCACAGTCTCAGCCGGCTGAGGTACGACGAGTACAGGCTGTGAGAGGAGGTTTGCTGAGCTGAAGAGCCCATAGCAGTGCCCGTCTGCCTCAGTATGCAGAAGGCATGTGCACATACATGGGTTTCCAGTAGCTTCCACTTAAAATTCCCTGTTGTGTGCTTGCACAAGTAGGAATTCCTGAGAGCATATTGTGCATTACTTGCTCTGTAATGCTTTTGTCCTGGCACAAGCCACAGGGACACCTCTGCCTTGAAAGGCTTGGGCTGCAGGACACAGGTCAGCAGCTGTGTGTAGCTGCCATGCTCAGCAGCACCAAAGTGTCCATGCTCACTGAGTGTGACAAACCAGCAGAGAGCCTTCATAGCCACTGTAAATCCTCTGGGAAGGTCCTTAACCACCAGTTTTATTCTGGAAGTTGAAAGGCAGGGCACTGTTGAGTATGTCTCTTGCCAGTGGCACGTGGTGCGGTGCCGAGTCCTGCTTGAGTCCAAGGGCTCCTGCCCTCTGTGGTGCTTCACAGCATCACGGGCACACTGCAGGCAGAGCTGTACCCCAGCAGTTTCTTTAAATAGTGAAGTATTGTTGAGGGAAATATTCTGCTTTTCTGATGTAAAGTATCACTTTCCATTTTGCTGGGGGTAAGTGGAAGAAAGTGGCTTAAATTTATCTCTTTGCTGTTTGTCTTTCCTTTGGGTAGTTAGGGAGTTGCAGTAGAGAGGCAGGTTTTGCCTCAGACTCCAAAGGGTTTGAGTATATTCCAAAAACATGCCAGACTGTATGTTTTGAATTCCCAGCCACTGCAAGGGAAGCCACTCTTTTCAAGTACATGTCAATATATGTATCTATTTTCCTGGAATTGTTTGATTTTTGTAAAAATATATTGTAGGCTGTAATAATCCTTAATTTCTTTCTAAACAAAACTTAAGATGAGGATTTCAGCTAACTGTCTCTTTAAAGAGCCTTTTAAAACAAAGGCAGAAGATGCCAACACAAGAACACAATAGAGCAAGCTTAAGTAAAAAACAAAGATGCCTAAAGCCTCACCAGACTATTGGCTCTGGTTGTCTGCCAAGAAGAGATTTGTTCCCCAATGGTGTATCACATAACTACCAATTCTGCATGTGATCTTAACTTGCAGGCTTGGAGTTTGTCCATATTTGATTTGTTTTTCCGCACTTCACCTGGAAGGGGCCGTAGGGCAGTGGAGGTCACCGTGGGTCACTGCAGTTTGCAGTAATATGTTTTCAGTGTAGTCCAAATTCTCAGCTGGAGACTCTTTCTTGGCATGCTTAAGGATTATGTGGAAAGGAATTAGTCCCAATAACCCTTAAACTTGTTTAGAAAGAGTCTTTCCATCTGAGATCTTTAGGATCAGGTTATATAATGATCCGGTTTTGACATTTCTGACTGGAAAAGCATGTGTGCGGAGAGGGAAGAAATCAATTCAACAACAAAAGAAAAGGCTCTTTGTGTAAAAGATGGCTGAAAGGAAAGTTAAACCTACAGACGGGAGACTTACATTTGTACTGGGCAAGAGTCTGCTTCTTCTCTGGAAAATATCTGTGGATGTCTCTTTTTTTCTCCCTGTTCTTGCACTGCCCCTAAATTCTCAGCAGCCTCCAAGCAGTCAGATGCCATGCAGCCCTTATTTTTGTTTCCTAAGAATTTCTCTTTTTCTTTCCTGGATATTAGCAGCCTTTAGGGCTCCCCTCCCTGGCCCCACAACTTCGCAGGTTCAGGAATAAAAATAAAATGAGGCAGGCATTAATCAGTCAGTGTCAAACGCTTGGAGAAGATAAATGATACAGCAGAGTCTTGGCATTTCCGTTTTGTTGCGTTGCCTGCGTTACTAATGCTCCTTTTGGCATCGGGTCACTTCAGTGTCCTGCCTGTTTGCCTGCAAAAATATTATCCTTGCAGCTGGGGAGAAGGAGGAAGGTCCCACCTTCCCTCCACCTCCGCATGGGGCATCAGGGCATCACTGAAAAACAAACTGTGTTTCCAAGCCTTTCTCGGGGCCATGGCCATACACAGTCTCTTTCCTGCAGGAACCTGTGCTCCAGCATTATGGTTCTTCATTTCAGCCTGAAAGTGCCAGTGGTGAGGCTGGATAAAACTAGGTAAAAAGCTGTTGGTCAGATGATTGAGGTCCGGATGACCGAAGTAGTGTCTGGTACCTCATCCTGTGGAAATGGCCAGTGTCTAAATGAGCAGCTCAGTAACTGGGCTGCAGGAGAAATCTGGCTCCCTACAGCAGCTCAGTCCTCTGGTTAATGCTGCTTTTTGTGGGGCATGCCTGCTCTAGGGCTTTACACCCATTGAGGGGGCATGGTATCAGAGGGAACCAGCACACAGAACACAGCTAAGTGAACCTCTGGAGTCAAGACAACACTCTGGTGCTTGGGTGACTTTTCCCACATACACCTGAATCCTTCAACTTTTCAAAATCAGGCTGGAAACATCTCCCTCCTTTGCAGACAGGGAACTGGCCTCCAGGCAGAGGAGGTAGCCCTGGTGGATACACAGCCTGTTGTGAAAGTTTCTGAGCTCAGTGCCTATGAGAAGCCCAGCCTGCCCCCAGCTTTGAAATGCCTGTGTTGGTCTCTCAGCAGGTCGCCAATGCCTCGGACAGCTGGGCAGTGAGGGATGTCCCAGCCTCGCAGCACCGCCTGACCCTGTCCAGGCTGGACCCTGGGAGCCTCTATGAGGTGGAGATGGCTGCTCACAACTGTGCTGGCGAGGGACAGACAGCCATGGTGACCTTCCGGACTGGTAAAGGTCAAACCTTTCCCTGGGTGTTTTGCTCCGAGTCAGGGGAGGGCCCCTCAGAGACATCCTGTCCCAGCCCTGAGGCACAGGCACCAGGCTTAGGACAAAAGGGCCGTTTCTGCTCTGGAAATCCATCTGCCCTCAGCTTAGAGTGACTGTCAGAGCAAAAGTGGAAGGTAGGATGGGGAAAATCAGGTCCTCCCCTCTGTACGGGTTGAAACAAGTCCCTTCCTCCCTCCTTGTCTCAGTTGAACACCTGCAGAACTGTAGAAAATGGGTCTAGCGGGGATGTCAAGAGGTTTAATCCATCCTTTGCCTGGAGACACAATCAGCCTGTGGGGATTGTTCCCAACACCTGTTCATCTAATGTCTTTAAAAGCTTCTCTTGTGCTAAAGGAAACTCCAAGCTTTCCCATACAGTATGTGGGGTGCTGCACTGTCTTTGTCACTAAAAGGATATTCCAAATGTCCACACAAAGTCCCCATGTCCCCTGGCTGTTTTTCATGTCTCCAGCAGGTGTGGAGAATGTCATTCCCTTTGTAGCAAGCTTCCCCATAGTGGTGGGCTTGCTCACATCTCCCCTCAGGCCCCCATCTTGTGCTAATTACTACTTTCTCAAGGCAGAAATCTAAAAACATTTCAATAAAACCAATTAAAAGTTGTAGAAAATTAAATATGAGGGAGACCTATTAACAGTTTAACAAACTTGGCCCTTTAGCTTTAGTTCCTGCCTGCAGGCTGAGTGCTTTGAATCCCTAGGGCCTCTAGAGTCCATAGAGTATTTATTTCTGACCCTTGGCTGGGAATATTTTCTTTCCTCATCACATCACAAATTAACTCTGAGCCGCATCTCCATGTCAGTGATGCCACCTCCCTTCTGCACAGGTCGGCGCCCAAAACCAGAGATTGTTGCCAGCAAAGAGCAGCAAATCCAGAGGGATGACCCAGGCACGAGCACTCAGAGCAGTAACCAGTCTGACAACAGCCGTCTGTCCCGTAAGGCCCTCCTGGAATGGGGCAAGGAGGGAGGGCAAGGGGTGCTGGATCTCTTGTGGGTGGCAGTGGCCAGGCTATGCTGGGCTTGAAGTCTCCACTGGGTGAATCAAGACTGTGCAATGCTGTGGGTGGTCTCTACCTCCTGACAAGGAGAGGTCCTTCTTGAACATCCCTGCTACTGCCCTTGGCAGACTGTCTCAGGAGAGCAGGGAGATCCTACTGCCTGGCCCCACCTTTAATGCAATGACTTGTCAGAAACTCTCTGTCTCTTGCTGAGTTTCATGTGGAGGGTTCAGAAAGCCCTGCCATGAACTCTGTGAATGCGCAGGGTACAGGAACAACAAACTGCAGTGCACCAGTGGGTGCTGGCAGAGTGTGAGGAAGGAAAGGGGACCAAGTCCCTGCATGTGCTGGCATCCTCCCCTCTCAGCCAAGGCCTGACAAGGGCCGGTTAGTGCCCATTTAGGGGTGTAGGGTGCTCCATTTGGGTATTTTGCTGCACTGGAGAAACATCAGATCCCTACTGGTTTCTCCAATTTATTGTTTCCCACCTTGTGTTCGTTATTACTATTGCCATTATAATTTCTGTGAAATTCTCTCCTTCAGTCTGTATCTTTTTTGTAAAGTCCCATCAGCCTCCCCCGTACAATCATGTATTGCCTTTTCCTTCATGTTCACAGATTCGTTCATCTCTTTCTCTCCCGTCTTGTGATGATTTTCCTATCAAATTGTATTTCCCCAGTTTAGAACTTTTCCATATTTCCTCCTCAGCTGTTTCTTCTCAATCTCTCTTGTTTTCATCTCCTACACTTCTTTGTCCCCAGCGTTATCTCCCCTTGCTCACAGCCAGGCTTTTTGCTCCACCTCCAGCCCTGCATCCACACCTCTCACTGCTCTCCTTCCCATGATGGGGGTACACACCTCAAACCTTGTCTCATCCTACTTGAGCTGGGAGTGGGAAAGGAGCAAGATGCAAGCAGGAGTAAAAGATGTTTGTAGGCACAAACTGAAAGGAGTGGGGATTTGGGCGTGCCAGCTCTAATGAAGAGATGGAGGGAAGAGAGCATTCAGGATTTAAAGAGCATGGTGGGTTCGTGCAATGCAGGTCGTCCTTCCTTCACCCACATACCTCTGAGGTACATGATCCTCCAGACAGGGCAAGAAGGATATGTTTCATGGCCTTCTGTGCCTTTTGCAGCTCCAGAGGCACCAGACCGTCCAACCATATCTATGGCATCAGAGACATCTGTGTATGTGACCTGGATCCCCCGTGGGAATGGCGGGTTCCCCATCCAGTCTTTCCGTGTGGAATACAAGAAATTGAAGAAGCTGGGAGACTGGGTCCTGGCCACCAGTGACATTCCTCCCTCTCGCCTCTCTGTAGAAATCCCAGGCCTGGAGAAAGGTAGGCAGGTGTTCCCCTCCTTGCTTCCTGGAGGTCTGCAGGAAGGCTGCACAGTCCCTGTAGGATGGTTATCCATCTATCACATCATGCTAAGCCCCAGTGTGTGTGAGCAAAACAAAGCCTCCCTGGCTCCCGCCTTAGGTGCGTGGGGAAAAAGCTGCAGATGCTTCTCCAATTTCTCCAGCTGCAAAGACCAGCGTAGGTTTGACCTCCCTCAGGGAGGCTTAAACATGCTTTTCTACATTACAGGATATAGTTATTTAAAGGCATTTGGTTTTGCCATTTACTAGACAGGACAGAACTTTCTGTAGCCACAGGCAAGACAGATGGGCACACAATTCCCATTGCACTTCACATGAGAAAAGATTTCATCACTGAAAGCGTAAGAGGGGACATAACTACCCCAACCTAAAGACCAGTAAAATGATGATTGAGTAAAAACTACTTAGGCTTTGAGCTTTTAACTGATGTTTATGTACTTAAGTCACATGTAGTAGAGAAAGGACACCTTTCCATACCTGCTTTCAGGTCAGGATATCCTTTCATGCATCTCTTAAACCCCACACAAATCCAAAACTGCTACCTGACCTTTAGACCATCCAGACAGGAATTGGGGAAGGTAAATAAAAGCAGGCTCCATCAAGAACATGGCTGAAATGTGGCCATTCAGTGTTTATACCTAAATCACAAACTCCCTGTAGGCTCTTTGCCTTCTGGACAAGATGTAGCCCCTCTTCACAGACAGGCCTGTGCTAACAGTAGAAGTCTCTGCAACTCTTATTTCCCATTTTCCCCCTAGGCACATCCTATAAATTCCGTGTCCGGGCACTGAACATCCTGGGAGAGAGTGAGCCCAGTGCGGCGTCTCGGCCGTATGTGGTGTCTGGGTACAGCAACCGGGTCTACGAGCGCCCTGTGGCCGGGCCATACATCACCTTCACAGATGCCATCAACGAGACCACCATCATGCTGAAGTGGATGGTAAGGTTTGTAGGGGCCGAGATCTCTGCATGTGCAGGAAGAAGGTGTGTGGGAGCTACTTGCCCAGCTTACACCTCTTCCAGGTTACCACAGTGAAGCAAAAATAGATCAGAGATCCAATAGCTGCCTCCACCAAATGAGGACTGGGTTTGGGCCGCATAGAAGGGCAGGAAGTCCCTTGAATTCAACATTGTATACAGGAAGATTTCAGTGGATAACCTCAGGGTCTTGACCATTTTGATCAACAAGCACAGTTCAACAATGCATGGGGTGGCTGCTTGCTCTCCTGGCCAAATTCCTGGAATCCATTAGCACCTCTGTCTGTGCTAGTAGTTTCCAGCAGATATATCCTTCACTCTGACTTGCTGGATAGCAGTCCTAAGTGCTAAAAATCATTTACAGCAGTCCACCCCAGAGGATTTTTAGGAGTGGGCAGGATCTTTTGGATCACAAGCCCTGTTCCAAGTGTTTTCAACAGCTTAAAGCTTATTCAGAGGGATGTATTGCCCTCCTCTCTCCTAGTTGCTTCTAGCCAGAAATTGCTACAGGGCAGGATGGGCACTGCTGTTCATTTGAACACAAACAGTAGCTGATAAAATACTGTATGAAAGACAGCAAGAACATGTGAAGCGGGGACAGTACCGCCCTGGGTGTGGGAGAGGAAGAGAGCTGTCTTCAGAAACACAAGACTCCTGTGGTCACCAGTTTGTGGCAAGACGTAGTTTGTCTGGAAGCTATGAGCCTACTGGAGTCAAGATGAAGGTGTGTTTGCCCATGCCCAGTTGAGTCACTGTTGTTTAGGAATTTTTTCTCTGAATCATTGGTTGTAGCTGCTGAGAGCGAGCAGAGCACTGGATGCTTGGGGTGACAGGCCCAGACTCATGGCTTGTCTGTTACCTGAGAGAAGCAAAGTGTGAGAGTATAAAATAGCACTGAGCTCTTGTAAAGAAACCCCTACTGTGCAACACAAAGAAGATCCCTCTGCTAGGTTTTCTTCCTGTCCCATCCCACTTATCCAAACTGCTCCTCACCTAGAGCAATATGGAGCACAGACATCTCTACTAATTTCTCTGCTCTCCCTCCCATTCTCTGCAGTATATCCCAGCCAGCAACAACAACACTCCCATTCATGGATTTTACATCTACTACCGCCCCACTGACAGTGACAATGACAGTGACTACAAGAAGGACGTGGTGGAAGGTAGGAGAAATTGAGAGACTAGTCGCAGGTGTTGGTTTCTTCTGGAAGATGACACAGCCAGAAGGAGCCCTGTGCACAAAAGGTGGCGGCTGTCTGGGCCTACTCTTCCTAGCACTGCTGCAGAGCTGGGCCAGCCGTGTGTTCCCTGAGGAAGTTAACGTCACGTGTGTTTGTTCCCTCCTCAGGAGATCGGTACTGGCACTCCATCAGCCACCTGCAGCCAGAGACCTCGTATGACATTAAGATGCAATGCTTCAATGAGGGTGGCGAAAGCGAGTTCAGCAACGTGATGATCTGTGAAACCAAAGGTAACCAGCTTCACAGGGCAGCTCTGGGAGTGCAGCAGGTTGCCTTCCCTGCCTGCAGCTGTCAGAGCATAGCAGAGGAGGTACCATCCCTGCCTGACAGTGTGTCATCCAAGCTCAGGCAAGGTGATGGATGGAGGCAGCACTAGGGAGAAGAGAGACATAGGGTCATTCGTGCTGTTGATCAGTATGTGTATGTACTCACAGCAGTACTCACAGACCCCTTGCACAGAGTCCATCATTGTCCCTCAGAGTTGTAGTTAGCTTTTGTTTTCCTAGATGGTGACTTGAACCAGAAGGACTACCTTTCTCTTGCTGTGCCAAACTCCTGCATTGGGTTAGAAGCAGGTCCCAATGTTGTCTTCCAAGCAGCTGCACTGTCATGATAGGAACAGCATTGAGCCCAAGTGTGTGTTTTGGAGAAGCTATTTTCATTTTTGCTTTTGCTTTAGCAGTCCACAAACAGATCTGGCAAAGTTGTAAACCAAGCACAGAGGACTTGCCTGTACTGCAATATGCATCAGCCTGAGAAATCCTATCATCCAGGGCTGCTTCTTTAGATCCACCATAGTCTGCCCACTCCACAGCAGCATAGAAATCCCTGGAATAGGCTGCTATTCCATCTGCCATGTCTGTGTCTAACGCTCACTCTCTCTTCCCTTCACAGCTCGGAAGTCTCTTGGCCTGCCGGGTCGTCTTCCACCCTCCACAGTGCCCCCCCAGCAGCATCCCCCACTCAGTGGTGGGCACAGTGGCCTGGGGACAGGAGCCATGGTGGCCCGTTCCAGTGACTTGCCATACTTGATTGTAGGCGTTGTGCTGGGCTCTATTGTACTCCTCATCGTGGCTTTCATCCCCTTTTGCCTTTGGAGAGCCTGGTCCAAGCAGAGTAAGGGATCTTTCTTGAGGGCTAATTTAAAAGATATGCTTTGTGTGTGGATTAGATCTGACCCTGGGTGTAGTTGGTCAAACGCCCAAAATGTGAGGGCTGCACATTCTGGGAAGCAGGGAAAGGGTGGGCAGAGGGCAGGTCTTGGATGCTCTGTGGAACCCCATAAAGACAAAGGCCACTGTTTGTCCCTTGTTCTGCTTACCTTGTTGAAAAGGAACCTCAGGGACTAGGGGCAAAGGGACACTCCCCATTGGCAATTATGTAGGGCCCCTTTACACCATTTGGCTCCAAGGGTGCTTTGGGTGCCAAAACATCTTCCTGATAGGATAGCCTAACACTATCCCTGCTGAGCTTCAGGAAGCTCAGCTTTACCTCTGATTTTTCCCTCAGACTTCCCTTTTCTTCCCTCTGCAGAGCAAACCATTGACATGGGCTTTCCAGGAGCTGGGCTGCTGGTCTCATCCTGCCAGTACACCATGGTGCCACTGAGGGGCATCTCTGCTCCTCGTGCCAGTGGACACCCTTACATTAATGGGCAGCCCTACGCCAACAGGGCACACTTGAATGGCATCTGCCCCTCCTCAGGAGTGGGGTATGCAAGCACCAAGCCCCGAGATTACAGCCCAGATGAAGTGCCACCGGTATGTCCACACCTGTAGTTAAGAGCTGGTTTGACATGAGCTGGAGGCCATGGTTGCAGTGGGAGGGCTTCTCCAGAGTTTGCCACACTTTGCAGCATGTAGAACTGACAACACTGGCTTTTTAAAAGAGATTTCCTCTTTGCAGTGGAGTCTGAGACATGGGGGGAACAGGAAGGTCTCCAAAACACTGGTAAATGGGTGGTTTCTTGGGGCAGTGGCTCTTAAGTATGGAGGAGGTTCCTGTTTCTCCTGAGCGAAGCTCACAAGGACTGACAGTGCTGAGGACTCTGTGTGTAAAGAATAACACAGGCCAAGGCAGTGCCTTGGCAGAGACTATAAATTGGTTATTGTCCCCCACTGATTCAGCAGTAAGCATGAAGTGAGTTTCACTGTCCTCTGTAGCAAAATAAACAGCTTTCTCTGCCTTCTGCCATAAAAGCCTCACCCATTTGCCCCAGGGTTTCAATTCCCAGAAGCACCTGCTTCTTAATGTGCTATTGCTCCAAGAATCCTTCTCTGTCCTTCCAGACACACGAGGAGACCAACGCCTTGCTGCAGGCAAGAGTGCTGCAAAATGGGAATGCCCAGCAAGACTACCAGCCCTCCAGGTTAGTCCTGGCTTGTGGAGGGGGTGGATGGAACCCACAAGACTACACGCTCACAAAAGCTTGCCCTCAATACACTCCCATCTGTCCCAACTCATTTGGGAAACAAATCCATGCTCCACCACTAGGCCTTCTTGGTCCAAATTCTCATGTAAAGCTCATTCAGGGAGGAATAATTAAATTGTAGAGGTGTGTAAAGGTGGCCAAGACCTACTTCCCCTGTCCCCTTTTGCTCCTCCTACTCCTAAATGGGAGAATGAAAAGTAGAACGATAGAAGCAAGCAGCTATGACTGAATGCTGATAAACAGCTGCCCCAGAATCTGCCTGGGTTCCAGCTGGGGGTGCTTTGTGTCTCACTGTTCAGATGTCTTTATTACCGTGTTCCCTATGAGGCACTACTTCTCCCAGCTCCTGTGGCACTCACTAGCTGTTTGGATCAGGGATACCAGGTCCCATCACCTCATTCCCATCTCACAAGTAGATTCCCATTTCTTCCCCTCACTTAAGAATGCTGTGTGTCACTGCATTGATGCAGCTGGCTGTTACACAGGTTATCTCTTTCAAGGAAGAAAGATCTGTTAACAGCACCAAACCTCTCTGCCTGCCTCCCCAGATTGTCCAGCTCAAGAACAGAAGACAGCTCTTTCCTCTACAGTCTACCAGATGACTCCACCCACCAGCTTCTTCAGCAACAAGATGACTGTCCTCACCTTCAAGAGCACTTTGTTGGCCTCCATCATCCAGTAATGGGAAGCAAAGTGGGATGCCCTAGCCTGGATCCTCGACGGGACACCTTGTTCCACCAAGGTCAGTGGTGGAACACTTTGGAAAAGTCCATGTCTCCTTCATCTCATCATTTGAAGCTGATCTTGAAGGGAAGTCTCACTGTAAAGCATTTCTGGTTGCTCGTGTTCAAATTACGTGAATCCGTCTCCCTAGGACATGATCCATTGATCCACACCTGTAGTATGGATCAGACTTGTTTTGTGCAGTCATGGGATCGAATTCCCATACGGACTTTCAGAATGCACGTTCCTCTTTGACCAGAGTACCTCTCCTCAAAAAGTGAACTCTTAACTAAAAACCTCCCATCTCATCTCTCATTTCATCATGCATTGTAATTATTTCTTGCTCCTTTCCCTTTCAGGAAGCCCTTGCTGCCTAGGCCTAGTGCCAGTTGAAGAGGTAGAAAGACTAGAGTGCTGCCAGTCCAGAGGAGATCTCCATTCCCAGAATCCAGTGATCACATCTTTGGGTCAGGATCTACCAAGACACCTGAACAGCAGCCCGTCACCACTGAGACCTTTAGAGACTCACCCTCCCCCCAGCTAGGGACCAAGCTGCCTTTTGCAAAAGACTTATTCTAAAGAGAAAAAGAGAAAGGGTATTTATTTTTGTATAACACCCCTATTTATATATTTATGCACTTGTATATAGATGTATATGTGCCTTTTATAATGCTATGGAGACAGAAGGCATCCTCAGCAAGGTCACAGGAGGACCCAGGAAACAAAGCAGCAGCTCTCCATGGCACCGGCTGTTCATCAGAGCACAGGATTGCAACAGCTGGACAAGAGACATTGCTGGACACGGGCCCAAACAGAGCTGCCACCACCAAGGTCGAGTACCCTCTTGCAGGGAGGGCTTCACAAAAGGTCTTCTCCTGTCCCCTACAGGAAGGTTTGTTCCAGGAACACACTCCTGTGAATGGACTGGAGTTACACACTCTGCCTAATCAACTTAAACAACCCTTCACATACACGCCATCTGCAGCCACCTATCTGTAAAGACAAACCACGCTTTAACATCTCAAATAAAGGCTTTAGTCTTTGCTGTGCCTGGCTTTATGCTAATTCCTCACACAGAATGAGCCTTTTCTTTTTTTTTTTTTACTTGCAGACATACAGCAAGCAGGACACCTGGGGAATGGTGACATTTTCCTGCAGTTAGAGTTTTTCAAATAGCCACCCAGGTGAAATCTCCTTAATGCTGAGCTCAGAAGAGGGACAGCTGCTACTTGTGCCAGTTAAGTGACATGAAACTTCCAGTGAGGAGCACAGCTAGAGGAAATTTTCATTTATTTACAAGGATAGTTGCATGAGTTTGGTGATGGAGGGAGGCAGCCAGACACTCAAATCTCTGCCAGTCTTGTTTTCTTTACCCCCACCCCCATCCTGTGGTTTTCCAGTTTCAGGAACTTTCAGCATGCAGGCCTGTGGATAAGAGTGATTTTTTTTCCTTAAGGAAACATGGGATGCTCAGCACCTCCAAAGGGACTGTTAAGGAAACTTTCCTCTCTGACCATCCAGGAGCCACTCTGGCAGTCACACTCCCTCTACCCAAGACTTTTAACTGCTGGGACCGAAGCCCCTTCACAGTAGGCAGCTCCAGTGAGGCAACAGGTGCCCCTCTTGACTCTGCACACCCCCCACTCACACTATCAGACAAGTTTCTCTTACTGGCTCAACCCTGGATTCCCCAAAGCAGAGTCTCAAATGTTTGGTTCCTTAAAGTAATTTAATTGTGGTGCAACACCGTAACAGCTCAAGCGGGTGCCTCCCAGAAGGGACCCCAAACAAAAGAACCAGAGAGAGACACAAAGACCAGTGGCAAAAGGCACGGAGGGGGGAGGAACAGCAAGAGCAGCTACAGGTTGTCCAACCTATTCAATTAAAAATGAGCAACAACCCCCAAGTGTTCCCGTGCACTCTCAGAAGCCTTGCACTGGAAGACCTGTGCAACATAATCCTTCGCCCTGGGGGTGAAGGAAGTTTTCTCAGTAAGGGTAGGTGCTGTAAATGATCACATGCTGCTACCATACTAAATGCAAGAGGCAAAAAATAGTAAGACCTGAAAACACACTGAGCCTGGCTCTCTCACTCTGATCAGGCAGGTGCAAGTGGAGTTACAGGCTGACTTTACATTTGCTATACCCTCCTCATGCCAGGTAAATGCCATATCCTGCACTGCAGTGCAGTTTTCCACTGCTCCATACCCTTCTGAGCACCACAGGCCCTGAGGAAAAAAAGCCCCCTTGCTTTCTCCCAGTAAATAGCACTTTCCTTAAGTAGCTCAGTTAGCAGAGCAGTGCCGTTCCTGCTGGGATGCTCAGTAATAACAAATGCACCCTTAAGGCAGACCTCTTCTACCATTTTTGAGAACAAGGTACCAAAGCTGTATTTGCCCATGTGAAACTCTGATCCAGCTTTGCACAGCCACTTCACTGAAGAGCAGACAAACATAATGAACACACACACAGGGCACCTGTCCAGTGCAAGTCTCTCCAATGGACTGATAACAGTATTTAGTCGTTTTATTTGCAATTTATTTTATTCCATATCTGTTGCTGCAGTCATATTTTGATAGAGGAAACAAGTGTAACCCTTTACAACTAACCCCTATATAGCCAAAACAATTTCTCACTCTGAGCATGACTGCTGCCACAGTTAATTTTAAGGGCAACTTGGATTGCTAGTTACCATTGCTGGTGTAAGAACAAGGAGTACTTCAATTGGAGTCTCACAGTCCTGTGGTGAAAGATTGTAGAAAGAGGTGCCCCCCTTTCCTGCCAAGGAAAGTGAGTCCTTCTTTTCAGTACCCACCTCTTCTGACCAGATTGATCTCCTCTCTCAGGTGGGCTATGTCATGAGCCATGCGCATGAGCCGTGACCCCAGCCTGTCTCTCTCTTTCATGTCTGTAGTTTGGGTGCCCTGAAATTCTGCTCCCTGTATGGAGAGGAAAAAAAAGGCTCCTATAAAACATGGGAGGATGAACGGTGGAAATTTATTTCACGGGGGGAAAGTGAGGCTTTCCAAGAAGCAGGACATCTCCATGACTTCTCCGTTCCTTAGTGACGACTACTTGAAACTTGAGAGTGAGGGACCACTAACTTAGGCTGTCACAGGTGGCTGCCTTATCCCCCAGTACAGAGCAATAAAACCACTTTTCATTGGAACACTTTGTTACATGACTATTTCCATGTAACAAAGGAATATATTTTAATTCCTTCCTGCAAGGCATATTTTAATTAGAAATAAGATTAATTTGTTTCAGTCTTAGAAAGCAGCTAAGTAAGAAATTACAGAAATGCCAACGTATGGCTTCTTCAGGATCAGCTCATTACTCTCCCTTTCTACAAGATCTGGAGCAGCCATTCTTCCTGTCCCACTATTAGCCCAAACAGCAGAGCAGGGTGCAAGACCAGACAGCTGCTGAGGGCCAGATGATCCCTTACCCATTTCTGAACAGTCCCAAACCTGCATGTAGTACAGTGACTAAGAGGCTTACCAGATCATTTGGTAGTGAATCCAGCTTAGTTTCAAGTTGATGCTTTTCCTGGCAAAACTCTTCCAGCTGCAGCAGCTTGGTGGTGTTTTCCTTTGTCACCTTCATTAGCGTCTGCTGCAGTTCTAAGATTCTTTCCTGGAAATACGTAAAATATTGAGCAGGGATGAGAGAGGACAAAAAGTGTGAAGTGGGGAAGAAGTGCTAGGCACAATGTAAGTGTCACAGAAGTCATGTAAACAACAGACTGATCCTGCACACACCACCTGATCCCACAGTATCTTTAGTGCAATCTGTCATGTTTATATATATATATATATATATATGTACACACACATATATATATATTGCAAATGCCTAAGTAAGTGAAGCAGTTAGGCAAAACTGTGAGAAAGAGAAAGCCATTAGGTACATAGTACTCCTGTACCCTTCTGTGCCTTTCTGTAAGGGCAGCATAAGCATGTTGCCTCCTTGCACTAACAGTAGCTGAGCCTTAGGCTCCCCCAGATAGAGACATGAACTTTCCAGACTGCACAGACTGGCATCCCAGGCATGAGCCAGGGCTTGCCCTGTACTCAAACAGTTTGTCACTAAAGGTGGTGGGAGAAGGCAGTAGGTGCTGAATGCTACCTGAGAACCAAAGAGAAGCACTCTTGAAGAACTTCATATGGGGACTGAAGCAGAACAATGCATTTGAGGAAAATAAAACGAGATCATCAACTACATCCATGAGAAAATGGGATGTGCATCAGCAACTGGAGCAGAGGTAGGAAAGATGATGGATATTATAGTCTATTAATGACAAGTGAAAAATAATCAAACATGAGCATGTTCACAAAAGATTTTAGTGTAACTATTCAGCTCCAGGGAAATGAAGCCTTAACAGATAATCATAACACGTTCGTCTTCCTCATTTTCCTCCTCCTTACCTCCCATTTTTTAAGCTCCAGGTAATGCTCATATTCTTTCTCCATTATTTTCACTTTCATGTCCTCCATGGGTATGTTAACAGAGTGTGCTTGTACTGCTTCAAAATCAACCAGCCGACCAAACTTCTCCATCATCAGATGATTGCACTTCTCTTCCAGTCCTAACAGAGGGGCACGAATGGCAGCACTGTTGGTTAATAAGAATTTCTGCCTTATCCCAGCTTTTTCTCTGACCTCTTTTGTATTTGTTTTCTAATAAATAATTCACACAAACCCACACAGAGCTCACAGTTGAGTATTGCTGTTTGCCCTTGCCCATGATCACGCCTGTGTGCTCATCAAGCCACACTCTAAGCCAGTCCTAGTAAGCCATTCCCACACCATAGGCTATATAGGGCCTCTGCAGGTCTGGTGGTGCTAGACACAGCTTTGGGTTTAGTTCTTGGGACAGTGCTTTGAATAGGGCTTGTTTCATTCTTCTGATGTTACACAGAAGAGGAAATTGCCAAAAAAAGCTTACATAGCTTTGGGGAAGCAACTTCCTTCCTAGGAGTTCTGGTTTATAATCAGAAATAGCAATCATGTATCCAGACTTCCAGTGTCTCGCCTCAGTCAACTCTACTTATACTAAGGTCCCAAATTATTTTGCACAGCCTGTGGAAGTATAGAGACAGACCCATGGTGAGTACCCACACCCAGTGAGGGGGAAGGAATGAGCATTAGCGTGCTGTGTAGTTCAGAGTCTCTGTTACTCACGTCGAATCTCTGTCTCCATCTCCTTTTTGTCCTGGACAAGCTGCCTATGTTTCTCCCGGGCCTTCTTATAATGCTCCCTTTGCACTGTCTTCTCATTACGTAAGTCCACAACTCTCTTCTGCAGGTACTCCAAGGACTGACTGGTAAATACCAAAGCCTGGGAGAAGTCGCTGGGCATCTCCCCATCAACTAAGCACTGCACCTGCAAGAATCAGCCACAAATAAGCAAGGCTGACTTTACTTATTAAGGTGACTTTACTTATTAAGGTGACTTTACTTATTAAGGGTGCTGGTGATCTCTGGGTAACAAATGTGTGAGCAATAGAGAACTAAGGAGGGAGGTAATAGTAAGTGTGAGCACAACTCGTGTTTTGGGCCAGGGAATTGTTACCACTCAGTGAAGCTGAAAGACCACTTAGATCTATCACGACTGCCTACACATAAAGCTGTCCACCCTTCAAAGGCTACTGGAACAAAGGGAGAGTAAGCCACTCCCTGTCAGCTGTAATTTTGAATTATCTGGGAGCTGCAGGATTGCACAGTCAGGCCTTAGACTCCCCTGTCTTTATTATGAACCTTTTAATGATGGGAGATAGAACAAATGGAGAGAGCTGAGCTTGCCTCAAAAGTATACAGGCACTAACAGGCAGAGCCCTATCTTCTCTGAGGACATGATCCAGCCCAGACAAAAAACCAGTATTGTCATGAGTTTTCCTCTTAATTTTCTGCTATCTTCCCTGTGCTCACAGCTGTATAAACAAATGCAGTGTATCCAATCCAACATTATTGAACTGGGCAGAACTCACATGAGTTTCAATAGTTTTGGGGCTTTTTTGGTCTGTTTTTTTTTAGGGTGGGTTTTGGTTATTTTTCCAGAAGAATATCAGTAGATAAGGTCCTGAAGGAAAATACCATGCCAAACCTATAAAGCACCTGAAGACTATGCACATTTCAGCAATGGACCAACCTGCCTGTCCTTACCTCATTTCTGTCAGTCCAGGAGAAGGAAAAAAAAAAGAATTCTAGAGGAAATAGCAGCATGAAGTTCAATTAATGGCACTTCACTCCCAGGATAATATGGTGAATCAGGAACTAAGGGGCCCACAGAACAGTAACACCATTGTTTAGATGTACATAGGCCATTCTGCACCTGCAGATGCACAACATCTTGAATTACCTGATGGAGTTTCAAAGGCACAACTACATTTAGCTCATTCAGTCTCTGCAGCTTTTCCCACTGAAAGATCTCCAGATCCCTCTTTGTTGTGTCCAGACTGGTTTCCACTTCTTTTGCCTGCAGAAAGACAAACTGTGGATTAAAAAAATCCTGTAGTACTCAAAATATAGAAGGTAGCAAGGTTCTGGTCCTCATCCTAAGGGAAAGAAGTATAGAAAAAAATGCTCTTTTACTTTTTTTTATTATATATTATAGGTGAGTTTCACAGACAAACACGAGGCTCATCTATATATTCAAGCAGTATTCTAACCTGAATATGTCTGTACACATGTGCACCCGTAAATGTCTCCTTAGAGAAGCCCTGTATATATCAAGAGACAGCTGCTTTGTTTAACATCTAAAATACTTGTAGATCTACAGAGCCTGCAAGATAATTTTTATTGTGTTATGCCTGGAAATGCTTATTGATTCTGCATGAGAAAGAAACAATTCAGACTCAAATGTCAGACCCCAGGGTGAATATGTGGCAGCTGGCACTTAGGAAAGCCTTTAAAAACTAAACAAAAAATGTTGTAAGTTAAGCATATTTTATGGAACATTTTTGAGACACAATAAAAGAAAGACTTGCATAATGTTATTTTGGTAGCACTCTCTCTCTATCCTGGATAACCCTTCAAATGAATATATTTTTGAATTAATATAAATGAAATGTCTTCGTGAATGCAGGAGTTCAAAAAAGCTAAAAGGAAAATTTGCATCAAGAGTTTATTCAGTGATTATCTGTGACAAAGAGCAAAAGAAAATAACTAAAAGCAAAAGAAATAGATGGAACAATAGCAGTTTTATGCATTTATTTTAACCTACATTTGTGTTAGGATAAGTATTCTTCCATCTCTCCATCCCCATACACCTGCACAGAGGATTGGGCAGGCTACACCAGGTGTTTCTTCTGATCCAGAGAATCCAGCTTCTGCTGCTGCATGATGGCTAAATAGCTGGAAAGGGACTGGACCTAAAACCGGGATCCAGCCTCACAGAAGCTAAGCTGGGACTACCTTGATTCCCCCTTTTCAGGAGGACAGGTGACCCACGTTGAGATGCCTCCTGCCTCTGTGCTACCTCCACCCAAACTGAGGCCTTTCAAAGGCTTAGGATTTTGTTTATACATCTTAGCCAAAATCACTAGCACAACATTTTCAGTGGAGCATGCTGATGTTTGCTGAGAAAACACTACAATACCTTTTCAGCCAAGGCATTATATTTCTTTCTGAGGTCAGCAGCAATTTTCTTCTCCTCTGCTAAAGCTCTCTCAATGTCTAACCGCTGCTGCCGGAGCTGGAGGGTGTTTAGGAAGAGTGCCTCGTCGCAGTCTGAGGAGGAAAGAGCCAAAGAACAGCTTAGTTCCATTATGACTGTACTATAGTTACTGGCTGGAGCTGGTAGCATCTCCTACTGTGCACATTGCCCAGTGTTCCTCTTAATAAGACCAGGGTTTTGGTCTTATGTTTGAGCTTTCTCAAACATAAATCCCGTGGGCCACATTCCTCCATGAGGTGGTGAATGTCTTGGA
Source organism: Chiroxiphia lanceolata (assembly GCF_009829145.1). Lineage (NCBI taxonomy): Eukaryota > Metazoa > Chordata > Aves > Passeriformes > Pipridae > Chiroxiphia > Chiroxiphia lanceolata. The sequence continues at coordinate 97,590,961 of NC_045638.1, read as the reverse complement.
TGGATCTTTTTTTCTTTACATTCAGTAAGTTTGTTTCCAGAAGTCAGATTAAATGCATCAAAGCCAACATTAAAGCCAAGTGCTCAAAAATTAGCTTTTTTAAGCAATACAGTCTCAGTAATTAATACATGTTACAGTTCAGTTATGTGAACACATAGTTTTTTATCCATAGCACCCTTCTCTATAAATTAAGAACTTGCTGTAGGATTCAGTTCTAGCTCTGTTTGTAAACGAAGCTGTGGTTCACAGGACCTCTTTCATTTGTTTCATGGTAAGGAAGACCTGCGAATTTCTATCTAACACTGTGATTTCAGTCATACTAATCAAGTGCATAATTATGCCCAAATCAGCAGGCAAAGTAATAAAAAACAGAGTCCAATAAAGGCAAAGAAAATGACACATGAAAAGACAAGTAATTTCCCTATTAAATTAGCAATTTGGACTTTTTAAATAAAAAGTAAAAATATTCATTTCTTCACAACATTTCATTGAAAAATGAGATGAATGAGGAGTTAATAAAAAATTCAATTTGTGGAAATGATATTAAAATCCAATTAAAAAAAAAAGTAAGGTGGACTGTTAGTAAGTTCTAACTTAAAAATGAAGCAGTGTTGTTACATGGTCATTGGCATATCAATTGAAGATTTTTTTAAAAAACAACACCCTAAATTAGTTAAACTCAGACAAAAGAAAAAGCAGGGGAGAAGTTTCTTGCCTTTTTTGAATGCACGGATGAAGAGGATTTTGCAAAGTAAAGCTCCCAACCTTTCAGATACCCTTAAGAGAGCAGCCTAGCAACAGGCAATTGCTGCATAAATCCACGAGGTGGTAACAAAGAGCTTCAATTAACAGCATGGTAGAGCCTCAGAACTTCCCTGAACAGGGAGGGATCCTGCTAGGCCAGGCAGGAGGTTTCAGAGAGCAGCTACAGCCTTGCTACAGCTCCACTCCTGACAGGAGCCTTTTTTCTCCACAAAACAGCCGTGATGGTGAGTGGTTCTTTACACAAAATAATTAATTCTTAGTGCTTACCTAAGTTTTATTTTTCCAAACTTTTTAATTACAGTACCCTATGCTACCAGCTGTTTCATTATCTTCACTGAGATTTCCTGGGAAAAAACGCTGCACTCAGGAGGGGCACACACATTCCAGCCCTTCACGGCTTTAATATGCAGTGAATAATGAAAAATTCTGTGTTTTCTTTTTAAATACACAATACTGTCCCTAAAGCTAAACAATTAGTCAATGCAAGGAAATAATGGCTTAAGTACCATCCGGGCAAACAGAGTCATCAAAGACTTCATCTTCAGATCCAGAATCTTCTTCATCAGGCTTCAAGTCAGACTCTTCATCCTCCCCTTCACTCTCATCTTCTTCATCTGAAAGAAAGAGACAGTAACGTTGGCTTGCAAAACACCTCCAGACCCACAGCTGTGCATTATGCCAATGTGCTGGTGAACATAATCCCAATAATCCATGAAAGATCATCCTGGTAATAGGTGAATCCAGGCACCTTGTGCCTATTGCATTGATCTGATGATTTCACAGAAAAGAAAAAAGAGGGGAAAAGAAAGAGGGAGAGAGATCACCTAGTAAAGGTAAAGGCACAGGTATATTTTTGGGACTTCAATAATGTTTCCTCTCTATACACGCCAGGAATTTAAAACTTGTGGGTTTATCATTCTACTACACAGATTAATCAATCACACAAAATATGGAGGCACAAATCTATTATAAAAGCATCACCATTGTCTGCACTTTTTGCTAATCCTGTCCCTCTTGAAATCAAAAGCCAAGTCAGGAAGAGCACAAGTATTTTAGCTCAGTACGGCTGCCTAGCTTTAACAGTGTAAAACTGAGTCACTAAGACAAATTAAATCCTTTTGTAATATGTTTAGTCCTGTGACTAATAGATGATTGCAGATTAGGTTTATGATCTCTCATCAGTCAATGGGCAGATTAAAGCAGAATGTCATGAGTGTGACAGACTAATAACTTATCCATAGCTCCCATTGGTACAGCATAGGAAGTACCTATTTAAAGCTTTGCCTCTTCTTTTTACCAATTATCAGTCATCAATATTGACTTACAGGAAGTAAACTGCAGGACCTATGATCAGACCAACTGTAGTCATGTTAGAAACTGAATCACAGCATTGTTATCATTCAGGATAGTTGCCATAGAACACCTTGTCAGTATACAAACAAATACGGGTAGATCTGATCTATGGGTTTTTGAACTGACTTGAGTGCTGCATGTACTCAGGGCCCCAGATAGAGTGAGAGACGTTTACTTGACCACACAGACATACATGTAACAAATCCATAAAACAAAAAGAACAGAATCTCCAACCTGCTTCTCTTCCTACTTCTCTTTTTTCCACACACTCGATTTTCTTCTTCAGAACCTTGGTCAGAAAATGGGCAAATTCATTGTCTTCTCCAAGGGATGCTTGGAAGTTGGCATAAAGAGCTTTCTTACATTCCCGAAGCTTTAAAATCTCACACTTTTTATCCTCCATTTGTGCAAGGTAGCTCTTCAATTCCAGCTAAAGAAACAAAAAAACCTACTTCAGTTAAAAGGTAAACCCATGTGTATGTATATATGATGCATCTGTGAAGATCTGGATATGCAAAACTCATCTTTCTCTCTTTAAACCCATGGTTCAACCAAGCAACACCTAGGAGTATGTTCTTAAAGTATGTGATTTGTCACTTATGCCACATCATGAAGTACCCATTAAAATGCAAACATTAAGATTATGAAAAGATTAAGTATTTGAAGTTAAAAGTGACCGTCCCAGGTTGATCATAAGAGTTTCTTGGTTTTCAAAATCTAGCACTAGACACTGCATCAGTGCTAAAATGAAGCAAAAGCATGCCACCATTTACTTTATGGCTTGCTTTTGTTTCAACCCGTGCATTAATGGTACTGTTAAATCTAGAGACACGTGGCCTATTTACTTGTATGGCCTCCTGTTCACTGATGAGGGCGTAAATTTGCTCCTGGAGAAAGTCCTCATGTTTCTCAAGTTTCTTCAGGATAAGCAGCTCTTCACAGCATGTGATGCAGCGCAGGTCAGCATTTTTCATCTGCACATCCATCTTCAGCTTCTTGTGCCGCAAAAGGCGAAGTTCAGCATCAAAGTTGATCACCAGCATGTTGATCTGGAGCACATCAGAGTCAAACAGGAAAAGTATTACGAGTGGAGCTAAACATGTAAATCTAGAGAAAGGAGCAGAAGGGTAAAATTCTCTCTGCCAAATCAACAACTCAATCAACTGGATTACTGAAGCACTTAGAAAGACAAAGTTACCCCCAGATGTTTCTTCGTTCTCAGTTCTATAGTAAAACAATCACTAGGGATTCACAGGAATCTTTCACTGCATTCCACTGCACCCTAGAAATATTTTACTCTTCAGAGAATACTTTACAGTAAGTCTGTGGTTTACAGTAGTTTATGTAGCAATAAATAAGTCTTCTGCCTTGACAGACCTCTTTTGGAATACCTGCCAGCTCTTCCTTAAACATTTACAGTTAAATCAGTACTAGCAGCTGCCAACGTTAACTTACATATATGTGACTGTCACAGGAGAATTTGGATATTCCCTCAAAACATTCATATGCATAAACACAAGAGTGTCTGTGTTGGAGAAGACTAAAGAATCGATGGCCCGTAGCAGAAGTTAGAGAAAAGATAGCAAGAAATGGAGCAAACGGGTGTACCTCTGGTACACTCCTCTCCATACCCTCCTAATTCTGACTTAGGGACATCCTGAATTTGAAGCAGTATGCTTGTGTTCACCAGCTTTGAACGGATTTTTCTTCCAAAGTTTATCAAATTGTAGCTTCCCCCACATCCTCACACTGAGTTCCAAAGCTTAGCTATTGTTGGGTAGGAAAACTACTTCCATTTGCATGTTTCAAGCTTTCTATGTGACCATTTCATTTGATATCTCTCTTTTTTTTAAGAGATGATTCCCACTCTCCTTGTCTATGCTATTCATAATTTTATTACATCTCTACCACTGTTTCAGTTGCTCTTTTTGCAGGCCAAAGATGTTTTATCCGTTTAGATGTACCTTTAAAAGAAGCTTTTCCATGACTAATCATTTTGGCTACTCTCTTTTGCATCTTTTCTAATCCTAAAAAATAGTTTTCGAGACCAAAGAGTTGGGACTACAGTTATTTAAGAGCTGAGAACATCATGAATCTACAAAGTTGTAGTGATGCTCCTTTTTTAACTCTTTGTAATTTTTCAAGTACTGTCTAATATTTTACGTGGGGTTTTTTGCCCATAGTTTCACAGAACAATCAATAAGAAATCTAAGATGTGTTTTTCAAGTAATAATAGCCCACAGGTCATAGTTATGGATTTATAGTGATTTACACTGCAAATTTGCCACAGATATAATTTTTTGAACTTCAGAAAGGTAATAGCTGCAATCCTGAGAAAAAAAGGGCTTTGGTTTTGTTTCTGATCCAGTGGCCTCGTTTAATCTGACAAAAATAGCTTTTGATTTCCTACCTTTTTAATCAAGGTCTCCTGGAAGTATAGATTTTTTATCTTCTCCCTCTTTAAAATTTCCAGTTCTATTTCTGTTGGCTTTGCTTTCTCAGTCTCAAACACCTTCTGCTGCTCTGTGCCCACAGATGATGCTGTGTTCACTGGGTGTGTATCTGCAGCCTGTGCCATGGGGTCAGTCTCCTCCACTGAAGGAGCTGGAAAAAACCCACGTCTAAATGCACGAAACGAGGCAGACCCTTCCAATTGTTCCTGGGGCTTTGCCTTGGCCAGCTCCTCTTTGAACCTCTGGAGGATGTCACTGTTGCACTCAAATTTTTTTTCAGGGACCTCATCTGGGTGTAGCTGAGGGATCAGGGGAACAGGGAGACGTTCTGACAAATCCAAGGTTGCCTGTATGGATTTCAACTCCTTCACTAAACACTTGATTTCATCAATAATAGAAACCTTGAGGTCCCGCAAAGACACGATCTCTTTGTTCATATTCGCTTTCTTCCTATGGATCTGCAATGGAAAAACAATTTTAGTAGGATTCCCCAGGAATACTTACATAATAAGAAATCTTCCTCAACACAAGAAGGCTAACATTATCCTGGATTGTGTTAGGGAGTATTGCCACAGGTCAAGAGACGTGACCCCTCGTCAGCATGGCAAGGTCACATTTGGAGTTCTGTGTCCAGTTCTGGGCTCCCCAGTACAAGAGAGAAACAGTGCTACTGGAGACAGTCCAGTGAAGGGCCACTAAGATGATCAGGGAACTGGAGCATCTCTTCTCTGAGGAAAGGCTGAGAGAGCAAGGACTGTTCAGCATGGAGAAGAGAAGGCTTGGGGTGGATGTCATCAATGTATATAAATACCTGAAGGAAGCATGCAAAGAGGATGGAGCCAGGCTCTTTTAAGTGGTGCCCAATGACTGGCTAGAGGAGATGGGCACAAACTCAAACCCAAGTGGTTCCCTCTGAACATCAGGAAACACTTTTTTACTGTGAGGGTAACTGAACACTGGCACAGATTGCCTAGTGAGGTTGCAGGGTCTCAATCCTTGGAGATATTGGAAAGCCATTAGGACATGGTCCTGGGCAACCTCCTCTGTATAGTCTTGTTTGAGCAGAGGGTTTGGACTAGATTACCATCAGAAGCATCTTCCTACTTCTGTCATTCTGCAATAAGGAGATGCTGTATTAGTTGACCCTTTTGACATGAAATAATAATTGAATGTGATCTATCATTAACAGATTTGGCAAAAACCTCTCTGATCTTTATAACAGAAAATAAGCCTATACACCACCTACCTGAAGTAACTGGAAATCTTCATCTATACAAACCCGGAATTTATGAAAAGAATTGTTTCCTTTGTTTGTATTGCTTGTCCTAATGAGTTAGGTTAATCACTGGGTATCTGGTAGCATCAGCACTACAATGAAGTGCTGAAGCCCAAGCATGAGACTAAAGTGATCCAAAAGACCCCCTGTGACTGTAGCATTGATTCTATAATGCTTAGACCTCACTGTCAAAGTCATCCAGCACACAGGGTGCCTGAGATCAGGCAACACGTTCATGAGGATAAGGCTGGAGAAGACTCAAGGCCACTTCACCAGGCAAAGAGAAACCATGCAGCAAAGAGGCTCCTCTGTCACTAAGCAGGGCAAGAAAGAAGCCTTCCTACCAAAAAGTAACTAGGCAGTTCCAAGTGCAATAGATGTATTTCTTCACTGTTCTTTTAGATAAAGAAATGTGTCACTATTTGCACTCCAACAAAATAAAATGAAAAACAGTTCCTATGAGAAAGACTGGGAGAAAGAAGTCACAAGGAAAGCAGCAAAGATACTGCACAACACTTGTGCTTATTGTGTATTTGTGGTTAAAAGATGTGTGGTAGCTGTAGGAGTCCTATCGCAGCAAGGTGGCTCCAAAAGACCTGATTTCTCAGGAAGATTCTAGAATCAGTGATAGCCAAAGTGCAAATATGGGGAGGCCACACTAGAAACACTCATCCTTGCTCACATCTCTGTTTTTGGAAAGGTATTTCATGGGGGGGATGTATTTAGCTCAGTGTTTTGCTACATGATAAGACTTTCTGAAGAATTCAAAAAGACGTCTGTTCCTACTGAAATACTAGTAAAGGTAAATTCTCTTTCTCATTTATAATGAGCCATCTGAAGATTATCCTGGATTGAAGGTGAAGCACTAACAGTTCACAAGAAAAAGGCTGATTTGTAACTGAAGCTGACTCAACACAGCAGTCTGTCCTTCAAGGCTTCTTCCTACATCCACTTTGATTTCCTTTCAAAAAATTTCTTCAGTGACTAATACACTATCCTCCCTTCCCCCTCCACCAAAAAAGGGGAAATATACACAGCAACGAAGCAGTTTACATACCAACTCTTTCAGGGATGAAAGCTGCATCATCTTCTTCTCAGTGTTCACATACTTGTGTTCAGGGAGTTTGTAGTCAGAGGCAGTCTTGAGCTGATAACATCCCATATTCTCCCGTTCTTCTTTGATCTCCTCAGCATCTTTGGGATTCTCATAGTCATTGCGAGGTTTGCTCTTGTATCTGGTAGGTACAAAATAAAGCTGAACTTTAAGACAGAGAGCATACAGATGAACAAACAGGATGATTTCACACCTTCTGATTTGTGCAGCAAGGAAAGCGAAAGAGGGATCAAGAATGATAAGCCTCTTTCACAAAAGGATGGCTACTTTGGCAAGAATATCCTTGCACACTTGAAAGAAAACCTCAGATTATTTTTTTTTTCCCCTAAGAATTCTTAAAACATAGTTCTGTTATGGGACAGTTTAAACCTTCACACTCGGACTGAGTTCTGGGTTAAGTAAGTACATGCTGCTCTCAATTTCAGGGAGCCATGTGTCAACAGTCTACCAGCCTGTAGCACAGAATACCTTATCCTGCTCTATATTGTTAAACACTCGATAACCTTAAAAGCCTTGTATTCTGACTCACATTGGTCCCATTCCCTTTTATTCATCTCTTAATGAAGAACTTCTGTACTTCCATGAACATAGAATCATAGAATGGTTGGGGTTGGAAGGAACCTTAATGATCATCTAGTTCCAATCCTCGTGCCATAGGCAAGGGTACCTTCCACCAGGTTGCTCAAAGCCCCATCCGACCTGGCCTTGAAAAAAAATCATTCAAAGATGTTACTTAGGTTACACATTAGGAAAAGGTTTTTCACCCAGAGGGTGGTTGAGCACTGGATCAGGCTCCTCAGAGAAATAGTCACAGCACCAAGCCTGACAAAGTTCAGTAAGCATTTGGACAATGCTCTCAGGCACATGGTGTGATTCTTGGGGCAGTCCTGTGCACGGCCAGGAGCTGGATGTCAGTGATCCTTGTGGCTCCCTTCCAACTCAGGATATTCCATGATTCTGTGAAATATGCCACCCTTTCTTGCCTCTCAAGATAAAGATCATCATGGAGCATGAAGGCCTATTACAAACACTGACATAATGGCTGTAATATTCACACCAGTGACCTAACCCACCTGTTACAGTATCTGCTCCATGTGGTGCTGACAGGATTAACCGAGAGTTGACTGTAATGGCCTAGGTGTCTCTCAGTCATGATCAATTTAGACATATTTTACTACCTAGCTGAATTCAAATTTGTTAATAGCTTAGAAGAACCATAGAAACTAACTGAAATATTTTAATGCTCTCTTGAGACTCAGAGATACATGAACATTCATCTATTTTAATTACAGCCTTTAGGAATATAAAAACCTAAGCAGAGAGATTATAGTGCCATATGACAGCTATATAGCATTACTTGATCTCAGACAAGAAGCACAACTAAAAGGGCACAGAGACCAGTTCAAAACTCACAATTCATCCCACTGTGCCTTCCTCTTTATGATCTTGGCTTTAATTTTGTCAGATTTCTCAACAATTCTTCTGATTTTCTCACGTTTCATTTCTATATAACGTGCAGTTGGCTTTTGGACCTCTGGCATCTTCAGCTCTTCAGCCTCATCCACAAAAATTCTAATATCTGGACCAAAAAATAACTATGTGAAGTTATAAATACCATGCAGCACAGTGCCGTCCCAACTACTGGAAAGCCCCTGGGACAACTCCTGTAGAGCTGATGTAAATCAGTATAGTTACAGTGTAGTGGAGGTTCTGAAAGTATTCAGGTTCTTTGACCTGGCTCTTAGTCACATTCTACCCATGGGGTTGATAGACAATTTGCAACATTGACCTAAACGTGGAAAACTATGTATGAGTGTTACTATGTATGTAGGTACTGAAAAAATACCACACTACATTTCTTTACCTGCGTTTACACTTATTTCTTTAGCTTGGACTCATGGAAACAAACTGAGGTGAAAGACAGAAATCATATTACTGCAACACGTAAATAGTTATCATTACCACTATGTATATGCCTTTTCTCTGTGGTGATCTCCATTTTTTTTGCTGCTTCTGCCTGTTTAAGTGCTCTCCACTTGTCTTTAAGTACTTTCCACTTGCTGCCCACTTGTTCCTTATCTTGGCTGTATTTCTCAGTCACTGGTAGAAGTTTGTAGGTGGAAATCTGATGATTGCTTTGAATAGCATGAACAACAACAGTAAATTCTAGTGAGTCCCGAAACCTGAAAAGCCAAAATAGAAAAAACTGTCAGTAAAAATTTAGTCAGTAGGCACAAGATACCACTTTGCCTTGACCAAAAGGACATGAATAGTGTAGTTTACTTATTGCATATGCAATCATTACACAAAAATTCAGAAGTCATAAGTAATATTTAAGTGCTGTAAGTAATATAGCATATGCTATTACAGCATAACATCTGACACTATCTATTGACATTTATCCAACCTAGGAATGGAGACGCTCAAGAATAAATATATTAAGACCTCTCCTAATATTGAAACTTACACCAGGTTCTTCATGAGAATAACTTTCATCTTCCATTAAGGAATTATTAAAAACATGTTCATTCAAGCCTTTTCCCCAGTCCTCTGTGTGCCTAAGGTGTCTTTTTTATTGTGTATTATTTATATTGTGTATTTATTTTTAGGAATTCATCTTTTGCTAGATACTTAGATTTACAAAAAGCAACCCCAAATGCACCTCATGTTTAAACTTGTGTTCTTGAGAAAGTTTTTGCATACCTTTAAATTGTAGAGAGAACACTGTGTTAGCAATGACACTAAAATATCTGACGGACATGCAACATGCCTGAAAAACAGGCGTTCATTTCACAGGTTGTTCTTTAACATTTCAATAACAGTTCTGGGCTCTTACTGAACTTAGAGGTAAAACTCCAGGCAAACAGTCTCAACCAGCTTTCTTGATATAGAAGTGAATAAGAATGAAGCTATTTCTTTCATTTGACTATCTGAATTTTTATCAAAGATTCAAAAGAACTAATTTCACACAAATATCAATATGTACTTTCATATATGTTCCAAATAAAGTAAGAACAGAATCAGAACAGAACAGATGAAATATTGACTATATGAGGGAGAAAAAACATCACATTCTTTTTCCTTGTTGGAGGCACAACTTCATAAACAATAAGTCCCATGCAAGGTCAGAGGGAGAAGTAAAAGTGGTACTTACTGTTTTTGTAGCTTCTGCAGTCCAATCAACTGTTTCTCATGCTCCCAAGCCAGCTCCTTTTGCACTGACTGGATTCTCTGTGCTTTCTGTCTATCCAGCTCCTCAAAGATCCTATGGTCCATCTCATACTCCTGCAGAAAGATGGAAAACCCAGCATCACATTATCTTGGCTACTAGGTTTTGATAATAAATATTTTTGCCCAGGTACTTTAGTTCCATGCACATCAACACAATCCTTTATTTCAGAAGCTACTTGGATCTGTACAGAGAACCACATTTTTCTCCTATACTTCTTAATTGGCACAAATCATCAGCGGTGATTCAGAAGTTCCAGCAACTTAATCCAAAGGGTTGGACATCTTTGGCCCCAACATGATGGGCAGCAACATTTTAGAAGAAGGGGCCTCTAAAGTTAGATGGCACTCATAAAACCCAGATGTACCTCTCTGCGCAGCTGCATGTGCTTGGGCAACTCCTGATTCTTTTGAAGGAGAAAAACAAAGTCATGTCTCAGTGCAATTATCTCCTGTCTTTTCTTATTTTTCTTTTCTTCAGCTTCCTTCATTATCCGTTCAGACTCCTTTTTCTGCTTAACTTCCTCAATACTGAAAATGAATGAAAAAGGAAATAGTGTTATCTTAATGAAAGAGAGGAAAGATTACAGTTTATGTGACCTTTTAGATTTCCTTGACAGCCTTCAATTCCCAGTGAACTAAATGACTCTTACTGTAACTTAGAAAGGAATCATCTTCCTTCATATCTGTACATTCCTAGCATCAAGGGGCTTTGACCCTGTAGCCTGAAGTTAAGTATGTCCCACAGTAAGTATCATATTTGAATTACTGCCACAGAAAAGTATGGAGGGAAAGCATGAAAAAACTTTTTGTATAACAAAGAAATGACCCAAATTCAGATCAACAACTCTCTCCTCTAAGTAGGATAAAAGAAATATGTGGTGTGAGGAAAGAGCTACCAACACTTGAAAATCTCTTTCATCATTATCTAAGCATCTCTTACTTGTAGGCATCAGGATCTTCAATGTCTTCAGCAGCTTTCTCCTTCTCAAGACCAATCTGGAATAAAAATGTTGTCTTGTCTTTAAACAAGCAATAATAGCTTCAACAGACAATAAGGCTTTTATAAACATTAAGACAGAGCTCCCATTGCCTCTCACAAAACCAAAAGAAATCTTCATGTTCAATATTACTATATGGGCCTTAAATATCAGGTTTTAATGTTTCAAGAAGAAAAAGCAATGAAGCTGGCTTTTATATGTAAAAGAACTAATGAAACACAATTCTTAGGGACAGAGAACACAAATCCTATATCCTCCCCATCAACATTAACCATTTACATCATTGCTTGTCCTAACTTCACTCTGCCCCATAACATCTTTAGTTCTCCCAGACCCAATTCTCGTCTCCCCTCACTGGCACATTGACAAGAGTCAACATATCCTGGGCTAATTCCAAGTAACATGTGTAATTAATCTGGTTTGCTTTTGCTGACTGCTTAATGGGTTCACAATTATTAGCTGTGAAGTATGACAGATGGATGGACACTGCATTGCACAAGCCTCATTTCCCTAGGCAATTATGCTCTAAAAAAAGAGGGGGCCTATCACCCAACAATTTAGTTGTACTAAATTGATCTGTAATTTAACTCAATTAGCTTCAGATGATTTGTATTTCATTCTCTAAGAATCTCATTTAGTTTAATGAAGATAGAATTTCTAAAATCTTCCACATGACTTAAAATTAGAACAGATACTTAATGAAAATATACTTTGAAAAGGGAAAAACTCTATTAGGATGGTCATTAAGCAATGTTGCTAGCCTGAACAATAGAAATTGACCATAAGGATCTTTATATAGACCTACTTACATATTCAAAATTATAAAACTGCATATATGCTTTATAATTGTATATTAATCACTTCTTGTAGTACTGGAGCTAGCAATACTCTGATATCAAAGGTTCCAATCATTCACTTATAGAAAATAACTCCGAGTCTATTCTCAGTGCTGTATGTTCTTGTGATACTGGTAAAGAATTCCAACTAATCATGAACAATGTGGCTGAATGACCAAAATCACAATTTCCTCTGTCTCCATTGTCAAGCACCCTTCAAAATGTAGTTACCAACTAGTATTAACAGTATTTAAAAGTTGAATTTGTTCTATGGTGACACTTTCAGGATTTTTAAACTGCACTCAATGTATATCTACTGGAATATTAATTGCATGAAAGCACTTCTTTACTCAACAGGTCTCATTGCTTCTTTCAAGCTATATTTATTTAATTCAGATTTTCTAGGGATTTTTTAAAAATTCAATAAAGTCTGGACATTTTCAGTGGGGGAATTGACATCTCTTTTTTTGTGTATTATCAATACAACTGTTATTCCAGTGTCATCCGTTCAAATGTGCTAGAGATGATGAGCTCTGCAGTGATTACAGGACACCTGTAAACTCATTACTGTGAATGCTGTCCAAGAGTGAAAAAGCAACAGGATCAGCATCATGCTGTGCTATTTTGCAAGTGTAAAAAAGCCAACTTGTGAATTTTAGATGAATGGTACTAGATGCATGGAGAAACTACACATTTGGTATTCTCCAACATTATTTCTAGAATCCCCATCCAGAGCAGAATCATACTTTACAGGAATTAAACCTAAGAAAGTAAGAAGTATGACAAATCCTTGTGGTCCTTGCATTCTGGGAATTTTCATGATTACACCTCTGAGTGGGAAAACACTGGTAGAATATTACATATGAACAACATATACAATGTTTATTTAGAGAAAAACAAAAAACATTGAGAAGGAACAATACAGTCATAGTGCCTGTTTATTAGGGAACATTTTGCAAGAACTATTCTTCTAAATTGTTTGGAAAACCTCAGCTTTTGCTATGAAAGACCTATGATGTCAAATAATTGAACTTTGTTTTGCCCATCTACAGTACTTTCATACCAAAGAGGCCTAATTTAATGAAAGGGGGTAGCAACTTACCCTTGGAAAGGGGATTTCGGCTTTTCGCTCTAGGGGAACATCCTCCGTTGACAAGATGTCGAATGTAAAAATGTTTCCATCTCCACCACAGGTAATCAGAAACCTATCATCATAGCTAGAACAGATCCCCTGGATCTGGCCATCATCATTGTCATGTACATTGAGGGACCAGTATTTCTTCAGGGTATTCACTGAGAGGTCTTTCTTAGGGAGAGGATAAACACGCAGTGAGCCATCCTGCATCCCAAAAAACATCAGTGGACTGCTGGCACTGTCAAATAAGCAACGAGAAACAGAATAGCAGACAATTTGTAACAAGTAAGCTCAAAACATGATACTTGAAAAGAGCTAATCTAGGTTAATAAAAGTCACTTTCCCAAGTTTGGAAGCTGAGCGCAAAGTATTTGGATCATTTAAAGTACGTGTGATTCTGCTATAAAATTTTTTTCAGCTAACTGGTTGCTCAGGAATGTTCAAACATTTGCTATGCATCACGGAACTAGACTCAACCCTGAGTTGGACAGTGTAGCAGACACCAAGTTAAAAGCTAGAAAAGCAGCTTTTCCTCCCTGCTCCCAATTTAGTACAGATGGTGGTGAATGCAGCCAGCAGTACATTAATGCCTAACTAAAACTGCCTCCTTTGATGCAGAACATGCCTAGTCTTACAGGGAACCTAATTCTGGGAGTCTGAAAAGAATCCACTCTTTTTATTCATACAGTTCACAGACGTCCAGAGAAGCCTATATTCTTCACACAAAAGGGATGGACTGACCCCTCTGTGTTCTCCTTGAGGGCTCTTTGCTAACTATGAAAAAGAACTGCTGTTCTAGGGATCACTGTATGGAGGGACTTCTAATGGGTCACCTGGGGTTCTACAATCTAGGGTGTTTGAGTCCTAATCAGTACTTAATTAAAAATCAGACTTTTTCATCTTTGAAGGGCTTTTTAAATTATTCTCTCAGACACAAGACTCAGCTACGTCTATTAGGAATTTTAAGTGAAACTCAATGCCAGGAAAACCAGAGAGAGTTCCTGCATACTAGAGTTGAGCCACAATTAAAAAGGGACTAAGGAGTGTACACTCCTCCCTTCCAAGTTCAATTTCATCAAGCTTTATCACAGAGCTATCTGTTACATTACAGTGTTTTACCAGAAGGAGATTTGGTGAATGGGATTGTTGTCGGTGTCCGCAATAGGAATCACTTCAAAGGGTTCATCTTTCCTGTTTTCAGGGTCTTCTTCATGATCATGTGAGAATTCACAATGATAGAGAAATCCTGAGTCATACCCACCCTGAAGAAGAGGACCATAAAGAAAAGGTGACAAAAGAAAACTGAAGCAGCTCACCAGGTAAATGAAATTTTCAGAATGATTCTATGATACATTTGAAAATGTTACTTCCAAACACCTAAAGATCCTATTTATCCACAGACAAAAATCTGTCATGATCACTGGCATTACAAGCCATTCTACCAATATGTTAAGATTCTATCCTCTGCCTGTGAGGGAACAGCTTGGTCTTTGTGCCCATTCAAGCATCACCAACAGCGATACCTATTGGAAATTTACCAAACAAGCTGAATTGGAGTGACACTGCTGGTTTATTTCACAAAACCCACAGAAACTATTAAGTATGAAGGGAATTCAATGTCCTAGAGATGACAGGTTTCAAAAAGTCAGGTTTTTTATAAGGCAGTCATATGTGAAGGGAAGGTTGTCACATCATGCAATCCCATCAACACAAAGTAAAAACTGATTTACCAAGGAAAGCCAAAATTTTCCTGGTGTTGAATAAAAACCACAGAGGATGGGACTGGGTTCCTCTGGTATATAGAGAGGTGGCAATGGCTCTTCTTCGGGTTCCTTTTCAGGTTCTTGTTCTATCTCAAGTCCCATCTCCTTTTGCTCCTTTATCCATTGAAGCCTTGCCCTCTCCTTCTCTTTCTTTTTTTCCTCTCTCCGTGCAATCTCCTCTTCCAGCTATTACAACAAGCAGAGAAACACAGAGATATGAAACTACGGCACTGCATGCATCACTGACTGAAGGAGTCACAAATATAATCCAAGGTGGTCCTGGCATTATACATATGGAATATCTAGAGAAATCTCTTTTCTGTCAGCTAAGCAGAGATCAACCAGACTTCATGGGACTCTTCAGTGGAATGCCCCATTTCCCTTCTCTAAAGTATTTTAACTCATGGTCCTTTGAAACAGAAATAATTCTGTATGAGAAGCAGACTTCAACATGTCCTCAGAGAGATTATTCCAAATATTCACCACTATGCATACTCCTTCTGCAGAACTCCTAAGTCCTGTCCTCTGCCTGCTCAGAAGAAAGAAAAGTACTAGAAAGTTGAACTCAAATTCCGAAGACCTAGTGCATCACTGATGTAGAGAAAAAGAGAAAAGTAATGGACTTTACTTTTTCTTAACAACGAAGGGAAGATGTGCATAGTTATCAAATCTTATAAACTCCTTTTCCATTCAAGCCTACTGTAGCATAAACAAGTATCATTTTCTAAAACAGGATCTTCCTAAGAAGATATTAGATAGCAAATCATAATGAAAGGTCTGGAAGGGATCTCAAAAGAACATTGTTTTTCCCAAAAGCCCAAATCAGCAAAGCCTTAAATATTATCAGCTGATGTTTGTCTGATTTACCTTTTTAAAATCTCCTGCTCTGGGGACTCTACAGTCTAGGAAAACTAATTCAGTGCTTCACCACCCTTACTGTGAGAAATCTTCCCTTGCATCTTATCTAAAACATCTTTGTTGTAACTTATTAATTACTGATATATTTCTAGAGGAAAATTAGAGCAATTAATATTCTTTTTCTCTGCAGAAACCTTTTCAATTTTAAAGATTTATAGTGTCTCTCAACAATATTCTTCTCCTTAGATTAAAAAAAACCACTCAAAAACCCCTAAAAAGCAAACCCCAACAAAACTCCACAGACATTCTTTTAATCTTTCCTTTCATATGTATGCTTTGTGATCATTCTTGTAGATCTTCCCGGGAAAAAAAACCAAGAAATCTTCTCCTGAATACTGACTTCTTCCAAGTTATAACATGAAATGAAGCTTTGCCTGACATTCAATAATACAGCACTTTCAGTATGATGTATGTTCTATTTGAATAAACAAACAACAACTTCTAACTTTAATGCTGAAGCACAGCCACAAATGGACTTTACCTAGCCTTCCCTTTCAAAAGCTTAGCAAAAATCCGATGATGCAATACAGGGACTAGAAACCTTTTTGGGTAGTTTTTTCCTCTGGTACAACAAAGAACATGAAATTCTGCCACAGGAGAGTTTTTTACCTTGATTCGGGATTTGATACTATAAAAATGGAAGTATTGCATCGGCAGGTTTTTTATTTGATAGGTGGACACTGTATCCTGTTCCCCAGGGAGAGGGGCAGGAACCTGGACAGCAAAGCCATTCTCACAAAGGATGAGCAGTGTGCTCTTCTCCTGTATAAAAACACAAAAAATACAAATATAGGGCAGATGTATATATGAAATCAAGACTTATGAGAAAAAAAGTTAGTTAGCAGATGCATAGATACAAAGCCAAACTCCAGCCACTCTTAACTGTGCTCTTATTTAAATGGACACTTTTAAGTAGACATCAGAAATCAGTGAGCTTCTTTTATGCTATACGTGCTAGGGAAAGCTGAGGAATTGAAGAAGTCTTTGCCATGTACAAAGCAGTTATAATTCTGACATTGCTTAGCTTGGAAGCACCATGACGATATTTCGGGTGTTTGCTTAAATTAAAAGATAGATCTGACCCAACAGTTAGGAGCTGAGGTTTTGGGTTGATAATTGCATGAAATATCATATGTTTCTATACTAAATAAATCCTTTATATCTTCAAGACTTGGCTCAGAGTTTTGCCAAATGCTATCTAGCTTTGAGTTTGTTTGTTCTTTGATAATACATGCCAAGTCCTTTAAAATGTAAAAGTTAGGAAGAATAGGTGAGGGTAATAATTATTTAGAGTTTTGAGATTTTAAAAGACAAGTGTGTGTTTAGTTTCAATGTGGAGAACAGAGAGATAGGTTTATTTTATTTGATCCACTACTAAAAATGTGCAAAAAGGGCATATTAGAGTTGCTATGGAAACCTTAACCAGGACTGATATGGTTCTTCTTTCTATAAGATCTCAGTTTAAAAATGCATTCATTAAATGTAATGTATTTAATTACCAAGGTGCTTTTTAAAACACAAAAATAAGTAGTGTACCACTCAGATGCTTGTACTATGTTTAGCAGGTGTTCAGATCTAGCAATGGAGACCTGACACTGGTACACAAAACTACTCAGTCAGAATCTAACATATCCGAGATACAACAGGTGCTTTTTTAGTAAGTAGGAGTACCTCGTCTTGAAGGAAAGGGCTCAAAATGCAACTGTCATATTGAGATCTGTCACACCAGCAGTAAGACAGAATTTATACCAGTCCTTTTGCCAGCACAGTCTTCAGAAGTTGCAATGAACAAGCAGTAATACCAACACCTTGCCACTGTGCACCTGTATAGTGTATCTTGTCAGCATCTAAGTATAATGAACAGTCTCTTCTCTAAATAAGGATACTGGACCAACCAAAATTTCAGATGTTACCCTAACCCCACAATACTTTTTAAATATTAGCAAGAATCTATTTGGATATGTCCCTGATATGCTTCGAACACAGAATGTGAATTCCAAGAAGCATCCAAAATCTTTCTTAATGTGGTCCAAAAGCTTTGCAAAAGCCTGTTTTAACATGGGCAGGAGTCACAGGCAGTAACACTCAAATAACCTCTTTTGTTAAAGAAGACTAAGACCTTCCGAAAGATAAGGAACAAGATTGTTTCTTCAAGGCAGGAGCTCAAAAAGCATAGCAAAATCTTGTGGTTTGCATTATCCAAGGTCCAAAATACATCCAAAATGTCTGAACCAGTGATACTGCTACACAGAATCTATCTTTCATGTTGAAGCAGCATGACGAACAAAGCAGCAAAATATCTTTTGCATTTTCTATAGAGAACACAGCTAGAGTCATGGATCTTCATCTATTTTCATTGCAAGTTCTTTTCAAAATTATATTTTAACACTGTAGGGAAGGAAAGAAAGCAAACATGCAATACTCACATGAGAAGGTGGAGACCACTGTAATGCCTGTACAGGCCCAGGGACACAGATAAATCCAATTGGCTTGTATTCAACTTTAGCAGCAAAAAAGAAAACTGTTTTGTCTTTACTCTGAAGGAAAAAAAATAAAAAACAAAAATAAAGATGACAACTGAATCAAAGCTGACCAAAAATTCAAAAGACTGTAAGCACTTTGTGATAGAAACACATACTTCAAATTTTTTTGTTGGTACTTAGAATTGGATTCCCATGATGATT
Source organism: Chiroxiphia lanceolata (assembly GCF_009829145.1). Classification (NCBI taxonomy): domain Eukaryota; kingdom Metazoa; phylum Chordata; class Aves; order Passeriformes; family Pipridae; genus Chiroxiphia; species Chiroxiphia lanceolata. The sequence continues at coordinate 97,572,435 of NC_045638.1, read as the reverse complement.
ACTGTGAGGAAATAAAAATTCTGCCCACATTGCTCCAGGGCCATGAATGCACCCATAGCCCTTAATTGCTCTCATGGGCCTTCTCTGGCATCCCCAGTCATGTGCTTTCTGGCCATTGCTCTGGGAGTTCCTTTAAAGCTCAGGCTCAGGCCCGATTTTTCAGATAAGGCAGCACAAGCTGATTTCCCCAGATAACAAGAAAATCCAGAACTGGTGCATAGCATAATTCATGGCAGCTTAAATCCTACATTAAGTGAAATGCATGGCAATTCAGCTCAAGGAACATGTAACTGCAAATGCACTGCTCATGGCTGAGGACCAGCTTTTAAAAAGAGAGACCACATTAACTTGAAATCATCTCAAAGACTACCAGGCATGCTGACAAACCGACTGGCTGACCCTGTGGTAAGGCCAAGCAGTACTGGGTAGCAGCTGGAGTGCTGCCAAGGTGGTGTATAAAAGGACTTGCTTTTACTAATTCCAAGATCCTACTAAACTAATTCCAAAATGAACCAAATCCATCTTCAAAGGGGATTACAGAATTCACACTAAACAGTCCAGTAATTCACAAAATGAATTGTGTGAATTGCATGGTTGCTTTCCTTCAGAAAAACAGATGTGAGTGCAAACAGATCCTTCTCCCAGCAGTGCAGAGGACTACAACAAGCAATCCACAGCAGTAACAGAAGTATAACAAGTATAACTGCATTGTCGGTGAACAAACTTCACCTTATCTCTTTAAACAATCTCTACAGTTTTGGCTTAATAAAAATAACCAAAAGAAATTATACAAACCCCTGTGGCAAACACATCTCCATTTCGTTCATATGCCAAGGCTGTAACTGCAGCAGAATGAGGTTTGAAAGCCTGTTTCAGATTTATCTCTGCCTTCTCTGTACTGGCCTGTTCTGCACGACCAGGCAGTAGTTTGGGATCATAAACTTCAATTATGCGGACAACACCATCTTCAAACCCCACAGCAACTAGACCTCCTGCAGGATTTACCTTTAAGTGAAATGAAGAAAAAAAAATCACAGTGTACATCTGAGACCTTAGAAGAATCCATATGGCACATGCTCTTGTGTTTATCTGTAACTCATCTTACATACAAGTGCTGCTGAAGCACAAAGAACATTTCATACATGGGAAATGTTGTTTATTCTCTCTAATATGCTACTATAAAGGAAGGGAGAGGATTGGGAGTTATTTTTTGGGTTGGGTTGTGTTTTGGTTTTTTTTAACTGGTAACGTCATTGAGACTGGAAGTATTAATGAGGATGTGGTTGTAATGTCTGAAGAAGAGGTAATTCATACTGACATCAAGATATATCAGTAGCTTCTTACGGAAAAGAGTTGTAACTCAAAATGGAAGTATTATAGTACCCTGAATATAATATTGAGTATCAAATATAGGTATGATTTTTGAAGAGGTGAGGGGACGGGCGTGGGTCTGGCTGACTCCATGTAAAGTACAAGTGTCAACAGGGACAGCTACTTGAGATGGAAAATAGGAGTTTTTACCATAAGTCCTGTAGGTAAGCCAATTGCTACCAATTAAGACATTTGAATTGTGAGAGAGAAGGATTAGCAGAAACAGGCCTGTGTTTTAGCTGGATATAGCTGGACTTGCAGATTTAGCTGATATTAGCCATACATGATAGTGCCTTAAAGTCATTTACAAGCTGAGCCAGCTCCAGACATGGCACACTAGAAATGAGACCAGACATAGAATTGCTGTATGAAGAGGTAAATGTAAATGGATAGGTTTTATCCATTTGTCCAGATCCTGCTGAATGGCAGCACAACCCTTTGGAGTATCAGCCATTCCTCTTGATCTTGTATCATCTGCAAAGTTGTTAAGGGTGCATTCTGTTCCAGAGTCCAGGTAACTAATGAAGAATACTGGCACCCATAATGACCCCTAGGGAACACTGCTAAAGACTTGTCTCTAGCTGGATTTTGTGCTACTGATGCACCCCTTGGGGCCTGGCTATTTAGGCAGTTTTAAATCCATGTCACTGTTCACTTATCTAACATGTACATTGCTAGTGTGCCTATGAGGACATTATGGTATACAGATGCTCCAAAGTATGCTGGATTAAATTTTCTTAGATTAATAGCACAGATTTTCAGATACATTTGAGCACCTTAAGCTGGGTGTAAGTATCTAATGGGATTTTAAATGCAGTTAGGTAGACTAAGTACCCTTTGTTTCTCAGACTGTGTTTGGTAATAACTTTCATAGAACTGAGTCAGTTTTGTGATGCTGTACAATTTATTGTGGCAGACAGCTTACCTCTTGAACGTATAGGTCATCACCTAACAGCATCCCAGAAAGGCTGCATGGCCAGAATTGTATTTAAAAAGCACTCTCCCAGCGTAACCCTCACCTTAGAAATTCAAGTAAGTACTTTCCTCCTAAACTTGCTTATAATTAATCCACCAGGCTTGCTACATTTCCTCAAGAACATAACTAGACACTATTTTAATTAAAATTAGCAAATATGTCTAAAAGCGATAGACTCCACACTCCACAAATGATCAGTTCTGGCAACAGTTTTTTATGATTTATCTCCAAATGTTTGTGGATTGTCTGGGCTGTCATTTCAAAATGTGTTGACTAACTCGTGTTAATTGACAATTACCCTGCGTGGGTTAAATAGAAGCTGTCAGTCTACAAACTAAGACTACTTTGCAGACTGCACACTGACATCTGATTTTACAATCTCAGGAAAACACAAAGTAGGATACGTGATAATCCATAGTAAAGCCAAACTGTACACATACTATATACGTACATACTACTCCACAAAATTATATACATACTACTACAGTACATTCCACCATAGCCTAACAGTGACCTCTTTTATGTCTTGTTTGGTGAGCAGCTTTCTTGATGCTGGCAGGCTCATAGGCCCCTTTATGAATTTTTGTTAATATGCTAGCAAAAACTCACAACGTATGGTGCCCATGTCAGTGCTGTTCCTCCTTGTTTAAACTTAATTTCACTCAGTTCAATGTGGCTGCTGAAATCATAGATACGCACTGACCCTGTGTGGAAATAAGACAGTAAGAATTTCTTTCTTGCAATATCACTTACTGTATAACTTACAGGATTTATGGAGAACTGTCTATTTATTTGAATTAAAATCTGGATAGAATGTATTTTTTCTCTTTTGAGTAACAAAATGCCTGCCTGGACAGACATGACTGATGGTTACAGAGTACTACAGGTAGCACGGTGTTCATGAAGAAAACATATTCTTTCTTCGCTCTTTAACTTACACAGAAACAAGAGCTGTCGAGGTTAAGGATTGTAATAAGAAGTTCCATGCTGACCATCCACATGTAATTTTCAAGTAAGCACAGAACTGTGGCATACTGTAAGGAGTATCTGTACTGACAACATAGGAAAAGACGATATGCTACTACTTGGGATTGCCTAGGGAGGAAAACATTTAAAGGGAGGAAAACATTTAAATTAATGAAAATGGGAGATTGTCCACAGAAGATCCAGTTTCACCAGAGGTAAAATTCACAGATTCGCAGGCACACATTTTGGTTTGCATAAAATTCCATTCCAGCTGGCATATATCCAAAGTGTCATTTGCTCAACTGGTAGGAGTTTTGTCTTCAGGCTAGAAGACGTTGCATTGTAAAATACAGACAAATTACAAGATACTACTAACAAAAATTGAATTAAAAGACCTTGTAGCATTTTCTAAGCAGTGTAAATGACATTGATGACATTGTTAATGTTCTGACCAGTTGTTCTTCTTTCAAAGCACAAAAAAAGCTAACAGTGAGAGGCCTAAATGGTAATATTTATACAAGTTAAATAACTCTGTCTATAACTACATGTTATCTGTTGTTGAGAGCATAATAGTTACTGTATTTTCTAAGAAAGACACAAATATTAATATTCACAATGGCTTACATAATGCTAGAGGTGTATGTAATCCCTTACAAAACAAAAATCCCAACATTTATCAATCCAGAGTCTTGAATACTAGTGCTGTTATTCAAACCAGATGTCTCAAATTTTCAGACATTCCTTCAGAACAAACAGAATTTACAGTGTTTCCTATTAAAGTCTGTTGTTAAAATCCCACATTTTTAGGATGAAGCAGTCTTAGTGAATTGTTTCAAAACATTAATGATTTATTTGCTTCAACTATTAAAGAACTGTGTGGAAAGTGACTTTGCAAGAGCAAATACACAACTTCAGTATCAAACAGAACAGTTCCAAACCAAGCATCACTGCTCTTCGAAACCAAGAATGACAGTGGTATGAGAGGAAAGAAACAGTGCACTTACGGTCAAGAGCTGTGGTGGCCATAAGGTATGTAATGGGAGAGACACTAATGGCCTCAACCCTCCCAGAGTGAAAGGTACACAGGCACTCTGGATCATGGGTCTGCAGTGCAAAACAGAAAAAGAGGAATTCTGCTACATTCTACAGCTGCACTTACAAGGCAGTACCGGTCATTTCTGGCAAACTTGGAAAATCTAGGCAGGTGCTCTTTGTGTGAACAATATCTGGCAAGCACGAGATATCTATATGCAATTCCCTTTATTTTATTTAAATGTTCATAAGAAGATCATGAGCAAACTTAGCACAGGAACATTTTGTTCATTTAAAAAGTCCATCATTTTCTATGTGAATATAAAGTGGAATGCCTTCTGTTAAGTGGTTTCAGGCTTGGAATTAATGTTTTAAACAATGAGCTGTTGCTCTGAAGGCAAAGAAAATGCTCTCAAGTTTGAGCTTATGCTGCCTGGGAAATCATTCATCATCCAAGGAATTCTAGGTTTTGCTATACATTTTTTACATTAGTTTTTATAGTATGGTTTGTAAACCTTTATTTACCATAAAATTCTTGGAACACATTTTACTTTTCACAACAGAATTTTATTCCACTCACGGGGTTGTTCCCATTTATTTTAATATGCTCGGGAGCAAAAATTAAATGCCCCCTTTTTTCACCTGTGTCATCTATTTCTCCATCAAAAACATCTCCAGCAGTAACACTGGTTACCAGCAGGCTAAAACATGTCAAGTGTGTTTCATCTTCTCCTTGTTTTTTTTCTAGTTCTTTCTGTCATTTAGAGACAACAATAAGGATTGCTTCAAACACCTATTTAGATAGGCTATATCAACAGTCCTTCATTTCCTGCATCCGTGCAACTTTCAGTTAGCAGTTTATGCAAATAAAACTTCTTTAAAGTAGCTTGAATTTGGCAGCCAAAATTTCAGGAATCAAAAATCAAATTACTCTTTATAACCCTGCACAATCCTTATAATCAATTACACTTGAAATTTTTAACGAAAAAAAATATGTTTCAATCCTAAAATTTTCAACTGAGCAACTTCATAAAACACAAATTTTATTGCAGATGCAACCAGTATATTTAAAGGATGCAATAAGATATGGTTCCTATTACAAAGGAACTGAAAAAATCAGAAGAAAGAAAAAACAAGTTTACCATATTTGAAAAAGTCAAATCCAGCTTCCAGATTGCTCCATTTGTATCCTATAGAAGGAAAAACAAAACATGTAAATTGAATATTTTCAGAATCAATTTAGAAATAAAACTGCACACTTAAAAATTCCTTAACAAATATCACTGTGAAACAGAAATGACTAAATGTGATGATGTTGGTCCTATGCATCCCATCCATCAGATCAGGGTAATAGAACTTGGACAATACTTTTTGGCATTCTTCTATTCTTATGCAGTTCTGGCTCTGAAAGTTAGAGTCTCACATGTTACTATACACTAAAAATACAGCATAGCATAACATAGCATAATTCAGCTGGGAGGGACATACCAGGATCATCTAGTCCAACTACATGGCCACTTCAGGGCTGACCAAAAGTTAAAGCATATTATTAAGGGCACTGTTCTCTTAAATGCCTCTTAAACACTGACCGGCTTGGAACATAAACCACCTCTTTAGAAAGCCTGTTTCAGGGTTTGAAATAATAAAATTATATATCTGGGGGGAGAGAGAGACTGAGAGAGAGAGAGAATTTTCTATATATCCAGAAGAAGATTGAACTCTACCAAAAAGAAATGCATTGATTTGTAATGGACTCCTGCTGTTACCTAATATCACCTCCCCCATTCTGTGTTCCTCCACAGAGATATATGTACTTGAGTGCATCTTACCTGAGCATACCAAACAGTCTGTCCCTGGTCCTGAACTTTTGACATGAAATTCAGGCTGACATTCTTGCCAACACAAAGTTCATTCATAGGCTCCACCTCCAGTAACCCTGTCTCATCCACAGAATCAGCACCATCTATTACCTCAAAGTTCCACACCTTCATGGAATTGGAAGCATTTAAAAAAAAAAAAACAAAACAAAACAAAAAAAACAGAACAAAAAAAACCCAATACTTTTTTTTGTAAGACCACGTTGTTTCATACACAACTGATACAGAAATTCAAACTTATAAGAAAGCAAAATCACTGCTTTGAATATAACTTAGAACAGTGACAGTAGCTTAAATTCAGCCCTGGCCCTAGCAGAGCTATACGTGGCAGCTTCAGAACTATAGAGAGTAAATGATATTTGTGGGCTCTCGGTGTTGCTGAGGCAGCATAAAAGAATGGGAAATATAACACATCCATGTTCTGCTCTGTGGGATAAGGACAGTATGTTTATAATCAAGTGAATTTTTCTAATGGGGTAATACCAATTTATAAAACACAACAACGACAACAAAAACTCTAGGGCGTTTGAAACCATCCACTGTCTATAACAGTCAGTTTTCCATTGATTATCTGGGTCATTTCACACACCAGCAGAAGACCCATCATGTCTTCCCTTAAAGAGCAGGCAAAGAAAATCGTTAGTTAATTTCTGTGTAATTTTAGCGTTAATAATCTGAGCTTTCAAATACTCAGAAAATTAATTTCAAATATTCCTGTAGTTTATTATTTATTTTCTAAATAACACCACATGTATTGACAGTCCTGAAAATTTTAAAGAATGACAAAAACTACATGTGAAAAAAATGTTAGAATGCAGGCAAGAACAAAACTGTTAGAGAACAGCTGAAAATCACTTTGATTTACTAAAGTAAAAGGTGATTTATTTATTATTGTTAAACGGGGAACACTTTGTGAATGTTGTCCAATTCAAACATACACTGTGGAGATGTGCTCCTATTTTGTTTGGTTTAAAAATTCATTTTCAGGAACTACACTTCAAAATTTCCTCCAGAAACCTGGCAAAGGAAATATGTAACCTTTACCTGTTGACCATATATTTGCATACCTAAAGACAGAGCAGAAGGAAAACTCACCCGAATGAACCCATCTTTTCCAACACTGATAAGTTCTCCCTCCTCAAGAACTAACTGGTTGACAGGGCCATGGTGACAGGGCTGGCGTCCCTCTCGACAGAGCTCTACTTTAATGAGGCCCCCTTCCCAAAGCAGCAAGTTGCCCCACTCAGTTCCTGAGACAACCTTCAATGCAGATGAAGATAAGCACATAAGCATGTGCACTTACTTGTGCAGAAATACTGGCAAGAACCCAGTTCACATTTGTGCCTTCCTTCCATGAAAGCATTAAATCAATAGCAATGCACAGATATTCGCGAGAGAAAATGTAAGGGGTGAGAAGGTTCAACCTTTTAGCAATGTGACATAATTTGCATGCACTGAAATGGTTAAAGATTAGGACTAACAGTCTTTGTATTTCTGTAAACTATTGTTTTCACTACTCCATTAGAAGACCCTCAGTTCTAAGCCAACAGAGATCTTTAATCTGTGAATTGCAGCACTAACCGTATTTTTCAATTATTATAAAGCCAGACAGGTTTGGGGTTAATTAATGGCAATATTATATGATCAAAACAAGGGTCTAATATTATATTATCATCGTGGCTCTAATTCAAATCACTTTGAATCAAATAGTAACTCTCCAATTTATGTAGTAAACTTTATATCAAAGCCTAAGAGAGAACATAAAATCTTTTTCTTTTTGTCATTTTTTCTTACTTACCTTCCCATCGGGGAGCTCCACAAAACCTAAAATGTCGGACACTGCTGTTTTTCCAAACCTGCCCAAAGCTCCTTGTAACTTGAGACCAGTTAATGTGAGAGCCATCTTCCAGAACCTGAGTATAGAAAAAATATCCCTCTCTGATAAGATTTCTTACACACTCTCCAGTCCCTCTTAGATATTTCAATACTGCTATTAAGGTTGTTCATTTATCACTATTTTTCACAGGAGAACTTGTGTTTTTTCTTTTGAAAATGAAATAAAGCTTTGTAACTACTAACTAATATTTCCCTATACAACGCCTATGAAAAAGCTAGGAAGAGCATTTGGAATGGGCAGAATGAAGATTAAATTACAATTTAAAATTAAGAAGTGTAAAATCAACTGCTACATCTTTCTAGCTACAACCCATACATATAGTTAGGGATACCTATTTTATTCTTGCTGTCTCCAGTGTACGATGCTCAGCCTTGTAAATCTAAGGGACTAAGGTCTTCACCAAATGTCATGTAAGTACTCTCGTGGACTTGAACTGTACTATAAAACCTTACCAAGCCAAAGGTTTTATCCTAGGTCTTAATAGTTCTTTTTTTAAGTTACTGCATTACAGAAAAATTAACATCTACTGCAATTAGGGATCGTACACTGTGTGTGCAGAAGACATTACCTCTAAGATAGTGTTGGAAATTGAAATTTGAGACCACATTTGGGTGAAAGGTCATGTTTATCATGTCATAAAAGCTGTGTCAGAGTTTATTCATAGCATTTTAGCTCAAAAGAAAGTTTACAGGAGAGTTTGTTTTGTCAGATTTCCATAAATAATGGATTCTAAACCATATTTGCTCTGGGTCTAAATAAGTAGTTTGCTATTTCAGACCCAGCTTGCAACTCCACTATAAAGCAAATCACAGATTTTGATCCGATTCCTCTGTTAAAATTCCAAGAAAGTTTAGATGCATTACAATTTTAAAGGTATCATTTTTATTACAATAGAATCCCATTCATATCTTAAGTCTCTGCTGTGTTAACATTGAGTACTAGATAAAACTCTTGTTTTGTGTTCTGTATTTAAGTTGTTGTTTATTTTTTATTACAAAAGGATCCATGAACTTATCAGAGAAGGGAAGAATACCTTTGGTAAGCCTTCCTTGGAGGCTTTTGGTGGGATCAGAGGGTTTCTGATGGTTGACTTGGCAACCAGCTCTAACGGCTGCCCAAACAGCAGATGACTTTGCAAAAGGTAGAAAGCCCAGAAGGCACAGAAGGCATATATGCTATGTTACCAGCTAGAAGACATGTATATGTAAATATTTTTATTACTTCTCCCCAGTGCTTGTTGAAATTACAAGAATGGAGCCAGTGGTACTGACACTTAACATCAAGCATTGCCCTTTTTGGACACTGAAGGTGTTAAAAGGCTTGTTTGACTCCCTGAAGGATTTGAACTTCCCCATTTTTGTAATTGTAATGCCCAGGTAAAATAGCATTCCTCATTGGTCCATGTTTGCCAATGATACATTCCTGTTAGTCATCTTCTATATATTATGACTTCAGAGGTGATATGTATTAATCCTAATCAGCAAACTTACTTGATGTGTCCTGATCCAGATGTAGTTAGATGCTCTTCATTCTCAGCAGAAAATCTGACCTTGTAAACATCCTGTGCAAAAGCTTTTGACCTCAACACAATCTCTTCTTGTTTCCAGTCCCAAATAGTCAGCATGTAGTCAGGGCTGCTCCCAACAGTGGCCAACAAACTGCCAGCACGGTTGAAATCACCAAAAACATAGGCTTTCTCTGTTCCACCTGAAGAAATGTACAACCTCAATACATATGCACAGGAAAGAGGTAGAAACAATATGAAAATCTACTCATAAGGAGCTCAACTTTCACTGCAATTATTTTTTTCAATAGTTAATAGCTCTTGATTGGCTATCTCTACCAAATAAAAGTTTCCTCCCATGCAATAATGAAAAAGCTTGAAACCAGTGTTTTCTATTCTTGCTGTGAAGGATTTAAACATTGTATTTCCTTCTAAACTTCAAGTGACCCACTACTCCATCTGCTGAGATCTATAAACACTAGCCCGTCTGTGTAAAATGAAAATAGAACTTCTTACACTACCTTGAAGTATTCTGTAGGGCCTCAGTGAAGGATATTTGTAGATGATAAGGTTTGGCTTCTTTCCTTTTTCTCCTACTGCAAAGTACTGCTTAGTAGGGTGTGCCTTGAAAAAGCAAAAGTCCTGTTGCATGCTGTAATGACACCTTTGTCTCCATCCTGCTAGTTATTGAGTTATTGTATTTTTCTCACTTAGTAGTCTAAACATACTGCCATAAATTCTAGGTTGCATTTTTCTGTGCATTTATTCTGAACAGCTGCTAATCTATTGGTCAATATAAGAATGAAGCCACTATGCACACAAAATGGTGTATTGCACATATATGCACATATGACAAACTGTGAAATAACTTGCTTTATGATGCATTCTTTTACTATTCCTACCTCACTCAACCCTCGCTAGCTAATCTTTCCATAGCAGCATTTGTGTCAGCAGCCATTTAATTCTGCAGCCATCAACTTCAGCAGACAGCTGCAGAAAACCCATCCTGAATGACACTATTCTGAAGATGTAAAAATGTACACTTATTCCCCAGAAAAGGCTGCTTACAATGAAGTAGAACAGTCTGAGGCTGGTAGTCTGAAAGCCTTGCTCATGTGAAATAAAACTGAGAGATGGTAGAGCTTTCACAGGGGAAGGTGCTTCAAATTCAGAGATAGCACTTGAAAGTTCAAGCTCTTGGTAAGTTCACTAGAGTGAAACCAGATACTTTTTCTCTTCACTTGTATAGGAACTTGATCTTCTAAATTTTAATACTAGTATCACTATGACTAGGACAGATTAAGTGTTAAAAAATAAGAGTTGTTATGAGCCAAAAGGTTTAAACAAGAAATTAAATTAATTAAAATGAAATCAATTTTATTTTATTAATTAAAATTAATCCCAGCTGGCACTTGTCAGTTTTTTTAGGTACCTGAGCCTAGGATTGAGGTGTGCAGATATTTATCCTCTGCCAATTATATTGATGGGACAAGTAGCCTACATTGCATGGTTCACACACTCCTCTAATCAATACTACACTTTCTTACATATATGCATGTGCAGCTGTAGAAATCTCCCATATCTGGCAACCAAACAAACATTTTTTTTCCTAGAAAGTGACCAGCATTCTAAAGCAAGAAACAAGAGCCATACTGCAATAAATCCAATTCCACCACCACTGCTGCTCCGGAGATATCTCTGAGATTTAGTTTTCAGATCCTGGATCACCAGCTGGTTGCCTGCTATATACAGCAGTTTTTGGCTATCCATCATCTGCAGGTTTACGGTTCTGGTAGACTCATATCCAAAAGAATATCTGGGAACAGTCCAATAAGGAAAAGATTAGACACTGCCTTTCTAGAAAAGTTTACTAAGTGGATAGGAATGCTTAAACCGAAACTGAAATGGGAATACTGAAACTAGTGACTAAAAGCCTGATGGCAGGAGATAGTTTTCTTCAGTATACAGTGAAAAAATATATTATGCCTCTATAAGTGAGAGGAAGGCACAAGTGAAGGCCTTCTAAAGTTCACATTCCATCCTTTCATCTCTACTACAGGCCACATCTCTTGCTTCTGCTGGATCCTTTGGAGCCGCAAGGAATGCATATTCTATCCGTGTTCTCTTTTCAAACAAATGTGAGAGATGTGCATCAGATTACTAGAAACTGTTCTACAATAGGCAGATGTAGACAAGGGAAAATCCAGTCTTCAGCAGCAACTGAATCATGTTTGCAGAGAAAACCACCAGCACATACGGAAGTCATGTATCATATCCTATTTGACCATACCTAGCACAGGATTTATTGTAGCTCTTAATTGATGGGCATCATTTCCTTCATTCTACCAGTTTAGATCTTCTGAGCACCAGACTACAAATCTACCTGGTTTCTTTCCCACTTCCCCCTTAGTAGTTCTGTGAGGAACTATGAGCTACACAACAGCTCTTCTGCCCTCCCCTCAGTTTCCTGTGTGCCTACACAGAAAGGGAGAGCTTTGCAGTGGACATTCTTATGCTAGTCTTCTGCCTGGTCACATTAGCTTGTCCATGATCTAGTTCTACAGAAGTACTTATGATAGTAAGCACTTTGTCTAGTAAGAAATGTTTATGAGATCAAGACAATGTTTAAGATTAAATTCACCCAGAACCATAACTGGTCAGGATTCTTACCTGGGTCTCAACCAAAGGCATTCCACTAATACCACATAGGCTATTTCAAATCTGACAATTTTAAGAGCACATATTAAATATCATTAGCTTTGAATTTGCACAAACTCAGCAGAAAGGATACTTAAGAGTAAGGAGGTTAATGGGTATCTCAGAGTCTTCAGTGACAAATGGTCGTGAACGTATATCTTCATAATTATAGCAGAAGGTTTCCGAGAGTTTCCTTTTTACCTCCTCAGGTTGTTTTTCCGAGGGTACTTCACTCTTCCCTTGGTCTTCTGACTCACCTTCGGCATCTCAGAAGTGGGAACATAATGGAAATTTATAGTCAGCATAAATTTTATGTTCCTTGCTGATATTTGCACCTAACCTCAAAAGGGGAGGAGTCACACATCCTTTGCCTTCTTTGACAGAGCATGGCTCAAAACAGGGGTGCCTTATCTTAGTAACTACTGGTCCTGGGACGATCTGTAACAAATTCTCTCTCTGGCAGAAAAATTCTGAGACTGTTTTAAGAACAGTGATTTTAAAACTTAAAGACTTACCAAAGCAGCTCAGTTGAGGTTTGCTTTAGGTCTCAGCTTTAGAAACCAAATAAATTTTAGAGTGTCTCTTTTCAACAGCTATTGAATGCACATTGTCGTACAAAACAATTAGTAAAACTACATATAACACGCCACAAGATGACACCATTGTCCTCAAAAAGGCACACTGATAATATGTGACCCAGGGTAGTTCTTTGCTGGATTGCAATGCACAGTGCCATCAACTTGACTTCCAACTAGTGGTAAGCATTTGTTGAAAGTAGTTTCCAGTTGGATATCTCAGGACAAATCCTCATTATCTGTTTTGTAAGCTTTTCATGCTGTCCTCACCTTTTTCTCTCCTAGGTGTTCCATGAAAAACAGCCAAAGGGATCAGAGACCAGCCATGGGAAAGAGCAAAGTTAAGCCAACTGAAGGAGAGTAGAGAAGCTCAGTCACTGTAACTTGATGGCACTGGCTGAGACGCTGTTCATAATAGTTAACAGTGAAAAAAATGAAAACTAGAAAGTACTGGGGTTTTTAAGTTTGTGCCAACATCTCCTCAGTGGACAGCAGTACTCAGCAATGCTCTCAGTGTCTGACTCAACTTGCTCCACTTCCTCCTGCTCCTCTGCAGTTGGTGATTCCTTTGGAACACTATTTTTGTTTTCTTCTGCAAAGTATAATTGGGATCACTCTCCTAGGTATGAATTTCTTGGTCTTCTTTGCTCACACATGCCATGTTAAATAAATACATAGGTCTGCAGTAGTAAAAAAATCCCATCTGTCCAACAATGGACTTCCTGCTGTTAGCATTAAGTGTAGGGAGAAGCTTGTTTCCAAAAAACAGTAATTTAAAACTTAGGGGAAGGAAAGAAATACATCCTATAACAAGAAAAAAGGTATAACAGAAAGATCAAACAAATGCCAAAAGTAACGCGGCAATACATAAAAAAAATTCTTCCAAAGCGGATTTTGTTATCCATGCTACCTAGATGTTGTATGTTAGATGACACACAGGACATCTGAAATAGACACTGGACAGGCATTTCAAGATGAAAAAGACATTAAAAAGAGAAATACAGGCCTCTGGCTGAAAGAGTCTGGTGGAGTCAACAACCTTATTGCAGTATTAGCTACAGAGACAGGCCTAAGCAACAAAAACTTTTAGGGGAAGGACTTTGTGAGCTGAGGGACAGCAGCAACTGCAGGTACAGTGGTTAGCCCAGAACTTCACTTTGACCAGAGTCAAAATAAAATTGGGCAACACCAAGAACAGAAACTGGAGATGAACACTTACTACTAAGGAAACAGTCAGTGGTGGGAGAAGACAGAAGGTACTGTGGGTTTGGTATTGAAATCACTATATAATGGGCAGAAATACTCACGGACACCACTAGGATCTTCCTGTTCATCTTCTGTTGGTTCCTCATCATCTCCCTCCTGTTCCCTTGGAAAAGATGGCATGTCCTCTGTATCTGGTGGTGGCGAGGAGGAACCTTTACAATTTTTGCATTCATCTGTCATTTAGACTATTTTCATTTCCTCTCCAATGCTTTGAGATTCCCAAAGATAATATTTGCATTCTGTCTGTACACAAACATGGATAACCCAAAGATATGTCTTACTTTGTAAAGTGAATTAATTGGTTCAGGTTTCAGGACGCCAGGCTTTGCATACAGTTCTATAGAAAGACTTTTATCTAAATACTGTGAACTGATTTAAACTGATTTAAATGTTTTGGGCTTCTCTTTAATATATTGTGTGGGGAGATCTGTTTTTGAGACAACAAGACTATTCCTTCACCTTTCTGATGGACTTCACTAAACTATCAGGATGTAGACATTCTGAGAGTATCTAATATCTCGAATGGAAAAGCAAGAGAGATGAATCTTTAAGAAAAAAATCATCTTTTCTTCAACACATTCTATAATAATAGAAAATTAATTTAAGAAGTTAACACAATTTTAGAAAATCTGAAAATTTTAAACAGCTTAATAACACCTCCCCACACATGATTTTTCACCTTTCAGACTACCACTTTCACAGTGCTACAATTTCACTAGTTACTATTATCCTCTGGAGTGGAAAATGTCCAAATTTTTCATTTAAAAACCCAAAATATTGACCATTTTTATAAAAGTCTCAGAAAGAAGCAAAAAAAGCATAAGGATTGCTCTTATGCTAATTTTGTTCTACCTTCTGATTTCAAAGGTGTTCTCCGTTTTCAAATAAAACACCTTAAAATGAACATTGGAGCAATTTTTTACAGATATTACAGTTATAAACTATCAGAAATCAGAAAATTCAGAAGTTGAATGTAAAGAAACCTAAATATTCAGAATATGAAATATAGGCAGGATGCAAGCAAATCTCTCTTTATTTGTAAGCATGACTTTGATAACAAGGAAAAGTTCCTAAATATGCATTTTCTGTTTCTGGGTTTCGGTCAGAATCCATTTGGGAAAAGATATTTAGAGGAATTTCAGACTTTTCAGATATTTCAGGAAAGGCAATATGCCCAAACATAATGACATCCTATAGAAGGTCAATGAGGATAAAGAAATATGGTAGATATGTCGTTCTTGTCATTAGATATCCAATCTTCATCTAAGGATTCTGAGTCTCTGCCAGAGTCTGACTTTCCTGCATTATTTCACTTAAAAATTATGAATGAGCTTTTATCCCTCAGCAGTGCTGACAAAAACTTGAAAATAGACATTCAGAAAGTTTTGCATTTAGAAAACAAATGAAAACAATTGCAATATATCTCAATATATTTAAATGAAATTAATGAGTTTTTAATGGGGTACCAAAACTGATATCACTGAAGTTGAAGAAATAGTTGTAGACTATTTGCATAAATATATAGCAGAGTGTTCAGAGACCTGAATTCTAATTCCAAACCCAGTAATGACGTGTACAATTTGTATCAGCCATTTCACCTCTGGCTGTCTCAGTTATCTCCTGTGAAAAATGAGATAATAATACTTACCCATCTTAGCAAAGTGTTTTGATATCCATAGAGAAAAGAGCTATAAAATTTCAAATTATTGTAGCTAATTAGAAATCATTTATCTTCTAAAAATTAAGAATATCATAGTTTTCATTATAAATTAATTCCTATCTGGAAAATGCTTTAGGCTGAAAGAGGGTATGAACATTTCCGCCTGCATTGATATCTGGGTTCTAGTTAAAGAAATCTATTGCAATGTCCATTGTGCATACTACTGTGATAGCGTTCAAGCACTGTGCCAAAACAAACTTTGAATTTAAAGACTCAGAGGAGGTTCAAGGGGGTAACATGTCTACTTTGGCTGCAGATTGTGGGTTTCATGAGGTGGCTGATCCAGAAAATTTATGTGCGGGTTCACCGTGCTGAAAACACGTATTTCTCTGAGTGTTGATTTTCCTCTCCTGTATGTTTTTTTTTTTAAATAGATTTCCTAAATCAGAAAGAATTAAGGGTTTTGGTACTGAAAACTGAGACAGTGGCAAGTAGAACTGGTGTGACAAATCTAGTGGGGAAAAAACAAGTTAGCAGTTAGAATTTTTCTGCCAACACCTGACCAGGGCAGTATATTTTTCCTTCATTCCTAGTAAATCAAGACACTGACTTGAAACGCTGTACCAGATCCACATCAGTTCCACCATTTATAAGAACTCAATCAGGAGCGAATTCCGGTTTTCCTTGTTTCAGTGGCCGGTGCTGCAAACTGTGAATTTCAGCAAAGCTTCATTTTCTTTCAAATTGCCTTTCTCTCAGCTTGTGTTCTCAAAGGCCACAGAATGGAGAAATGTGTTCATTCTGGTATATGCTTTCAGTTATTTCAAAACTAAAATGTTTCTGGCAATTTTGCTCCCACACAGAATCCCTACATATGGGAGCTTCTCAAATATTCTCATCTCAGACAACTGTCTCATTTATTCAAATACAGCATAATTAAATGAAATGGGTGTTTATTTGGTAACACATAAACAAATTCAGTGAGATGACACCACTTTCTTTCTAGTTTGTCGTCCTACACTTTTCATCTTTCCAGAAAAAAAGATGTTTAAATGTGTAAGCCTCATAAATGCAGTTCTTGCTTTCATAAACCCTGTGACTGATGCTTCAATTGCATAAAATACATCAAATTAAATAATGATCAAAATGCAGCCTATAGTTTTACTGTAGAAACAGAACATATCTAATAGTTATTTTAAGCTGTCTCTGCCCTACTATTAAGCAAGTGTGCTTAAAAGGCATCACTTTTACATGTACAGAAGAGTTATAGTTCTGTCCACTAATCCAGGATATGTAGAAATAGGGAACTATTAATGCTGAACATAACTACAATGCTATTAGTACCAGCAACAAGCAAGAGATTAAAAATTAATCTCTACATGGTGCTACTTCTTCAGGATTTTATTTTTTGTTTCACCCTAAAATATGCCATTTTTTGTAGAAAAGCTTTGGCCACTGGAGGGCTTTGAAAAAAAAAAAAAAAGACACTTGGTCTTTCTTTCAGGAGAGATTGTCTTATGTATCACTCCTTTGTCTTTATTCCACATGAAGGAATTCAGTTTGTCCCAGGACTTCCAATCCTGACTCCTCTTAGCATTGCACTGTGATCCTTAAAGGCTCTTTCTGACCAGGTGGTAACACTGGCCTAAAATATGGCTGCAAAATTTGGCTGTCATGAGGGGTGTCTGCCAAGAGGACTGCATACTAATCACCTCTTCCAGGATGAGGCATCTTCTTCAAGCCTAGCTCTGCTTTGGATGTGTCAGATTTCTCCCCATCTGCCAAGTCCTGCTCGTTTAACTCACTTTCAAATAAAGTCTCCTGTCTCCTCAGCACTTTTTTTTCTGAATCTTCCATTTCTTTATGAAAAACAGCAGACCAGTGAAAAACTCTCTTAGCATTCCTTTTAGCCTTCAGACCACATCAGAGTCCATCAGCAATTTATTGGGCTGCCGATGAGCACCAAATGTGCAAGCAGGAGAGTTCTGCAAAATTTTTTTGAGTTCACTCAAAAAATATTGAAGTCTTTTAGTGCTTATACACACTAAGAAAAATATCTAAGTGTAAATCAGGCATAGCTAACCAGTGCTGTCTGTTAATCATTATCCATCAGCATTACTACAGAATTAGTAATGAAAGTCAGTTTTAGGCAAGCAACCTAAGATCCCAAGGAAAAAAATTCTGTATGAGAGAATATTGCTGTCTCTTTTACAACAGCTAGAAGACTTGAGAGCAAGAGAATAAGAGAAGACATCAATTCTCACAACAGCGAAGTCTATAAATTATTTACTAGTCAGAGACTGAGACAGCAAGGAAAAAGCTACAAAGCTGGATCTAGACACACTGTCTTTACTATAGCCCCATTGTCTCTTTTTCCCCCCATCAGAGAGAGAAAACAAGTAGATGGAGAGCCCTGCTTAGAAGCTCACTATTGCTATGTTGCAGACATGCAGAATATTTTTTTATAAAATTAGGAGAAATAAAATCTAACTCTAATTTCCAATTTACATCTAAAGTAGCCCTCTCTATGATCCACATATCCTAGCTCTGTCTCAGGCAAGCAACTGTTTCAAGTCTCTTAAAGCGCGCCTTGTGAATAAAGGTTACCAGGTTTTTATTAAGCAGAAACCAGAGTGGGTGACATCACCAGTTACTTATTAACTTAGAGCATAAAGGAAAATCATAAAAATGAGTATGAGAACAGTGCCACAAACGCAACAAGTCATAAAATTAACTGCCTCGCACGTGGTAACGAAAACCCAACAAGTCCCACATTTCAGATGAAGTACGGGATGTGCTGCAGGACAGTCATTCCTGTCTTGCAGCGGGTACCAAAGGGGCAGGCAGGGGACACCCGGCGCTCGCCAAGGGCAGCAGGGGAAGGCGCCTCAGAGGGGCCAGGGGGAGGGTGCCTGGCACGGAGGGGCCCCGGGGAGCGCAGTGCGGGTGCATGAGGAGAGGGGCTGCCGGGCAGAGCCGCACGGAACCCGCGGGCCCCCCGAGGGGCGGCGTGAGGCCGGAGCGACCCCGACCCTCCCACCTCCCCGTACCTGGGGCCGGCTCCGCCGCGGCGTTACCGGTCTCCGGGCAACGGGAGCCGCGGGGCGCCCCGGGAGCCGCCGTCCGGCGGGGCGGGCCCGGCGGCGGCAGCGGGCGAATTAGAGGGGCCGGTGGGTGTTTAACTTCGGGTTGGTTTGGTTGTGGTTTGCTTTTAAAGTAACCTCTTCTTTGGCCGCGGTCGCGGTCTTTTGAAATGTCGGCAGGAGAACGGGACGAATTCCCCAAACGCTCCTCCTGCCCTCAGGACGAGGCGTGCGCTCCCGTGCGCCCCTGGGCTGGGAGGCGCTGCCCCGGGCGAAGCTGCGTGCCCATAACTTCCCGTACACCTGTGTGCGAATTACATGGACTTTTTAACATTTTATTTTACATTTATACAATAAATATATACCGTGGAATATATCTTTGTATTATACATATATATATATATTTTTAAAGCAGTGTTGGAAGCAGGCGGCGGGTGTTTTGCCTGGCTTTGCGGAGCAGAGCGCAGGTAGAGAGGGAGGGGACTGCAGCCGGCGGCAGCGCCCGACCCAGGGACAGGTGCCACGGAAGGGGAGGGACAGTGGGCGCGACGTCCCCGGGCGGCGGCGGCGGAGGAGGAGGATTGCGCGCCATGGCCCCGCACGGGCGCTGCCGGTGGGCGCTGGCCCTGGCCCTGGCCCTGGCCTGGCTGCCGGCCGGTGAGTGGGGCCGTGGGGTCCCGGCCCGCCCAGGGGTCCCGTCCCAGCCGGTGACACCCCCGCGGCACCGGGCCGGGACCCGGGAGGCGCCCTCGGGGTTCGCCCGGGATTAAGGCGGTGCGGGGTCGCGGGGAGCGGCGGCGGCCCCGCGGCGAAGGGAAGGGGCGGCCAGGGCCGGGCGAGCGCCGTTCTCCTCTCGGTGCCTTTCCCGGGGCTCTCCCGAGCTCGTTACGAAGCCATGCAGAGGGGAGTTTCGCTGTCCCAAAGGTGCGGCTGGGCGCTCTCCTAGGAGGAAGTGACCGCCTGCTTCCTGGCAGCCTCCAGTATCGGTCGCGTGCGGCTGGCCTGGCTGGAACCTGGGAGCAGGGCGCGGGCACGGACGGGTCGGTCCCCTTTTGACCTGTCGCAGTCGCCCACCTCCGGCTTTGCTGCTGGCTCAGCCTGTTTGCGGATCGGGGGAGCCGCAGCGCTTCCTCACCCGTGGGTACGAGCTTGTGGGGAACGGGAGCTCACCTCCGTGTCCAGGGGCGGCCTCCAGCAAGCAGAGTTATTTCTGCCAAGCTTTGCGGGTTGCCTGACAGCTTCGGGCCTCCAGTCGGAAATAAAATTATCGTTTTGCTTCTTGGATGCCTGGGTATTGGCTGGTGATCTGGTTTTAAGTACCGGATTTCAGTTTTTCACAGAGAACAAGTGAAAGAAGCAAAAAAGTGTGGAGGGATGCTTGTCTGTTGTCTTGCTTGACAGCCATATTCCTGGGTGATGCTCTAACCAAACCTCGGTTTCGCTGGCCCTGAAGGTTCGTGGCTTCACTGCGAAGCCATAGCCTGAGGGAGCCTACTAGGTTAGTAGTGTCCAGATTTGTTCTTCCCTGCCAGGATAAGAAGGATAGCAGCCTGCAGTGGAGTAATGCAGTCCAAGTTTAGGAAACAGCCTTCATTTTTACAACTTTTCCGTTTTCTTGGAGGAGGTTAATATGAAACATCACACATGCAGAGACATCTGACTGTCCTCCAGTGGGAACAGTAGGTTTTTCTATCTCCTTAGAAAATAAGGAACTTACCTTTCAATTCTGACTCTTTTGCAGAACAGAGGTAATGAGAAAGGATCCCCTCCATAAAAAGATTTTGTTTCTGTAAGTGAAAAGCACGTAGTGATTTTGAGTGTTTTACTCTTGCCAGAGAGATTCTGTTGTAAGAAACCCATGGAAAATGTTCTGTTCCCATGAGACAAGTCAGAATTCATATGGAGTTTCATTTGATTGGCCCTGAGATCAATGTTCTGCCAGTTTTGAGAGTTCAAAGTTTTGATTGGTTTCCTGTGATTTTCTGAATTAAGATTCCATGAGTCAACTATTTCACAATGAAAGCTGAAACAGGATGTGTTGAACTACAATGCTTTTAAATAAGAGCAACTGTACCTGTCTGCAGCCTGGACCTTGCTTTGCTAGAGCATTGTAAAAACTTGTTTTCCCTAGAGGTTTGCACAGCTGCTGGTATTTCAGTGTTTAAGCGAGCCTTGGATTCAGGGTTTGCCCTGGTCCTCTCTGTGTTTGTGTGGTATTTTTAAGGCAAATTACTTCGCTCTGCCTATACTTTCAGTTGGTGACCAGGAGTCCACTTCAAACCAGAAACTGAGCAAGTACTGCATTGAAAATACCCTACTGCAGAATTACTTGCTGAGGCAGTGTTGCACCTCTGCAGCATGTTTTCCACCATGTGGAAACTGTGTGAACTCGTATTTGCCTGTACAATAGTGTGGGTGTCCAGCCTAAGAGGACATTGAATGATGCTTGACAAAGAATGATGCTTGCAGCTGTGATCCAGATGTCAGTACATAGTATTAGCAACTTGTTCCCTTGCTCTCATCCTGAAAACATGGAGTAGAGAGAAATGTGTTGGTTAATGGAGACCTGTTCAGTTGGTACCTTCCAAGCCTCCCCATTTCCTTCCTGCCTTTCCTGCTATCATGCTTCCCAGTTAAGAAGCAACTGGCACAACACTGCAATCACTGCCCTGTTTTCTGGCATGTATTCAGACAGGGCATCCCACACTTGCTCTACACTGTTTGTATTCCCTTATCAAAGGCAACTGGTGATAACTTCACTATTGTTAATGACAAGCACAACTTACTGTATTATTTAAACTTTGATAAGATAGAGATGTCTCTGGAGTATGCCTAAAATAAAGCATAGATTATGAGAAGCTTTGTAAAACCCTCCTCAGTGTGTGCAGCTTCTTAGATAGAAAATGATGTGGAGGTTGTTAGGAAGAGTTCTAAGATACATAACAATAGCTTCATTAAAAAGGAAAAAAAGGGTAATTGATGTGTGCTGTTCTGAAGTTGTGATAAACAGATTAAGTTTAACTACAGTGCCACAGGATGAAAGCTGTATTGTCTTAATCCTGGTCACCACTAGGTAATGTTCTGATGACTGTCTTAGTGAGACCTTGATAAAATTAACTTGGTGTTTATATGAACAGGTGGTGCTGCAGAATTTTTCTGGTTAGGATTAAAAGCCAAGGCAATCCCATCCTGTGTGCTTCTGGGCCCAACAAATTATCTCCCTCAGCTTGGAGGGACAGTTTTCTCCATGTAGAAAAAGAACACAGAGTGATTTGCTGCATAATGGCTACTCATAGTTGCTTTGGAGAATTCAGCCCATAGGGCAGGCCAAAGAAGCTGCCTTCAAGGAAGGATGGGACTCACATTCTAACCAGGGTTTGTAACCCTTAATATCTTCACCAGAGGGGCTGGAAGGTCTGTAGGTGCAGGTCCTGGATGAGGCTGAAAGAGATGTGATTCTATCACTTGGTGTGATGTGAGGTCTGAGTCTGTGGGCTGATGGTCTTCTCTGTTCTTGTTTACAGGTTGCCTCTCTCTCCTGGTGACAGTGCAGGATGCTGAGCGTTACACCACCTTATTTGCCAGTGTCATCCTCAGGTGTGACTACAGCACCTCAGCTCAGCTGCAGGACGTGGTGGTGACCTGGCGATTCAAATCCTTCTGCAAGGACCCCATCTTTGACTACTACTCAGCCTGTAAGTGTTAAGCTTGTCCTCCAAGGAATCCCTCTTCCAGGGGAAAGGAAGGGGAAGGTGGACTTACTTGGTAATACAGGCTTTGATACCTTTCTACTCACAAACCGAGTGGTGGTGTTTTCCAGCACTCCAAGGAAAAAAATAAGTCATGTCTGTGATTTGCTTTGAAACGTCAAGGGCTTATGATATGAGACTGTAGAGATTCCAGCCAAAGCACTTCATTTGTCTCCTTGTCATCAATTCAGAAGGCAGAGCAGCTCAGCCACGTTTGACGTAAGTCAATCTTGGCAGCCCCATTTTATCCTTCAGCTTGTTTGAAAGCAAGGGCCCTGCAACAACATGACTTTATGATTCCATGGGGGACCCCACAGTTGGAGATAGATACCTGTGACGAGATGTTACTGATCTTAGAAAGTAGAAGAAACACATGCATTTTGGAGGGTAGAAAGACTTCTAAGTAATAACATTTAATACTGGTGAGAGCACTTCATGTGCAGACACTCTGGTGTGGGCAGCCTTAATTCAGGAGTGTTTAATATGGTATGCAAACTGCATTCCAGAGTGCACCAAACACAGTATAACCAGCTGGCCAAAAGATGTGATGATCCCACTATATTTAATGTTGGTGTGGCTTCACCTTGAGAATTGTGTGCAGTTCTGAGTCCCAGAATTTAAGAATATTAAGGTACTTGAATGCATCCAGGGGAGGGCAACAAAGCTGGTGAAAGGGCTAGAATGCATGTCCTGTGAGGAGCGGCTGAGGACTTTGGGCTTATCTGGTTCAGAACAAAGGAGGCTGAGAGGTGACCTCATCGCTCTCTACAGCTTCTTGAGGAGGCAAAGTGGAGGCAGAAGTGCTATCTCTTCTCCCTGGTATCCAGTGATGGGATGTGTAGGAATGGTCCAAAGCTACAGCAGGAGAAATTCAGACTGGACTCCAGGGAGCACTTCTTTAATGAGAGGGTGAGCAAGCACTGGAATAGGCTTCCTAGGGAGGTGGTCAATGCCCCAAGCCTGTCAATGTTTAAAAGGCATTTTGACAGTGCCCTTAATAATGTATTTTAAGTTTTGCTCAACCCTGAAGTGATCAGACAGTTGGACTAGATGACCTTTGTAGGTCCCTTACAAATGAACTATTCTATTCTATTCTATTCTATTCTATTCTATTCTATTCTATTCTATATAAACCCTGCAGTATGTTTAAGAGGCCTCAGCTTAACTGTACACTTAGGACTGAGCTCAGAGTGGGTGTCTTAGTGCCCAGACTCTCCTTTATGCAGCCTGAGTGGGTTAGGTAGGCATATTAACAAGTGCTCTACAGCCTAGTCCACAAGCAGGCAGGTCCCTGGCTCAGCTGATCCCAGCATAACATGAGTGCTTTTAGCCCAGGCTCAAGCTAATAGGCGCAAACAGTGACAAAAAGCATGAAGGTCATGGTGTCTGCTTAGCTGGGTCTGGTATTCATGCTCTGTGGTAAGTACAGCAGTGGAAGAGACTTTGACAAGCTTTGTTCTCTCCTCTCTTCACTGCAAGCCCTTTGCAGGCAATGCTGACTGAATCAGTTGTCTCCCCAACTCTCAGCTCCCAAACACCTGGCAATTCAATGCTTATATTGTGAGTCTGTCACAGGAGTATTGCACAGAAATTGCCTCTAGTCCTCCATTAATTCTCTTGGATATCTCTAACTTAATCCTTAGCCGGAATCAGATGATGGATTATATCCTGTCTTTATAAGATGCACAAAATCTAATGGGATACAGGAGGGAAAGGCAGACAATCCCTTTCGTGTATGTCTGGAGGTTTTGTTTGGTAAATAAACACACTTTTGTTTTAGTTCCAGTACTCCTTGGTGTTTTAGGATTTTTTTCCATGAGCTGCCCTCCAGCCTACCACCATTAGGCTCTTTCTGTTGCTGTTCTTTCAGTTGTGAGTACAGGAGGGATCTCCTCCACATCTTCTGCATTCTCAAAATCCCTGCCATTCCTGTGGCTCTACCTCTGTTTGTTTTTGAGTACTCCAAAGTGACTTGTCCTTGCCGGTTTGAAGCCATGCTTTGTATTATTAAACTAAAGCAAATGCACACACGCACTCAAGAGTTTCTCTACTGCTCACAGGGGAATAGAAATTGGTCCTTTGAAATAACTTTTGGCATCTTATTTGCTGCTGTGTGTTTGTAGCATACCAGGCTGGTTTAGCCCTGGGCCAGGACCCATCTAACGACTGCAACGACAGCCAGCGAAAGGTGCGCATTGTCATCCAGAAATACGGGCAGAAGGACCCCGTGCTGGGCATCGACTACCAGCAACGGAAGATCACCATCCAGAACAGTAAGTGACTCGACCTCCCAGGCAGGCACTGAACTCAGTAACTATAAAATATCTGGGTCTGCTAAGTGAAGAGAGGTATAAACGTTGCTAATGTAGTCTGTAGCTTACACATTCCGGGAGGTGGCAGTGGAATAAGAGCTGTGAAGGGCCCTGTCCCCGGTTGGCCTGAGGGTGTTGGAGCCACTACGAGCTAAGGCTGAGCTGGGGATGCCTGAGCATTTTGCTGAAGAGCACAAAAGCTGAGGAGCCCAGAGGCTAGAAAACAGTTCGTTCTTCTAAGAAGTACTGTGTAATTGTCCAGGTGTATTATATGCTCCCTGCTGTTCCCAGAGCAATAACTGTTGCTCCTGCCAGATGAGCTATTGGGATGGCTGGCCTAAGAGGGACAGTGAAGTGTGTTCCAAAACCAGTAGAGCTGGCAATCGGCAGCAGCTGGTGTCAACATTCAGCAGCATGCTGGTTATTTCACTCTGCACAGAACTAGTACCTCTTCTAAGTAGTGTTACCTTCTAGCAACACAGAAGAAAGGGACTGGCAGTGAATGTTGTCTATAGGAATTCTCAGTTGACTCAAATGTGATTGTTTGAAGGTGATTGCTATGCTTGGGAAGAGGGGAGATGCGGTACTCCGTGTTGCCTGCAGGCAGAGGTTTTGAGCGGGGCCTGAAAATAGTGTCAGTCCCAAACAGCCCACTGACCTCTCAGTCTCTCTCCCGCAGGAGCAGACCTTGTCATCACTGAGGTCATGTGGTGGGACCACGGCGTGTACTACTGCACTGTGGAAGCACCAGGAGATACATCAGGTGATGCGGACAAAGAAGTGAAGCTGATTGTTCTCCGTAAGTGCCTGTGGTTTGTTGCCCGGGTGGCAAGATATCTCCTCCTGTTCTCTTCTTCCCCACTCCAAGACATCTCCAGCAGTGGAGAGGCACTCAGTAACTTACCACAGCCAGATACATCAGGATCAATCCTTTTTCTCTCTCCTTTTTTCCCATAGATTGGCTTACGGTGCTCCTCATCATTCTCGGTGGCCTCCTTCTCCTTCTGCTGATTGGAATATGCTGGTGCCAGTGCTGCCCCCAGTATTGCTGCTGCCACATCCAGTGTGGCTGCTGTCCAACCCGCTGCTGCTGTAACCAGGAAGGTGAGGTTCAAGCAAATGTGCATCCATTTATGGCTTTTGTCAATACAAAAGCTTGACTAGGAGCTTGCTGAGCTCCCCTTTCTCCCTTCTGCTCAGCATCCATATAAAATGAAACATTTCTGTGGCCAATGTGACCTCCAGGACCAGCTTATCTGAGTTTAGAGGAGGGGAGCTGAGATACATAGAACCCACCTTGCTCTTCTGTGTCCAACTTTCAGAGGTTCCTCCTCACTCACACCTTCTTACCAGCTTCTCTCATGTCATCCAGCTCCCTTGTATGAGTAGCTCAGGACTTTTCTTCTCTGTTTTGTGGTTCATTTGCCTGTGCATGTGAGGAACACAAGCAAATGCCTTTGTGCTACTGTCCAAACTAGCCTAACCTTCAAGTATGTTGCTCCAAGAGGAATTATGTAAAAATTGGCATTTTCTGTCTTCATGTTTTTTTCAGAGCTGCTCCCTCCACAAGAAGAAGGTTGTATTTGTTTTTCTTGGGGGAAGGAAGTGAGAAAAAAGAGGAGAAAGATGGTCTCTCTTGGTGCTCAACTGTATAAGTGTGCTTTTGAGGTCAAAAGAAACTTCGTTATGTTTGTTTTTAGCAGTAATAAAGTTTCTGCAGCCAGATATAGTTTTTTTAATACGGCTGCTGTTTTAATAACCTCTGCAGCCCTGTAAATGAAACTTAGCCACATGGTGGACTAGCCCCTCTGCAGCTTACACAGTCTGACAGAAACAAAATAGAACAAATAAGTTCATTTATCATTGAATCACCTGATTCTTCCCCAGATGCTACAAGGAGAGATTTATGAACAAGGAGCTGGGCTCCTGGTCTCCCTTTACCTTCAAAAGAGCTATTTGGTATCAGTTGGGTGTAAGCTGTAAGAGTTTTAGGCTTAAGCCTGATTTGGTTAGCCCTTGCAAAGAGAGAACAGAACATCCCTCTTACTGCTAAAAAGAAAACAAAACACTTTTGAGGGGCTTTACAGGTTGTCAAGTGAAATGCGTAGTGTTGAGGAGGCTGTGGAAATTTGGCAGAAAAATTAGTTTCCGTGAAAGGAGAGAGAGGTGGTGGAGATGAAAGACTCTCGCCTCCAGAATTCCTAGTTCTCAACAAAAAAGGGATTCAGATTTGTGTGAGCTCCTTTCTGTTTCTCTTTGCAGTAGATTATAGCTCACTCCAGACCGCTGCTGTTATTTCCTGCCTCCTGTTGAGGAGGAGGAATTCTTGCAGGGTTCCCAAAACTTCTCCCTGTTCATGAGAGTAGGTACAGACAAGACCAGCCTCCTTGACTGGCTGCTGGGTTCTGTGGCTGTAATTTCCATACCAGCTGCCTGCCCTCTTTATCCACTTTGCAAAGGGTCCTTGTGCCTGCTCCCCTCCTCTAACACACCTTCTCTTCACTTCATCCTGCCTCTGACTTACTTTTTTTTTCACTCCAAGAAATGAAGTGGAGGCCTTAAAAAACACAAGAAGATAGATTCAGAGAACATCTTAAAAACAGTCCTGAGGAATAACAGTTCCATACAGCTGAAGAGAAGGCAGAAATCCTCATCTCCATTACGATTACAGTGGGAGCCAAGTGTGGGTGTTTTCTTCCCAGTTGTTGGCCACTAGAGGACAGCCTAGATCTACAGAACAGTCACAGGTGCCATTGAGGAAACGTAATCCTGCGGCTGTGAATCACGGCACTAAGTACCGTGGTTTTGAACCTAGCAGTAAAAGAAGTGCATTGTTTGAGTAATTCAGGATTGGTGTACAGAAATACTAAACATGCCCCAGGAGCAAGCCAATTACGTTCCCAGTGGAAAGCTCTGCGAAAAGCCCATCAGGGTAAATATATGTATGACCTCCTTCTGTTCCCATTAGTTCGTTTTCTACTGTGGACTTCTTCTAATAATGAATTGGTATAAAATAGGATATACTTGCACCTGGGTCTGACTAGGTTTAAAAATATTTTTTTTTATAATTGAATAATTGGCCCAGCAGCTGTAAGATCTGTCAGAGGTGAAGAACAACCTTTCTCAGCAGGGAATAAATGAAGGGAACAACACAACATTCTGCTAAAGTTTTACAGCAGGTATGAATCTTGGAATTCAGGTGAATCTGACCTTTCTTAAATAAATATGTTCACTTTAAAAAGATCTATAGCTTGTATTTTGCAGGTGGGGAACCAGAATATATATCAGATTCAAACTGGAAAGCAAAGTATCTGGGGAAGGAAGAAAGGCTAAAAGTAGTGAAGGAAGTCCAGGGGTAATTCTGCATTTGTTCAGCTGTAGGAAGAGATCAGAGAATTACAGGGACATGATGACCTTGGTCCTAGTGACTACCTTCATACCTTAAGGGGGAGAACCCTAAGTAGGTATGCCCACAGCTGCTGGACCTCTGCTCCTCAGGCAAAGACCATGGTCAAAACCGAGGGACGTGCAGTCAGCAGGTTCTGGGACATTCTCAAGGTGGTAACTGGAGGAATAAGAGAGGGAGAGATGAGGCTTTTCTCTTCTTTTTATCCTTCACCTTCTTTCTCTCTTCCTTCAAGTTTGAAACCTAAACTGGAGGGAAATCTCTTGGGACAAAAAAAAAAGAAAAGAAAGTGAATCAAGTTTGACATAAAGTGCTTGAAAGCTGCTACCTCAGGCCACAGAGCTTTGAAGATATATTGGAGTATTAGGATTAAAACCCCTGAAGTTTCCAGCTTTGTAGTTCTCTCTGGTTGGAGCCAGACTGAGGAGGGAGTCTGAAATGGAGAATGAAGTGGAGCTGCATGACCTCTGGGGAAAGGGTAGGATGAGTTGAGAGGCATGGTCAGTCCTTGTTTTGCTGCAAGTGGTGCTCTGTATAAATTCAGTGAAACAGCTAAAGGAGGACATGTTTAATAACTGGAGTGCTACCTGAAATGGAAAGCTCAGTCCCAGAGAACATGCAGTCTAAATGCTGCCTGATACAATGAACCCGGGGGACAGAATTAATTGGAGCTTAGCTGTAGCCTGGTTTCTTAAAGAAGCAAATCTTTTGCAGTCAACCTGTCTGTCTATCCCCTATCTCTTTCCCTCCAATAGCTTTTAATTTCATCAGCCTACTTCAGCCAGAATTATCAGAGGAGTAACAGTCTCAAAGGCAATTATGTTCCTATCTGTTTCCTGAACTGTATAGCCAGGAATGTTCTGTTCATGCCTGACCAGAGAAGAGGTTGCAGTAAAAGCCTATCACTTCTGAAACTTCAGGGAAGCCATATGAGAGAAATTTTACAAAGGCCCTGTTGCAGAAAAGCTTTACTCAGTAATGACAAACAAATCAGGCTTTGTAAAGTCTGGGACTTGCAGAATTTGTTTGCTTGTAAACCTAAGTTTTGAGGCAGAAATAGTAAGTTTCTGTAAGATGTTTTTAGGTATTCCCCCAAAAGAAGCAGTGACGAGCTATGGTTTTGAAGACAAGAATGGTTGGGTTGTCTATGTAGAGGAGGTGAGATGGAAGTGCTGAAAAAAGTGAATGGAGCCCGACCTTACGAATAGGGTTCTGGAGATGGTGGCGGAAACCCAATGAGGAAGAGACATTTCCACCGAGTTTGCTCTTTTGGCGCACAAGACATTGCTGTTGAAAACTGGAAATTTAGTTTGTTCACCAGTTTGATCACACTGTCCTAAGGGATTTAGTTTTAGCAATCATGCTGAGGTAAATTACAGAGAGAGACTAGAAAGGGAGAAGCTGGACAGTGCACCTCTGAGTGCCCTATATGTGGAACAGAGAGGAAATAATGGAGTATAGAGAGGAAAATACGATCTGGACAGAACCCACGTGAAAGTGGCAAAGAAAGATCTTGTTTAGCTGTAAATCAAAACTAAAAGGGGAAAGGACCAATGATGAGCTGAAAAAGTTTTGAGAGAGAGAAAACTGTGCTATGTCTTACTGTATGAAACATTATTTCACACCTTTCCACAACTATACTCATAATGACAAAGCAGGTAGAAGTCTTACACCTGGTAGTGCTGCATACTTAATCATAGTGTTATTTGTTCCCAGTTACTGGGACTGGACTCTGAATGTTAGGCAGTAATGCTTTTCTTCTGTTTTAGGTATCTTTTTGAAGATATACAATGTCATATTGGAATTTCCCATGTTCTGTTTTAACTTTGTCATAGGGTGGAGAGAGATTTTCATTTTGTGAATTTCCTGTATCCAAAGACTACAGCCTAACAAGCAAAATGGTATGTGATCTACAAGCTGTGCTCTCTGGATAGCTGCAGTAAGCTTTCTTCTTCTTTTACAGTACTGGAACGGCATCGGTTCATAAAGCGGGCTCAGGCACTTGCACCTTGGATATCACCCAACATGTTCTATGGAGGTGGTGACAGGAACTCAAAACTTTCCTCTTACCAGCTGAACCCTCTACTGCAACGAGGTAAGACCATGGGCATCATTTCAGAGGGAAATCAGGATGAGAACTAGGTAACTTCTTAGGGAAGTTCAGCATTGAGCCTTTAGCCTCTCTACTACAAAAGAGAGATGTTTCTAGCATGGTTGCATGTCTGAGCGTAACAGCTCTGCTACATCTACAGCGTACTGTAGACTTGCCTGGGTGGATAAATACAGCCTGTTCATCTTAAGTGTCTTGCTGGGCTCAGTGCTGGGTGAAGTAGTTTAGTGCTAACTAAGGTATATCTGTGCTACACCCCAGCGACTGCAGGGTAAATATACCCAGCTTATCTTGCTTTGTGTGGCAGAGGAGGGTACTGTCTCTTTGTTCTGCTGTGCTGGTCACGGTCAACTCCTTATAGCCAAAACTGACATGACAAGTGAGGTGCAATTTGTTTGAGTTCTTATCAAATCTCTAGTCTTAAATGATTAAGGGCAAACTGCCTTCTGTGAAATAGATCTACCCTGCATGCAGCAAAAAATGAAAGACTCTTTAATGAACCAGGAAGAATTTTAAATGCTGTTCTGCCCCAAAATCACTTGTATAGTGGAATTCATTTGTAACTTAAATGGAGGAGGGAAGTCTCTGAAGTCCTGGAGAAATAAATAAAATAACTTACTACCAGTAATATTGTTTAACCACTCAAGGAAAACAGAGGAATTTAACATAAAGACTTCTCAGAAGTATATAACGTATTTTTATCTGAAATTAGCTTTTCGTCACTGTGCTGTAGTCACAGATTTAATCTGTGTCTGATGAGTTTTACCTGTTGTTTGAAGAAACTGTTTGCAAACATCTTAAATGCTAGATTCAAGATGTTTGAGTATATACTTCTTCAGCCCATTAGTTAAATCTACAGTTACCATTTTTCCTAGTCAGGGCACCAGTTTCCTTAGAAAGGTCCAGTGACTGAGCCTCCATGATTTAATACACAATACACTGAGTCTTCTTAAGGAAAGGCAGCTACTAGTTACTACTCTCTGCATCTTACCTTGTTTGGTCTGGATGTGCTGGTTGTGGTACTTGAGAATCATGCAGCTGTTGCAGTGAGGAGCAGGAGGAGGAGAGAAGGGACTCAGCCAGGCTCATGAGTGCAGAAGGGCCCTCTCTTCATTTCCTCTTGACTTGCTGCATTCTCCTGTGCTTTTATCCTTAGATGTGTCTTTGCAGAACAGTCTTCCACTGGTACAGCCACAAGCCCAGCTTTCCCATAACAACGGTGTTTTGGACTATCTGGAGTCTGAAATCCAAAACCTCAACATGTCACAGCTCCGGCCACCCTCCCACCAGCGGCAGGCTGTGCAGCCCAGCCTGCTGTCCTCCCTGGGCTCCGACATCATGCCACCTCCTCTCGCTGATCACATCTCCTCCATCCATGGGAGCAGCAACTCCTCACGGCCGCAAAGAGCCACCCGCACCCCCCGACCCTGGGACTCTGCAGCAGAGGACAGAAGGGAAAACCGGAGGTGGCCCGTGCCTTCCAGTGGAGATTCTCATTCCAGCTACAGTCAGGAGATCTGGGACAGGCAGCGAGAGGATCATCCTCAGAGGCAGAGGACAGGTGGCTACAATGGCAGGCCACAGTACTCCAGGCAGGATGTGTCGCCCACACGCCAAGCTGAGAGGGGCAAGAGCAGCAGCAGCAACCGTTTCTATCCAGAGGAGGCCAAGGAGCGCTCCAGCCACCATCGTGGCGGGAGACAGGAGCCCACAGGGAGGCGAGAATACGAGAACCACACTGGGAGGAGCAATAACTCAGGCCAGCAGCGGCACAGCTACTCCCCCCCGTCTCGCAGGGGGTCGTGGAGCTCCTCAGAGGATCAGGTCCATGTCCCAGCGACAAACCACGGGCGGAGGAACCGGTCTCGGGAATGGCCGGAAGATAAACCCCCCAGTTATCGCTCCTTAGAAATCATCCCGAGTCAGGACAAGAAGCTCAAAGGCAGAGCAGGGACACGCTCAGTGAGTCAGCTACCTTTTCGCTTTCCCACCTAAGGAAAAATTGGGTTTTGGGGAATGAGAGTAAACGTTTTATACTTTCTATAGCCTGTCGTCTTGCAAACAGAGGCTGAGGAGCAGGGGGTGCTCTGTGGAGCCTGGTTGTGAAGAGCTTACTGAGTTCTCTGTCTTGAGACATGTGTTGCATGGCTGTAGAAGTAGGTCTCCCACAGGGTGATATGTTATACCCTCTCACTTTTGGGGTTCTATGCATGTGTCGGTGTTAAAATAGCTGTTCTCTGGCTCTGACTGGAGAGAAAGCACCTGCAGACTAGGCAGCAGTACTGAGTACCTCTCTGCAACCATCTCTGGAGTTGGTTTACTTCTGATTTCTTTTACAATGTGCATCATTCTCCTATTATCTATCCTTAATTTTTATTGTATCTTGGTGATATTTTTAAGATGATTCATATCCATCCAGGTAAGATGCCTAAAGCTAAATAAAATAGGCTTTCAGGTAGCATGGATAAGAAATGTGTCATTCTCCAAGCCAGGTGAAAGAGTATGACTCTCTTCTTGGGACTCCTGAAAACTGAACATGCATTATATGGGCAGTGAACAGCTATTGTTTACAGCTCATCTTGTCTGGACTGGGACTGGATTTTAGGTGGCAACCTAAATGTGAAAAACTTCACATCCAAATGCTAGTCTCCAAGTTAGACAGTGTATTTCCCCTTAAAAAATGAAGGTTCTTTTAAATAAAAAAAAAAAAGTGTCCCTTATGACATATATGCAGAGTTCTAACAGGTGGAAATCTTCTGAAGGGACTGTATTTTGCACATTTTCACTTCTGTGTTTTGGAAGGAAGCACAATTCAAGTTCCAGCTGGGATGTGTGTATGTATGAATGGTTTTTGTTATGGTGTTCAGAGCAGGTAGGAAGACATATGATTTCTATTCATCACTCCTTGTTCCTGAATCTTTTCTTTTCTCTTGCAGGACAGAGCAAGTTCCCACAGTGGAAAAAGCATAATCATTTAATGTCAGTACTGAAAGAACTACGATTCCCACTGGACTCCTCTTAATTTTTTTACTGTGTGGGTTGGGATGGCTGCTTTTGACTGAACAGACAACCAGCAATAAACCAGCAATAAAACAGATAAAGCAGCTTCTCCTTAGATTTGCAACTCTGAAGAATCTATGACTCATGCCCATGAAAGCCATACATAACCCATTTTTATTCTCGCCGTGATTGGAAACACAGGTTTGCAATGGGCTGTAGTTCATTGCTATTGGAAACAGCAGATTTTTTTCAGTAAATAGTATACTCCTAATCTGAAAGATAGATACCAGTTCTCTTTGTTAAGTGCACTGCAAGGAGCCCAGTCTGTAGAATGCTGGTGCTTCACACACCAGTTACTGGAGAAAGGCTCCAATGTTCACAGAGTTGTAAAGTCACAAGACAGTAGAATAATTTTGATTAGAAAGGGCCTCTGGAGATCATCTGATCCGGTCCCCTGGGAGTCTGTTGTGGGGAGGCACAGCATCTTCTTTCTAAGGCCCTTTGTTGTGCTTCAGAATGTGTAATGTTTGTTGCTTCTGCCTGGCTGCTCAGCACAGTTGGGGCAGTTGCTTCCTTTTGTCCCCACTAAGCCTCTCTCCCAAACAGGAGGATCACAGTGTTGGAAGGATGTTCACTGCCTTAAGATCTCACTAACATGTCTGCAAATTTCCAGGTTATCCACCCTTTACTGACTGAAACAATTTGACCTTCTTTAAGCTTAGACCTTAGTGCCTTAAAAGATACTTGTTCTAGCCTTTCATCAAGACTTGAATTTATTTGTAACTTAAAGGGCTAAATTTACCAAGGTTTGGCCTTCTCTTCAGGGACTGAGTAAAGTATAACTGCTGTCCCTTGCACCATGGACAGAATTTCCCTCAACTCGAGGAAGCACAGTTTTGGTGAATATATCTTTCCTAAGCCAGGTACTCTTTTCCATGCATTTTATATCCTCCATTTGCTCTCTATGCCATGTATCATATACATGGGATGGGATAAAGGGCTCTGAAGAACTCTTACAGTCACCATTTTTAATATTGTCCCTGATCTTCACCCTGGCACTTACACAGTGCTGCATGTGTGGTGCATCTGATCTATAGCTAGATTGTAGGGTCCCCTCATCTCTCACCTTACAACTAGAACACAGAATTTCTCTGTGCTCTGAGACCAGTTGTGAAGGAGAAAAACTTACCATTTCTCCTTGATGTGATTAATCCACTGTTTTAATTTAAAATGTACTGGAGAAAGAGAAGCCCTCTGGATGCTGGCTGCTTCCATAGGAAACTGGCTTGCCAGAGGCATTTCTTGGATTTAAGAGACTCAACGGTTGTCAAGGAGCTTTTGGAGAATCTCATGAATTATTTTGTAACCCAGAGGCAATGGAGATTGGCCAGTACCAATGACTGTCTTACCTGGTTCGTTTCCCAGCCAGTGCCGCATGGGACACTTGCTACTGTTTGTTCTTTAATGTCCTAATTACTGATGTGCTTATGCTTTCCCTTGGAAGACTGACTTGGAGAGACTTTCATTTTGCCCACCTCCTTGTTTTTCTTTTCTTTGGACAATGATGGGAAGCATCACACTTCATACAAATGGTCCTAGTTGGATATCCGATGCAGTTGCTGGTCGACCAAAGGCTACTACAGAGAGTGCTCATCTTCCTACAGTTTCTTGGCTGAAAGTGCTTATTCCTAATTTCTGCCTCTGGAGATAAAGCAGAAGGACCAGCTAGCTTCTCTAGTTGACTTTGTTTCAGAACCAGAGGCCTACTTTTTGGAGACAGAGGGTCTATTTGCAGCACTTGTTGGCTATCGAAAAAAAAGATCTAAAAGACTAACTCCAAAGTTTGAATTTAAGAAAGGAGGGCTATATTAAGCGTAATACTTGTCTGCATTAGACTCAAACTGAACAATGTGAATAGACCCCCAACTCACATTTGAAATATAGGGAATTAAGTGTGTTTGCAGAACTTGCAAAGCCAGTATCACTCTTGAATCTGTTCCTCAGCCACTGGCTGTGAATCATTTTTATTTTTATTTTATGACCTGCTGAGGATTTTATGAACCCTCTCTTCTAAGATGGACTAGTATTTTTATTAGTTAAGAGGAGTTTATGATGACCGCAATGACAGAAAATAATATGAGGCACCTTCTTCCAAAACTAGCATCGAGTTCTGACTTTAGCTTTGCCCTCTGGTGACTTCTAGCAGATAGCCAGGACCCTGCGGATTCTACCCGTGGAAGCTGAATTGGTAACTTGGAATTTGATTCTCTCCTTGTGCTTCGTAGTTTCATGCAACAAACAGGATAAATTTTTCCTGTCATTCCAACCAAGCCCAAATGTCCAGGTTTCAGGGAATGGCTGCCCCTTTCTCCATCAAAGAGTAGAGGCTATTTGAGACATTAGGGGAGATCCTAATATGGTAGCATGGAAAGAGTTCATTTTCAATGACACTGAAGTGTGTATAAGCCAACATGTGTCCAGCAAGTTTTCTCAAGAGCAAGAACCCCCTCACACTGCAAGAAAACCCAGATGACTCTGTAACAGGAGAAGCTGTTGAAGCTTTCTGCTGTAGTATGAGCACACTAACTGCAGAGAATGTGCTTTTTTATCTACATCCTATGAAGGAGCCCTCCATCTTTATTTGCTCCTCTAGTCCCCATAATTGAGCTAGGGTGACTAATTGCAGATTGTGTGAACACAATTTGTGCTGTGCGAAGTCTGAAGAGTTTTGTCTTTATCGTACTTGATATCCTCTTCAGTCACTTTGTTCTTATTTATAGAAACATTAAGCAAAACTCTTCAGGGAAAACTGATTGTATCTGAGTGTTAATTCTGTAACTTCTTAAATTGCGACAGAAGTAGACTAAGTTATCCAGCAGGGAAGCAGAAATGATACCAGGTTTACTGGTCCACAGACCACTGCGGTTCATAAAACACCAGTTGGTGGTGGGCTGTGAAATAACGACAGAGGAAATCTATATATGCATACTTTTCAACTGCAAGCAGACAGAAAAGTGGGAAGGAAATAGACTCTGCTCTAGATGCTTATTTCTAGTTTTAATTGGCTATAAATGAAACCCATTGTGACAGCATTGCACAATACAATACCCTTTTTTCCAGTAAGATTACAGTGTCTTTGACTTTTGAAAAGAGACTGAGAACTAAGAGACTCCAGTGCAACACACTAAAAGAAATAGCAGTAGGGAATCACCTAACCTCATTCTTTCTATATTGCAATTTATTGATGCTTAATTTTTCAGCCATTCCAAAGAGCTGATGTTCATATGTCAGCCCATTCGTGATGGAAAAAGTTGAATGTTTCACATATGGGAGTTATTGCTATTCTAGTGTTTTGTTCTTCTTGTCATACAGTTGAAGGAATATATCTTACTCCCCAAAAATGAATCTTCTGTCTCGAATAAAGTGCCTTCATAGCCACTGGAGTTATCCTAATTTAAGATAATGTGACCATGCCACATAGAGAGGGCCAGATAAGGACACCCATGCTGCTATCAGCTGCTTTCCACCTCAGACCATAGATTCATAAGAGAGATAAAAAATCATGTAATATTTCTTTGATTAAGAAAGGACCTGCAATATCTGGGTTTCTTGCTTATTTGCAGAGCGCCCTGCCATTCTGGAATGCCATTCCAGGAATGGAGGGCAAGGGCTGCTTCTGTGCAATCATTGATCTGGTCTTGGCAAGTGCCTGCTTGGCAGTAGAAAGTGCTGAAATGCCCAGTTGCTATCTCTGCGATTGTATTCATGATAGCACTAGCTAAAGTTAGGCTAACTAAGCTGGGGAAGTTACCTTGTGTGATACAACCCCAA
The DNA here is from genome assembly GCF_009829145.1 of Chiroxiphia lanceolata. Taxonomy (NCBI): domain Eukaryota; kingdom Metazoa; phylum Chordata; class Aves; order Passeriformes; family Pipridae; genus Chiroxiphia; species Chiroxiphia lanceolata. The sequence goes on along the minus strand of NC_045638.1, from coordinate 97,535,123 downwards.
AGCAAAGTCTTCAGCAGTATGTATTACCACACAGGGCAGCTAAGTCTCCTCTGTGCCACTGTCTATCTCCAGCAGCACATCAGTTACAAACACTCACATAATGGGGTGAGAGCCTTCCATTTGTTGACCTGACACAGGAGAGGGATGACACTTGAGGTTATATTAAATTAACCCCCACAAGTAAGGACTGCTCATTCCTATTTCTGCTAAGTTTAATGCCTATAATGTGCCTTGTTACGGTCTTCTGAATGTTACCCCAGCTGTAAAAGCAGATTATAAATGTGTAGATCCTCTTCAATGAATGTCACATGTCTAACTGAAATATAAGAGAACTTTCAACCAGTTGCTCTTATGTGTACTTCCTAGACTATAAATTGCTTTTAGTGTTTGCACCAGAAGTAGAACTGAAAATTCTATGTTCTTATTTCTGGAATTAGCCTTGTTACCCATTAGTAAGAATCTGCTGTTGTCGTTTGTTGGACAAAAATGCAAAATTATTTGCTTCGATGGGGGAAGCAAATAATAAATAAATAAATTTTTTTCTTATTTTGGAGACTTTTTTTCTTTGTTTTTCTAAGGAAGATCATTTGAATAAATACCAAGAGAGGGGAAAAATATATGGGAAACCATTGACAGCCCTCTTTAATGATGTGACCCACTCTAGCCATCACTGACTGGCTACCATGCCTGTAAAATGAGAACAGTTACTGTTTGATTCTAAAGCACTTGAAGCACCATGAGAAGAAAAGTCTAAAAATTTTGTTTGGTTGATAAACGAAGGTACTGGTTGAGCTTCTCACACTTCCCACGTGTGACAGTCACCTAATAATAAAGTGGCCAACATGAAAATGGAGGTCTGTTGGGGCTCACATGATAGGTTTAATTTATGTCCTCCCATTCCCCTTAGCTGATGACCTTTGTAGCTCAGTGTTGCAGCCTTTCTGTCTCTTCCCCCTTCTGCTCAGTGGTCCCATGTGCTCAACTCAGATGGTTGGCCCGACTGAAGACCCAGCAGGCGCTTGGAACCTGACATGCCCTACAGCAGCAATGCCACCACTTTCTGACTGGGACCAGGGATCTTTCAGAGACATTATAGAATCAGAATAGTTTGCACTGGAAGGGATCTTACAAGGTCACCTTATCCATCCTACCCCTGCAACTAGACCAGGTTGCTCAAAGCCCTATCCAACCTGGCCTTGAACGTTTCTGGTGATAAATAGGGTGTCCACAACTTCTCTGGACAACCTGTTCCAGTGTCTCACCACCCTCACAGTAAAGAATACTTCCTTGCATCCAATCTAACTCTGTCCTATTTCAGTTTAAACCTGTTTCCCTTTCTCCTGTCACTACAAGCATTGGTAAAGCCTATTTCTTATAAGCACCCTTTAAGTATTGAAAAGCTATAATAAGATCTCCCTGGAGCCTTCTCTCTAGGCTGAACAGACCCAATTCTTTCAGCCTTTCCCCATGGGAGTGGTGTTTCAGCCCTCTGATAAATTTTTGTGCCCATCTGGGCATGCTCTAACAGGTCTGTGTCTTGCCAGCCTGTGCAAAAAGACTTGACCATGGGGAAAGAAGAAATGTGAGAGGGGTGCACACTTACCTCTGTGCACCATTTGGTTAATGCTTTTACTGTAAATGAAGGGGGAAATGCCAATGGCCATAAAGCTGCAAGTAAGTTCCAACTATCAGAGCAGGGAGGTTATGGCACAGGCCTTCCCAAAAATTCAGCTCAGGTCTAGCTACTGTTAATGTGGAATTTGGTCAACTTATGAGAGCGGTCTCTATGACACAGATGCCTGCGAAAGTAGGGGACTCGGTGACCCAGGAGCTGCCTTCCACATCTCTTAGGCTCAGGTCAGACTGACCCTCCATTACCAAATCTCAATAACAGGTCCAGAGTCCTCCACAGCTTCTTACCTGTCCCACTGAGCTGGATGTGCTTGCAAAAGAGCAAATGGGGAAACAGAGCAGGACCTTTGACCCCTCGCTATCATTATATTCGCTCCATAAATGCCGGTGTCTCAGATGAGCATCTACCTCAGCTTCAGCCTGAGAAAGAGAGAAGGCAGGACAGGTAAGCACTGAACTCTCTGTTCTGGGTGGAATGGGCATTATGACTGGTGTGTCTAGATCAAAGGGAAGTGAGTGAAGATGATCTTCTGTTTTTCCCCATTTCTTATTGCAAGCCAATAAGAAATTGGCTTCTCACACTCTGCAGGCAGGAATACTGATGAAATGGGAGAAGGTGGGGTGCTTGAGGTGACCTGGATTGAAGTTGAGTGATGGATGCTCCATAAGACACTCATAGGAGGGTCAAGCCCATGGTAGGAATCACAGAGTTTCAGTGTTGGAAGATACATAAGCTTTTCCCAGCTGCCTTCACCACAGGGATTACAGGCTCTAAAGTGGATAAGAGCACCTCTTTATACTCTTGGGAAGCAAATTTACGCCTTTTGTGTACATGGAGAAAAACTGACTCTGGGATTAAAAATCAAGGTAGGGTGGTAAAGGAGCAACTGCTCCTGGGCAACGTATGTCTAGTAAATGTAATGGTAGCTTTTGGAGGCAATCTGTGCACAGAAGGATGTAAAAATGGATGGAAGTTTCCTTACTGTGGGATAAGAAGGAGCACTGACTTGTAGCCACCTGGTATGGGATTTAGCAAAGCATTCATATGTAATAGACTTGCAGCCTTTTTTGCTGTTGCAATTCTAAAACTTCAGTGTTTTCTTCATGTTGTTCTGAGTGATGCAGCCCTATAGTTGAGGGCATAAATCAATATTAATTTCTAAACATGTTTTTAAGCGCAGAATGTTTGAAAAGCTTGTTTAGATGTAATGTATTTTCAATGTACCAAGTACTGAATTTTCAATTCTCCAATTCTGACTTTTTTAACAGACAAAAATAAAGGAAGTCAGATGAAGCTAAATTTTGCACTCACTCCCTTTTGAGAACTTGTTCTGCTTGGGCTACTATCTGCTGCATTAATCCCAGAGTGAAAAAGACAAGTGAACATAGTTGGCTGGTTGGCAACTTTCCTCAGCTAAAGCAAGGCAAAATACTCAGATCACTGGGTCACTAAGATGATCACTGTATGTGATGCACACATGCACACTAGCACAATGTTCTTTAGAGCAATTAAATAAAACAAAGAAATCCCACATTATGAATTTTTCAGTTGTATTTATGCATAGAGGAAACCTATTCTTATTTCTGGCAGTTTTAGTGGTTTGTTCATGTGCTAAAATAAGGGATTTTAGCTCTCATATAAAAGACCTAGCTTTACTCTCACATATTTCTTTGAGCTCTGAAAGTTATTATTGTGGATATTTGTGATTATACAAATAAAAGGACACCTTCCTTTTTATACTATTTTTTCCTCACTTCTTCAGAGTAAATGCACCGTGGTCTTTCCTGTTCTTGTTTTCATTTATTGGTTAGCTTTGTTGCAAAAATCTGGTGTTTAACCAACATGTTTTTTTCTCTGAAAACAAACAAACATTGTATGCTGATTCCTGCAGGTCTCTCAGTATAGTGAGCAGAACTGGTACTGCAAACCATGTTGCAATCCAGGGTATTGGTGATAGCTCTGATTCTGCTCCTCAGCACCACTCTGCCTGGTAAGTCTGAAAAGCTTTTCTGTCTGCCTGAGACAAGGCTCAGCTCTACAGGTTCTCACTGGACTTAAGCCCAGCAATACAGTTGAAGACCATGAATACATAGTGCTCAGCAGTGTGAAACAAGTCAGTAGAGATCTGGCATGAAAATTGTCCATACATCGCAAACACTCTGCCATTCAGGGAGAGGTTCTGAATCTCAGAATTTCAAGAATCTTCCCACTGAACCTGGGGGAAAATATGAGAGACATGAGTGACTGGAAAAGCCTCATGGGGTTTTGCCTCCTTTTTTACAGAAGTGCACTCAAAGTCCGTCTTTGAGAGAGACCGTCGTGACTGGCTGGTCGTCCCTGATGCAGTTGCATCTTATGTCTATGAAGCTGTGAACAAGGTGTCCCCTAGAGCGGGTCAGCTCTTGGTTGATGCTGCCCAGACTCCAGCAGTTGTTGCAACTAGGTATGGAAAGCTCCTCTGTGCTAACGCTGCAATAGCCATGTGTGAAAAGGAAGAGGGAGGAGTGGGAGGAAGAACAGATTAATCAAGTATCTGTATGGGGAGACCCAATGGGAAATGAATCAGCAACCAAAGCCTGATGTGACTACCATGGGAGTGAGGTGCTGGGAGGTAGGGTGAGATGATATGGTCTCCTGTGAAAGCACAGGCTCTTCCCAGGGATGCACATTGTACATGACCATGCTTGTGGGGACAGCAGGTTCTGCTCTTTATTCTTGGGTAGTGAGGGAGGAGGCCTCTGGCTGGTGGGGGATCAGCTCCCCTGGAAGGGGGTTCTCTGGTGCTGCTGTCTGTGAGGGGCTCAGTACTGACTGTGCCATTGTCACTTGATGCAAATCACAGAATTGGCTCTAGCTATGCATACATATTCCTCAAGGAAGAGGAATGAGTTTCCTCACAAAAGGAAAATCGTGATCACCCTAGAGACAGAGTTTCATGTAACTCATGCCACACACATGCTGCCTATTGAGGAAGCCTCTCTAAGACTGCTGAGGAGCTCTGCACTCTCAGTGACAGGCAGCGTGATATCCACAGCAGATGGAGATTACCCTCATGTATTTGTGTATCTTATCACATGCACTGTCATCTCCTGCAGGAACTTCCTCATAAGAGAAACAACTAAACTCAGTATAATGGCTGAACAGCTGATTGAAAAAGTAAAGAACCTGTGGACAAGAGTCCGAGGCTATTAGCCAGAAGAAGACAAGTCAGCGTCTCCTGATGTGAATTGGTAACACCCTGCAGTGTCCTCTTTCCTCCTGCTCCTACTACGAGCCAAGATCAGTCGATAAGACAGAATCAATGCTCCTCTTAGTGCCACTAGAGGGAACCCACCTTCAAAGACCAAAAGACGGAAGGCATCTGCTGAAGCCTCCCCCAGAAAAAAAAAGAACACGCAACTGGGCATAGGGAAGACAATAAGATTGTAGAGCTCTTCTGTAGCCAAATCTTGAAAATTAATTCCTCCTGAAAGGCTTGGCCATTGCCCCTCCAATAAAATAGTGTTGGTTGTTACACTTCCTTAAGTTTCTTATTTGTATTGACTATTACAAAATCACACTCACCTTGGCATTCCATTCTGCTGAGAATGTAGCTGTTATCCACAAGAAAATGTTTCAGGCAATGCTAACAAACCCTGACTGTTCAGGCACTTTTAACTAAGCTCAGATTCTTCTTGAGTAGAGGGGGCACCACCTGAGCATTTTTCAGGGTAGCCACAATATGACAACTGTAATCTCACATAAGGAAAGACCGTGAAATTTAAGTCCTACTGATTGTGCTTCTTGGTTAGGTAAGAAGCAAGTAGGTGCGCCTGTATCAAATGTATTAAGATTTCAGATAATTTGGGAAAACAAGTGCCAGTAAACTGAACTGTCCATCAACCTGAGCAGGACTTCAGAAGTGTGTTTCATCAGCTTATTCAGTGAGACTACCGAATAAGCTTTTCCAAAGGAGAAACAAGGGGAAAATGTCTCACTATCTTGAGCAGTTTATGAGAAGGGCACCCATGCCCAGCACTGTCTATGAAGACCTGGCAGGTCCTCATCAGTCCTATGTAACTGCATCATTTCAGATGCCCACACTGGACAAAGACATTCATCTGGTTTCTCATTAAGCAAGCAGAAACAAGTGGGCAATTTGTCTGAAATCACTCTGTGAGACTGTGGCAGAGGCTAAAACAAACAAAACCCTGCTAGCCTGAGAGCTAGAAGTCATTTGCACATGGGTAGAACTACTGGTTTGGAGGGAGAGCATTGCTGCAACCGGCAAAATGAGATTTGCCTAATGACTGCAAGGCAATATTACTGTCTTTTTAGATACATCTCCATTTACTTTTCCCTCATAGGGGTCTTAAGCCTCAAACTTTATTCTGCTTCAGCATTACCCTTAAGTATTTGTCAGAACTTGAGAGCAGCAGCAATGACTCTCATCCATGCACTCTGCCTATGGGCCCAGAAACCCCATCTAAGCTCAGGCTCTGGGCACCCAGACCTGTGGCTGCTCCTGGCTGTCTTGGCTTACTGGTGGGTTTTTCTGCATTGATGTTGGACCTACGCTGTAGGTAGTAGCCTCATTCCATCATTGGTTGTGCTTCTTGGATCTGTGACGTAGCCTTGCCTCCATCTCTGCCTCCCGCTGTCCTGAGCAGACTCCCTGGTATGACTGAAGGGCCCCGTCACAGTTACTACTCCACTTGGGTACAGTGGGACTGTGCCCCAGCTGGGGACGTCACAACCTGTGCTGTGGTCTCTGCTGGCTCCTGAATTGTCCTCCCTCTTAGAACACCCCAGCTCTTGATGCTCCCTGACAGTATTTCTAGATTATCAAGTAATCAACAATTGAGTAGGGAAAGCTGGAAAAGCAGAGAAGCCCAAGGAGTAACAGAGATGTCAGTGTTTGGCCCTTCCCATGGAAGTGTGCAAGAAGGTAAATGAAGAGAATGGGGGTGACAGGGAGAAGGGAGAAGCAATAGAGGAAATTGAAGGAAGTATAAGAATCAGCAGCAATTGTGCTAAAAGCTGAATATATTTCCCCAAGGCTATCCTTTATCCCCCTGATGGGTTTGACTATGGAAATTAACTCAAATAGATGACAAAAGGCTTATTAATGGAAAGGCTAATTAACAGATGAAGGCTATATTTCATCCAGTATCTTTCTGCCAGTCTCCATTAGCATTGGTGGGAGAACTGCCCTGACATCACATACATAGTTCCAGACTTTTATTTTAACCTGATCTCCACATTTTACAGAAGTATTTGACCACCTCAGGAGAGTAGGCTTTGCCATTGTTGAGCTTCAATACTCCTATTACTTGGGTAGCAATAGGGGTGGGGGATAAATGCCCTAAGCAAAGCTTTTTCTCCAGCCTGAAGTGCTGGATGTTGAAAATCTGTCTGTTCACTTTCTTTCTCAATGATCAGAGAGACTTATTGCCAGCAGTACTTGATTCTCCAAAGCTTCCTATTGCCCCAGTCTGAATTTCATCTCGCAGAATCTTTGCTCCTGAGAAGTTTGCTTCAGCACAAACTGAACATGCTGCGGCTGTTGTCCTGTTGGAGCAGTTTAGTAGGCTCAGTAATGCAGGAGAAATGAGTCCCCAGTGTTGTGGGGTTCGTTATTTTGTTGATTTTTTTTTGTTTCTTTAACTGTCAGTCAGATCAGTTATAATCTTGCACTTAACCACCTGTCTGGAATAAAAAGTCCTTCTTTTGCATTTCCTTTGTCCCAGCAGCTCCTTGATACTGCGTGCAATCAGAATGAAGTCAGTGTCCCCATGCAGCAGCAAGTTCTTCCATCTCCGGTTGCTTTACCACTTCTGCAGAGCTCTTTTGCAGGTTTCTTTATTGCTGCTTGTTTTGCTTAGACAGTCTGTGCTTCCCTGGCCACGAATGAATGTGCACATGCATATGTATTATGTAAATGTACCAGTATTTAGAGGGAGACTTAGAAAAGCGGATGTTTGGGCAAATAAGAACATTTACCATGTGAAAAACCCAGGACATTTAGCTTTTTTGCTACTAGGATGATTTCCTACCTGCTTGTTTTGCATATGTCTGCTCAGTCTTTCTTTTTTTCTCAAATATAACCCTTGTAGGAGAAGTCCTGCAGCTTAAATTCCCTCTTGCCCCAGGAAAGAAATACAGCTTTCTGAGTTTTCTTGGAACTGAGCTTGTTCTTCTGTATTTCAAAAGTATTCCTTTCTGAAAGACTGAAAGTCATGACAGAGCCTGAATGTGCCCTTAGGAGTTTGGTGTCCTGGAGATCTTTGTTGCAACCTTTTCAATCTATCTGTATGCACTGCCAAAAAGAGTAGGAAAAAGTCTGGAAAGCATAGGAGTCTCATATTGCATTTTGAGCCTGTTGTGTGACTTCACCAATGCAAGCCAGAGGCATTTCTGTATTGCACCATTGCACAGCTGGAGCAGAGCAGTACCTGGTAGGAATTCTATGCTAAAACTTAACAAAGTTTTGATATTTTTTTAAATGCACTTAATTGTATCTTTTTGCTTTTCTGCAATGAAACCTCCAGAAAATTCAAGCCAGCCACATGCTCATTAGCTGTTTGATTTTAGAATATGGTCAAAACTGAATCAGCCCATAGATCTCTGTATTCGTTTGTACTCAATCTCCTGATCATGTAGTTAGTTATCTCTGCATTTTTATGCTTGAAAAGAAGTAAAAAGAAGAGCTTGCAGGTGGTTAATCTGCTGCACAATCTACAAAGTAGGGCAACCTACAAAGAGCAAAGTAGAAAATAGAAAATCTCCCGCCACCACTTCTGACGTTATTGGTATCACCCTTTGGTGTGTTCCTTAAAGGCAGAAGCTAGCAGCCAGGACAGCATTCAGGCAGGGACCAGGTAGCAAAATAAAAAAGCTTTTTATCCCCAAAAGGATCCTGGGGCAAATTCATAGGATATGTAATGAGGGGGGCATATATTTTACTCTCAAAATTTAAATATTTCATATCAACTCTCAGTTTTCAGTCGGAATAAACAGGTTAATCTCTAATTTCTTTCTAAAATATGTATAGAAATCACTTCCCAGGTGATGTCTGTTAGAGTTCACTGAGTGCTTCAAGATTCTTGGAGAGGCTTTGTAAGTGAAGCATTCATTTCAGTGAGATTCATGTCACAGGAAATTTCTTTGTGAGTAATCATCATTCACTTTACAGCTTTGGAAAAGCTTGTGGTGTAACGGGTTCAACTGAGTTCATTGGAAAAAAAAATCTTAAGAAATGTCAGGTTTCTGTTGTTTCTGAGACGGGTGAATAACGTGCAATTTTCTGCAAAAATGTTCTTTCTTTGAAAGTATTTATTATGGTAAATACTTTACACCATTTTCAGTAGCTCAGAGTGTCGATGGCTTTTACATTTTCTAGTTCCCCTCACCTCTTACTTTAACTTGTTAAAATCCCTAACTAATGCTAGGGAACGCACGCCTCGGGCTCTGCACTGCTGTGAGCAGTAGCGGCTGCTTTTGTCGACAAACAGCCCAAGTCCTTCAGCAGGGGAAATCCCAGCACGGGGTGTTCTCTCCTTTCAGGGAGAGAAGACGAGGACTGGAAAAAAAGTCACGTAAAGTATCTGAAACTAATGGCTGGTAGTCACACCTACACACACGGACATTTCCATCTCCAGGTACCGTATCGTTTGCCCTCTGGCGAGGGCTGTGCGGGCAGGCAGAGCAAGGTGAGGGAGCGGACTGGGACGGTGTATGTTCTCTGAGGCGCAGAGCTGACACGGCCGTCTGTCAGACGGCTCTGCGCTTTCCGCGGACTTTTGGCGAAGAGGCTTTTCCAGATTACTTAAAAGTAAACACCAAAATCACCAACGGGGTGCCTGTGCGTGGAGCCAGTAACGAGAAGAGGCAGCACACGGATGCGGCAGGTGGCTGAGGGTCAGCGCTCCCTCCAGAGGGAGGGGGTCACCGGCCACCCCCAGCGGGGCAGGAGCAGCGCCTCGGGGGCTCGGCGAGGCCGGCGGAGGAATGCAAGCCTTGCGTGCCAGGCGGGCCCCGGCGGGCGGCAGAGATCAGTCAGCGCCGTTCTCCCTTTCGCTCCCCGCCCGCGGTTCCCGCCGCAGGGCGAGCACTGACTCAGAGCGGCACCGCCGCTTCGCACGCGATGCCGCGGCCTCGGCTCCCACATCCCCCGCCCCGATCCCGCCACCGCTCCCGCCCCGCTCGGGAGCGCAGGTGGGCTCGGGCACCGAGAGGTGCCTGGGAAGGAAGGCCAAGAGGGTCGCCAGCCCAGTAGGGGATGCTCGGGGAGGAGGGAGTCGGGCAGAAGTGGCTGGAGGAAGGGCGGAGCAGCTTTGCAGCCATAAAGCCGCTCTTAGGGGCGGCTGGGACAGGTAAATTGCTCTCCGCTGGGCGGTTGACCCCGTGGAACGGGAAGGGTGTTTCGGCATGGGCCGAGTTGGGGTTGAGAGGCTGCAGGTGGGACGGCGTGGGGCGGGGAGTGTTTGAATGTTGTTTCTGTAATACATAGAAAGGCAGTTTTTCGCATGTGTTTGTTCTTTTACCTACCTGCTCACCAGGGAGGTGGGAGTTCCTTTCGCTTGGGTGTGTAGTGATCACGCTGTGTGTAGTGATCACGCTGTGCTTTGCAGACCCAATTTTTGGGAGGGAAGTGATGGTGCGCCTAATTAAATGATCCCGTGTTGCAGACTTCTTTACATTTAGATTTGGGGATGATACGAGACTAGGTCACTTCTCGAAAATGTTTCTTTGTGAAAAGTTCCTTAAACCATTTCTAGGTTTAGCTATTCAAAAACCTAGAAAATTGCAGCACAAGTACAAGTTACCTGTTTTGACTGTAGCTGTGAAAACACTTCTTTAATAAAGTTTCTCAGTGCCGTAACATGGCGACAGAGCATCAGGAACCGTCCATGTTGCATGGGAGATGCACTAACCTGCTCACTGCCATGAAAGGAGTGTATCTGGAAATGGTTTATAAGAGCAGTTGCTATCAACCCCGAGCGGCACTGATTACTGAAGATCTTAACAGAATAAATATTTACAAGTATAGCTGTGATATATGTCAGTGAAGAGCAAAGATCGTTTATATTCACAGCTCCTATCTCCAGGTGTACAGCAGCATCCTTGTTAAATGGGTTCTGGTATTGGGTTTGAGGCTGCTTTATTCTCAGAGTCCACGTGAGAGGCAAAAACTGCAGATGTGAGAGAAAATGTGTAACTGAACCAGTGTTTGGATCAAGTTCACTGCTTAGAAAAACCACTTCAAGATTGTTATTTTTTTCCTAATTGTAACATTTTCTCTACTCTGCAAAGGCCTCGTTGTCTCTTGCCTTTCTCTGGGGCGATGATGTTAAAGGTTCCTGCCAGTGAAGGATTGCTCCCTCGGACTCTCCCAGGTAACGTTCCCCGCAGCAACGGCTTTGAAATGGTGTGCTCAGGTCGGCTTTGATGCCTGGAGAGCACAGAATTGTAAAACAGTCGACATCTGTTTTCAGCTGTGGTCGCTTAAATGCAAAGTTTTGGGATTTTGTTTGGTTTTTTTAACAAAGAAACCCACGTAAATCAAACCTTGTTAACAGCATAGGCTGTCGTATCCTTGGTTTAATGCTCTTTTGTCAGTTTAACTGCTGCTGTAGCTGTAGCTAATTCAGCATTTCAGGTCCCCCTTGTTTCTGAGCTGCTTTTCTTGGCGTGAAAGTGGGAATTCTCCTGTTTCTCCTGTTTGGGTGTCAAAAATAGCTGGAGCTCTATACAGTTATTCTAGCAATTTAAGTGACTAATTAAGCCTTTTTTTTTTTTTTTCAGATAAAAGCTTGTGGTGATTTTTAGATTTCAAAGGAGCTTTTAGTATTGTAGTAATAAGGTTGACTTGATAGAAGTCCTATTTTGTAAAAATAACTGGTAGATATTGCTGGAGGGAGCAAATGCTACTTTTACTTGGAGTTACCCATTTTTCCAAATAGTATGCTGATACCTCTGAAAGATAAAGATCTGTTGTATAAAATCAACACAGGTACACGTTACATGTAATACTTCAGTACTTATTGAGGAACAATGTTTTATCTAAAATAGTCATTCATCTGATCAACTGTATCTGTAAAAATGTCCTTTGTCCATAGAAACTCTGCCTTTTTTTCTGAGGACTTTTTATTAGTGGTTCGGTTTAAAAATTTTCCTCTTCAATTGTAAGCACCTTTTGTTCCGTCATATATTATTGTGCAGGGTGCACGGGGTGGCTGAATGGGAGAGGAAAAGAAATATTTCTTTACTGAATTGACTTATTGTGGGTCAGTAATTTTTGCCAGCTCATGAGCAGTGTCAGAAATAGGCTGCAGGGAATTGTCATCTGTCAATCTAGAGAAAAATGCTCGTAGCAAAAGACAAAAAGACAAGAACACCAGGCACTGTTACAAGTGTTTCGGGCACCTAATTGGCAGCTAGCCACCATAGAGGGCTGGCTGGTAATGCAGACATTGCTAACTCATCCTATGTCATAACACATAAAATCAAAATACATTGAAATAAAATGAAATTAAATGAAAATACAACGAATCAAAATACATGAATGCAGAAAGTACTTCAGTACTCAACATGCATTTGCTCCCACAGGGTACCAGGGTTTATGGTTGATTCCCTTGATAAAGTAAATCACAGGCCTGACTTAAATAACTGAGTAAATAAAAAAACTGGTTTTGAAGTATCTAAACTGGTATGTGAGAGCATGTCCATTCCCTGAGAGAACTATGTGGTGATTCTAATAAGTGGTTAATATTCTCAAAATCTTTAAGCTTTCCTTTTAAATGAAGGTTTGTTGCAAAGAAAGCATGTGGTTAAAGGGTAAACCTACCAGCTCAAAAGCAATTAAAAGGAACCTCTGAATATATTTGCATGGCATCTCATGATTTTCAGTGGATTTTAGAATAAAGAATGACCACCTACCCTTATGGTTTTTGACAGATATATGTCAGGGATAATCTATAGGTATTTGCTCTTAGTGAACCTGATGATTGCCTGCAGTATTCTCCAACCGTGTTGGTAATGCCACTTGTGCTAAAGCATGAGTCAAAATACAAGTTTACTTTTTTCAATTAAAAAGGAAGGAGGCTGCATGTCATATTTGTCCTTTCTATGAACATGAGATACTCTGTGTTAAAACCCAGTAGTATTCTGCAGCTGTTAGCAGGCACTTCAGTCTTTGCCTTTTTACACTACAGTTTATCACCTTCTTGCAGCCACAGGAGAAGAGCATGCACACCTCAGCAGGGATTTCAGACATTTTTAATAGCCTCAGGATGGCTTCAGTCCCTAAAGTGGCTACGGAAATGTGTGTGCCACAGCACCATCAAAGCATGTTGCCAACATGTTAGTCCTGGAAGCTGTGGGATTATAAGGGTTGTTCAAGAGTTATTCTCTTCTTTAGTTAAATTTAGTCCTTTTTCCATGCAGCAGCTCTGCTCTGAAATGTCCTCCTGCTCTTTCTGTGCTTCTTAGCACCCCTTTATCCATAATGCCCTGGTTGGTTATAAGGAGAACATGTGTTTCTTGAAAGCTGTCAAGCTTTTCTTCTTACCTGCAACACTTCTTTAGGTGTTGTGATTATACCCATGAAAGGAAACTCCAACGGGTTCAAAGACAGGCAAACCCAAATATGCACATCTCTCTCTCTCTCTCTCTCTCTCTCTCTTTTTTTTTTTTTTTTAATTTTTTTTAATGGTTTGAATGTTTTGCTCTGTGTGAGGCCTGGGTAGATGTTTCTGTGGTTCCCAGAGGAGGGAGGGTGAGGAGTGAGTGACAGGGGAAATGCTGGTTGTGGTCACACAATTGTTCAGGCAGTGCATAGAGGGAAGTCAAGTGAGTGGTCAAGTCAGGTGCATGATACTATAGATGGAAACATCTGTGGGGTATTTATTTATACACAGCACTTCTCAGTAGAAAAAACTGCTCCTTGCATTTAAAGTCTGACTTTCTGGACATTTACCAGTTTTAAAGCTAGACTGAAATTTTGGATTGATTTTAAAACCACTGACCAAGTTTCATTCTCTGAGCAGAGTGCCCCACAGTTTCACAACCTGGTTTTCTTTGCCTCAGATTGAGGATAAAAGAAAGGGCATCCTTTGGGGAACAGCTGGTTTTTTATATTCATATTAACTAGTTTTGTCAGTGTAGAAAGAAAGAGGGCATCAGATTCTGGGATCTCTGTGGCACTGTAGAAGGCAGAGGTGTGGGATTTTTTCTAGAATTGACTAGTGACTTTTGGGTGCATCCAGTTATTTCCTGATATTATTGAATCCATTTATTTTTTAAAAACCTGCTGTTTAGAAAGTGAGTATTCAGCCCTTTCTGCATATCAGTGCTTTGCAAAGGATCTGAAGCAAGGCATTTACAAGTGAAAGCCTCTGAATTTACTAATCACTTTGGTGGAAGCATTCTCTTTCAGCACAGATTCTTACCTTACTTTCCCTGTGCCCTGCTCTAGTCCCCAAAGCAGCAAAATACAGTCCAAATTTCAAGAGAAACATTTGCTTCTTCTTTTTTGAGATCTGTTGTTGAGATGCCTCTTGTAAAAACCCATGTGGTCTAGAAAATATGAAAAGTAAACAGTAGAGGAAGTATGTTCACTTACTAATTTAGTGGGAGCTTCTGACTAAGAATGTGGTCTCTTACTAACAAGGAAACTGTTTTGAAGTTTGAAAATATGTATTTTGGTCACAATGCATTATTTAGGTGACCAATACTGATAATGTTGCGTGCTCTCAAACCATAACATGTGGCCTCGATTTCCAAAGCTGCTGCAATCTGTTACAGAAACATAGGTGAGGTGAATTGGGAAAATAAAATCTACAGTTCAATTCGTATTTAAAAATAAGTATCAACCCAAGCAGCTTGGCCTTGGGCAGGACTTTTTTACCAACTCACAGGTGGAAGACTGTCTTTTGTCTTGAATGCTGTTGGTTTTCAATGCACTTACTTTCTCATCTCCTATATTTTACATTCTTTATGAACTCAGATCTTAGCTGCCCAGATGTTTGGAGCCAAACTCCCTCTGACTTTTACTGAGACTGGAGTACTCCAAAGCTTCCTGTCACTTGCAGCAAGACTCCAGAAGGATATTGAACACCCACATCTGCGAAGTGAGCAGGTGATGGGGCTGTTATTGAAACTTGAAGTGCACTAATTGCAGGCTTTGTGGTCACTGCTTTCTGTTCTTCACCAGCCATGTAATGTGCTTCTTAACTGGGTGGAGCCTTTTAAACAAGAGAAGAATCACAGAACTATTTAGGTTTGAAAAGACTTTTAAGATCATTGAGTCCAACTGTTTCTGTTAGAAATTTTGGGACATGTAATGAACTGTGCTCACAGCTTGTAAATCTACTCAGAAGTTCCTGCTGACCTCATGAATGTAAGTGATCATACAGGGATAACAAATTAGTATTCCAATAGTATATAACTGTTAAAAGTACATGTAAGTGTCCCCACCGCTCAGCTGACATCTCTTTGCACTGTATGCCTTGCAAAACACCTGAAAAAAAACCCTTCTTTTGTCAACGACCTTACTATTCCTGTGCACTAGTCAACAAACATATCACTGCAACATCTTTGCAAAGTCAGGAAATGTTCTTTTTGTAATTCACCCTATTTGAAACCTGAGGCACTGCTTATATTCCATCTGAAGCTATTCCCTGTGTGACTTTTTCCTCAGTTCCCTGCAACTCAAAGTGCCATTTAGCTGCTGTGCAGTTGTCAGTGTTAGCAAATCTGGTGCTGAAATTAAGGTTGCAAAAATTCTTTGCCTATTTAAAGGAAGCATCAGGTCTGGATATGATTTTTCTTTGTGTTGAGATGAAATACTCTATTTCTGAAAAAATGCTGATTCACTGGAGCCAAAATGGAGACCAAGAGATGCATCTAACAGGGTCCTGATTTATATCAAGAAGCAGAGGCACTTCAACCTTGATTATGCACTTCTCATGAAAGTGCACCAACCTCTAGATTGTTAGGGGTGGTACTGGTGGTGTAGTTGTTTTCATTAAAAACCTCAAAAGATCTTGATTTCATTCCAAGGCAGTACAACAGCATCTCTGAAGTCGTGAAAATGTTTGTGGTGGGATAGGCAGATGAGTGTTCCCATCCAGATCTGCTGACAGATTTTCTAGTAATGCTTTGCTACTTTTTCATGACAATGAAAGCAGAAGTTCAATTTCAAAAAGCCAAACCATATTTATTAGCAGCAATCACATTGAATTTACTTTAAAATAATGGAAGTGGGAGAAAAAAACCCCAACAATCCAAATTACTTACCAAGACCTTCGGCAGGTGTCATATCAGAATTGCACCATTTCCATTTCACATAGCAAACGAATTTACAGTCATTAAATTATTTTAACCTGCGTAAAATAGGCATCCTGTTATATCACTCAAGCCTACCAGGTTAAATACTTTCAATCACAATAATTTTGGTATCATCCTATGCTGTTTAGTTCTAAAAAATGATCAGTATTAACATGGAATAGTAAAAATTCGAGAAGTTAGTTTGTTCAAGCATAGGTTGTCTTTTCTTCGAAAAAAATAATTGAAAATAATGTTTACACTTATGAAAATGACAAATAGATCTACAGTTCACAAGAATATAAAGTACACTCTTTTGGATGGAAGTCTAAAACAGTCTGGTGAGTTTTCCTTTGCTGAATTAGTTGCCATTTTTGTTTTCGTTTTTGCTCATGTGGAGCATTTGCTGTGGCATTTATATGTGATTCTCTTCAAGCGCAGCAATATTTATCAAGTTTATTATTTGCCAAATGCCTGTACTACAGCTTGAGGCAGGAGATCTTGGTAGATTTCCTTAGTCATTTTTCCGATTTTATCTGGTATTTTGAAGTATTTAACAAAGAAAGAAAGAAAGAAAACAGAAGTCCTAGCAGAATTATTTAAAGTCTTGTAGATAGATAGATAGATAGATAGATAGATAGATAGATAGATGGATATCTTCCAAAGATTATGTACAGCTTTGGCTGGGAATTGAGGAAATAATGAATTAGGCTGACTTACTGAATTATTTTGTAATAAAAATCATGGCTTAGTTGAAATGCAAATCTTAGGCTAATTTTTGCAAAAAAACTATATATAAGTCTCTTGTTATACACTACTAAAGGTAGAGAGAAGATAAGAGATTGAGAAGAGACAGTAGTTTTTGATGATTACTGCAAATAACTTTAAAATTTGAACTGACATTGGTCTGATTTTCAAACACTGGAAGGTTTGAAAACACAGTTGGTGCTTTTCATGCAATTTTAAGGCTGAAAAAGGAGTTTGGCAGCTACGTGTAGAAAGAAAATCAAAATCTTTTAGAAGAGGTAGTGGTTGAGAAAAAAGTGCAGGGGATGGGAGAGCAAAGAGCTAGTGTGTGTTTCTGTAATATCCCCCTTGTAGCCCAGGCACATGTCCCAGTACCTTACTGGGTGCCAGAGAGCAAAATGCCACCAGCAATTGCTGAAAGATACTTCTGCCTTGACAGATCCTGCAGTGCCAGCTCTCCACCTGCTCCAGTGAGGGTTTGCTCCATTACCCAATGGGTCCAGTACAGAACTGGCTGGGGAGTTGGGCAAGATGTCCATGCCTTGGTTTCTAGGTTTGCGCTGCCATTGAGTGAGATCTGCTTTCATTTCTCTGCGTGCACAACACAGCTCAACTGCAAGGATCAATAATAATGCAAATACCAGGATTTATTTGTAACACTCAAAATAGTCATTCTCATTTACAGATGTTTAGAAAATACAGAGGTGTGAAAATAAAAGCTATGGTGAATGGTATTCATGCTGTAGTTACATCACAGGGAGACCCCTTCTGTCATTCAGACTCCAATTTTATTTTTTTTTTTCTGTCCAGACAGTAGTCAGGACTTCAGGCTTTACCCATTTCTTTGTTTTTCATTAATTACATTAGCTGGTATAGCTGTCTTTCCTTTGAAGCCTTTTAGTAGGTTTGCATGAGTGTAACCATTCACCCTGCAACTCACCGTATCCTTTTCCTTAGTAGGAGGGACTGATTCGTTACTTCTGACCCAAGCAGTCAGAAATTGTGTCAGGTCCTCAAAAAAGTCTTAAAAAGCACAAGTGTGCTTTTAATGGTCTTTTTCGTTTAAGAAAAAGGTTAAATGCAGGACCTCTTTTGCTTGTCTTCTGGTTTCTCCGCCTTCGAGTTATCTTCTTTCTTACTAAAATCACAGGGGGTAGACACTTTACTCATTTTTATTAAAACTAAAGATTTAATGCCATAATAAGAAGCAGAGACTTAAGATGCACAGGACTTAAATCACAAGAACTGGTAACACACAAACTCATTAAAACATTGAATTTCTAAATTCAGAAAAACTCCAAAAAACCAGAATTGATTAGGTTAGTTTGAGAACATTGTGACACGTTTGTGGGTATGCTAGGAACCAAAAAGAAACACTTGTGTTAGTTTTGTTGCACAGAATAAAAACCTATATACATTTAAGTTCAGAGCTTTTCTTGGAGTGGCTTTGATTGAATCACACGATTCTCTTCTGTTGTTTGTAGCATTTGTGCTGGGGTTCCAGGGTAAGTCCTTCCACCCAAAGCGCTGACTGCATTACACTTGCACCTCTGTCTGTGTTGCTCATTTCTCTTTTTCTTTTCCTGCTATCTTTGGAGAGAGAAGTCCCAGCTCCCAGTCACAGGGACACAGAGCGCTTCCTCTTCCTAGGAGCATACTCCCCCGCCCCAAAATTGGATAAGGAATGACTGAGGCGAGTGTCCAGAGTATCAGAGTTATTGCTGCTGCTGCTGATATTCACCCGTGGGCACAGGCACTGGAGCATGGCTCTGCGGATATAGCTGTCGAAGCAATAATAAATCAAAGGGTTGGCACAGCTATTGGCAAAAGCAAAAGGGTTGCTCACCTTCATGCCCAGTTGGGCAACCATGTTGGAAAAACAGTCAGACTGCTTCAGGAGTCCCAAAAGAATGGCCATAAGCTTGAACAGATTGAAGGGAACCCAGGAGACAACAAAAGCCGCCACCACAATGAAGACGATCTTGATGGATTTTCTCAATTTCTTATCATGTTTCCCAGTCTTCTGATAATGCACACAGAGTCTCTTGGTGATAGAGCAGTAAAAGGTTAAGATACTCAACAGTGGGAAGAAGAAGGCCAGGATTAAAAGCATCAGCGACGCAATCTGTTTGGCTTCTGTCATGGCTTTGTCTGTGCAGTAAGTCTTTCCATATTGCTTCTTCAGTTCTCTAGACAAAAGGGTTGGCATCCCCAAGCAGCAGGATAACAACCAGACACAGATGCAGAGTGCTCTGGAATAGGATCTTGTTCTGATCCGTCTAGCAATAGAGGGGTGCATGATAGCCAGGTATCGGTCAGCACTCATACAAGTGAGGAGGAGGATGCTGCAGTACATGTTGACTGAGATGACATAGGAACTAGCTTTACAGAGGAAAGATCCTACCCTCCAGCTCCCATCCAACACCTCCTCGTCCACCCAGAATGGCAGCGTGATGAGGAAAATGAAGTCAGATGCAGCGAGGTTGATGATAAAGACGTCAATCAGCCTCTGGACCTGTCGCTTGAAGACCAAGGCTATGATCAGGACTGCGTTGCCAACAATGCCCACCAGGAACACAGCAGTGTACAGGATAGGGAGGAAAGTAGACAAATGTTGCAGGTGCTGATACTGGCAGCTGTCCTCGTAGTAGTACTCATAGCTGGGGGTGACTGTAGACACAGATGAGAGCTGGTTGAGTTCCATTTCTGGCCAGGCTGTTCTCATCCCTGCTCTGAGGGAGGCTCTGAGCTCCCCGGCCCTTCCCGTCAAGGTCTTTAAAAACATTTTATCGAGTGAGGGGGGAGGAGAGGAGGGAGGGAGGAGGAGAATAGTGGTTTTGTGGGGAGATAATTTATATACTTTAAACCAACCGCTTAGGCAACAAATAAGCACCAAGAGTCTCTGATTAGTTGAAACCTCGTCTTCAGAATAAACACTTGCAGCTTTTTTTAAAAATCAGGTTTAATTTTACTGATTCTATCTCGCTTTTGCATTTGCCCATGAAAGCAAACGAGGTTCAGGTTTTGCTTTTTTTTCTTTTGGGGGGAGGGAATGTAGTTTTCAAGATATAGAACTTTTTATTTTTTAGCATAGGATATTGATAGCTTGCAGAGATTTGAGATTGTACCAGCTCAGAAGAAGTTAGAGAACAGTGAATTCGGGTGTCACATTCTTTATCTATACTCAAAATATTTTGTATAAACTGCTTGTCAGGGCAAGTTCAACTTTCCTGAGGCTTGGAGTTTTTTACTTTACTTGTTCATTTATTGTTGTTGTTTTCTGTTGAGAGTTATATGAAAACATACAGGGAGAAACACTTAAAACTACTATATCCTTTCTGAACTGTAGTTGGTTGTTCTGTATCAGTTCCAGGCTCTTTGCTGCCCTGCCAGTGCACCCCTCCTGCCCTGCAGTCCTTTCAGTTCCCCTAGACATGGACTCTCCACACCCAACTCGATGAATGTGTTAGAAACTTAGAGAATATTAGAAACTTAGAGAACAGTTTTCCAGAGTGTCACATATTCTTCTGTAATTTGAAACTTGAATTGATGCTCCCATCCCCCTCACAGACTTCCTTATCAGCCACAGTCCTGGACTCCAGAGCAGTAGTTTGTTCCTTCTTCTTCTGACTGCACAGGCTGCATGGCTCTTGAGCTGTTCTTATTTACAGTGCTTGCTTCCCTTAAAGAGCTCTGATTTCCTTCATCTTTCATCTGTAGTATCTGTATCGCTTCAGCTGTGACTTACCTTACAGACAGCCCTTTCAGCATTGCATAAATCAAATGGAAAGTCTCATTTTTTAAACTACTGAATTCATTACAGATTTGTCAGTGCATACTAATTTGAAACCTCTACTATTGGTCGTCATCATCCTTCCCCTCTTCTGCAGATAAATTAATTTTCTCCTTCCACTCCCTCCCACCTGCATGTTCACAGACCAGGCGCTTCTTCAGGATTCTCAAAGCTTTCAGGAAATTGCCTACTGGTGTAGGCTCCAGCTCTGGGCACATAGATTGCATCTCTGTGTGTCTCCACAGGCAAAGAGCAACTGCAGATTGAATGGGCAGCAAATCAGTCCCTCCAGTGCACTCTGGATGCACTCAGATTCACTCTCTCAGTGCTCAGGTTATGTGCTCCTGTGCAGCAGGTGCCTGGTAGACTTCCAGGCACCTGGAAAAGCAGCCAGCTGCTATTGAAAACTGGCTGCTGGATGGAAGGATATTTAGGTGGGCACTGTCTCTTGTGTATATGTGCTGATGTCTAATAAGGAGTTAGTTATATACAACTGCCCTCCTATCAGTAGGGCACTAGTGGACTCTAGCTGACTATTTTTAATGGAATGTGTAAGGATTTACTTAGTGATTGCAATTCAGCCATCACAAACTCTGAAAAAGGATCAAGGTGTATAAAAACACCCCGGATTAGATTACTGATTTGTATGCCACAGATGTAAATGTGAACCTGTAAGGAAGAATAGGCTAAAAATCATCTTGCCATCTCAACTTGGGTGTAACCGTTCAGTTTAAAAATAACTGTGTCCTCTTCCTAAGTAGGAGGCAGTGACCCTTTTTAGTTAGTCACTTGTGAATTAGAATAAAAATAACATTCCATGGATTTGTAAAATGCCTCATTGTTATTCTAGGAGTAATCTCCTGCACCTGATTGCCTAAAAGACAATTCTTATTTTCAAGGCAAAGTAAAAGTCTCTTCCACGGTGCTAAAAGTGAGCAGATACTATTGCTGCAAATCTTTTTGTCTGTGAGACTTGTCACAGATCAGCTACAGCATGGATTTATGTGCCAGCTTATTCTTTCCCTGGCAAAGCTGAGAGAAGGGAATGCAGATCAAAATTCATAAAACTCTTAAAATCGGGTTGGGTTGAGGACATTGGGATTTGTACATGACAGATGTAAGTGTAAACCTGTAAGAAAGCACAGGCTAAAATTCATCTTCTCACCATCTGAAGATCACAAAAGATATAGCAAGTTTCACAAGACTTATGTGAAAGTGCCGGAGTAGCTCACAGTTTACAGAAATTATGTTTGATAGATTCAGTGCAGAGGTGAGTTTTGTGTCATCTCTGCTTATTTCTACTCAAGGAATGTGTTTCAGGCTTTTTCTTCCCAGGAGCCCTGGGAAATAGATGCATTCTCTTTGTATTAGTACTAGAGTAGAAGATCAGCTGAATCCTACCGTCTGTGATATTGATTCACTGAGGGTATCACATAGTCTTACTCTTCCCAGAGCTCACTTCCCTGAGGCAGAGCCAAGCTCTCAAAAATACTGAGTACATTGAAATTCCCTTCATAACACTCTCCAGGAAGGTCAGCAGGTAACGTGCAAAGATCCAAGAGATGTGGTGAGATGTTTTATCATCAAGAGAAAGCCTCCATCCTCTCCTCGCTCTTCCAGATTTCCACAGAATTTTTTTCCTCATAGACTTTGCCAGATGCACATAAACCCTTTTCCTGAACAAAATTCTCTGCTGAAGAAAACAGCTAGTGGCTTGGCTTGGGTGTATGTTCTTCCATTTGGGATACCCATCTTGTCCAGCCCTTGACACAGGTCTGAAAAAATGCAGCTGCTGGGTGCTGACTAGTTTTGAACCTGAGAGTGAACCTAAAGCTTCTGTAACCAGACACTCAGAGCAGCTCCTGGGATCATGGCCTCGAATTTGGCCAGTTCTGCTTTAAAGAGCATTGATCTACTATGGTCCTGCCTTTCTCAAATGCACCTGTGAAATCTGTCACGGCAGTATCTGGACCATTCCTTAAATCTTCCTCATAGGAAATGCTGAGGTGTTTCCAACAGTAGCAAGGGAAAAGACTACATGTTGCTGTTCACAGTTCTGTAGTGTTTGCCATACATGTATTGCAGGCAGTAGCCACCTATTTTTGTGACAAAATCTGTAAAAGAGCTGCGCAGCAGAACCATCAGCAAGGAAGTATGCAGGATTGCTGGTTTAGTTTGTTACACACACCACCTCCCCCTTACAAATTTCTGCAATTGAAGCATTTCAGGTAGCGAGGTGTGAGTTTGTTTTTTGTAGTTCCTTTTTTTCTGTTACATTCTCTGTTTTACTGATAGCTCAAATGTGGTCTTATTCCAGCTTGTATATGCACTTTTATACAAGTACAGGCATCTAGATAAAATAAGGTGTGAGTCTGTAAATTATTAATGATGATAAATGCTGAGAAGGAAAGAGGTTCATTTGGATGTAAAAGAAAGTGCAGTAGTTTCTAAATGATTGTGCTTCAAAAATATGTAAGGAACAGAGATTTGCAGACCTAATTAAAAAACAATCCAAAAAACACACTAAATTGGCTGCAACTATGCCATAACCAGTTGAAGGCAGGCTCAGAGGTGACCAGTGAATGATAACGAACAGAAGTTTCACCCCTCAACAAAGAGGAGAGGCTGGAACCAATTCAGGTAAAATCATGGGCAATGAGACAACGTATTGCAATAGGTTGAAATAGTTCCATGCTGAGAGCAGTGGTCTACAAAATGCAGTGCAGGAAGAAGATAATTTTTGTACACTTAATTTTTAAATATTTATTATCTCGTCATTTTTTAATTTTTATTTCTGTATATGTTTTATAGTGTACATAATCTATTGGTACGGTAGTACATTTATATAATTCTAAAAAAATATATACATATTAGAGGGATGCCTGCTCACAAAGATTTTATAGATGGGGTGCATGATAAAAAGGTTTGGAGACCATGGACCTAAGTGAATATAATTAAAATGCACCACTGCTATTCATGGTATTTGGAGGAAGTGCATCTAGAAGGTCTTCTCTCTGTGAAAATTATAATTACAGTAGGATTTTCTTATCCTACTGTGTTCTGTGCCACAGTAGGAAAAATAAAGAAGGCAGAAACTGTATAAAGAAGTCTGAGACGAATCCATGGGATTTTCTGCTCCCTCCGGCTAAGTGCCTAAAACACAAAAACTAAAACTGCCTTTTCTGTTATTACAGAAAGAATGTTTGTTGAGAGATGCAATATCTTGTAAATTAACGAGTAGTATTGGAAAAAAGACAGACTTCTGAACACCTTTTTCAGATCTGAATCAGTACCTCCTGAAGTGAATGTGATATATGAAGGGGTTTTTTCTCTTCTCATCCTATATCAGCTTCATTTAATACAGATGGTGCCACCTCCTATAAATACTTACTTATTTCCTTAGACTGTGAGAAGAAAAATGACAAAAATTTTGTACTAAACAATTTTTTTTTTTTGCAGCATACTGGGGGTTTGTTTGTCTTCCTTGCAGCACTCTGATGTTAAACTGTCTGTCACTGCCTGAGAACTTACTAATGCACATGATCCAGGTCTTCTATCGAAGAAACTTCACTTTTACAAAAAGCAGGAACAACATTTAAGCTATAGCCCTCAGCATTATTCTTTTCACACTTTCCTGTGCAAACTACCACTGTTTCTGCACACTAAAGCAAACTTTTACTTTTATAACCTTCCCAAATGATCCTGTTCTGTAACTAAACTGATTGGCCAATGGTTCTGCTGAGGCAAACTGAAGTAGTGTGAAAAAAAGAGAAAAAGAAAAAAGATTGTTGTTGGCAAGGAATTACCCTGTGCGTTCATTTGTAATGTTTTTATTGGGTTACTCGTAAAATATGGGAGGGTATTTTTCCAGGAAAAAAAAATAATCCAAGTGAAATCTGGAGGGATTATTTGAATTTAAATAAATAAAATGAAAATGAAAACACGTCTCTTCTCTCTGGATGCTTTTGAGCAGCTACACAATTCATATTGATCAGGGCAGATTATGAAAAAGAAGAGGCCACTGTAATTTAATTTAATAACAAAAGTAGCAATGGCTACAAAATTTTCCAGAATTGATTCTCATTTTTACAAAATTAGATTGTTTAGGAGAAAAACCTATAGAGTTGCCAATGTTAGATATTTCACTGTGATTTACAGTAAATGGTTCCAATTATCCTATGGCTTAGAACATGGACAGGTTTTGTTTTTTCCTTTTAACATTTTCTAGCTTCAATCTCTAGATCTCTAGATCTTCGATCTCTAGATCGTTTTGTCAGAGAACTGCTACTGATTTTTTTGTTCCCTATTCCCTTTACATGTATTTTATGGTGTTGCAACTCCTTAGTTCAATAAATTAACTCCTTAAATAAACTCCTCTTCTATAAATTAAATTGACTGACGTTCTGTGATATATTTCATTGAGAGAGGTTTTCTAATTGCTCAGTGATTTTCACACACCTTTTTAGGTTTATCTCTACTTTATCAACATGTTAAAACTAGACATGCTATTTCAGCACCCACCAGCAACTCCAGATGTGATACAACTTCTTTCCTCTCTGTTATTTCTCAGTTTATACATCTGAGTTTGCAGGAAAGTTAGGGGTTTTTTGGCCACAGCACTGTCTTGGCAGTTGGTAATTCACCAACATTTTTCCTTTTCATTTTGTGCTTCCCAGGATAAAGTCTCACGTCAGTGAGCCTCCAGTCGTTGCTTTTAAATTAATGAGCTCATCGCTGACCTTATTGAAATGCATGTTTGCTTGCCCCAGCTGCTAAATGATCAGGTCACCCTGTACCAGTGCCTTCTCCATGTCATTATTTACCCTTCCCTCAGGCCTTGTGTCATCTGTGAGGTTTATCAACAATGCTCTGCTTTCTTCCAGGCCCTCTATAAAGATGGTAAGTATTTTGGAGTCTAGAATAAACCCCAGTCAGACCCCAAAATACATCCTTGCAGACAATTACATTATGAGGTGTTGGTGAGAAAGTTCCTTGGTCTGGAAAGGTGGGGTGTATAGACAGAGGTTTCTTTAGTATAATATTACTTCTAGTACTTTTTTTTTTAATTAAAAAATCATTTTTTGCACCAAGTCAGAGAAGTTTCTTCTATCACTACTTTCACCTTTGCCATTCTAACTTCTTACATTGCTTCAAAAACGCTTCCTCGCTGTTCTGGTAGAGGAGTTGGTTGGGATAATTCCCCAGAGGGTCCTCAGTGGCGTGAAAACCTGGGATGTTTCTGGTTTTTCTGAGTATTTGTTTGCTAGTTTGGTGGTTTGTAAAATCAAAACTGGGTGGGGTGATCTCTTGGCCAGGGGAGTCGTTAAACACTTTTAAGAGTCCTCTTGCAATTCGAGTGGGTTCATGTACCAGGGAAATGTCCGGTTTGGGGCATGGAATCAGTGTTGACAAATTTTTGCAATTTTTACTGAATTTCTTTTTTTTCCCTTTACTTGGTGTTTTCCCAAGTCCTTCCTTTTTTTTTTTACAAGCACTCAAGCAAAATAGAAATAAACAGAAAGGAGGTTGTAGCCAGGTGGGGGTCGGCCTCTTCTCCCAGGTAACTAGCGACAGAACAAGAAGACATAGCCCCAGGCTGCACCTGGAGAGGTTTAGGACGGACACGAGGAGGAATTTCTCCACAGAAAAAAGGGGCTGGATGTGGGAACGGGCTGCCGGGCGCGGTGGAGGAGCCGCCGCCCGGCACCTCCGGAAGGGGGCGGCAGAACTACATGGCCCAGGGTGCCCCGCGCGGGCGGGCGTGACGGGCGGAAGCGGGGCCGGGCTGGGCCGGACCGGGGGTGCGAGGCGGCGGCGGCGGCGGACGGTGGGTCCTGGGAGCGGGGCTGTTCCTGGCGGTGGGACGGGGCAGAGGGGTCGGGGATCGGGGCGCTTCCCTCGCGTTGGCTACCAGCCGGCGGCTGCCGTCCCCCCCGCGCGGGGCTGTTGCTTGTGAGGCCCGAGCCCCCGGGGGTGGTCGCGCCCAGTGGAGATGCCCGGCCAGCCCGGCCCTGCGCTGGGCTGGCCCTGGTGCAGCAGGTGGTGAAAAACCCTAGAGCTTTTCAAGTCGTTTTTCCCTCCCCTTCATATTTTTTTCCTTAATGAATAGCACTGAGAGGTGTCTGTTAAATAATGTCGGAGTTAAGTAATTGTCTCCAAACCATTCGGTTTGCTCTCTGCTTCTAGATCACTTGTTGTGAGCTGGTGGTGTGGAAGGAGCTGAATGAATGGCACAGTCGGGGCAGAAGGGAAGTTTGCGTTTCGTGCTCTCTGCTGGCCACGGGATACAACCAACGCTGTGCCTCTGAAGCCACCTGGAATCACTGGAGCTGCGTGTCCTGAGGGACGCCTGAGGACCGCCAAAGGTAAAAAAGTGTTTGGCAGCAATCTTTCCTAACCTTCCGTTGCCCATATGAAAAGGACGATCTTGTTCGGTGCTGTTGCCAGCCCTCTCACCACATTTACACCTTCTTGTAGGCCTTCTCCCTAATTCCTCTTCCTAAAGAGCAGTCAGATTGCAAGCATGTTTCCCGAGAGAGAATGCCAGTGGACGCAGCCTCCCTCTTTGGCGATGTCACGTAACAGGAGTTTTTTAAATGTGGTGGCCCACTGTTGGCTGAAAGGAGTGACCACAGTAACAAGATAAAAATCTTCATGTTTTTGTATTCCCTTCCGCCATGGTACAGTAACTTCTTACAAAAGCTGTCCATTCTTCAGTCTTAAGTTGATTTTTTGCCAGAATACTTGTTTTTGTTCTGTTCTACATTTTTTCTCTTTCAGCTCTACTGACTTGCCCCCTTTGTTTCCCCCCCCCCCAAACTGCGTGCATCCAGTCGTTGCTTTGAATGTTGCTGCCAGTTTGGCCTTTGCCTTCTCTTTGTGAGGTGGACTTTTACAATTTTTACGTCTTGCTTCTTTAATGGTTACGATATCATGTGAAGCACTTCTACCTGTTTACAACTGCCTTATGTTGTCTTAGATTCGTTGCATAGCTTAGTTGCAGCCATGACTTGTTTGAAGTAGCCTCTGCTGTTAGAGTAAAATGTGCTGGCAGTGCTATATGAACAAACCTTCTGTAAAACAATGAAGGGTCTTGCTGACAGCCTGTAAAGACAAAATATTTTTATTTGTAATCAATCTTTATGTCTTTATAATTCATGTCATCTTTGGCAGTAAAGTTATTTTTTCGTAAGTAAGTTTATTCCAAAGCACCACCTACACATTGTTCTGTACAGAACCTTTTGCAAAGTGTGGCAATAATCCTGTGAGCATACAGTGTCCTTCTTCATGGTCTTCTCTGGTAACTATTTCTTACTGACTGTGCTTGCAACTGCCATTGAGCTCTTCCTGGGGCTGGGCAGAGGGTTGTGCCTTTTAAAAGGACACTTCGTTTAAGTGGGAATGCGTCTGCTGTACGTGAAGATGCATTGGATATACACAGTGAATGGGCAGGGTAGTCAAGTCTACTACATAGACTGTGGCAGGAAAAACTAGTTCAAAATTTGCTTGAAGCGTTGTGGAGTTCTTAATCTTTTCTGTAAGCAGTTGAAATGTTAGGCAGAAGCATTGAGGGGACCTTTGTTGTAAGGAATTGGGGATGTGCTCATGCCTTTGCACTGTCTTGTCCATACTGAAAATCTGCATGTGTTTTTTGGGACAAATGCCACACGAAGCCACCCACTAGATTTTGGGATCTGTAGCCCCATTAGCTGCTCTCTGCCTGTGCCTGGAGTTACATTACAGGGATTGAACCTCAATAGATTGCCACATCCCTTCTAGCAAGTGAATAATGAACACTGGGCAGTGCTTTAATTTACTGTTTGGGGATTAACCCTTCATTTTGCTTATGATTTGTTCTTGGTTGCCAACTGGCATCGGCTCTGCCAAGTCCACAGTATGCCAGCACAGAGGAGGCTGGTCAGAAGGATGTGGTCGTGTTTTAATGGTGGTCTGATAGGGGCATTTCCAGCAGCAGTGTTCTGCACCTGGCAGCAGGGATTTGTATCTGAAAGTAAGATTTTTGAGTCAGTTCTTTTCTTTCTGTATGTTAGGCACAAAGTTGATAGGGCTTTGTTATTATAAGCATTTATTGAGCATTTGTTATTATAAGCATTTATATTGAGAGGCAGTGACAGCAGATCAGTGGCCCAGTAATGTTCTGTTTACGTTCTTTTTCATTAGACACCAGTCTGAGGATGGAGCTTGAAGGTTCTTGTGATCCTTCCACCCAGAGAGAGCCCTTTCTAAAGAGAGGAATCTGTTGCAGAGGGTTCCTCTTGCAGTGAATGTGACTGCAGTGGAGTGAAAAATCCAGACCAGCCTGCTCGCCAGCCTGTTCTGCTGCTTGCTGGGAGAGTGGGTTCCTGGAGAATCTGCTCAGCTCTGAGCTCAGCTGGGCAGGAGCTTTGGCCCTGGAGGTGCCACATGCCCTGTTTGCTTGATGAGATGTTTGTGAAGGGGAGGGGATCCCTCAGTGAATTCAGTGGCGGGTGAATGGTGAGGCCAGATCTACGCAGCAATGTGCTCTGTCCCTGTCCTGCTTATCCCACACCCTGTGTTCCTTGAGCTAGATGCTGGGATATCAGAAGAGAATGGAAGTACGTAACCAAGAATTAAACACTGCGCAGAGAATTTGCTTCCAAGTCTAGTCTTGATTGTGTGTTTTCTGGATAAATAAGCCTGGATACAATGTGTTCTCCCTCTCAGTATTTAAGTTAGCTTATAAAAGTTCACAGCTTGTGGATTATTGTTTAAGTGCAGTTGTGGTATGCAAACTTTGCAGTATTTTAAATGGGTGCTTCTTGTCAGTTCACCAAAAATCAGTTCTATTCGTGCTTGTTGCTAAGGATGCAGTTCAAAGATGGATATTACAAAGAGTGTGCCTCATTTAATATGCAAATGAAGCATAGGGAAAGATATGGGTACACATAATTTCTCCTCCTTGTTAGCCAATTTCAGATAAATAGAGGAGCAGATGGAAGGAAAAAGAAAAAGAATGGTATTGTTAACAGCAAACACTGATGCCTTTGAAACTCCCTGCTTTAATTTGCACCTCGTTTCTTAGTTCAGAATTTCTTACTGGCAGGTCTGACTTGAGCACTGGTGTCTTTCCTTGAGAATGTTGAGTTTTAAGGCACTTGCTGTTTCCAGTTGTGGTTCAGTCACTTGCAAAAAAACTAGACCAAAATATTTTGATCAAAGTATGTGGGAGAAGGGAGGTAGAGCAAGCAATGGACAAGAGCTGATTAGATAGTAGCTCCTGCCACAGGCCTAGCTGCCGAGTTAGCTTCCATTGATTTTTTTTTTTTTTTCCCCTTCTGGCTACTTCATCAAGCCTGATTCATGGTAATCCATAAATTTAATCAAGCACAGAAACTGCATGAGAACAACAGGCATCTGAGAGGAGTCGTCTGGTGCTTTGCATTATCCGCAAAACATTTCATGTGTTACCAATCACTTGCTCATTAAAGTCACAATATTGTCATAAGTGTGTGGTATTTGTATTTTCCCATGCCTCCTTTCACCCCGAATCCATGCCATTTGTGAACACAGCCCTGCAAAGGAGGGCATAAGTGACCCCTAATAGAAGGAGGCAGAGCAAAGTCCTTGTGGCAGCATATGGAGGCCTTTCAGTTTTATCACCTTATTCCCATGGAGCAGGGCACCCTCCTGCATTGCTGTAGTTCTTCAGAAATATCACAATATGTATTGTGGCATTAGTGCACCATTTACCATAACTTCAAATCTGTCTTTCAGTTCTTCCTTCATGTTCTGTCTCTAGTGCCTGGATGCATTTCTCTGATTCCCTAAAGGCATTCCAGTGCTTTGGCATGGCTGGCTTTAGTGAACAGTCTGGAAGAGCTTTTTTGGCATGCCTGTGGTTCTTATCTTTGCTGTAAACACAAGCTGTGAAAGCCGTATGGGGTGGCAGGCTAAAAATAACTTCTACCCTTGGTAATCGCCTAAGGAAAGATAAGTCTTCTGCCTGGACACTGTGGATGGATTCTCTGACGTTCCTTACAATCAGGATCACAAATGGCAGCGAGCTGTGCCATCTGCTTTGGGGACGGAGTTGGTGTTGCTCTGTCAGTTGCTCTTTCAGAGAGAGCCACTAGTGCAGTGTGGCTGGGAGAGCACACTCTCTGGGATATTATCCATACTTTGAACTCGCAGATCCAATGTGCGCTGGCCAGTACTGTAAATTTGCTCAGTGTTCTTTGATTCCAGCATGTTGGAAGAGGAAGACATGGGTATCCTGACAGGACATTGCATAAAAGAGGGATGATGTGATGAGTTTGACCCTGCTAAGATAACTTTATGTGTGCCATCAGAAGAGTTGCTCACTTGTCACTCTCCTCCCGTGCCGCAGGAAGGGCGCCATGATGGATAACCGGTTTGCCACAGCACTGGTGATCGCCTGTGTGCTCAGCCTCATCTCCACCATCTACATGGCAGCTTCCATTGGCACCGACTTCTGGTACGAATACCACACCCTGTCCCCAGCTGAGAATGTTAGTGAAGCTGGTAGAAGCATCTGGGAGGAGTTTTTCAGCAAAGATGCAGATGAGAAGACCTACACAGATGCGCTCTTCCGGTGCAACGGCACGGTTGGACTGTGGCGGAGGTGCATCACTGTACCCAAAAACTCTCACTGGTACAGCCCACCAGGTATCTCCAGAGCAATTAACACTTCCCTAGCTTGCCTGGGGTGGTATGTGCTAACTTCCTCAGAACGTATTTGTGCCACTTTGTTCCTCCAGAAGGCTAGCTTATGTTTTGTTTGTTTGTTTGTTTGTTTGTTTAATAAAGACAGTCCAGATTTTTAAAGGAGCAACAGGCAAAATGGTCTGTGGCTGTCACTACTGCAGATTCTGCATTTGACACATCATACTTGATCTAAATTTAGTCTTACACAGCTCGATTTTTATTTCGCATCAGCTGTCCAGCTTGGGATACAGTTACAGCTGCTGTACCAGTCACTGTCTTTTTAGGACAGATCCTGGGATCCAGCAGTGGAATAAAGATACCACTTTGTCAAGGAGGAACTCACTCCTTTTAGCTAGTCATTCGCTTTGTTTGCATGTCACAAATATCCTACCATTGCATCAGCACATTTTAGATATGAATGGATATGGACTGAAATATTAGTAATATTTTTCACAATGGTTGGGGGAAAATAGGTGTGGTAAACAATTATTTTAATTGCTTCAAAGTAGATTTTGTGTACTTATTGTGTGTGTGTGTGAAGCCCTTCATTTTGAACCCTCTTAAAAATGTACCTTCAACAACATTTTCTAAAGAAAAAATGTTAAATTCTTTTTTTTTTTTCCTCTCATGAAAATACTTATTTTGGAAAACATTTAACATTTAAACAAGCTTTGCTCAGTAGTATTCTCAAAGCAAAATCTGAGACGTAAAAAGGGAGAAACTTAGTGTAAAGAAGTAAATATTTCCTGTTCTTTAAATAGTTCTTTCTATCCCATTTTTGAATTAAATGTTTAGTATGAGACTATATTCTGCACATGGAGATAAGCACAACTTATTTAAGGGACTCTGAGCACAAGAATATGTGGCAGCATAGTTGAGCATCATATGCCACATTTCTTTTCCAATCTGTCAAGCATGGAACAGTTTTGTGGATAACCCAGGTAAGCCTGAAGATGCTGCATGTTTGAATGCTAACTGCATCATAGTAAGGCATCTACAGATCTGTTTTGAGACATAATTTTTTCTCTCAATAGAACTCTTCAAGAGCTTCCCAGCTCAAATGATTGGGAAAGGAGGATTTGAAAGGTGGAGGGAGAGGGAAGGGAAGACACCTAATAGTAACTTTTTCTTTTTTCTCTCCCAGAAAACGACATGACTACAAACTGCATCAGTTTTTCCCTCTCTGATCAGTTTATGGAAAAGTACATTGAGCCTGGAAATCACAATAGTGGCACAGATTTGAATCGGACTTGTAAGTGTCTTTCACTTCTGGCAGATAAACAAATAGAATAAAAAAAAAAAGATGCTTCTCAAATACAGTCACTAGTAAGGAAAGCTGCTGTGTCTTGCTCTGCGTTTATTTTTACATTAGCGCAGGCAGTAGATCAGAGTTTGAAAGGAAAATGTAGATGTGTTAGCAAAGGCTTTGCCCATGAATGCAGTACAGGAATTTGGGAGTTAACAAATTAAGTTCTTTCTACTTCACTGCAGCCTTTGGTCCTTTTTAGCTATGAATGTAGAATATCTGGTGAAGAAGCATCAGCACGGGTAGAAGGTAATGTAAGATGGTGGGAGAAGATCAGTTTCTCACACATCTTCAGCAAACTTGTGTGTTTCTTTCAGATCTCTGGCGACTGCAGTTTCTCCTGCCCTTTGTCAGCATCGGCCTCATGTGCTTTGGGGCTCTGATTGGGCTCTGTGCCTGTGCCTGTCGCAGCCTTTACCCAGCCATTGCCACTGGAGTCCTGCATTTCCTAGCAGGTAGTTGTCCTGCCATCCTCCTCCCAAAGCTCACTGTGCCCACCAGAGCACTGCAGGGGTGAGCTCATTGTGCTTTGCCGCTTCCTTCCCCAGGGCTTTGTACGCTGGGCCTCGTTGGCTGCTACGTAGCTGGGATTGAGCTGCTCCACAAGAAGCTGCCTCTGCCTGATGACGTGAGGGGTGAATTTGGCTGGTCCTTCTGCCTCGCCTGTGTGTCGGCACCTTTGCAGTTCATGGCAGCTGCTCTTTTCATCTGGGCAGCTCGCACCAACAGGAAGGAGTTCACCCTCTTGAAAGCGTACCGGGTAGCATAAGTGCTGCTGCTGCACTTTGGGGTTTCCATGTTAGAGCCTCCTCTCCTCCCAGCCTGTACTACTTTTTTCTTTTAGTCAGAATTTTATCGTGTACTGCATGCTTCTTGCCAGTGGAGACAATTTAGCCTGTGGGCCCTGAAGACAAAGACCTCTGGGCTAAATGACCAAACTCCGCCAGAAGTCTGCAGAACTTGAACAGGTTTTTTAATTGGGTTTTTTTAAGAATTGCTATTATTTTTTAAGCTTCATTGGTTGTTGACAATTCCCCTTAGTTAGGTGTACATGCCCCTTCCTAATTTTATTACTCTGTCAGCCTGGAGGAAATAGAAGTGGTGTTGTGGGGTGAAAGAGAGATAGGAAAGGGTGCAGGTAGGCAAGAATGGGCACTTCAGTGCACAAATAATAAATAATCAGGAGCTGTCTGCTGTGTGACCCAAGTAGGCAGTACCTACAAGGGAGCACCCAAAAGACCTGGGGGAACTCAGAAACCTCAGTTACGGAAATACTGTAGCTAAGTCAGTCTGTAGCTTAACTCTGGGTCTCCTGTTCTCACTGGTTTGCTACATCTTGTGTCGTCTGCCAACATTGATGGAGGCAGAGCAGCCAGCTATGGGAGTGCCTGCACAGCACACCCTCCTGAGTGCAGGCTCTGCACTTGCTTCTGCCAAGGAGTGGGATAAGACGGCCCTTGTGGAGCTCTGTGCTGCTCTAGCTACACTGCTTCCAGGACCCAGGCTAGTTTGGTATCTGCACTACATGTGATTGTGCACTCTAATCTTAACTTGTGGTGCTTTTGCTTGCTGTGAAATAAGGCTTTCTTCTCTCCTGTTGAAAATGACCTCCTCACAAGTTTTTTTGGTTTTAATTTGGTTTAGTGTATGTGTGTATATGTACATATATAAACTTAACTTTTTTTAAATTTCACCTGTTTGTCCTATATAACACACATCAGGTTTTTTTTAAAAGGTGCTGCTCTTTTCCTATCTTGCCCAAAACCTAATGTTTAAATGAAATAATAAAAACTAAAAAATCAGAAATTTTCGGCATTGCGTGAATCTAATGGGAGGGTAGGGAATGATCTAAAATGAATTTTGCCTGGGGAAAGTAAAGCCAATGTGTAGATAACTCTCTGTTTTAAGGGAAATGTCACCAGAAACAAAGATAATAGATTTGGGCTTCTATTAATTTTAAATTTTCTTCTGCTCATCACTGGGGGGCACAACACCCCATAAATTCTAATTAGTTCACAACTGCACATATTTCTTCTAAATTACTTCAACTCTAGCCAGACTGTCATATCGAGAAAACAATGTTCCAAGACTAAACTGTTTAATTCTGAGGCCTTAACTCTCCTCGTTTCCTTACTCCATGCTTAATGTAAGAAGTACGAGTTAGGAGAAATAAATCTTGACAGTAAGAGTAAGTCTGTTATGGCAAGGATTCTGTGAGACACTTTGATGGCAGTGACACAGATACAGGCACTTTTATCTCATGGCTGTTTTTCTGTTTTGTTTTGTGCCTTTTTTCTTTTTTTCGCAGTAAATGTTTCTACCCAGGCTGTGTTTGCTGGGTCAGCAAACAGCCCTTGTCATGATTTCCTTGAAGATCAGGTATATCTGCTTGTATCTTTCTTTTTTTTTCCTGAAGTGTGTGATAGGAATCAACCTACTTCTTTTGTTATCATCATTGGAATCTTTACAAAGTAAAACAAGGATGATGATGAAAACAAAGATAACTGAAAAAGCAGTGGCAGGCCATTCAAGATAATCCTCTTTCTCCTGGTTTGGAGTAATTTTTCACTTTTCCTCCTTAAGCAGCTTCTTTCCCTCTCTGCAATGTCTGAGCCAGGTGTAACATTGTGAGAGGGGATGTGATACTTTTGTGCTGTAACTGAGAGTAAATGAAAATCTGTGCTGCTGATCTGTACTGATATGATGCTTTTTCAGTGTAATTATCTCTGATTTAGATAAGGCCTAACTGCTCATGTTCCTCATGTGCCAGAATTACTAGGGCACACAAACCTCAGCTTGGGTCAAAGGGACTGGAGTTGTTATTCTGCAGTTGGAGAGGAAACACTGCTGATGTTTTTATCTAATACAGTTTGTTGGGTTTTGTCTTTTTTTTCAGGAGCTGGCAGAATAATCATATTGTGTGATTTTGATCTGAGCAATGGAAATCCTGTGCCCTCGTTCTCTCTCCTTGTATCAGATGCTTATTTTTCTGAATTGTAGATCTCAGTTTTCAAATGTTAACTTTCTTGTTTCCAAAAGAAGGATTATTATGGGGAGAAAAGAGAATGTTAGTGATGCTGTCTATCCTTTCTTGATAATTTTAAGTATCAGCAAAACCAAGATTGCCTGCTTGTGTCTGTGCCTAAGATAAATGTTTCTGCTTTTTCTGCCCAGGAATGAAGAAAAGAGGCTTTAATTGAGCCTTAGTTTGGACCATTTTAACTAAAAAGAGGGTCACCTTTCAGGTTTGGTGGGGTTTTTTTTCTGTTTCACTCTTGTGTAAAGATTTCTTCATCAGAGTGGATCTTGGTGAGAGGCACATTTCACCTAGAAAGGAGGCTGGTCTGTTTTCTGGGATGGTGGATCTGTGTATCACTATGTTCTTTTGTAGCCATGTGCTTTGCTCAAGGTGTGAAGGGAGCAAGAAGAGTTCTTAGACTGCTGGCTTGGGTCCAGTAAATGGCGTTGGAGGACAGAACAGCAGAGGAGATGTCAGAGGAGATACGGAGGACGGAGTAATTCTGTAAAAGAGAGATGACTGAGCACACTGACAGATAATGATTGAGCTCTTGACCCAGTGGCACAGGCCCTTCACACTGTCAGAGCCTCATGCCAGGTTCAGAGGCTGCATTCAAGAGGATCTTGACCTGTGTGTATATGTTTGTGGTCACATACATACGTGCAAATGCAGGCACAAGTGCTCCAACTGGGGAAGAAAGTGGTGAGATCAAAGGCTGATTTGTGTTCCTTGGTATTTTGTGGTCTGACCATGTGAGATGTCTACTGATACTGGTTCAATGCTGGAGATAGGGATGAGGCAGATATACACAGTCATATGAAAATAGGGATGAGGCAGATACGTGCAGTTGTATGAAAACGGGTGAAAAAAGGGATGTTGTTGTGTGTCTGTGATCACAGAGAAAAAGGGACACATCTGTAACATTCTTGTATGGGCCAGTGAAAATGAAGAGAAGGCATATCAAAGGAAAAGGAGAAGCAAAAGAGGAGGAGGAGGAATCCAGTCAGATTCTAAGTGTGAGAACTGAGGACTCTTGGCACTGCATGGGAGCAAGCTCCCAGGACTCCATCATGAATTCGTGGATTCCCTGCGTGGTACTGAGTAGCATAGCAAGGGCCAGCTGCTGCTCCTTCACCACAGGTACCTTCCTCCCCACTCACAGCACCATCACAGTGGCAGCATAAGAAAGTGGGTGAATTCTCCTCTTGTGCTTATGAGAAGCTCATAAAGGTCCTGTCCCCCAAATCTAAGGTGAGCAAGCTGCATTTGCCTTTCAAACATGCCTTTATATGACACTGTCCTTCTTCACAGGCTTGGGTTTGTTTTGCTGATGACACTGTGAAACCTCTGGGAAAGCAGGACTAGCAGAAAGCTACACAGAGCAACTAAGTTTTTAGTTTAAGTAGCAGCCTCTTTTCCTCAAGTCGATGTTTTCCCTGTTCTCTCCCCCTGCTCCAAACCATTCTGAGAAGGGACTGGTCAATGAAGCTGCAAAGAGGGGTTTTATTATTGTGATTGTAAGGACAGCTCCTGCTTGTATTAGAGGAGAGATGACTGAAAACAGGTGGGCCTTCCCAGCCAAATCTGTTGCAATCTTCTTGCTTTGGTAATAATGAATCTCTCCAGATCTAAAATGATCTGAAGTGGTTTTTGAGAAAGGTGTTTGCATTGTTGGGGGGTTTTTTGTTTAGTTTTTCTGTTCTTTGTCACTTACTGTTGGCACCAAGTTATGTACCAGCTCAAAGTCAGTCTCCTGCAGTGCTGCTGTTCAGTGACTCAAGGCAATGACTTCAGAAAAGCTCTTTCTCTACGCTCTAGCCTTGCTGTGTATTCAGCCAGCACCTGCTAATCAAAGGGAAATTCTGAAATGTCAGCAGCTTGTCATCGGTACATCTGGGACTGATTGTCCACCCCATCTGTGTGTATTTCCTGCTCAAGTGGATTGTGTGTCTCAACTGAGAGGATAACATCTTGAAACTGCTTTTTTTTTTCTCCATTTCCTCAGGAACAGCTGGAGTTTGTGCTACTTCTTTATAACCTGCTTTCTAATAGGAAAGGATCAAAACTTTGCATGTTTACTGCTAACTCTTCTATTGCTGTAGAATATTGCCCTATATTTTTAAACTACAGCTTTCAGGACTACAGAGTGTAAAATGAAGCCTTTGTTCAAGTTGCAGTTCAGATATATGACAGTGGAAGGGTGGATACTCCATCACTGGAAGACTGTGTAGGTATCTGGATATGGCAATAACAGGCATGTGCAAAATCAACACTTAGCAAGCGCCTGTCTGCCTACTGATACTTGCCAAACCTTTATACAAATGATGAGCACTGAAAAAAATCTGGAAGTGTTAATGTATCCCACTCCTCTGTCTCCTCCTTCCTTCTAAAGTCTCCCCTTTTAAAAATAACCATGGGGACAGTGTTTTTATTTATTGATCAGATTAGAGCAATGAGTATCAGATGTGTCTGCTGCATGCTTTCTGTGTACAGACAAAGGTGAAGATGACTTTTGCAGAGGATTCAAGCATCTCTCTAGCCTGGGATTTTCGGAGATGAAGATTGGAAATCTTCAAGAAAACCAGAATCTTTTGTTTAATGAAAGTTAATTATTACTTAATCAAAATTCTCCTAAAAAAAAGTTGGGGTTTCTTTTCAGCTTTCTCACATCTTTCATTTGCCTCTTTTGAAGTGTCTCTCACATAAAAAGATTTTAGAATATTATATTTTTTAGATTGATGTTTGCAAAGAGGATGTCTGCCCATGGAAGCTCAGCTGTGGGGAGTTGCATTAGCTTTGTTAGTATTGAGTGTCCTTTGCTCTGTGTCAGGCGAGTGTGATTTGGAGCCTTTCCTAGCACTGTCCAACTGCAATGTGCCATCAGTGTAGGTACTCTTGGACTGAGCAACAGAATCAGCACTGCAGAGAATTATGATTTTTTTTTTTTCCTTCCTCGGAGGCCAAGTACAGCTTGTACCTTTAGCTAATTTGATTTTTTTGGGAGATTTCTCTACAGAGCCAGGTAGCTGACACTGTTGGCCAAGTCACCGTGACAATACCTTTTTACATTAAGTGGTTTCCATGTAAATTCACCGAGAACTTCCCTCATTTTCAGAGGATTTGCCTGTGACAAACAGGCGTGAGAGCACCAAAGCTGACCACCCGAAGTGCTTACAGTGATGTTGATTTCGTTGTTGATTGAATCCACCAGTTAATCACCAAGCTGGTATGTTTTGGAGCACTGGCTGGGTGAGATCAGGAGTGTGCTGGAGTGGCAGAGCCAGTGCTAATTTTCTGTGATGTCTTAAGTGCAACAGAGCCTTCCTGCCTGCTGGTGATTTTGATAGCAGATGCTGGAGAACTGGTTTCACAGCTTCTCCAAATCCTTTCTGGGTCTCAGTCCTGCACTGGACCGTCCTCACTTACCCACGGCTAATTCCCTAATTTAAACAAACTGCTTGTGATTTTGTGGTCCCAGTGACTTAACTCATTTCTCCAGCCCTCATTAAATTGCTTTGATTGAGAAAGGGGTGCAGTTTGTCTTCACTACAAAATCAGCGACGGGGCTGTTGCAGTAGTTTCTTTTGCAAACAAATCCCTTTTGTCCTGTACTGAAGTGACCCATTTAAGCAGCTAGCTTTGATTTGCATTTTGATGTTTACTTCCCCACAGAACAACAGCAGTGGTGGTGTAAAGCCTCAGTGTCTGCCCAGTGCTGGAACTGCTTGGGTTCGCTAAAGGTCTTGGAGTTCCATCACAAATGACGAGGTTGTCACGAGTGGTGTCAGGAGGAGCAGATGCTGCTGGCAGAGTCACCCCATCTTCCCAGCGCTGAACTGTGAGGTGAGACAGCAGGAGCTGGTGAGCAGGACAGGCTGCAGTGGGAAATGAGCGGCCCTTGAGAGTGAGTTCCAGGTTCTGGAGCAGCTTCACCATTCTGCTTGAGCCACTGCAGACGTGCCTGAGAACAGCACTAGGACAACTCTATCAACCATGTGAGGGACAGAATGGACCAAACTCTGTGAATTCCCCTGTGGGCCGGGGATTGAAATGCAGGCTGGGGCAGCCCGGGCTCTCCCTGCAGGGAGCACAAGGAAGTGTGTAGCATTACAGGGAGAGGAAGTCAAACCTGTTTTGCAGCAGATAAGTGTGCTTTACCTTCAGCCACCTTTGTGAGCTGACAGGAGTGTCATCATCCAGGTGATAGACTTGTCCCCCTTCTGTGTCTCCTTGCTTTCTTCTCCCAGCTCCTGCACTAATTCTCCCCACATTGTTCTCTTTCTTTCATAGCTTCTTTTACCACAATAAATAAATTAGCTACTCACTTCAGGGGCACTTTGGGCCCTATGCAGAGGATCTTAAATCTGTCCACATCCCCATTACACACCCAGTTGGGTGCGTCTGGAAACTGAGGCAGAGGAACAGGTAAGGGCATGCAGCTCCAGCCATGAATGCCTTTAAAGCACTGGCACCCTATTTAACATGGCCTGGATGATGTTAGCTCTGCCAGTTTGCAGTTTAAACTCTCTACATCCAGTGTTTACACAATGAGAAATAAGACCTTAATTTGCAGTAGCAGATTTGCATGATACAGTGTGGGCTGTCTGCTTCTGTTATGCTCCCTACTCCAGGTCATCTTCACCCCAGGAGATGCCAGTAGAGGGCTGATAGCTTCTTGATATATGGATATTGTTTGTTCAACAAGCTGGCAAGGAAATAGGGATCAACTGATGGAGCAGTAAAGAAAACTGCAACAGTGCCATCATACACAGTGCAAAGATTCTGATCTATGGGTAAAGACAGTACGTGCGGAACTTTTCCCCCCATTTTCAGAGGCTGTATCATACATTTAGTCTGGGTTTTTTCTTTATTGCCAGTAATTTTTAGATTAACTGCTAGGGTTCCTAGAAATTATGGGAGTCACCTTTGTCTTCTCATTGGAAAGGAAGATTTTCAACAAAGATGTCAGAGATTCCAAGTTCCCGACCCAATAGAAAGTTGGGAGGGTTAGTTAAAGCAGTGAGAAGTAAGTGAACAAAGTAAGTCACTGATAATGAAGATTCAGGAAGTTGAATTTCAGATAAAGGTAATGTTTACTGTAGATTCCTATTCTGAAATGTATTAACTTGGGATATGCATAAAAGATGCAGGAAATAATTGTTTTTCACTTGACCATGTTCAGCCTTAGCTGACATTGTGTGTTGAAGTTGTAGATAGCTGGGAATATCCTGAGAGGAGTGAACAGCACCTCTAGAATTTTTAGAAACCATAACCAACAAGACAGGGAGCAACAGAGCCATTATGTAGAAGCAAGGACACTTTGAGTGGGGCAAGTAACATTTTTTTACAAAGGAAATTGATACAGAAAATGGCTGGTAGTTCTCCACATCCACTGGTGATAGGAGAAGAGGTAACCAGCTTAGTCTGTAGTAAAGGAGAACAAAACTGATGGACAGAAAAAAGAATTCTAGGTCTAGGTGTGCTTGATCCTGGCTAGATGATTATCCATCCCTTCAGCATTACACTGTTCCTCATCCAAGCTGTCTTCAGGAAAACATTTTACCAAGGGCTCATCTACTCAGTGACACCATTTCTGAGGGACTGTCTTGGCTTAATCTGTCGCAGAATTATTTATGAAATACAAATTACCAAACCTGGTAACTGAACATGGACCCTCAAATGAGTGTTGTGAAATATGGTGAAGATCCAGTTATTTATTTTACCTAGGACACTGGCTCAAGATATGTTCCAAAAAGTCACTTCCATAGTTTTTTTTCCTAAAGTTTTTGTTTATTATATTTGTTTGAGATGTATTTAGTTTGGGGCTTATTTAATCTTGTTTCTCAGTGAGACAAACCTGAGGAAACTATGATGTCTATGTATTTATGATTATTGTCCTTCCTTCCCTTTTAGAATTTATTGGCCAGTTCAAGATGGAGTTGCTGACATACTGATTCTGTTTCCTATAAAGGAGGCTCATAGAGGACAGGGGCTCTGTTAGTGCCTCCACTGAAGGCAGCACTGCCATCG
The DNA here is from genome assembly GCF_009829145.1 of Chiroxiphia lanceolata. NCBI lineage: Eukaryota > Metazoa > Chordata > Aves > Passeriformes > Pipridae > Chiroxiphia > Chiroxiphia lanceolata. Next base: position 97,493,581 of record NC_045638.1, on the reverse strand, counting down.
GAGTGCTTACTAAGCAAGAACAGTCCTTTGTCTAGATTACAGTTCATAGTCTTCTTACCCTTCTTTTTTAATCAGTGGTGTTACTGTTATACAATGAATGGGAGGTATTAGGTATCTGGACTTCTTTAGTTGATATTGCAAGGCCTGAATGAACACACTGGGGTTTGTACCTCTTGGATTTAGAACAAAAAAAAAGAGTAGCCTTGAAATCCCGCACACACCTGAGTGATGCCATGCAGATCTGGTCTGTAAAATTCACAGTCTTATGTAACTGTTTTGAACCTTGGTGAACCATTTTAAGAAAGTCTGTTGCTTGGTGTAACGAAGAAGCATTGATTCACTCTGCATGATACATCTCATCGTACTCCTGTCCCATTTACAGCATTTCTTGTAGGGGTGAAATGAGACCACACATATTATTTGTAGCTCAGAACTGCTGTCTCTTAGACATTGATGAAGTAGTTCATATGGAGTTATATTAAAAATTTGTCATAAATAGCAGAATAAGGGCAGATGTTTGATATGCAGTGAGTCTTCTTTTTGATGTTTGTTATGCTGAGTCAGGCTGAAATGAAAGGGATCAAAGGAAAGCATCAGAAAATAGAGGTGACATAGAATTTGACAAAGGCAAAGTTTGGAAAATAAGTCTGAAATGCAAATAATAAAGCTGATATTCCTTCTGACCTTGCAGGAAAGCAGACAGCTTCATATTAGTGATACATTCATATCCCTTCTGAGATAGTATTGAGCTTATTCACAAGGAAGTACTCATCAGCCGTTTCTCCACAAACTTCTTTGGAATTTACCACTGAAAATGAGGTTTGTTAAGCAAGATTTCTTCCTTGGTATAGATTTCTCTTCCTTGTCACAGATTTCTAAGACAGAACTATCTTTAAAATAGGAAATACTTATTTCTCATCAAACTGTTCGTCTAACAAAAAATTCTGCCCTATCTGAAGTCATGATGCCTTATCAGAGATGCTTCATTTTTGAGCTCCACTTTGTTCTCTGTGTCTTTATATTTTAATGAAAGTTCTTTCTAATAAGCGACTGACTTCTCCCAGATGAGTTCTTTGAACTGTTCCCAGCTCATGTTATCCAACGCTGCACAAATCTTCTCATAGTGACAAAATTTAACAAACAAGAAGAGAAAATTAAAATCATGAGCAGGTAAGCCCATGGAGAGAAGAGCCAGTCCAATTGGAAATAATCAAATTTGAAGGAAGTTTCTAGCATCCCAATGTGACAGTGTTGTGCACTTTGTGCTCTGTGGGTATATGAAGCTGATTGGAGTAGGTCTCGTATTCAAAAGTTAGAGGGAAACAGTGTTGAGTTCAACTCTGATGACCAGTTCTCACATTTAAGGGCTTTAAATAAAAATTTAGGGTTTTAGTGTTAGATGTTAATTTTGTTTCAAAATCTTGCCCTAAATCTTATAGAAAAATAAGGAGAAAGTTCAAGACTTTTTTGCTTGCCTACAGTCAGTGGTATAGGGAATTGGTTTTGAAACCACATTGTGGTTTTCAGTGGGGTTTGCTTTGCTTTGAGGTTTTGTTTGTTTTTGAGGCAAAGAAAATCTTAGTAAGAGAACTGTCTCCCCAGAGATCACTGCACCAACACATTTAATCTCTAGGATTATGTTGCTTTGTCAGTTGTCAGTGCTTTGAGGTTGACACATTTACCTCATTTGAGGCATTATCCTATGAAGAGTAACAAAATATTGGTGAAGGGAAAGGGGCAGCCAGTTGAACATTTCCAATCCCTACTTTTTTTCACAAAGCACCCTGCCATTGGCCTGTTAATATCAGGCTTCCAATTAAAGTTCTGTGTGATGGTACTGAGAGAGCTGGGCAAAGAGCACAACAGAGCCCTGAGTATACAAGTTAAAGTAAATGCACAAGTACACTACTACAGACGTGCAAAATATCAGGTTTGACACCTCTCACCATGTGTAGGTAGTAAGCAATGCAAATCCAGAAATGTTCTTCCACTAGCCAAGTATAATAACTGTAGCCAGAAAAAGTATGCAGAGAACATGAAAGAAGAACTTTCTTTCAAAGAAAGTATGCCATGACTCAGAAAACAAGATTTTGGTCATATCTGGCATTAACATAATGCCAATAAGCAAAAATTAATTCAGCAGTAGTCTCAGAAAAAATACTCGCTGTACAAACAGGAAACAAAGCACCAAACACATAATTTGGCAGTGGTTGAAATGTGTGAAGACGTGCTCAGTGCTGTGGAAGAGAGGATAGCAAACTTGCCAAGCTAAATTTAAACTAAACAGTGGACGAACTATCACTCTGCCAGGGAAAGCCAAACTGCAATGCCAAGGAAAATTTAAAGGTTAAAATATCAGGGAATATAGCGATTACTGAGAAATATGTTTTGATTGATGGATGTATTTATTTACAGTTAAACTTGCTAAACAATTGGCAAGTGATGACCTTGGTAGATTTACAGACAAAACAATTGCTACTGAAAGAGCATGCGTGCAATTTTGGCTTTTCTCTAGCAAAGCTGCAGAAAAACTTAATGTTTTGGAAAGAACACAAGTAACAACTTTTGGATAAGTTACTCCAAGAATTAGACTGCTTGTGTCACTCAGTCCAGAAGAGCTTTACGAAGTTCTTTTTGAAGAAAAAAACCAACTTCAATAACCTGTATTCCTAAAGTAAGAGAAGAAGTTAGGCAAATAGACAGAGTCCTTGTCCTGAAGTACATAAAGCCAAGTAACCAACTGGCCAGTCAGCCTTGCCTCAATCCCTGGCAAGGTAATGGAGTGCCTCATTCTGGAGGCCATCTCTCTTCACATGGATGAGAAGGAGGAGATCAGGAGTAGTCAGCATGGATTCACTAAAGGTAAATCATGCTTGACCAACCTGATTGCCTTCTACGGTGAAGCAACTGCCTGTATGGATGAGGGGAGAGCAGTGGGTATTGTCTACCTCAGCTTTAGCAAGGCTTCCAACGCTGTCTCTCACATCCTCATAGGCAAACTCAGGAAGCGTGGAGTGGGTGAGTGGAGAATGAGGTGGATTGAGAACTGGCTGAATGGCAGTGCCCTATGGCACAGAGTCTAGTTGGAGGTCACTAGTGGTGTCCCCCAAGGTTCAATACTGGGCCCAGTATTGTTTCAGTTATTCATCAATGTCTTGGATGAAGGGACAGATGCCTTCTCAGCAAGTTCACTGGCAACACAAATCTGGGAGGAGTGGCTGATACCCCAGAGGGCTGTGCAGCCCTTCGGAAGGACCTCGACATGATCCAACAGGAGAGATGGACAGAGAGGAACCAACTGAAATTCAGCAAAGGCAAATGCAGGGGCCTCCACCCGAGGAAGAATAACCTCAGGCACTGGTACAGGCTGAGGGCTGACCTCCAGAAAGCAGCTCTGCGGAGAAGGACCTGGGGGTCCTGATGGACAACAAGCTGTCCTTGAGTTAGCAGTGCTCTTGTGGCCAAGAAGGCCAATGGTATCCTGGAGTGCATTAGGAAGAGCATTGCCAGCAAGTTGAGGGAGGTGATCCTGCCTCTCTATTCAGCCCTAGTGAGGCTGCATCTGTAGTGCTGTGTCCAATCCTGGGCTCCTCAGTATGGAGAGACATGTATATAATGTCAGTGTCTGTAACTATCTGAAGGGGGGTTGTCAGGAGGATGGAACCAGGTCCTTCTTGGTGCCAAGTAAGAGGAGAAGAGACAAAGGGCAGAACCTGATGCACAGGAATTTCCACCTGAATATGAGGAAGAGCTTCTTTACTGTGCGGGTGACCATGTACTGGAACAGACTGATCAGAGAGGTTGTGGAATCTCCCTCACTGGAGTTATTCAAGACCTGTCAATGCAATCCTGTGCAATGTGCTCTGGGATGACCCTGCTTGAGCTGTGAGGTTGGACCAGGTGACCCACTGTGGTCCCTTCCAATCTTACCCAATATGTGATTCTGTGAAAACCGAGCCAAGACGCATGGTTGGCTACATTCAAACAGTTTAAACAAAATACCCTCAAGAGTTGACTGCCAGATGCATGCAACAAAAGAAATACCATCTCATTGGGATAAAAGTCATGATTTTCTTACAATTTGGTACCAAAAATAAATATCAGCAATTTGGATAGAGTGCTCCCTACTGTGGTAAGAACATTAGTAACAGAACAGAGGGACTGAGAATGCTCCTGAGGACCTGACTTGGGGAATACATGAAGCCTCACAGCACAGTAGCTGTTATATTAGAATGTCATCTACCAGGAAAATTTGTATGACTGTGAAAACAACTGGTTGAATTATTCTTGTGTCTTCTAGAAGCAGCCAACAAAGCAAAACTAAAATGTTTGAGCAGTAAGTGCAACAGCATGCATGTCAGACCTACTCATCTCAAGGGTCTATGATACAAGGCTGACAAAGTCCCCACAAAAAAACCCATGCCTGTAGCTTTCATCATATGCTTTCTGCCCAACAGAAGAATTTGAGAACCAAAGGGATCTCTGTCCTCAGTCCAACAGAACTAGAAGCAAACATCCATCGAGTCACCTCTGAGCTAATTTCCAGGTAGAAGCCACATAGAAATTGTGAGTAAACAAAGAAGTGGCATGAACTTTACCAGTGTTCACACTCACTCTTCTGAGTGGAGAAAAGAGAAGCCTCATCTTCTCATGCATCTCAAACTCTCACTATGGATTGAGTGCTCAATATAGCATCATTTATGAAGACACTGAAACCTTCAATAAGTCTTATGTCAGAGAGTTCAGGAGCTGATTGCAACATGTATCAAAGTGTCCAGAATGAGAAGAATGCCTTTGGGCAGAGACAGATGCTGTTTACTGTGAAAATATGACTGTGATAGAGATCAGGGACTTGATGTCCAGTGGAATATATGGATGGGAACAAGATGCAAAAAGAGACAACGAAAATACGCAAAGTCCAAATGTACAATGGAGCGAAGTGGCAAGGGTGAGTGGCTTGACTGAGAGAAAATGCACTGAAGTAGAACGTAGAAATTTTAACTAGGGCTGTACAGAGCTGACCTACTCTTTGCTGCCCAGCACGGAAGGCCAGACACCCCCACAATAATTTATCCACTTCTTTATCATTGCAGATTTTTTCTGCTAACTATACAAACATTCTTATTGCAGGCAGTTTCTTGGTGTACTGAGAACTGAGTGAACTCCTGAACTCCCAAGTGATGACTGACATCCATGAAGTGATAAGGCATTTCATCAGGCACAGCCTGCTATCTCATTCCACCACCTCACAACCAACAGCATTCTAATCATATATTACTACGTAAAATCATAAATACACTATCTGTGTCCTTCAGTGTTGTCTTAGGTTTACTGTAAGTACTATGACTGGTATGAGAAACAGGCAAGAGAGCCAGGTAAAGGTTGAAACTATACTTGTAAGCAAGAGACTACATGAAGTCATAATCAAAATGCCTCATCAGGATTATTTGCTGAATATAAAAGAGGCAGCTTTACTGAGAATTGAGATCTCTTTGGGGCTGGGAGCTTCCTGTGTTGGGAGATCCTTGTTGTATCTCAAGGAATGTTGGTCACAGGAGGTACTAAGCTCTTCAGCATTCAGAGCACAGCAGCATCCAGCCCTCACCTAACCTGTCCCTGGGCAAAAACGTATTGGCTTTGATCAGATAAACCCTTGTCATGTAAGGGAGGAAAGGGTTGGGACTGCAAATGTGGTAATTTACCCGCTACAAGCACAAAGCTTGAAGAGTAGATGTAATACAGGCAGAGTGCCCTCAGCTAGGGGCTGGTCAGAGAGGAAGGAAACACAAACCAACTAGGTGACCACAGTGACCAGCTCAGTTCTGCCATCCCAGCAGAACAAATTGCAAAGCCATCTCCTCTCTTCCTCCTGAAGGGTGGAGCTCTTTTCACTGTCCTGATGTTTTTTTCCTTTTCTTCTTTTTTTTCCAAACCTTTTAATATACCAAGTATGGAACTCTAAAGACAACAGTTTCCACAGCAGCAAAGAGGTGGTGAGTCATGTAACAAAATAAGGTAGCAGTAGCAAATATGTGTGTTAGTGCAGGTGTGTATATGTGTTTAGAAAGAGAGAGGTTTTGTAGGGCCTGTGGAAGGATATTAACCATGTGAGTTACAGCATTTGAACTTGGGCTTGATAATTCAGACTGTGATTGTGGAAATAGTAAAGAGGAGTTTCTAGGGTATTTTAATTTTAATATAAGCTTAACCATATGTATGAGTTAATGAAACCGTGGTGTGATGAACAGCAGAGGGATTCCAGGAACACTTAAAAGCTTGCTGTCACAGTTTCACTTGCCATATGCAGCACTGGTTCATGTCAAGAAAAGAGAGCAGCTAAGCCTTTATTTTCCAGTGTTTCTTCTAGTATGTCCATAACAGTAACCTTGAGCTCATGGCCAGCCTTCACAAAAAGGCTACAGGAAAACAGATGGTGAATCATCGTAGTAGTATGTTCAGGGAATGATTTCACATTTCCTGTAGGAGTAGCAACACCACCTAAAATTTAGCCAATTATTGGCTTTCTCTTTATATACTGAGATATGAAAAATAAAAGACATTAATCTATGTATTCGGTGCATCCTAGTATAACAATCTGAATAATGGAGCAGAGGTATTGTAAGTTTTATCCTCTTTTCTTCAGGAAGTCTCTAGTCGCCCATTTCTTAAAAGTGGAAAATTCAGAGCTCCCAAGTGCTCCATGATCTAAACAAGACCAACTGCTGTTATGAATGGAAGCCTTCTATAAAGAATAACCCCACACTTTTCTGTCTCTATTGGTGCCTGAGGCTTGAGACAATAACAGCATGAGTCTTCAAGCTGTTTATGATGTTGTAGGTGAAAGTGGTAGGTTGGGAGAAAAGGTGAAAGGAGAGAGGTATGAGGTGGCAAGTGTAGAAGCAAGAAAATCTTTTAGCAATTGGAAAAAAAAAGAAAACGAAGCCTGAACAATGGGGAAATGAGAAGCTAATTCAGACATTGCATAGCAGACTACACAGTTAGGCAGCACTGGAATATACTGTGGTCTAGAGTTGTCAGGGTTGAAATATACCTGCAAAGGTGAAATAATAATTTTATGTGCTCCTGATCTGTATTACGCCTTCTCCACCCAGGCCATCCCTTCCTCTGTCTCCCAAGAGGATCTACGAACACACCTCTGTTTACACTACCTTTACGATCAGAAAAGAAAAATGTAATCTTGCTCTGTTGAGGACTGCCTGTGACTTTAAACAACAGACTTTGAAACACTGACACATCAAAACAAGTATTTTAGTGGGCTTCAGAGTCTGGATGAGTATCATGAATCTTGGTGTCATGGGTCTTTCAAGTTTGCCTCCAACAGGGGTTCCTGTTAAATGGACACAGACATTTATGTTGGTCGTTCCTTTTCAAGGAACTCAGGGGCATTTCAGGAGCTTGTTTGGGATATCAGAGTGTATGTTCATCTCCATGTGTGTGTGTTCCCTGGGTCTCCTATTGGATAAAATAGCCAAAACTCTTGGTGGATCTCATAGACTAAGCAGCTCGAGAGGGTGTCAGTATTTAAATAAGACACCTTTATTCAGCCTGTTCCCATTTTAAGTGGTCTTTAATCCTGGTGATACAGCCATATATCCTCTCTATTAAGTGGGAATTGTCACCAGGGCTCCAAACTAAAAGCCAGCTGTCTCAGGGTGCTCAGCTGATGGTATATGCCTCTTTTTCACTACAGGCAGTGCTCAGTGGGGTTCCAAGGAGATGCACTTTTCCCTGGTTTGTATCAACAGCAATGCCCCCAGGTGGTGATGGCAGCAGGTTTCTGCACTGCCAGGGCATGCTACGTTTCTGATTCCTGGCTATCTGTGGCCAAGGGACATTGATTGCAGTCTTGAAAACCTTTTTGGAGTCGTGGCCCCATTGTCCTGACAGATGCAGTAGGTTATGTGAGGCCCACGAAAGCTCAACAGTTTCTGGGGGACAGAAGAACCTCTCTGTTCCTGAGCGAGCCTGTCCCTCGGGCTGCAGGACAGCTGCTTACTCTACAGCAAAGGGGGCAGAACTAGGGAATGGACACTTCTGAAGGCCTCAGCATAAAAGATAGTGTCGCTAACACTTGGGAAGACTGTTAAAGCCAGAAAGCCTTGAAATTTCCAGCGACAAGAGAAGGAGGCAGCCAGAGCCTGTACCCATCTGCAGTGACTGCACAACAAGGGGACACCTGCACCCCATCTCCCTTCTGTGGATTGCATCTCCTCTCTCCACGGCCTGTGGCAGGGATGTGTGAAGGGTTGCAGTTCTGGGTTTCATGTGTAGTGAATGGAGCTTGAGCAGTGGCAGATCCTCACGAGGGCTGGATGGAGGCAGCCATGAGGATGGAAAGGCAGCCTGCCGGGGTGGTGTAGCTCTTCTCCAGCACATGGCCCACAATGTTTACCCTATATCCAGCAGTGCTAATAAGGAAGAAGCTACTGCTCCCTCAGCGTATCACATTACCCCCCTGTTTCAACTATTCATCATTTCTGACTTGTATCAGCTCTGCCTCCTTTCCTCCAGCAGTTATACATATGGACCATGAGATCCACTCCTTCATGGGAGAACCGCAAGAAAGTGTGCAGAATGGGAACATCATATGTAGAAACAACTTCCAAGGGGAAGGTCCCCCACAGTCAGTTCAGGAGACAGCACCCGCTGAGACTCTGCTGGGAAAAACCTGTGACAGCAAAAGTCGGAGAGAGGTGGCCTTTCTCCTTTGTCACCTGAGAGAGGTGTGTGTGTGACTGACTATTGACAACAAAAGCAGGCACTGACTTTGAGAGGGTGCTGCAGGCTGGAGACATCCAGCTTCACTATTCAGAAATGCTACCATCAAGATGAGACCGGTGCACAGCAGCAGTGAAGCTCAAGGAGATACATACTGGACATCCACAAACCAGAAGCCACTTTTAAAACTCCTTTTGGGGCTGTCTTAGAAACTGGAAATAATAATAATGTTGTCTTTCCTCATCAAGGTCTGACTGAGCTGTATCAGCAGTAAAGTATGTGCAGACCTTCCATGGAAGTCAATATTAAACAAGACTGTTTGCTTATTGTATTGCTATGTTAACTCTGTAACTGGTTATGTCACCACAAATCATGTGGCAGTCTTAGAGTTATTTTTCTTCCTCCTGAGAGGTAACGTGGAGTTTTTTTCTCTTTAGAACTGATTTTCTCTTCTAAATCTGATTACCCAAACAGTCATTCTGTATCCTGCAGTTTCCTTAGTCCTACAAACCAGTCTTTGGAAAGGCAGATCCAGTATTGCAAGAAAGCCTCCCCTGCCCCTTATAGGAAAAACCCTTGCCTGTGCAGCAAAAGCATCATTCCTTCTGCTGGTACTGAGCAGAGACCTCTTCTTGTGGTTAGTGGTGACATCCACAGAGGTGTCTGGGTATTTCATTTGAAGAAGAACAGACTCCATGAGGTGAAGGACAGCCCAGCTTCTACAAGAAGATCTGACGCCTTGAACTGTGTTAGGTAAACTTTGTTAAAAACTGTAGAGTCCTTAGAAATTTCTTCTCCCCTTCAACTGAAGACTTTTCCGTAATATTGTCTTTCAACGACAAGTCCAAGAGCATGAAGTAGTATCATTCCTGAAGGCCAGCTGGTTTGGTGGTACACGCCAAAGGAACTCTGTTTTCAACAGAGCTGAAGAAATAGGCCTCCAACAGTACAGATCGATTGCCCCACGCAAGTGACCTGAGGCTCAAAGTAAGTTTATTGCACCTGCAGTTTTGGACAGACAGTAATCTGCATAGCTGAGTTTGATGAGATAATATCCAACAGCCTCATGTGCTGCCTCTTGTCACCAGTGAGAAGTGGAGCTCAAGCAGGTAACATGCAAAATGCACATGAAGGGGTGGGATCAGGGAATTCATTTTGTTTCCCTAAACAGTAATAAAAAATACCCTCCTGATCTCAGTGCCTTTGACATAACATAGTAAGAACGTGATTAGCACTTAATACTGTTTAATAAATATGCCCATTAACTTAGGCAACAGTAACCAGTACTTGCACAGATAAATAACAAACTTGACCAGTCAGTGGTGTGAAACAATCACAAGGAAGCAATACATTAATTCTGCTTCCCACTTTAAGGCTGAATTTGGACATCCCTCCCTAATACCCTGCAGAAGTCTTCTTCAAACACTGCAAATATATTTGGCTATGAAAGGAGTCTCTATTTATTTAGTATTTGTTGCTAAATGGGGGGTAAAAACCCTCATCTGTTATTTGGGGGGCTGTGAGAATGGGAAGAATAGAATTAATTTGTGATCTGAAACTTTATAATCTGAAACTTTCGGCCCTTGGAGGAAGTTCCCAGGCTTGGGGACCCAAGGAATCCTGTAAAGCACCTGTAGAGGCTCCTCACAACTCCCTCTTGGTCCCCACTAAAGAACAGAGCTTGCCAAGCACCTGTCAGGGTTGGAGCTTGCTCTAACAGGGCATGTTGTTCAGCCAGGCCCCCCATGGTGTTTCAAAGCCTGTGTTCTTCTTTGCACTTCCACGGGATTGGTGTCCACAGAGCCATTGGTCACAGCACAACTGCCCTCCAGCATTCTCCTTCCTCAAACTTATATTCTTAAGGTTAAACATTTGCCAAAAACAGCTCACATACACAGCAACCCCAAGCACAATTACAGGCTGGGTGGAGAATGGAGAGAGAAACCCTGAGGAGAAGGGCTTGGGGGTGTTGGTGGGTAAGAAGGTTGACATGACCCAACAACGTGCACTTGCAACCCAGAAAGCCAAACATGTCCTGGGCTGCATCAGAAGAGCGTAGCCAGCAGGCCAAGGGAGGTAATTCTGCTCCTCTACTCCGCTCTGGTGAGACCCCACATGGAGTACTGCATCCAGATCTGGGGTCCCAACATAAGAAGGAGGTGGAATGTTGGAGCAAGTCCAGGGGAGGACAATGAAGATGATCAGAGGTCTGGAGCAGCTCTCCTATGAAGACAGGCTGAGATACTTGGGGCTGCTCAGTCTGGAGGAGAGAGGGCTATGGGGAGACCTTATATCACCTTTCAATACCTAAAGGGGGCTGACAAGATGGATGGAGAGGGATATTTTTACAAGAGTGTAGAGACAGGACGAGGGGGAATGGCTTTAAACTGAAAGAAGGTAGGTTTAGATCAGATATGAGGAAGAAATTCTTTACTGTGAGAGTGGCGAGGTTACCCAGAAAAGCTGTGGATGTCCCATCCCTGAAAGTGATGAAGACCAGATTGGATGGGGCTTGGAGCAACCTGATCTAGTGGAAGGTGTTCCTGCCTGTGGCAGGGGGGTTGGAACTGATGATCTTTAGGGTCCTTTCTAACCCAAACCATTCTATGATTCATTGATTTTGTATGATTTGGCATTATTACTTGAGTTAATTAATAATTACTGAAGGGAGTTTCCAAAGGCAGAAGAATAAGCTGTGCAGCTCCTCCCAAGCCCCTCTGAGGTAGTGCAGGGAGCAACTGGGTGAGTGGTGCTCATGAGATTTGCTCAGTTCTTCTGTTTCATTTGCCCTGTATATACCGTATCCTGAAAACTTGCTTGGCAAAGAGTGCCAGCAGCTGCACTAGGGCAGGACTCAGCAGAAGGAAGCCCATTAAATGACTTGCTGATGACCTTTGATTTGAGTACCAATATTTAGAAAGCAAATGTTTAAACCCATGCCATTAAGAAGGGAAGCACAGCTTTGCCATGGGCAACTCAGGCAAGGGGTGCTGCTGAGGCAGTCCTGGGCCATGCAGGGGAAGAGGGCTGTTTGCCCTCTTCCCCTCCCCTTCCTCTCCCACCAGAGCAGCCCACCCTGCCCATCCTGCCCACACCAGGGAAGGGGCAGATATTTAGACTCCAATAAGGAAGGTGGCTGCTGCACCACGAAGGGTGGGAGTTTTAGAGCTGTTTCAAGCCCAAAGGCAAAATAACTTTGGACATCCCTCGTGCCCACATTGCCTGAGACCCTGTACAAGTGGAGACTGTGCAATGAGAAGAACACCTTCCAATCCAGGTGCCTGCTGTGACCAGAGCTCAGCTGGCCCTGTGAGACTGGCCCCAGCTGCTGGTCTTCTACCTGGTTGGTACCCACATACTGATGGGACTTCATGAAATCAATTGATGTTGGTCAGGTGCAGCAATAGGCCAAGAGAGTATTTTTCCCTCAGAGTGGTGCAGAATTAGCTCTGCTGGTCAGTTTATAATTGGGCACTTGCACTTAACAGTATTCTTTCTGTTGGATTTTTATAGTTTTGTCTCTTCTTTTTTAAACATGAAAAATAATCAGTCTTAAAATAAAATAATTTTAAAAAAAATACCCTGGAAAGTGATCTATAAAAAGAGAAAATCCTTGCCGGGGGAATGCCACAGCAGCGAGCCCAAGCCACAGAAAGCCCGGTTGAAGGCTTCCCTTTTCCGCAGCTACTCAGAGGTTAACCAGGGTCTGTAAGCAAACAGCTTAAAGAAGGAGCCCGGCTTAGTGCCTGGTGTCTTGGGCTGTCCCAGAGACTACCACCCTAATGCCCTTCCAGCAGCCCCTCCCTCCCAAAGGTGATGCTGGGCAAACAGAGCCAGCCCTCGCCCCACGCAGCAAGGAGCCTTTTGCGGGGACGGGACTGGACCCGAGCTGGGGCTCAGGGACATCGCAGAAGAGGGTGTTTCTCTTCAGACGGGCACAGAGCCATGTATATATAAACCCTGGAGCAGCAGCCCGGGAGGATTGTTTAGCACAACCACACCTCGGCTCACTTGGCAGCACGGCGAGGCGCTGCCGGGAGTGCCGGCGGCTGAACCCCGAAGTACACGAGCGTGGAAGTGATCTGCCCATGGGCTCCCGCTGGCTGCTCATACTGATGCTGCTTCAGGCAGGTGAGTACCACCTCTCGGTCCCTCTGCCTTGCCATGCCTCCCCCCTGTCTGGGGACAGCCTCTCCCCTTGCCGTCAGCTTTGCCTTTTTCACAGCAGGCACCTCGGTGTGATTTGGCCAAGTGAGAAAAAAAAAAGCGTCACTGGACAATTTTCAACTTTACAGTGAGGGGCTGTGTAAGTGACCTGCCTGCCCACCTCACTTCCCAGCCCTGACTATGGTTTGCATAGCTGGGGCTGTATGACACAGGTCATTTTCTTTTTTAATAGTTTTCTGCTACAGAATTTTTGGTGTCCGTGTTTCATAAAAATACCTTCTTTTTATACCAGTGACTATGGAGTAAGCAGTTTTCAATTAATCTGAATTTAAAATAATTTTTAAGAAGTCTGTTTATAAAAGCCATAAATGACATAAAGCCCCTACACAGAGAGACAACAGTAAACTGGTAAGTCTGGGGTTATACCTGCAGTAGAGTTTCAAAATAAAAAGCAAAACTCTGCTTTAATCTAAAGGCTGCCAGCGTAAGAAGGACATCGAAAGTGTAAGTTGTCAGATCCACCTCTGCTCACCTCTCTGCAGGTATGTTCCTAGCCAAGGTGCTCCACTGCTCCATTAGTAGTACAACTAATGATTGGACATGCTCCTAGTGGGAGATGTGGCTAGATGCAGGCTACTGCAGAGATTCAGACTTTTTCTAGGCTTTCCTAGCTGTACTGGCTTGGCTGCCCAGCACAGAAAAAGTAATTTCAGTTCTTGGTCAAGTTATTAGCTGTGCACCTGAATATTAAAATGTACTTTCTGGGGCTGACCTCTCAGCTGCAGCAACCCGCTGCTGGCTCAAAATCCAGGCAGCTTTCAAAGAACAAGAACATCAGAGGCTGCCTGGATGCCTCTTGCAGAACATGCAGCCCTAAGCACACTAATTGAGTCTTTTGGACTCAATTTCCTTTGGGGCTTTCACTCTACTTCATGAGCAGATCTGCACTGTAATTACAGTTCCTTGATCCTCAGAGATATCCCCAAAAGAAGAATGGCCTTTCTTCTTCTGGGTGAGGTACAGTTACCTTACATCATTTTCAACCAGTGGCCAACAGACCAAGTCCAGCAGTCCTGTCTTAAAAGGCCAGTGAAAGATAACTATAAAAAATTCAAACTGCTCGTCAGGGAGCCAGCCTACAAAGAAGTTTTTGTCTCCATTGGAACATTTTCAGGGTCTGCAAACTGCAACAGGTTAAAAAAGCATGAATTATTTCCCCGAATCCAAAGCAGCTTACTGCTTGTGATTTCCCCTGAGGTGCCTGAGAGCTTGAGCCCCCTTCCAACTCCGAAGCCCTGCTGTTTAGACAAGGAAAATAAGTGGTCTTCTTAGTTTTGAATAACACCCATATAATGTGTTTTTAGTACGCAACCTGAACACTCAAGTAGTGTTTAGGTGAGCAGCGCTGTTACTTTTTCAGGAATGTGCATTTAATCCCCGAGGAATGCCCCAGGAAGCAGAGGGAGGCTCTGCTGAAACCCCGTGCCCTGCCAGGGACAGCCCGAGGTGCGATCACCGGGGTGAAAATGGTGGAGGACAGGGATGAAAATAGTGGAGGACAGTGCCAGTTCCTGCTGGGGGCTTGGGCTGCGGAGAGGGAACAAAGCTCTGCTTTGTCCTTCATGAGGAGAGACCCTCGTTGTCCTTGCCAGCACTTGGATTGGGCTCAGAGGGCGAGCTAGCCCAGAAGATGTGGGGAGAGGCCCAAGCAAGGGGATTAGAGGCTAGGTTTTAAAAGGAAAGCAACTGTTTTAATAATAGTATTGAGTCCTTGGGTGGTTTAGGGGATTAATTAGTCCATGTTTGCACAACGCTTTGAAGAGGTCAAGCGTGCTGCAATAACCAGGGGCAGGTGGCAAAGCAACTTCAGTGTCAAGTTCCCAGCTCCCAGGCATCACTTCCCTCTCCATCCAAGCGTGCCACGAAGTCCCCTTGTTTCTTTTTGGAGTGGTTGTGCATTGGTAGGACAAACACATGGGTTAGGCTGTTGGTCTGAGGGGTTTGATGCTACTGGTGAGTTGTTTTGCAATTCAGGACAGAGTAGAGCAAAGCACACTTGGTCCTTCACAGTAAGCCCGGGCATAAAATACTCCTATTTGTCACTATTGTTAGCATGATTAGCATCAGCATTTGCAGCTGAGTATCACAGTGGTTTGAGTATTAGGGGCAGAGTACTCTTGGTTTCCATAACAGTACTGCAGAGTCTGTGGTTTCCAAAAAAGTTCCAAATTAACGTGTGAAATCACAACACTGAAAAGTTGTAACTCAGAAATCTCCAGACTGGCTTGGGTGGTAATTCAGACAGTTCAGCTGACATAGAGTTCCTTTCTTTTTTTTTTCCCCCCAAATTAATGTGGCCAACCTGTTACGAATTGAGTGGAACACAATAATGGAAGTGGATGCAAGTGTTGCCAGCACTTCCAAAGTGTCAAAAGAAAGGTGATATATACATGGCTATTGGCTAATGTAGGGCACTCTGTGTACATATCTATAGTACATACTCTTGACAAAGTATGTACTATACAGGCTCAGGGACTTGTAGCTATCCCTTAATGCAAACTAATAGTTCTGTCAGCTTTTTGCCACCTGGAGAATGGGTTAAAACATCCTGGATAGCAGATAATGTAAGAAATTTTGGGCAACACAGAAACCTCATTTTTTTCCAGAGAGTCCAGGTTAGGTCTGGTTGCGTGGTTGTACTCTGCTGCTTCACGTCCCACTTGGGACCGCAGCATAGCTGGAAAACTTTCCCAGGTTTGGAAGCTCTGGGGTGCAGTGAAGCCTAGCTGGCTGTGCACGGTGCCAGCTCAGGCCCTGCAAAGCTTAGCATCTTGAGCTTTGTGATCTGCAAAACCAGGCACGCTGCTCCTGGGTGCAATAGAGCTGCAATCACAGACTAGTCGACCAGAAATAGTAAATTTTGCTTGAATTGAGCTCTCTTAGAAGAAGTAGCCTGCTTGGGTATTTCTGCATCCACCTCTTGGTCACCCCAGACCTCAGGCAAAGCCTCCTGCAGAGTCCCCCTTACCAGCTGAATGTCATGGCTAGTTAGATTGTTAGGGCTGCAACCAACTAACCAGTCAAAACCAAAACCACTTCCCTTTAAGGACTGTAGGAAAATCAGTGGCAGGTGAGTTTAATTCCTTTGTATAGCCATGTCCTGTCTTTGCAGTTTGGAAAGGTGCTCTGGGAAAATCACATTCACTGCACACTCGAGGAATCATTGAATTGGCTGGAGCTATATCATGTGGCACGGGACGGTCTCCCTTGGCATATATTGGCTATGGATGCTACTGTGGACTGGGAGGACGAGGCTGGCCTAAAGATAAAACAGACTGGTAAGAAAAACATCATCTATGTGTCCAGAAGCAGTGAAAACCTCCCCACCCTTCCCTGTTTGTACTACTGTGTCTCCACGGACTCATTTCCTGCCTTGTGGAGAGGGAACTTAGTATATATGAACAGTACTGGGGATTTGTGGGTAAGGACCCACATATCACTTGGGATTTGAATGAGGGTTTAACCTCCTTTTGGATGAGACCTTGTGCTATGTGGGGTAGAAGGCAAAGGGGAAACCAGGATACAATTTCCTGAAATAGCTTAATATGTATTCATAGAGAGTAAACTCTGCCTGACAAAAAGAGAGTGATCCAAGGTATTTGGAGGGTTATTTAACCCAGGTCCTTAAAATGTCAGCAATGGGAATATCACTGTTTATTCTCTTGAAGAAATCCAGATTGTTGCAAGGAGGAATCAATCAAACCTGTTGCCTTCATTGCCTGTTAGTTCACACTGAATCAGGGAAGAACAACAAGGGGGGGAGTATGATGTTATTTCCCCTTTTCTTCATCAGTGGGGGGAGATGATGTGCTTGTTATTCCCAAGACTACAAGCAATGTGTCTAAGAAGTGTTGTAATCATGTTTCTTTCGTGTACTTTGTGATTAGCATACATGTAAAGCTTGAGCACAGTGGACTCTTGTGTGCTCTGAACCTGTTATTTGCAATCTCATCCAGTTTGAAATACCAAAGGCAGAGCACACAAGTCTGTCTTTACCTAGTCAACACACCAGGCCTTACTGATAATAAGCAAGCCCTGCTTTTAGCAGTGGTGAAGGTGGTCTGCAGCTCACTGGAAAGGAAACTGAGCTTTCCAGAATCCCCGGCTGCTGGAGACATTTCACAAATGCTACAAAATTTTGCTGAATTGCCGGGTAAGAAAAAGGGAGAGAAAAAAAAGGAAGAAAAGATGTCAAGGTTAAAGACCAGCTCCTCTGCGGGCATGAAAAAAAAGTTGTCCCTTAAAACTAATGGAGCTGCCTTCATTAATGCAGTGAGATGTTATTCTCCCAAAGCCATTTCATCATACCCCTTTTTTTTATCTGTGAAATATTTCTATGAACAGTCACTATGGGGCTCACAAATGATGAGTAACTACCTACAAAGGGTCATAGCTTTCAGGTGTATAGGTTTCTTTTAACTTTTAGTAATATCTCTTGATCTGCTTATCACCATCTACAGCAGAAGATGTGAGGTGTTTAATTATTTCTGTTACCATTTACCAGTTCTCATAATAAAGCCTTTAAAGTAAAACATGACTTCACTAATTTGGAGTACTGCTTTTATTGAAGGGCTGAGCAGAGGGACCTAAAAGCTGTTTTCCATCGAGGCTGAGTGACCTCCAAGTTTATGTGACTCCAGGAGATGCAAGTAGTCAGCACTCCTGAAAAACAGAGAGTAAAATATGGCCACATATTCAGCAGCCAGTGTTTCTGCTGTTGTTTGAATCCCATTGGATATGGATTTTATCCTAAAAGCAGAAAATGAGACTTTGCAACTGGAAATGCCTCAAAATACCAGATAGTTTGTAAAAGGGAAGCTTGATCCTTTAAGTACAGTCATTATTATTCCTTAGCTGCAATGCTTGGCTGCAATAGAAAAACTGGGAGGTTTTATTTAGCTGGGAAGAACCAGCAATGCCCCACTAGATTTAGCCCTAAAATATTCTATTTTCTGTTTGCTAGAGAAATATTGATATCTGTTACAGAGAACTGCTGCAAAGATCAGTGTGGTTGAGTACTCCACGCCTGTGAAAGTGACCACGTTACTTTCCACATTTGCCATTCTAAAAAAAAAGGAAGCAGAGTGGCAAAACTACTGGCCATGAATGACAAACACTGTCTGAAATTACCCACTCTCTTGACATTCTAGGTTTGTTACTGAGACCCTTACAAAAGGAGTAATTTTCTTGTGAGTAACTCAGTCAATATGTCTAGACAGGGCTAGAATGCTTCTAAGCACCTCTCTTTTATTTGAAAAGAAAAAGCCGCTAAGTGGGCAATCCTTTTACAAGGTTTATTCCACACACTGACTTTGATGTGGTGTTGTCAGTAATTACCTTTTCCCTTTTGTTCCACTCTTAGTCTCACCACTTCAAGACATAATAGCATCTCTTCCACATCGTAAATAGATTATTTTTTTTTTCTCCTTTCTGATTCCCTCGGCTGCTGCAGCACCTATTCTGTAAAGCAGGACCTGGAGGGTGCTCAGTGTTTCCCTGAAAACACCAATGCCATGAGAGGCAGGGTGGCATATATGACTCATCTAAGTCATAGGATCATTAAGGTTGAAAAAGATTTCTAAGATCATTGAGTCCAACCTTTAAGTCCTGGAAAACGCATAGGAAGGAGAACGATTTCTCCTCTGTTGCAAAGCTAAAGCAAAAGAAAAAGCCACACAGCAATGATGGGGCTGTTAACATGACAAATACAATGTGACAAATTCTTACTTTATTGGCCTTTGCTCCACAGCAGGGGTCTGGCCGGCTGATCCTTGGGGACCAGCCGGAGCTGTCTGTAGCCATTAGGGCTGTCTCATAGCCCAGAGGTGATGAACAGGTTGTTTACTATCTAGATGACACAGTTGTATTTGTTCTCCATACCTGCTGACCAGTGCTCTGCCGTGGTGTTGGCTGGCTCTGTTTGTGTTGGTGTTAGCAGGTTATTAAAAGCTTAACACTACTCTGACCCAGGTGCAGCAAAGGGCATTTCCAGACAGGAGGGGACTATCTGAAGGTGGCAAAGGACAACAAAAGGCTTCCTCAGTCTTTGCTCCCTGGCATCTCATCACATCTGAAACAGATGTTTGTAAAATATGAGCCAAAAACTTCTCACTTTGAGTTGGTGTAAGCTACATGTCACCCTGCTGCAGCTATGGGTGTCATCAGGAGGAACTCCTGTAAGGGGAAACAGAACTGTGTCCCAAATCCTGTGGTTCTGCAGAATTTATGCAATTCTCCCTGATTTTGCCAAGCCAGATAAGGAGCAGTGAGTTCTCACAGCTAACTCGCTCACCGCTCTGGTGCTTATTTGCTTGTCCTTGCCTGATTCCCAGACCATCTTTTTACTCCAGCAATATCTGTTCTCTCTTCTCCTACCTCTTTTTGTGTTTGTACCCTCTGACTATCCATGAAGAACAGTTTCTTTCCCTTGGCAGAGGCTCTTAACACCTTCCTTTGCCCATCTACCTCCATGTTGTTCTTCCTCCCCAGGTACCTCCATCCCTGACACCAACTTTCCCAATTTGCCTCTTGGTTTACTCCCCAGACCTCACAAACCCTGTGATCAACAACCCACTGCATCGCTACAGGCTGGGCACAGAGAGGCTGGAGAGCAGCCAGGCAGAAAGGGACCTGGGAGTGCTGATTGACAGGAGGCTGAACATGAGCCAGCAGTGTGCCCAGGTGGCCAAGAAGACCAATGGCATCCTGGCCTGTATCAGGAACAGTGTGGCCAGCAGGACCAGGGAAGTGATTCTGCCCCTGTACTCAGTGCTGGTGAGGCCTCACCTGGAGTCCTGTGTCCAGTTCTGGGCCCCTCAGTTCAGGAAAGATGTTGAGGTGCTGGAGCAGGTCCAGAGAAGAGCAACGAGGCTGGTGAAGGGACTTGAACACAAGTCCTATGAGGAGAGGCTGAGGGAGCTGGGGTTGTTTAGTCTTGAAAAGAGAAGGCTCAGGGGAGACCTCATCGCTCTCTACAACTACCTGAGAGGAGGTTGTAGGCAGGTGGGGCTTGGTCTCTTCTCCCAGGCAATCAGCAGTAGGACAAGAGGGCATGGCCTTAAGCTGTACCAGGGGAGGTTTAGGTTAGATATTAGAAAGAAATTCTTTACAGAGAGGGTAATCAGACATTGGAATGGACTGCCCAGGGAAGTGGTGGATTCTCCATTCTTGGAGGTTTTTAAGTTGAGGCTGGACGTGGCACTTAGTGCCATGGTCTAGCAACTGTGGTGGTAGTGGATCAAGGGTTGGACTTGATGATCTCAGAGGTCCTTTCCTGTAGAGGATTTGGTTAGAAATGCAAGGACATATGAGCATGGCTAAGGCCATGTATGAGCTGCTAAAGTCCAGCTAGGCCCGTGAGAACTCTGAGACAGCAGGGCCATGAGAAAGCAGCAATGTCCTTGGGCATTCTAAATTGGGCTGAAAAACAGGAGCTTGGCATTAACACAACAAAGACCCTTAACGAGCCACCTGTGTAAACAATGAGAGGCAATTGAGATGATATCACCACCTAACTGTGTACCAATAAGGAGCCTAATCTTGTAATATTCATGAGCCTATTATAGAGTGTATATTAAGCTACTGTCAATTTTCAATAAAAGAAGTTCCTGGATCCTTACATTAAGGTGTCTGAGAGCTTTCCGTCGCGACACTTTCCAACCCGTCTGATTCTACGATTCTATGATTTCTACAGCTGGCACTCTGCCTCAGCTCAGCCTGATTGTGGCTCTCCACCATGGCCTCCTGTGCACTGGGTCCCACATATGAGACACTGATGATGGGCCTGCTCTGCTCTCTGTCATCCCCCTGAGGATGGATTAGGCTTTGCTGAAGCTTCAGGTCTTAGCCAGGATGCCCTGGGCTACAGCAAATCCTCCAGATGACACATACCCCAGCTGTAGCTCAGTGACTTAGTCCATCCCTGCCATATTTTATGACACATTGTATATGGACTCAAATGTTGGAGAAAGCCGAGACTTTCACACTTTCCACAAGGCTGCAAGTTCTTCTCTCCTTTAGCCTTTCATGTCTAACCTCTTCAGGACAAGCCCAGGAGGCAAGTGTTACTAGACCAACAAAGGTCTGACCCACAGCCTGCTACTCTTGTCATGTCCAACAGAACTGGTTCCATAGGCTGGGTAAGGTCTTCTCAATTATAGCAATTGCTGCAACTCCTCATGGGAAAACTTCTAGATATGTATGTCCCATAGAGCTTAGTCCCTTTCCAAAGTCCTTTGAGGAGCTGGCATGGAAGATGCCACAATGTCTGCTACAATTAACTTACATTTCTATGTTTCACAATGCAGTGAGCAGTCTGGTTGTAATCTTCACACAGCTTTCATCTTCGTAGGTAGAGGAAAAAAGGCATTTAGTTTGCAGACTCATCTGTGGGATGAAATTGCTACTTTTAACCACTAAATTGGGACCTCAGTCAGTAGGGAAAGCAGGCTGAACTAAACACAACCTCCATATAATCACAGAGGTTACATGAAGGCTGAATTTGATCTGTTGTCTCTTTCACCTGATTCACCTGATCTGGTTCCAGGGATTTTTATTAGTATTTGCATCAGTGGTGAATTTTCTTTGCACTTCAAAAATTGGTGGGTTTTTTGTTTGGTTGGTTGGTTGGTTGGTTTGGTTTGGTTTGGTTTTTTTCTCCTGGGCTTTATCACCTCACAGAGCCCACCACCCCTCATATCCATAAACCAATTTCTAAAAGGGAAAAATCCTCCTGCAGCAGAGGGTAATGAAGTTCCTGATGCTCCTAAGCTCTCGAATAAGGTACTGGCAGCTTCCAACACGTCCCTAGAGAAGTCCTATTTCTTGAACAAGAAATCCTTATCCTTCTCGCAGTGGTTTTCCACTTTTCCACAGGGACATAATGATGGATCTCAGACTTTTATTGACTTTTCGTACATTGGCTTCAGGTCTTGAAGATAATCAAGATCTTCAACTATGTTTGGTAATCTACAAGCACCCAGCACAGCCATGTTCCCTTTTGGTCAGCTCATCAACCTCTTGAACCGATTTACATTCACAACTCCAGAGCTTCTCTAAAAGCTGTCCACTCATCATTTACCCCTAAACCCAGCCTGTCTCAATTCCTCCCGCTTAGTACAGTAGTTTCTCTGTAGAGTCAGAGCAATTGTGCAGGGGTGGCTTCTGGAAATACAGATCACTCCCATCTGCCTTCAGCCTCTGACTAGCATCTTTGTTGAAACAACCTTTGTTATTCAGCAGAGAACCTCTTTAAGTGCTGAATCTTTTCGCAGTTTATTTTGAGTCCTTAAACTACCAGAATAAAATTCAAGTGGGGTCAAGTTTTATATAAATTCTGAAGTAATTGACAGTGAGAGTTATCTCACTTCCTAGTCTGTAGGACAGATGTCATAAGCTGAGCTACTCACCCTCATCCCGCTCTATGGTCAGCGAAATGCAATTGCACTTTCAAATACAATGGTTTTCACCTATGTTAGATCTCTGCAGCATGAAAATGTGAACTGTGCCCCAGATATGCATAGAGAGAGCATTTAAGGATCTGAAGTTAACTGATACAAATTTCCCCATTGAGTCTGATGAACTTGTAGCCAGCCCTCAGAAAATGGATGGGTCAAAGAGCATGTGACAGGTTCAGGTGAACCGAAGAGATGAAGCTTCTTGGTGATATTGAGGAAGGCAAAAAACTTCCTTTCAGTGACATTACCATGTCTTGACCATATGTGCCTTTTTGAGGGCAGAAGCTCAAAGGAAGAAGCACAGTGGTGGGAACAAATATGGCATTAATGAGCTCCTGAGAGATGTGAATCTTCACACAGATGTCGGGATACTTGGTTTGTCAGCAGATGATTTACTGACAGCCAGGGCCAAACGGTGCTGTCATGAGCTGTGTGTGAGCTGAGCCGTCCTGGAGTATATGCAAACATGCAGGATGCAGGAGGACACCCAGACTCTACCTTTTATTCTCTCCCAGGTGCTGCCACATGCACGACTGCTGCTACGACAAGGCAGAGAAGGCAGGCTGCAGCCCCAAGGTGCAGCGTTACCGGTGGACGTGTGAGCAGAACACCGTGCGGTGCGGTAAGGAAATGTTTGCTCCTGTCGGGTGTGTTTCTCTCCCTCTGCAAGCACTAGGCTGACCAAAGAGCTTTGTGGGCCCCAGAGGCAGGTCTGTGTATGCTGAGCTGCTCTCAAAGCTGCTTTAAGAAACATCTATTCTCTGCCAAGATCTCTGCCCATCCCTGGATTGATAGGCTTGCCAAGAGTCCCCAGCTAGAGCTGGGAGGAAAGCTGGAGCCCCAGCACCACCCATTCCAGGTAACCTGAGTGGTCCCCAGGCTGAAGAGTGAGAGTTGGGGTGTCCACAAGCCATCTCAATTTGGCAGGGGTGCAGGTGCCTCTCTGTAGACCTTCTACTCACTGGTATTAAGCATTGCCTGCTCCTCACTGACCTCTTTCCACAGCTGTGCAATGATCTACAGGGGTGCTCTTCCCATTGCAGTTTTGGCCCTCCCTCCAACAGGACTGTTCACTTTTTTACTTACCCTTGTGTGCTGCTAGAGAAGAGCTATGCTGTTTTGCATGGCTGCAAGACAGGTTAAACAGGGTGCCAGCCTGCATCTCTGCCTCATATGGGGCTCGGGTCTAAAATCCCCGGGTTCCAGCAGGGATTTTGAAGCTTGTAGAATCAAATGCTCTTCAGTGCTGCAGGCATACAGTGAGTGTAGGCTGTGCTGAGCTCTACAGCTGGTACCCAGTC
This sequence comes from Chiroxiphia lanceolata, assembly GCF_009829145.1. Classification (NCBI taxonomy): domain Eukaryota; kingdom Metazoa; phylum Chordata; class Aves; order Passeriformes; family Pipridae; genus Chiroxiphia; species Chiroxiphia lanceolata. The sequence continues at coordinate 97,469,859 of NC_045638.1, read as the reverse complement.
AAGAAGGTTTGAATTACACAATCACAGACCGTCAGTGTCTTGCAGAGTTTGTTTTGACGTGCACCAGATGACTTGAGTCTTAGTATTTGTCACTTCTAAGTCTTCAAGAAGTCCCTGGTGGTAAAATCCATTGTAGAACACTTTGAAAGTTTGAATAGAAACACGAGAGTAAAACTTGTCCCCATAATCATCAAAGCTACTTGCTCAAACATTAAAAGATACCTTATCGAAAGACCATATTCTATTGGTGCAATCCTCAGCCTCGCCAGCAGCTGAAAACATGCCAGGAGGTATGGGATGGGGCACAGCACATCTGCAGTTGCTCTTTTCCAAGTGCCGGAACAACCTATTAAATACAAAGTGCTGGCTAAGGAATGTACCACTTTAATGTATAACTGCTCTCCCTCCTGCTTACCCACATTTCCATAACTGACTGATACCCTCTGCAAGTCATCTTTAAATGAAAAAAAAAATCCTGTTTCTTTTTGCTGTGAGGGAACAAGTTGTGAATATAAGATGTATCACTGAATCCAAGAGACGTGCAGAGTCTGTCCCATAGGAGTGCAGTGGGCTGCAGTTGCTCTGACTTGGCTAACAAGCATTAGTTAAACAAATGCCATTAATTCCCTAACTGACGTCCAGGCAAGACCTGAGATGCATCCATGAGGGCTTGGTCTCCACAAGCCCTCAGCAGGTTTCACTTCCCCTGATATACCCCATGGGGACGAACAATAGAAATGTGTTCTGAAGGCATATTTCCTACCCCAAGCTACAACACAGCAGGTGTTACTGGGGTGCGAAGGTATAGTGTCTGATCCCATTCAAACAAAAGGGATGAAGAATTAAATTTCCAGGCATGCTTGCTGGGCCCAGGGTAATGATGTCCAGAAGCTTTAGAAGCAGAATTGTTTGCACTGTCATTCCAATGCAATAGGAATTAAATGACTGTTGCCTGACACTGTAACATAAACACAGACATTTTAATGTAAATTGAATAGAAACTCATTTTACCTGGGATTTCTCCTCCTTTTGCCACCGTTCAGTGGTTTTATTTGTGATATGAAAATAATTGGCAAAACCATATTCTTCAGTCCATATATGCCATAGTCTGTAGGCAAATTGCATTCAATAAATATCTGAAATATAGGAAAGGCTGTAAGTTATGGAGGCTGGTCAAAAAAAATCATTCTACTCTAACAGAAATGCTGCAAAGCCAGACTTTTGTACTCACATTAGATAGTGGCTAGCACAGCATAGGAAGAACTAAAGGAGCAGAAGGGCAAGATTGGTATCTCACGCAAGATAGGTAGCTAAAAAAAAGTGGCCTTAGTGCTAAAGAACTAGTTGGTAGGATCCTTGAAACACTTTTTACCAGTAAATGTGTGATTGTTCAGACCAGCTTAGGAAACACAGGCTTTATTTATTTATCAGATACAGGGTTGATCCAGCAAAGTCCAGTGTAATCTGCAACAATTCCTGTACTCATTGCAGTTGGTTTTGGAGTGAAACTTTGCATGAAATTATATATTGAACTTTGCATACTGGAGGTTTTGTGGGTGTTAGATAATCCATGGTAGCAGCCTCAAAGAAACAAGGCACTTTGCTTTGAAATAATATTGGCCCAATGGCTGCATTTGAGCCACCTAGAGGTGGGATGGGGTTCATTAACCCCAAATCAGTCATTTGCAATGTAGCCATCTAAGCTGGTGGCTTTGATGTTCCTTATGGTCCTTACTTAGTCATGACTAAGTTGCATTCTCTATAGTTCCATGTATGGCTTTGATCAGTTTTGTTAGCTGCTGGCTTATAAAATTCAGGTACCTGGCCCTGTTGCAGAGTTCCTTGGCTCCTCTGCCATGGTCAGAGAGAGATGTAACATTAACTAATGGAACATGAGTGAAGAATGCCCAGTGGGTGCTTCTATGCCCTCAGGTTTCTGCCTATGGGAGGCTCCTCCTTTCAAAGCAGTATTTTTTTTTCTTTTGAAATCAGTCTGTTTTGCAGAAGGAAGAATTAGAAGGGAAATTTACTGACTGAGGAAAGGTAGAATATTTTTAGTTCAGGCTAAGATAAAATAATTTTCTTCTTTAGCTCTGACTGCTGAATTAAGCCCCCATTGATCACAGAGCTCTAGAAGCAGGGAGTGCTCTGTACTGGACAAATTTTTATAAGCACTGCCAATTTACATTTAGCTGCTACTTTGTGATGCTCTTGGTCTGTTGACAGAGAGAGGACAGGGGAGGGTCAGATCCACTCACAACATGACATGTCGGGCCTGCTGCCACAGCCTCTGATCCCTAAGAGTTGCTTTTTCAGGGTATTGTTCCTCCTAAAACTGTTTCTTGCCTTCAACTGATATAGAATCTCTCATCCTCTGCTCACATTTTCTTTTGCAGGTAACCTGACAGACCAGTGTGAAAAAATGGTGTGCCTGTGTGACCAAGAAGCAGCCAAGTGTTGGGGAGCAGCCCCATACAACCCACACTTCATCCTCTGGCCAGATTTTTTATGTGGACGGACTCATCCCACGTGCCATGTCAGAAACGGGGGGCCAGAATAGTCTTTTTAGGACCTTTCTTCTAACCCTTTGAATACAAAGGTGCTGCAATAAAATTCTTCCTCCTTCACCAGAGCTAACAATGGTATGAGAGAATTTCTATCAGGCCAGGGTTTATGGGGAGGAGAGACAGACCAGGCAGGCACAGTGGTGGAGTTGCCCTCTATGTGAGGCAACACATGGAATGTATCGAGCTCTGTCTTGAGGTGGACAATGAGCAAGTTGAGAGCTTATGATTTAGGGTAAAGGGGCAAACTAGTAAGGGTGACATCATTGTGGGTGTTTGCTACAGGCCTCCTGGTCAGGAGGAGGAAGTGGATGAGGCCTTCTACAGGGAGTTTGAAGCAGCCTCAGTCACACACTCTGGTTCTGGTGGGGGACTTTAACTACTCTGACATCTGCTGGAGAAGCAACAGGTGAAATAAGTAACAGAAATAAGTAAGAGACTGGAACATCTCTCTTATGAGGACAGGCTGAGAGAGTTGGGCCTGTTTAGCATCGAGAAGGTATGACTGAGAGAGGACCTCATCAATGTCTATAAGTATCTGGAGGGAGGGTGTCCAGAGGATGGAGCCAGGCTCTTCTCAGTGGTGCCAAAAAATAGAACAAGAGGCAATGGGCAGAAACTGATGCACAGGAGTTTCCACTCAAATATAAGGAAGAACTTCTGTACTGTGCAGGTGACCCTTCACTGGAACAGGTTGCCCACAGAGGTTGTGGAGTTTCCCTCAGTGGAGATATTCGAGACCTGTCTGAACACAATCCTGTGCAATGTGCTCTGGGATAACTCTGCTTGAGCAGGGAGGTTGGACCAAGTGACCCACTGTGGTCCCTTCTAACCTGACCCATTCTGTGATTCTGTGACAGGGTAAAATATATGCTGAATTAAGGACAAGATCCTGGTCTGATCATGTCCTTCGCAGAAACAGAGGGTTTGGCCTGCAGTGCAGTGGGAACACATTACCTGTCACCAAATGGCTTTCTTTTTTTTTTTTTTTTTTTTTTTAAATCACAGAATCATAGGGTAGTTTGACTTGAAAGGGGCCGTTAAAGATCATGTAGTTTCAATCTCCCTGCAGTGAGTAGGGACATCTTTAGTCAGATCAGGTTGCTCAGAGCCCAGCTGTGTTATCCCTCATGCTCCTGCCTCCCAGCACTAGGGACACTTCTGAGCTGTGTTGCAAGGATCAGTGTTTCTGACTTCTACTTACTGGTAGGCGCAGCCATACTTTGCAAAAGAATATATGTGTTACACGCGTTTCAGAGCTGATATGCTGCTGCTCTCTGATTCAAATAGAAGATGGTCCTATATTGGTACATCCCCCTGTCACTGACTACCTGGGAATCAATTATTGTCATGTCAGGAAAGGGAGGCTGTGGAGAACATCAGTCATGTCAAGAACATTTTTCATCTCTTTTTTTTTTTAAGGGTATTAGAGGCTTATATTGAAACACTACATTTTCTTCTGGCAAGAGTAAAACAAAATCCCGTTCTTTCAGCCAGGGGGTAGCTATGTACAAGTGGGTCTTCTTTCTGCCTTTGTTACAAGCCCGTAGGCTGGAGCAAGGCAACAGGACAAGATCCTCTATACCAGGAGGCACAGGCAGATGGGAGCCACAGCTACACCCCAGACGCAACGCTTTTGATTTCTTTGGGTAGGTGGAAATAGCTGGGTAGGTCGGGTTCCTTCTGTCTCTGCTGAAGCACAGCTGACAAACTTTGAATATCACCTTTAAAATAAGAAATAATAGCATGGAAAGACCCGAAGTACCTCATCAGAGTCTAAATTCAGACAAATCTGGCCAAACTATGTGGCGTTTTGGCAGGTGAGAATGCAAATTTCTTCACAAAAGGCTGCTTTGCTCCTTGCTGCAGGAGGATGGTGAATATGCCACTGTGACTGTCAAAGCTGCAGGAAAAGAAAAAGGCCAGCAAAAAGAAAAATCTCAAAGACAACATGTAGAGGCAAAGGCTTTTATTCTGTCTAGAGCTCCATTTTTTGGCTTACAGGGCATCAGAAGTTGTTCCACCTGCAGGCTTCGCATCTTCCAGCAACTCTTGCAATGTTGCACCTCAAGCGATGCTGAGCAAGAAGGAAAGGAGAGAGAGTGAGTGAACAATACAGAGTCAGTACAATACAACAAACTCCTCCAAGGCTTTCTGGCAAGTAAAGAAGTTGTGAACTCTTCGTGCAGAGGGTTTGCAGAGGGCTGATGCTGGGTGGGCAGCATTAGCCTAAGGGAATGAGCGTGCTTCCCAGCAAGGGGTGGAAGACCCTCCCCGTTGAGGGAGGCAGAGCTCCTGGCGCGTCCCTGTCGCTGCCACACTGTCCATCAGGTGGCGGCAGCGCTCCAGTGAATGGCAGGAGCAGCTCTTCCTTCAGCCTTTCCGGGAGGGGATTTTTTTCAGCAGGCCGAGCAAGACCTTTGAGCGCCAGGAGAAGAGGTACGAATCACACATCTCCTCACTGAACGCCAAAAAGTCAGCTGAGCTCGGTCTGAAATGCATACCACATCTCGGGTTGCACAAAATGGGAACTAAGCTTGCTTCAAAATCCAGCCTTCTGTGTCAGTCTCCTCAAACTAGACTAGTTGACAGAACTGTAAAAAAAAAAAACAGGTGAGCTTTCAGGCACATCAGCCTCTTATTGGGTCATTTCTTTGGCTCATGTGTGATGAAAACCTCTAGTTTTTCCAACCTGATCAGCTGATGTAATAAAAGAGATTATTGGGTTTTACAAACCACACCTCACTCATTTAAGCCATCATAGGCTTTCTGTACATAAGCATTACAAGAACACAGCATGTAGTCGGTAGGAGGAAGAACCATCCTTCAGCATAAACCTAAAAGAACTGAATGAGTCGTAGGACTTTGTTGAAAGAAGCAGCAGCATCTCATTGAACAACTCTGTCAAAAGTGGCAATTAAAGAAGATCGTATTGTTTTGTTTATAAGTAACTCATTAGGCCCATGCATCAGGGTCTGCACAGCATAAACAAAGAATTATTTGAAAAAGAGATGGAATATAGAACAAGCTCCATTAGCATTTTATGCACACTGCTTATTTCCTGAATCAGATCCCATGTCTGACCAGAGGTAAGTAAATGGCTAATTCCTCTTTAAGTAAGTTAAAAAAAGGTACCTTTGGCGAGACTCTTGTCTCATGCAGAGGATGCACTTCCTCAGCTGCGGGGTTAAAACAATGATCAGAACCACTATGCCTCCAATACCAGCTGCCACAACCCCAATGATTGTTCCAATGGATTCTTCTATACCAAACAAGGCTGGAGGAGAAGGGAAAGTAGAGAGAGTAAAATAAGATGTTGTGCAGACATGCAATGCAGCCAGCATGTTTTCTGCCGTGGCTGAAGAGGAAGCTACTTACTAGGATATCGATTATGCTGACGTCTTGTCTGACATGAAATCATGGGCCTCTACGTGGGAGAGTGTATTGCACTACAGAGGTATTGGTTTTTTTCACTCCAATGTAGCAAGCTGCTACACTTTCTGGGGCTTTAGAGACAGGACAGCCCCACTGCCCTCGGAATCTCCCTTAACATGCTGCTCCCTGAATTAATGGGACTCATGGCATATGCTTTATTTTCAAATGGAAAAAAATTACTCTGACGATTTCAACAAAATCATCGGTCTCCTTGTCCGTCTCCAAAGAAGACAGCACGGGAGAGCAGACAGAGCTCTTCTGAAATCCTTTCTTCAATTGGTTGCTCTTTGGGACTGTTACATGGCAGAGATGGCATAGTGCTGAAATTACATATTTCATAGTCTCAGGAACACACAAAACCAATTATACCGGCTCGAGTGTAGACATTGCAAGAGTAACCTGCACTATTGAGACTATGAGATCAAGCCAAGAGAAGGCCCCATTAGTTACACAACTAAGCCCTTGCAGAGGGACACAGTTTTCTTGCCTTGTTAGTGTTGCAGTTTAAATTGAATAGTTTCATACAAATTAGTAAATCAGGCTCAGAAGAACAAAGGCCTAGTGAATCTTGGTGAGCTAGAAGCTTTGGTAATTAATAAGGGGGAAATGGCACTTGCATAATTTACTCTTGACACAGAAGGTGCTATTTTTTGTTAATTAGATCATAAGATAATAACCCTTCTGATGTATTGACTTTTTGGGACTGCAATGTGTTTAGCCTATGGAAAATGGTTTGACATTTCCAGCTGATAAAGGCAAAGCGAGTTCTCTCTTTACTTAATATGCCTAGTGTCTATCTGAGAGGCTAAGAAAACACAGCATGTCACTTTTAATGCTACTTTGATTTTAATGTGAATGAAGTTAATCAGAAATTATACTATATGATCCTTGTGTTCATTATGGGATTACTTATGTCATCCAGAGTTAAGGAATGACTATGCAAGTTAGTGGGTTGGAGAAAAATAATGCCAAAAAAAATGTTTTGGAGCTGTTCCCTGAGATGATATCTTGACACCTTTCACTCATGGGGGTTCTGCCAGAGCTGTGATTACAAGGGAACTTGTCTGTTTCATTCTTGGCACTGACTTAATTTTTAAGGATAAAATTATTCCTTCTTTTTTTTGGTTGTATATGCTCCTCCTTATATAATACCTGTTTGACTGTTTATAGAGACAAGCCAATCCAAATTAGATGGCCTTACAAAAATAATGAGAAATACTATAGAGCAATTACACTCCATGACACTGGGCCCTTACAGCTAGAGGACAAACAGGCCAAATTCCCTTTCTGCAAGCATGTAAACCAGCTTTGGAGGAAAAACAAGGAGAAAAGAAGTCAATAACATCAATTATTACCCAGAGCCCTCCTGATCCTGAGCTTTGTGCCATCTCCTGTCACCACCTTCCCGTCTGGAAGTGTAACCTCACAGAAATAAATACCATGGTCACTGGTTGTCACATTGAGGATAACCAGGGAGGCATCCCCTTGGGACAAGTCTCCACTCATGAAGACCCTGGAGTTATTTGGCAAGACGGTCACATTGTTTTCTAGCAGGTCCATCTGCCCCTTTTCATCTTCTTTGTACCACTTCACCATCAGGCCATTCAGGGAGGGGCGTCGTGGACTGTTAAAACGGCAATTTAAGACCACGGTTTCGCCCTCTTTGGCTTTCTCCTTGGCTGGTGTTTGAGTCACCAAAAGGTTCCATGGCTCAAGTGTTGTCAACAACAAAGGCTGTGCTGTTACATGGGTTACAGCTGCTGCATTCTCCTTGCTTGCGCTTCCACCAGTAACACCATCTGCACCAGGAAAGAGAAAGAAGACGACAGTTGAGAATGATAAACCTTCTAGCTGCTCCTGACCTTTAACCAGCACAAAGAATGGCTCCTGGAATTAGCACTTGAGGGCAGTCAATATTATGATGATGGGGTTTTCTTCCTAATTCCTGTTTAGATTATATTCGTGTGTGTAGATGGATCTTTTCCTGAACCTCAATTCCTTCCTACTGCCATACTAGACCAGTCAGCCACATTTTCACCTGAAACACTAAACTCTTTCTTCCCACTCCAAAAAGCATCAGGGCCCGATGTTCCTGCCTCAAGTGCTTTTGAAGCAAAGCAAAAAATGCACATACACTCACACACTGGCAATTCTGTTCTGGCAAGTACAGTAAATAAGTGTGCATCCTAATGCAACTGCCTGCATCCCAAAACATAATATGAGCTTCTTAGAAGTTTGGGTGTGCATTTCCAGCTGTGGAAATTGAAATTGTGGGAAGAATGTCCATTGCCAGAGACCGAACCCCCAGCAGATCTGATCAGCAGTATGGGAGACAGAACCTCGGCCTCGTCCAGGTACTGATACTGAGGGTGACAGCTGTTCTCTCTGAAGAGACCATTGTCCTATTAACTTCTGCTAGAAAAATATGAGGATGACTGTAGTAGATATTTAAACCTGCCTTCTCGCACTCAGGTGCTAATCATAGTATCAAACAACTTCTAGCTACGAGTAGTAAGAGTGGATCTTGTTTCTGGAAACAATAACCTGGACGCAGAAGATGAGAGGAATAGTTGCTGTCTCAAAAAGAGGGGAAAACAGACCTAAAAATAAGCCAACAGCTTTTGCCAAGAAAGTGTTCAGACCAATTTTTGGAAAAGGTTCTTCCTTTCAAACTAGTTGATGTCCTCTCAAGGATTGCAGACAATTGCAGAGTGAAGGTCTTGATTTTCCATTGTCTTGAGTCTTTCATTGCCATCCATAGAGTGTGAAACACTATTGTCTAGGTCTGGTAAAGCTTCACAATGACAATAGATGCTCTCTGCTCAGGGACAAATGTCTCAAGACAACATAGTTGGTTTGGGAGTTAGTTGAATGGCTCCTTCAGGCATGCTTGTATACAAAATCACAGTTGTATTCATAGTTATTATTATTTATGACTCTTATGGGAGTAGAGGATTTCTTTCAGACAGCAGGGCCCTGTTGTTCTGAGTGCCTTATAAAAGGATGGGGTATATAGCTTACAGTTTAAATATCAGACAAGAGATAACTTGTGAATGTAAAAATACGGGAAATATAAACAGGCTATGAAACCAGGCAACAACAAAGCATATGAAAAACATTATGAGCTGTTTTGGCTCTTACCTCAAAGAGAAATTTTTTGCCTTTTAACTGGAACACCAAACCATGAAAATCAAATACCTGAGAATTAGGCACCCAAATATAGTTTTGAATCTGGTCCCCTAAAATTAGTGGTCCTTATTAAAGATACTGGATGAGATACTATCCTCCTGTTCATATGTAATTGTACCAATGAGCCTGCTGGAGCTTCTTTGAGAAATCTGAGTTCCATATTCTCCCTTTCCAGTTAGATACATGTATTGATGCAAGAGTCACAAAGTTGAAGTATCTTGACAAGATACTTTGATGAAATACAGACTATAATTGAAATACTTGACTAAGTTGATAGTAGCTTGACATACTACATACATATTTGTGCATCCAATATTCTGATGTGATATATTCGGTTATTCATTAGAGTGAATTTGAGCAGTTTCATAATGAGTACTCTTTTTTTAAATTTCAGTTTATTACCCATCATCTTCACCTGTTGCTTTAACCAAAGCAGTATGTGCTACTGCTACCTTGTTTTCAAGGAATGGCCACAAAATTTCTTCTCCATTACCAGTATTCTAGCCTTGCCATATGCATCCCTGTAACACAACTGTAATTTTTATTCCTTTTAGTGATGCAAAAGGTATCATTTTTATATAGCCACTTAGTGGGTAGAGAACATAACTGAGCAGGAACAATGTGCTCCAATGTTGCTTCTGTTCATCATGACTTTTATTTGCATCTCTTGTCATGAAATAACTGGCCTTATCATCTGTGTTATCCCAGATCTTTGATTCAATACAAATCATGTAACTTGAAGATAATCAGGAAAATCAAAACACAAGAAGAGTCAGCCGTGTTGTTTCATCCCAGCTCTGCTTGAGGGTTTCACTGAGAAGGTCACAGCACTGCCTCTATTTTTCTTTCTTCATTTCTTTTTCTTCTTTAAGGCTGCAAAACTGGAACATATTAGTTCACTGGTATTCAAATACACAATGCCCTTATCGTATTGGCATCTGGGAGCAAGCAATGCCAAATGCTTTGTTGACTCTGCTTCAAAGCTCTTTTTAAGTCAATTGCTTCATTAGCAGAGTGATGTGTAGGTCCCTTGTCATGCGGGTTGTAGGGCTGGAGAGGAATGCAAGGCTTTTTGGTGAAAGCACTTGAGCAAGACAGAGTACAGAGAAACACAGCATGAATAATCTTGTCTTGACCTGGAAAAACGATTAGATGATCTAATAGGTCAGTGTCACATAAAGTTGTTAGTTCACGGTAAGTTTTCAGCCATGAGGGGAGAAAGCTCTCTGGGACTCCCCGTAATGTGGCAGTGTGCTCCACATTTGGCAGTACTAATAGGGCACCTACTAAGCCCTCAGCCTCCCCTTTACATAATCTGCAGGTTGATACTTTCCCATGTAAAGCCATATCAGGCTTTACACAAAGCAGGCTAGAGGAGGTGGGGTGACAAACGGAAAGCATAAAATATAACTGCACTCTCTTCCTGTCCTGGAGCCTCTAACTGACTCTTTGGTGCCTGGAGTAAACCCAAGCAGCCCTGCAAGCTTCTTTTGCCAGCTCTCAGCAACATGGGGGAACAAAAATGGTGGGCGGAGGTCAGCGCAGAATGTTACCTTTCCTTTGTTCACACTCAGTAGCTGGAGGAGAGCTTGACGGCAAATAGGGTTTGATTTCTAACCCACATAAAAATCCTCTCCTGCTGAAATGACTGTCTTTCAGGTGGTTTTGTTGGCTTTAAAGCTCAGCTTCACATTCATGCCATGCTGATGCCATGAAGGTGCTTTAAAAGCTGTATCCAGCTCCCAGCGATCAGTGACTGTACTTTGCTACTCTTAATTTATATGACTTTCGCCCTGGACTGAACTTGGCTTTCACAAATGGATATGAATAACTACCTTGTGACAATAACTGGTTGCTAATACATCAGAGAACCAAAATAGAAAAGAAACTTCTAGCAATAATGATACACATCTCAAAAAAGACAGGCAAATACACTCTTTCTGAACATTTATATTAGCTGAACAGGAATGTATATAAAAAGAAAAGTATGTTTTAATGCAATGCACAACACTAAATACTGTTTCTCTGCAATCTGAGGAAACTTTCAGTGGGAAGTTGCTTTCTGAAAAATAGAAGAGAACCTCTCAAGCCAAACTCTAGGAATAAGCTATGTTTCTTCTAATCAAGGTTTAGTACTCACCCAGCACCAAGAAGAAGAGGAATGAAGTTGCTGCAGACCTATAGAGCTTCCCAATGTGCTGAATCATAGTTGCTGAAGTATATGGCCTCACTGTCTCTCCCTCTGGTCGTATGGGCAAAAAATATGTGTGTATTATAGCAACAGGACCGCACATTCTGCCCAGTGAATGTCACACTTACTAAAGTTACCACAGCTTTGAGCTCACAGTGCTCTGCCTGCTGCCTGGATGACAGCCACGTTTGAAGTGACAACAATGACTTCCCCGGCGGCTGTTCTGAGCTCCCTCTGAGAAGATGTCGAAAATGCTCTGAGAGCAAAGATAATACATTGTTTTTCACTTTAGCCTTGTACAAACCACAACTTTGGTTTGAACACAGAGTATCCAAATACTCAAAAGGAGACCTTTCTTCTGCTGAACCACTCCCAAGTAAGTGGAGGCGAGAAGAGAAAGAGCATTGGATTAATTTTCTGAGCAGCTGGACTCCTATCATCCTAATACACCACAAAAGGAAATTTCCGAAATTTAATATTTTTGTGACTATATGTACATGGTGTTTACAGGTAAAATGTATTCCCCAAGGTATTCTTTTCAGTGCAGAACAAATGCTTTTTCATCAAAATTTGATTACTTAAACTCTGTTTAAGTAGAGCTTGTCCATGCCACCAGGGTGGAGGGGAAAACTGCTGAAGCAGGTGGTCTATCTGCAAAACCAGCAGGTGTACTCTGAAACAGAGTCTAGGTTTACATGAGGCACATATGAAGCACGACTTTGTGGGGAAAGCTGAAGCATCCCCAAACCCTACCTGTACCATCCAGTCCCTCCAGCAGTGTACCCCTGTACCAAGCATGTACCACCCTCAATACCTGGCTGACACCTCTTCCCTCAGATACAGGATTAGGGATTACTGCACATTTTGTCTAATGATCTCGTATATCTTTAAAACTCTCCAGGTAATGGAATTGTGATTGAGTATCCAGTAAAAACTCAATTCCCTATCTCTTAAAATACATACAAACCACAGTTCAGCTGAGAGAGGCATGAGTATTTCTGCTTTTCTTTGTATTTGAAAGCAAAAAGGACCCATATCTCACCTGAAAAACTTGGCTGACCAAACAATGTCAAGAGGAACAATTCATTCCTGTAGTCACCAGTTGTTACTCTAGCTTTGGTGTACTGACACCAAAGCAGTAGTATCAGCAAAAGCAGGATAGGCTAGAGGGAGTATAGCTAAAGGAACTTGGAGGGCAAATACTTCTCTGAAATAGCTTGGAACAGTGGGAAGACCTAGGATTATCAGGCAGGAATCACTCCAAAGCGAAGTATACATTAAGAAGGGAACTGGGATCAAGTGCAGAGCAACACAGCGCTTCAGAGGAAAGTTGGAAGGAAGTACTGCCAAAGCGTAACTGAGTAAAACCAAATTATCCATGAAAGGAAAAAAATTAGAGGAGTCAGAAATGATCAAGAGTTTGAGGAGGGAAGATCAGTAGAGTCAAAGGGATCTGGCAGATGAAGAGGAATTGGGACCAAGTTACTGAGCTCAGAGTATTGGTCATGACTGCATGTCAGAGAAGTCAGCGTGGGAAGATGGAGGTGGACTAAAGGCAATCCAGTGTCTGATTCAAACCCGAGTATTTGGTGTGCTTCAAAAAAACCCTTCAAGTGTGTTGTGATGGACATACTACCATTGTTCATGCAAATGTTGTTTATGTTCATTTTATCCTATAATAGCAATTCTCTTGTGAATCCTCTATTGAATAGGTCAATGCCTGAGCAAAACTGCCAGATCAGCCAGCTTTTAACCAAAGGAATACAAAGGAGGTTTAGTGTCGCTGGCAGCCAGGAGCTGAAAACGAAGCTTCTCCCACTTGGATAACTCAATCCTATCCTAAGAGAACCTCAATTTTTGGACAAAATGAAAAGTAAACTTGGTACACAGATTGTTGTTGAGAAAAGCATGGAAAAAAATTGAGTTTTAGAGGTCCAAATCAAGAAACCAAGGAACAAAAATGAAACAAAGCACACATTCTTTTTCACACTTTCTTGTAAATTTTGGAGACTCACAGTCTCTTGCATTAAAACTGTCCTATCTGGGCCAACAGCTGGGAGGGGACATCAGCCACTGGGACTTCACCGGTACCTTTGCTAATGTATCAGGGGGCAGATATTGCAGGGCCCTGAGATGTCCTTTCAGGGAGAGCATTCACATGCTTTCAGGGAAATCCGTGGAGAGAAAGGGGACAGCAGGAAGAAACAGTGCTGTCACTACGGTCTGCTCTACCCTTCCTTCCCTTGGCTGGCCATCCATCCATCCATCCATCCCCTTTCATCATCTAGCAGGCAGCTGCCCAGCAAGGTGGAGATTTCTTTGTACCTCACAGGGCTCTTCTTCTTCTGTAAAGTGACCCGAGGGCAAAAGTCTGTGAGCCATCATTGCACTGGTTGGATCCCCTGACTTGAGAGGCATCGTTTGCTGCAGTCTAAGACGGACTCCAGCTTTCCCAACCTCCGTGTGCTCACAGCTTGGGGCAGAAACTACCGGGCGCTGCTCAGCAGCTTCAAAAACGAGACCCTGGGTTTCCCGCATTAACTTCCTTTGTGTCACCTCATCCTCCGCTGAGCCCGCAGCCAGCCTTCCCCCTCTCCCCCTAGGTGTCCCCCTGGAGCGGCCTCCCGGCGGTGTTTCCCGTCGAATCCCAAGAATTTAGGATTTGGGAACCTTTTTGCTGCCCGGGCGCTGTTGAACCCATTGCCGGGACTGCGCGCACGGGCTAATCCCTGGGGATGGAGGCACCGCCCCCCCCGCCCCCCCCCGGCTCCCTGCTGCCAGGAGTTCTCCCTGCCACAGCCCTCAAACTTTCCACCGGCTCCCGGTTAACTCTTGTGGAAGGCGCAGAGGGGTCGCCGGAGCCGGCCGGGGTGGGGGGGGGGGTGGGGAGGCTGGGAGGCGCCACCGCCCTCTCCGCCCCCCATGACGGCTCCCACTCCCCCGAGCGGCGTTGCCGCTCGCCCTTGGCAACCCCCTCCCGCCGCGGGCCGGCGGCGCGGCCGGCGCCGGCCCCTTTAAATGGCGGCCGCGGCCCCGCCGTGCGCCCCGCGGAGGAGGCAGTCGCCGGGCGCCGCGCCGCCCTCTCCCCCTTCCATGGTAAGCGCCGCGCTCCCCGCCCGCCCCTCCGGCGGGGCACCGCCGCCCCCCGGGCCGCGCAGGTAGGTGCGGGGGGCACCAGCCCCGCTCCTGCCCCCGGGGAGCCGCGCGGGCGGGCCCCGCGGGCAGCACTGGGACGCGCCGCCGCCGCCTCCACTCCTCTCCCCCGAAGTTGGGTTTTTTGCGGGGGGGGAAGTGGTGTCCCTCGGGGCCCCCGGTGAGGAGCGGCGGCGAGCGCCCCGCGGCGTCTTCACAGGGAGAGTCTGAGCTCCCGGGAGCCGCCGGGGGGACACTCAGCGGGGAGGCAGCCGCGGGGGTCCGGCGTTATGGTGGGTCGGGAGCGGGCGGGCAGCAACTGGTGGAGGTTGTAGGCATCCCGGGTGTTTGCGTGGAACCCCCCCCGGGGTGAGCCCTGCTCTCAGCCACGTATGCTGGAGCGCCTCTGCCTCACCCCGCTGTCCGCCCCGGAGCGTGTCCTCTGCCTGGGCCGCGGGCTCGGCTGCAGCCCCGGGAGCGCTGGGCGGGTGTGCGCAGCCCGGGCTGGCTGTGGGGGCGTGTGTGTCCCATCACCGACTCGGGGTTGAGTCGGTTTGCACTCTAAATTCAGCGTTGTTTCATCCCGGCAGATCTGGTAGTACAGGCGGTGTTACTGGTTAGGGCCCTGGGCTGGTTTGGTACCGTTTGCTGGGTGAGTTGGGACAAGTGACGTTTTGTGGCTCTGTTTGCCTTCATAAAGTAAAACTGACCTTCAAAGTGAGGAATACTGATACCAAGAGACAGCGCTACAGAATTCGAATACAGTGCCACTTATCATCTTTCTAAGTGATATGAGTCCAACTATGTGCCTATAAGTGTTGTGCTTGTATTTATATACAACAAAATGTACAGTTTATAGTGTAAGTAAAAGTATTTGATGTATTGTTATTATAATAATATATATCAGTCCTCTGGTAAAAGTGCTACAGCTGTATGACAATTCTCAAGTTTTGAGAGGTCTCACAGGTTCCTGAGATGTGCTGCATGTTATGGACTGATGTTTCATGTTGATATTATTTCAGTTCTAAGCATATGTGCAGCTTCAATGTGCAAGTTTTGGGGCTGCTGTGGAAATGAAATACTTTGAAAAAAAATGTAAGTAATAATTAAATGTAGTATATTCTAGGAAAAAAACCAAAAAGTTGTCAATGGGAAGTGTTTCAATAACACTCACCTTGGTGAGACTAGCATGCCACATTTTGTGTAATATACAGATTAGCCATCTTATTTCACCTTTCTCCACCACTGCTGAATTACATACCTTGCTTCTTTGTTCACAGGAAGTTCATGAAGTAGATCATGGTCTTGTTAACCAGCTACTTGCTGATTCAGAGGAGACTCTTAATTTGTGCACAGAGAAAATGCAGGGTCCTGCTCAGTATAGCTGGAGTGCTGACTGGAGCTTTTGGGTAATGTGTTTTATTTCTCTTCTAATTTGTTTTTAATTTATAAATGTAATACATGTATATTTTAATTTATATATGTGTGTATATGTACAAGCTTTATATCCACTGTTCTCAAGTTGCTTTGTAGTCATGAATTAGTAAAGTGCTCTCCACCCATGTAGTGAGGTAGGTAATTTTATCATTACGGGTTTACCAAAGTGTAAGCTGAGACTGAGAGGGGGTGAAGTTGTTTACCTGATGTCACATATCAAGTTAGTAACAGAATTTCTGGCTTCTCTGCGCAGTCCTGTCTCCCGGTTCCTGGCGTGGTTCATTAATGTACCCGGTGTCTCTTTATGCCTTTAGAAAAACATTACTGATGCTTTTTCACCATAAGGGCTGAATTTTGATTCTCATTGTTGGGTGATTCTTCTGATGTGCTTTCTTACTGTCTGTTTTTTGTCAAGTAAACACGTTTGTTTTCTACAAGAGTAAGTGAGCTTCCTATCTTCTGTGTAAAAATGAGATTTGTGAATAAGAAGGGCAGAAATGAGGGGTTTAACTTTGTTCCTCTCCAGGGAAATGCCTCACTGAAAGCAGAGGGTGTAATAACAAGTGCTGATTTGAATACTTTTCTCATACTTTTGGTAGTGTTTTTTTAATGCCTTCAGAGAAGGTGAATATGTTTTGCTGTTAGTTTGGTAGATGAGTTGGTGTTGTTTGATAAGGAAGAGGATTACTTGTGCATGCAGCCATGGGCAGGGTAACAGCTGATCATGTGAGAGACTTATGTTCCCTTCCTCACAGCTCTGGCAGTCTGACTAAGGTTCTGCATGAGGTGTCCTCAGTAAACTGGTTTGCTTCAGCTTGTGCATAAGATCGTCCTCTGGACTACTCTGTCCTTCTGATGAGGTCATCCGAGTGTTCATTGTGCTCAGCAGGTAGAAGATTAAGTAACTGGCAAAGGCCATATGGAATCTGTGGCAGAGCTGTGAGCAGAACTGGGGGGGATCAGGTTTCCCAACTCCTTATTTATAAATCTAGCTTGTATGTGTTTTCATCCCTTCTGTTCAAACTAAGTGAAAGTCCTAATGCTCAGAACATCGGTTTGTGCATCTCAGGCCCTAAGATAAACTCCCTACAAATGTATGTGTACTCTTAAACTGAGCAATAGTAGTCTGGAGCCAATGGAAATAGGACAGGCCTAATGAATCCCAGCAGGTTGTAGATTCGTGTTGCTAGAGAGCAAGTACTTGGATTGTTCAGTATTTTTTCCGCTATTCCTACGGAGACAAAGGTGATACAGGGCTGTCCTGCCTGTGCCCAGCTGTATCTCTGTACTTGAATCGATAGTAAATCATGCTGTGCAGACACTGTAGCTGCCAGTTATGCTCTCATTAGATGGCAGATTAGACTGTGTAAACTAACTCTGGATGGTTTGTATACAACCATTAATGGAGGTGGTAGTTTGTGTGAGAAATAAGCCTGTTCAGGTCGTGGGATCAGTTTGTTGGACTTGCGCTTAGTAACTCAGTGTCTCCTTGGTAAGCTTGGCAATTGAAAATAAAGTCACTAAAGTATACTATATGAAGAATATAACTGCATATATTGCACATATAATTGGCTTTGCATTCTTAGGTTTTAGGTGCATGATGAAGGTCTGAAGTTTATTTGAACAGAGCTTTAAGCCTGTACAGTGTGTCCTCACAGTGCCACTTTCTGCTTCCTGTGGTAATGTGTGCCTGTAACTTCAGCGGAGTGGGATTCTTCAGTGCAGTGGCAGCTGCTGTGTAAGGTGTTTTCCAGCATGATTAAATGATTGCCTTCTGTCTATGATTTATACTTCAAGAACCTCAGTATTTGTTTGATGTTAGTGTTTATCTGGTTCTACAAATATGACCTTGCAGTTAAAACAAAGTCATTGTGTAAATACTTGCCTCTTGTAAGATAATGCTGTGGCTTGTAGTGTTCTAGCCATGCCGTCTGTTACTGATTAGTTTTAAAAAATCTTTATCAGTCTGGTTATAGGAAGCTGTGGTACTTATTTTGTCAGCCTCGAGGGGGCTGAACTTAAAAGTAGCAGGAGTCAGAAAGCCACAAATTCAAGGCAAAACTAAGATCTTCTCATTAAAATGTTATGTCATTGGCATCTTTCCTCCTCTTCTTGACAGAAAATGTATTTCAATAACTTGCATGGTTGATGATCGGCTGCTGACTCTGAAAACAAATCCTTCAAACTCCCTACATTCTGAGTCATAGTAAATGTGTAGGTGATAGCATGGAAGGCAGCTTGTTGCAGTGTGTAAAGCATGTGTCACTAACACTTGACGAAGGATGATGTTACTGTCCTGTGGCAGGTGTGGATTTGTTATGCTCTTTCCTACTCTTCAGTCAGCAGAAGAAAGGAATTGCTAAAACAGCAGGATTAGCCTGTGGTAGCATCCAGGGATCAGCTTTGTTGCCTGAGTTATTTGCTTTGAGAGGCTGCATGTTTCTGACAACTTTGGTTTACTCCAAGGGTTCATTTCTTCTGAGTGTGATGTACTCTTGTTTCTCTGATGTTGGAAACCAAATGTGGATGTTGGAGCCTGACTGGTTTGACTTCAATTTTTCATGGATGGAGTGGGAGTAGGCACTTGTGCCATGCCCCTGGAAGTCAGGCCAGATATCCTGAATGCTCAGTAGGTGCTGTGAGCACATGTAATTAACAGCAAGACAGGGTTGGCAGCCTCTGGGATACAATCTCTTTCCTGGCTATGGTGAGTGGGGAGAAGAAAGGGTAGCAGAAACATTAGAAGGGAGGGAAGAAAAGAAGAGAATCCTACTATGCAGAATAATATTGAAAAATTTTGAGAAATAATTAATTTTCCATTATTGTAATCTTAAACTGGTAGTGTTACTAACTGCTCTTTTTAAGGTTGATGGTGTGTCATGGATGTTTTTTGTGTAGGTTTTTTGATGGATTTTTTTTCCAGCTGGAGGTGTACAAAGCTGGACTTCTGTAACCTCACTGGAGGAAGAAAAAAACCTGCTAACAAAATTAATCTCAGGGCTTTCCCTCTTTGCTGGAAGCCATAAAGCTTGTATCTGCATTTGATTAAATGATTCTAGTTTTGGCAACTGCAAATAGAAGTGATGAAAGTCAAAGATGATTTGGAAATTAAGTTACATCTGGAAGCCCTATCTCAAGATTCTGAATTCATCTTTTTACTCCCTTCATACTGAAGTATAATTCAATTTAATATGCTTGGAAGAAGAAACCTGTGAAAGTCTTAAGTGTTCTACTGTAATGAAGAAAGTAAAGGTGAATGAGGAAGCTAATGAAAAGGATCTTTGCATCAAAAGTGAGGGTATTGTGTCTGGGGACTCTAGTTTATATTAATGAACAGTCAAAGAAAGTTCATGTGTGCTACAATAAGAAGAATGCCCATGGCAAGAAAGAACAAAAAAGTGAGTCCTGTTGGAATGAAAAGGTAGGTGGAAAGAGTTGAAATCAAATGAGCATCTCTGAGAAAATTGCTTATATCTGGGAGGCTTGTTTAAGGATTTGGAAATGTGAGGTGTCAAAGAGGTGATGGATTGAAAATAATAGAGGCTTTAAAAAAGCCAGTTGATTGCAATGTAATACCAGTTTAAAGAGTTGGTCAGTACAAAGCAGTCTGACAAGAGAAGCAAATGATAGACTGAAAAGTGAAAATAAACTTTTACTTTTCATAATAGAAGAGCAAGTGAGGTTGCGCAAGATCGGGAAAACATTTTGAATTATTACATAGAATTGGCTTCTGTGAGAAAGAGCTAATCTGTGGGAGCACGTGACAAGTATGTATGGCAAGAATACAATTGGCATATACGTCTCAAACTTGCACAGGAGGGATGCAGATACGCATCACAATTTGGAAGATGACTTATTGAAGCACGGAATTGAGTTGAGGTACTTTGTGGCCCAAGACTGGTGAGCGTTGAATGAGATATTTCTTGTATTTATGGTTGTTTGGATGCTCCTTCTGCTTTTCTCTGAAGACTCACAACACTTGAAATGGCTTACTGGGCTGGTTAAATTGTAACTATGTTTTGTCAGGCTGGTATTTAACGCCCTCTGACAGTAGCTACATTGTTGTGTATTTGGTATGTTTCTTCTTCTTATCTGTGCCTTCAAATCAAATGTTTGGGTTGTGAAGGAGAGACATCAATGCTTATGACATTGGGGGAGGATTTTTAACCTCCTTTTTCTTTGCTGGTATGAAACAGTCTGCTAAGGAGGATGAGAATTGGTTAAATGGTGTAGGTCTCCAAAGAGAATAAAAACCTTAATCACATTAGTGCTAGGTTTTGGGGTGGCTGTTTTTTAGGCTTTTTGGGTTTGGTGGTTTTTTTAAATGTTATAACTTCAGTATAAATAGCTTTTGTTTTTGTAGCACTGGTGTGTTGTTTGTTTGCCTGTCTGGAATCCCTACAAATAGGTGCCTTTTTCAGCCCTGTGATAGCACTGATTATATAGCATCAGTGTTTTAACATGGTAAGAAAAGACAAACTGCAGTTCTGACCAGCCTTCGAACATGGCTGATTAGGCCTAAAGGGTTTTTTTCACTTCTTGCCATGCTGGGAATCTCCTTACTGCTGTTGATGCAGCTCCAAAGTGAGCGCTGGCTGTCATCAAGTTTCAGCCTGTCCTTAACACAGACTGACAGTGGTGCCCTAAGTAAGCTTTTGCTAGCTGCAGCAGTGGGAAGCCCTATATAATATGGATTATTACTGCACACATGTAAAGAATTAGTTTAGAACCTGAAGAATAATATTCATAGATCAGAAAGAAAATATTTCAGATTTGTGTGGTTTACTTTTTTTTTTCCCAAGTCACTGTGAGCAAAACCGTTAGAAATGCAACGTAGTTCAGAAAATCCACATGGAGTTGATAGAATAATGATATCCTTTTAATGAAAGGGCAGTTCCTAAGCTGCAGAATGCAAAGTTTAAAAGACAACTCTAGGAGATGGGAGTAAGCTCTCTTTTTGGTCCTTGTGTTTGTTTACAGCTTGTATTTCTGCAAACAGGCAGTGCTGGAGCACTGTCTCTTTCAGGTTTGCTACAGATGAGCCACTTGTATCTAAGGAGAGGGAAAGAAGACAGGCAAACAAAGCAGGATGTGATTCCTTGGTGACACTTGGCAGCATTTTAGAAATTATGTGGAGTAAGAGGGTTTTTTTAAGTAGTGTTTTTTATTGGAGCTGCTTGCTGAGTCAGTAGAGCCTATAATTGTGATATTTGTGTATTTGTTACTGCAACCCCCTAAAGCCTCTAGAGAATGACAGATAAAGGCATTCAGGACTTTGGTCTGTTCATACAACCTCTCAATGTCTCCTCCTGTTTTCTGCTGTGCCTACTACCCACCAGGACTCAAGATATCACCCCTTCTTCAGCTATGGCAGCATGTGGTCGTGAACCATTGTCTCTGTGGCTCTGATCAGCTTGTACTGACATGCAGGTCTCCCAACAGCTGCCCCTTTGCATTTCACTCTATATAAAGCTGAAGAAAAACTGTATGTGGTTTGTCTTTGAGAATGGTTCAATCAAATGTGGTAGCTGCTTTTGATATAGAAATGACTAAGAGCAAAATTGGTGTTTTTCTAAGGCATAAAAGGAAGAGATCAAATAAGGTATTTCATAGGAAAAACACTTTGGGGACAATTGCTTGGTAAGTGCTATTTTCCATGTAATTTCAAGTGCAGTAGGGCTACCAGCAGACTTAATGAGATGACCAGAGTAATTTATAGGAAAGTAGTTTATGTAATTGGCTACAGTCACTACTGCCTTAACTATGTAACTACTCTTCTGGCTTAATACGCTCCTTCAGGTTTTCACCCTAGTCCTGATCCAAAGTATTTATGTATCCTTTCATCAGTTGCTGAAAACTAAATGGCACCAAAGGGAATTCCTACCAAGATGACTGTTTCTTTCCTTCGTGATTGTTTTTGATCAATATTTGGGTACTGTTACTAAACATAAATACGAATCAGAGATGCATATATAGTGCTACACATCTTGCTGGCAAAGTAAGGAGGGGAATGCCCATTCTTTTGCTTCTGTATTTGACTAGTTCTGTATTAAGTAATCTTTGTGGTACTTT
This sequence comes from Chiroxiphia lanceolata, assembly GCF_009829145.1. NCBI lineage: Eukaryota > Metazoa > Chordata > Aves > Passeriformes > Pipridae > Chiroxiphia > Chiroxiphia lanceolata. The sequence continues at coordinate 97,447,839 of NC_045638.1, read as the reverse complement.
GCAGGTAAGGAAGACACGAGTTCAAATTTCGTATCTTATAGTTCCTTTGTATGTGGCTTTTTTTCCTCCCCTGAAAAACATCTGGATTTTTTTTCTCCTGTTTATTAAATGGATCAAATATGTCTAAAGACAAACAGTTTATTACTTAGGCAGCCTGCAGTGAAAGATCAGGTGAAAGAACAGATGTTCTTAACCACTAACATTGGCTAATTGTTTTATACACATGCTGTAGAAACAAGCTTGAGTCAGATGGAACTGCTGTTCAGAAAGGAATGTATTTTGTTATCCAAAAGGAAGTCATCTTGCCTGAGCTTTTAATTGCTCTTGCATCATATTAGTTAGTACACTTATGGCTGTTGAAACCTGGACAACATAGTTTCAGGACTCAAAGTGGGGAGCGGATAAATTGTCTTGAGCTAAAGGATACCTTTCTGCTGGGAGGGTGACAAACTCACTTCAATTACACAATGTTAACTGCAGAGTTCATCCAAACATGCTTGGTTTATTTGTATTAAGCTTGTTTTAGAAGTCGATGTATCACAGGTTTTTGTTGTTGTATTTTGGTTTACTTTTTCTTCTTTTTTTGGTTAAATCCTCATGCAATAGATGAAATTATTAAAACAGAACAAAAAAAAAAATGCTTGAATGATGCATCTTTGAAGTCAAGGAAGTAGGTACAGATCCACAATTTTTCCCTAAAATGAAAAGGAATTAGATATTTAAGAGCCTTGTGAACTTGGTTTGTACTTGTATCCTGGGAGGGGAGAGCAGCATGAAACATGGTCTCTGGCATGGCCATTACATGCATAATTTTACTACCAGGTTTGGAGGAGTTATTACCAGCCACGGATGGTGTTGGTGAGGATGCTGAATAAATCTGAGATTGGAGTATCTTACCTCTTGGAAGCTAAAACCACCTCAATTTCTAATTCCTTGTTGAGGAAGATGTTTATCAATGGAAGTGTCCAAACCTCTTGAACTTTTTGCTTAACTTTATTTAAAACTTAAATGTTTGTTTCATCCAAACTCAGAGGTACTTGGTGGCAGTTACATAAATAATTATATTTGAAACTGAAATAATGAGCCTTATTGCTAATTGCAAACATCCAGACTCAGGTGTTTAATCAGCTGCAGATGGTGTTATCTCATAAACAGGAAATACGCTTAAATCACTTCATGCTCATGCTACTTCTGAGACCTGTCACATTGGTACCCAGGCTCTGGCAGGACTTTTCTGAGATCACTTTGAATCTTCCCACTGTCTTTCTGATGGAAAGAAATGGCCAGTGAATGGTTTTCAGTACAGGTATGCTTCCCAATATCTTGCTCCTCTTTCAGCACACAGAGATTTCCCGTGATGTATCTTGTCTGCTTTGGGAACGAAGAAGAGTTATCTTGTTTTTCTGGTGAAACCAGTTCCTGCTATTTGCATATGTAGCTGATCTTGACAACAGAACTGCAGGCCATCCAAAGCACCACCACCGAGCTAGGTGCACAGACACAGCTACTTATCCTAGGGAGCAGCCTGGGCTGGCAGAATGACTGTAAATATAGCCTTATTGTGTTCAGTTATCTTCTTTCAGGCTTTCAGATTTAAATCTCAGTGATTAAAATGCCTTGAAAAGCATTTTTCTGTTTCTTCTGTCAGCTTCCTTAGTAGGGCTATGCTAGGAGAATGATCTCTCTTTGCTGCTCTTGAATCATTAGCTCAATGTTCAGCCATGTGCCCAAGAGGATTGGGCTTGTAGAAGGCTGGGCCTTCAGTGGGTGATGTGGGTGCAGCAGAGAGACACACCTGCCTCTTGTCGTGTAGCTCTGAAACTGTGTGCATGTTGTGATAGCTTCTAGGGATGCAGTCTTGCAGCTGGGGATGTGGATGGTGCCTTGCAGCAAAGAGGGGCTGCACAGCCCCTCACTCTACTGTGCTCTAATGGCTCACAATCTGTGCAGGATGAAGCTCCTGCACAGCCTCCTGTTCCCTCTGTGATCTTCCTTGCTTCCAGACCCTGACTTCATGTAGTTAGTTGCAGAAATGTAGCAGACAGGTCCTAGATAAGGCAGATGGAAAGGGACAGACAGCCTAAAGAAAGCAGAACAGATGTAAGTCTGTCTTTCAGAGCAGGCAGAGATCTGCCAGGCACACAGAGCCCTGTATCCCTTGCCTCACAGTGTCTGCTCAGTGTCCATGAAGAAGTGAGCTCTTGGCAGCTGCTGAAGGGGTGTGTTGGTAGTGTATGCATTTGGGGAACGTGGCTATGCATGAAGCATGCCCTGCTCTCCTCCCTCCCCAGCTCTGGAGCTCAGACTGAGAAGATCTCTTAGCAAGGGCCGCGTCTTGTGTTAGAGTAGACTTGGGACAATGCCAAGTTACCAGATGTAGATGTACTCTGGGACTGGTTCATGGACTGTAGCCTTCAGTAATCCAGAGAGGAGGAGCACTGGACATCGAGTGCTCCTTTCCAAGCTGGTGTTTCCCTGGTGATAGTACTTTTCTCTGCTATTCTCTTTGGGACTTTGTGAACTTGAAATGATCAATGCTACTCCATTTTGATGATGGTGGTTTTAGGTGTGAGCTGGGCAGCTCTAAAGTGTGTCCCCCTCCTCTTAAGTTTTCTTTGACCACTTGCTGCAGCATTTGCGTGCCTGTTCTGCAAGGCTGGTGTGTTTCAGCCTGCTTTCCAAGCTGGCATGCAAGCAGAGGCTAGCAGAACATTAGCTGGCTCTGCTGGATGGTGTCCAGCACCAGCTCTAAGCAAGTGGGGGAGAGAGGGGGGGAGCTGGAGAGGGTTTGGCCAGGGATTTGCATGGTTTAGAACAGGCTGCAGGCAGCTAGAGGAGGAGGTATGTGTAGGGGGTGTGTGTGTCTCCTGACTTTACATTAGCTTCATGCCTCAGTCAGCTTTATTCTGAAATGGAGCATATGCTTTGCTCTGTACTGTATGTGTCAAACTTGCAATTATATCTCCAAATCAGAGTTGTCAGGAAAGTACCTTGGCTCCACTGTTAAAAATGCTTTAGAACACTTATTTGCAGGAAGAAAATACTGAATACTACAAAACAACTGCTCCAGAATATGCAGGGAATATTCTCAATCCAAACTTCTGTTTTTCTGGGAAAAGTCTATAATGCTGCTAATGACAAGAGGCTTTCTTATCATTGATAAGAAGCTTATCAGCTTGTTTGGAGTAGCTTCAGCTGAACCCTATTTCAATGAAATGTAATGGCTTGTGAAATTGAGCTAATTCTTGTGGGATCTTGAAAGAGAAACTTGGGAGAGTTCCTCACATGTTCTAAACTAAAATACTCTGTTACAAAATTCTTCCAGGTCTGTTCTAATTTTGATTTTGTTTTTGGTTTTTTGATTTGTTCTTTTAAAGAACATTAAAAATGTAATTTTCAACTGGTTATGCAACCAAAAGTTCTCTGAAGAAATACCTTTGTATCATTCGACTCTTTAAGTCTTTTGAGTTTTCTCTGCTTGGGAAGGATGCCAAATTTTAAAATTCTTCACAAAAATGATACTTTTGTTATAATTATATAACCTCATGTTAGCAGCATAGTATTTCATATGATGCTAAATTTTCTTGTCTGTCAAAACTGTAATCATGACAGCTTTGGTTGTGGATTTTCTAGGCTGTTTTCCAAGCTATGCTCCAACATGATTTGATATTTGTACTTATACAGGTGAAGCTCAAGTATGAGACCTTCCTTCCTGCACTTGGAAGGGCCATGTGACTGATAAGGTGCAGGAAATGACCAGGCCTTCTGTGAGCAGGATTCCAGTTCAGCCAAGTTCATGTCACACTATGGAGAAACAGTTGTGATCTGGTCTCCCTCCCTGCTCAGTAGTTGAGCAGAACTGCTTTTCAGAAAAACAGATTTTCACCATGTGTCAGGTCAATGATGGCTGGATGAGTCTGATGTCCACAGTGGAGCTTGTGGGAGCTGGACTACCCTTGTGGGACACAGTGCTTTTGACATACTAGTCTCAAAAGTTAAATAAAGAGTCTCCCTTCCTCGTTCGGTCAGCTTCAGGATGCTGGGTGTTAGAAGTTTTTTAAGTTGGTGTCCAATATTTCAGAAGATCTCTATAATGAAATATTTCTGAGGAATTTCTTTCTACATGGATTTTTGGAAGCTACTGGTGTTAGTGGTAAATAATAGTCTGTTAAACATTTTCAGTGTGCCTGCCTGTGCATCTGTGAGAACTAGTTAATAATAACACATTTGGGAGGGAGTAGGGACTCTGTCTTTAGCCTTGTTTATGGGATCTTGTAGGCTTAAAAAAATACAACCCACCCCTCATTCCCCCCCCCCAACAAACAAACAAATCCCTAGAAGATACAGTAGCTGGAGTATTTGCCAATGAGCTGTATTTTAATATCCCTTTGTTGAAATTTTATATACTGTATTTCCAACAGAAGAAGCCCATAGTTTCACCAAAATGCTATTGGATGCTACTCTGCCTGTACACAGATGCCACTGAAGAACTGCCATTGGTTTGTTTTCTGCTTAGTCACTAAGAAATCTTTCTCCTTCAGCCTCTACAAATAAGAGGGGGGCTGGGCCACGGAAGTGGGGACATAATGACCCTAGTGCACAGCCCTGTGCCTGCCAGCGACCCTGTGCTTATGAGACTCCCCTCCCCAGAGGTAAGGGTGAAGGAAAAAGCATATAATGAATGTCATTAAAATAGTCCTGGCTCCCTAAACTCTTCCCCCTCCCTCTGTGACTCTGACCTTGTTTGCATTTCCTTGAGAACATGGGAACTTCTGGAAAGCAGGCTCCTGAGGAGTACAGTGGCTGAGCAAACCCTGGCAACAGTTGCTTGGTTTCTTTATTTTAGTTGGTTGACATGCCTCTCATGACCTATGAATTAAATACAACTGTGTGGATAAGCAGGTGTGATCAAATACCTTCTTATTTAAAAAAAAAAACAAAATAAAACAAAAATCCCCCCCAAAACCAAAAAAAAAGTGAGCCAAAGTGTACAGTATACTGTACACAGCACAGTAAGTCATGCTAAGTAATGTGGTGCTGCTCTTCACATCCTGTGAGTGGTTCTTTCTCTTTGTAAGTTTAATGTTTTTGTCCTTTAAGAGAAAGAAGAGTAAGTCACTGCTAGTAAAGCTTTTGAGTACTCAAACTGGTTTAGGAACAACTTTCAATCATTTTTTTTTCTGTGATTGTCAGGAATTGGTCAGTGAAAATAAATCACTTTAACAGAGTGGATCTAGACTGTTTACATGTGATAAGGTATACAGAAAAGTCTGACACTTCTAACATACAGCCTAGTGCTTGTTTTCAGAAGAAATGGAAAACTCTGCCCGGTAACTACAAAAAGATAAGGGAGACTGGTAGTCATGTGGATCTGGGCTTTCACTGTGATTTTTGTGCCTAAAAGCAAATGTGAGTCAGATTTGTGTGTTTGTGTGACAATGCTATATTTAGCTTTCAAGAAGGACATGACAAATAGGAGGGGATTCAGAAAAGCCACAAGAACAAGTCTGAAAAAATAAAATCTTGAGAAGCTTAATCCCTACGTCAAAAGAAGATATGGAGTAACTTGCTTACAATCCAAAAATAATTCACAAAGCGAAGATAAGATTAGCTAACAGACCAGTAGAAGAAATATCCATAGCTAGGATGGATTTTTCCATCAGGAGTGACTTTTAATTTAAAAAGGTAATATATATATATATTTGCCAAAGGGAAATTTGGTCATCACATCTCTAGTTTTAAAGTAGGAGAGCTGTGGTTTGTGTGATATAGATTAGATGGGTGGTCACAATGAACTTTTCTGGACTGAAGAAATGGCTGCAGTGGTGTCCACATTTCTCTGATGGAAAGGCTTGTCAGACTTGGCACCTTCTACAGGTAGCCTCAGCAGGGAGACCACCATCTCAGTGTGCCAGAGGAGTTGTTCTTGTGTTTATAGGTAAGCATGCCTGAATTTATTTTAAGGTATGTGAAACCCTAAGTTTGCCTGCCTTACCCTGCTAAATGAGGCTTTTGTTCAGGACTATTAACTTGGCTCTCACCTAGCCTAAGGAGGCTTTAGTCTCACTGAAAATGGGATGTTGGCATGTTTTGGTTTGGCTTTTTTTGTTTGTTTGCTTTTGAGTTGATTTTTTTTTTCTGACTTATCAGATAAGTTTAAAGAATATTTCCATTATAAAGTAGTCTTGTTGTATAAAATCAAACCTCCTCTCTGACTGTGTGTTCTTCTGGAGGCTTTCTTTTTCTTTCTGCTGATGCTAAGAAGGGTTTTAGCTGAATTTGAAGAGGGAAGAACACAATGTGTTCTTCAGTAGAAATGCAGGAGCTTTTGCAAGAATATTTAATATTTGTTTTAATGTACTAGTGTAGGATTATAATGTACTTTCATCCTAACCTTACTAATGTCTCCAAATTTGTTTTTGACCATGTCAGGAAACTTCATAGGAAATTACTGGTCAGGCTCTTCTGTCTTTGGGGAATAGCATGTCAAGTGGTCTTTAAGTAGAGTTTAGAGAGAGTGGCGTGGATTTACATGCTTTATGTGGATTTACAGAGAAGCAAAGCCATGTGTTCCATGGGCCATATTTTGTTGCTTGAGTGAGGCTTCTGAGCATAAAAGGGGAGTAGGTGGGGCAGCTTCCTTGTAGGCTTGTTTGATTCTGGGACCCCAAGCACTTGGTGGTAACTGATACCAAGACGGAATCTCAGTGAGAGACACGTGTGCATCTCTTAAAATGAGGTGACATCAGAGTTGTGTTGCTGTACTGGTGAGGTCAACTTACCTGTGATCTCAGCTGTTGTATTCGTAGCTGCATGTCAAAACCATGGAATGCGAATTGTCAGGTGACTTGGGTTTTGTAGTTTCTCAAAACAAAGGGAAAACACTAACAAAGTAAATGCAAAATTATTACTGTCATTAGTTGATTGTTAAAGAATGTGCAAACCATTCTGCTGAGGTTGATTGACTATTTGCATGCTTAGTGATATGTGCAATCAAATAATTTCATAACGATTAGGGGTTTTGCTGTACTCCTGAGAGAAGGTGTAGCTTAATTTTCCTCTGCAGTTTGCTAAGAGGCTCAAATTGTTTGCAGTGGCCACACTTCGAAGATGTAAATGTGAAGGGAAGCTGGTTTTTTCTATCCTATAAATAACTCAGCTTAGTGCTAATTTAAGTTTACATATTTTTTTTTCTGGAACATGACTTTATGTAGTTGGACTGTTCCTTTTCTAAACAACATATGAGAGTCACTTGGTTATGTGTCTCCAAGTAATACCTGTTTCTTATATAAATGTCTTCTGTAAAACTTCTTGGTTGTCCCTGAAGATGGTTTTCCATTTATGCTAATCTACAGTTTTCTGGTATATTTTTTTGGTTCAGATGGAAAATGCTAATATACTGTTAGCTGGACTTAATTTCCTTGATGATTATATAGCATAACCTTAAATGGCTAAGATTATCCTCAGGCAAAGTGTTTACCTGATGACTTATAATTAAACCTAGAAATGTGTATGTGTTAAAAATGAGTTGCTGTTTTCATCTCTTAAATATCATACTACAATCTGATTTATGTCTTTCTTCTTTTAATATTTGATGTTAGATTTTGTAATCCAGAGGTGGCAACCTGCTTCAAATGCTGCCACATGTTGGACATTATAGTAGCCATTATAAGAGATGCTGTATTCATAGAAATGTCTTATTTTCTTCAGTTTAGGGAAATCGAAATTGCCAATAGTGTTAAAATTGTCCCTGTTGTTTCCCAAGTCCATGGAGGGATCTCTTAATCACCAAGCCATGTATTGAATAGGTAACAATTACAGATCTAAGTGAGCCTGTTTTCATGCAAAGTAGAGAAAAGATAAGGGTAGAAAGTTTCAGTGTGCTCACTCTCTCTTTTCCTGCTGATTAGATAAGGATTCAGAGCAAGCTCCGCATAAATGGCCTAAGAGCTCAGTAGAAAGCTACAATTAATAAGAGACTTCCTTATTTGTGGCTCATGACAACACTTCTAAATGCCAGCCAGGATTTCTCAGAAGCTATAGCAGGTTTTATGCTCTAGAAAAAAAAAATCCTTTCTAAGTAAAACTCAGTGTCTTGAGTTTGGATTCTTGGAGCTGTTGAACTGGCTGATTCAGACACTAATATAAATGTGTCTGTGATACTATGATGTTCCTATTTTCCTTCTGATTCCTTTTGTCTTATAGCAACAAAAATGCTTAACTCCAGTGTAGCTCTTTTCTCTTGTATACAGTGTGTTTGAGAATCTACTTTCCTCCTTAAAAGTGTTGCTGCCTAAATCATAGTTTCATAAATCAGACTTGGAGATAGTGAGTTTTCTTTTACTCTCATGGCAGACCAGTTCTTTTTTCTCCTTGTGTGCTGGCATTTTCAACACAAGCTATACTTTAGTCAACTGAGGTATGACTGAGTGTAAACCATAGGGTCTCTGGAACTACAGGTGGAAACTTTACAGATGAGAGTTAATTTCTCACTTTTCCCTATGTCTCTTTCCAGAGTAATTGCAAAGAACTGGGTTTCTTCAAAGCAGTGCAGTTGTTGGATGCTTGTTTTGGATGAGCAGTTAGAAGTGGCCCATCAGGGCTTGATGTGGCTAGGCCAAGAAACCACAGCCTATCTACTTCAGGAGGTTACATGCTCTCCAAGAATGTTATTTTTGTACTCTCAGAAACAACTGAAATATAACTGGAAGCATACAGCTTAGAGGACATGTTAAACATGTTGCCCTTTACCTGCACCCAAAGCTTTCGTGTTTACTTTTCTCAAAAGGGGGTGGGGGTGGATGTCTTTTCAGTCTCCATCCTTCACTGTCTTTTTGCATTACAATGCTCAGAATATTAGTGGACAGCAAATACCTCCTCAAACAGTGATCAAATGTAAAGATTTACCTTTAATTACCGTGAATAAAATAAACGTTAGCATATTTATTTTTTTTTAAAGCTGAACCGAGTCAAGGCAACTTTGCTCTCTCTTGTGTTAGGTGCACTTAAACATTTGACCTTTCATGTTGTTGTGGCCTAAGAGCTCAATTCTCAAGTATAAGTAGATGACAGACCATCATAGTCTGTGAGTCTAGGGTGGTGTTCAGGGAACTTTTGAACTGCAAGAAGCAGGAATGTCCTCTGTGGAAAAAAGAGTGAAAATATGAGAATCTTGAGGAGGTGGGAGCAGTATTGGCTTTAGTTTATTAAAAGACCCTGATAAATCTGTCTTTATTCTGGGATTGTTTTGACAACAAGCACAAACATAATGAGGACAGACCAACTAACATACAACAGGAGTGTGTCAAAAGTAGTAAACATCCTGCAAGGTTATACAGTCAAAAGTGGTTCTTTGCCTCCTTTCTTCCCTCATGCTAAAAGTAAATAGCAACGAATCTTATGGCAGAGATGGATTTAGTGGTGAATGTCAAGTTTTGGAGTAATAAAATTGCGCAAGGAGAGAATAGCAGCCATGTGCTTAAGATCTTCAGAAAGGTTAAAAAAAGTGTAAAGGAGGTCTTTTTGTTATATTTGTACCTGATTTTAGTAACACTTGAAAGTGGTTTCTTCCTGTCTAGCTATAGTCCAGCTGAGTCATGGCCTTATACAGAATTTAGTTAGGTAGTTAGGACAACCTCTAAAATAAGTGTCCAACATCTGTCAAGAAAAAAAAATGGCCCTGTTATAACTGCAAAATGAAAAATAGGGCTTTCACAGCAGAATATTTTCTGGAGAACAAGCTGAAGCTCTTTATTTGAATGGGAGCAGGAACATTTGTTTATAAGAATAAGGAGTTAAAAGTCCATCAAGACAGTCTTCTTTGCTGTGAGTTTGCTGCCCACTTTGAATCTCAAATGAATCATATAAACAGTGATCTTGAATATGAGGTGAAATGTAGAACAGATCAGAAAATCAAGAAGTGATTTCCTCCTTATTGGAGGAAACTATTACCTTTATTCCTACTACCTTTATTCCTAGTTATACCAACTGGAGAAAAATCCAGTGCATTGTAGTGTTCCTGAAATGGTGTTCCAAGTAAGACATAAGTGTTCTAGGTTGTGTTCTTGTGTCTAGCTAGCAGCCTACATGAGGGCTTGATCTAGTCTGTCACCTCTGTGTTGTGGCCTTGCTGCCTCTTCATTTAGCCTGTGCTAGAATATTTAGTCCCAGAAGGGCTCTCATCTCCTTATGAGTGCAGCAGGTTGCCATCATACAACTGTAATGCCTTGTAATTGGCATCTGGCCTGATACAGGGAATAGTTTGGCCCATGCTCTCCTAAATACTCTTATATAAGCAAGCATAAAGTTACAGTGATGATCACATTTAGATACCACCTATTCTTTATTGCTCTTTTGATGTTCATTTGTTCTTCAAGATAAAATTACACTTCCAGTATGAAGACAGTTGAAGGCTGAAAATAAATCTGTTTGCATAACCTTTTACTGTTCTTTGTTGCAGCTCTCAAGTTCCACTTACAAATATAGGAGTGAAGAATTCAAGAGGCAGTTTTCTCATCTGCCAGACTCAGAGAGACTCATAGTAGGTAAGACATAATCACAGCAAAAATCCTTGTCTTCTGGCTGAGAACTCCGGATTGCAGTAGTGTCAAAGCATTTTGACTTCTTTTTATGGCAAATTCTAACTACAGCTGATAACTTTCTGTTCTCCTGTCTCTGAAATAGCACCAGATGCCTTAAGGGAAAGTCAGGTTCATATTCCTCTCCTGTACTGACTGCTTTGGGAAAATGACAGATTCTTTTTGGGGATTGAGAAGTGAAGGAGAGGGTGCAGAATCCTCCAGTTCATCTAGATACAGGATGGGAACCTTTTAATGACTTTTCCTGATGCTACTTTTAGTACATTTTTAGACAAAACCCATAGTGGAGATATGATTGTCTGACAGTGGACAAGTTAGATCATTATGCAAGGTCAGGGTGAGCACTGAGCACATAAACTTTGCATACATGCGTTGCCAGGCTTGTGAGATGGTAGTGTGAGAATAGCAGAGGTAGAATTTAATCCTGAGAGCACTGAATTTGTTTTATGCTCTTTCCATCATGGGCAACCAACTTGGTGTACCTTTTGCAGTGCTACAACCTTTCATTTTCTATCCTGTGAGTCTCTGCATCCTCTCTCTTACTTTAAAGAGGCAAATATGACAGTCAGTTATGACAGTCAGTTGCTGTAGATGTTGGGGGAGGGGGGAATGATTCCGCAGTTGTAATGGTTTGGGGCGTGGATACAAAGTTAAGGATGTTTCAGAGACCCTCTTAAGTAGGTAGATCATCCTTGCAAGGAGCATTTCTCTTTGCTCCCTGGAACTAACACCCTTGCCCAGGCACCTTGATTAATGTGACTTGTGGGACTGAGTGGCGCAGTGGGTGTTTGTAATTTTAAAAGACTTTTTCAGATGAATAGGAGAGGAAAGAAGCTGATGTCAGAGAATATCAAACTATGGTGTATAACATTTCTCAACACAGAGATATATTCCTTTTGAGCTCCAATTCCCTGATTCAGTCCACTGTAGAATCCATAGAAGGTAAACATGTAACCTACCTCCTTCGAATACAGTGATGCACCTTATTCCCTCCTTTATTACCTGTCTGCACTGTATTTGTTTAACAAATACCCTGTCAAAGAACTGGGTGTTAGTTTTATACAAAAGTGGCATTGTGACTGTTTAAAATTAATCTCTCATTTTATGCAACCTTTAAAGAAATTAATATTGAGAAGCTGTCAGTGTATGCCCACAGTGTGCAAGTGACAGCTCTGAAACAGTTAAATCCCTGTATCTTTTTCCAGCCTCAGAAGGGGGCAGTTATCCTCTGAAATGCCTTCTGAATTTTTAAAATATTTGAGTACCTAAAGTAAAACAGAAGAAATGGGTATTACTTCAAAGCATTGTTTTGATGTTTCTCCTTATACTTGATTGATACAAAAAGCCATGGAGCAAACTCTGAAGCACAGTTTCAAAGAACAGACTGCCTAGCAGTTCCTAGATTTAGGAATGGGTTAATCCCAACAATTTAGTACCTGCTCCATCAGAAGCAAAGTCACTACTTTTATATAATTTTTTTTTACCCTGTAAAAACAGCGCTTCTCTGAAATGACTCTTCGCGTCCCCCAGGCAAAGAGCATTTCCTTTGCTTGGTGCAGAAAAACTTATTATAGGCTTTACAGTGCTCAGAGAAGCCCTTACTTGCTGCTGTTCATTAAAACTCTTGTTCTTAGCTGTTAAAAAGAAGCAACTATTCCACTGTAATGAGCACAGTATACAAAGATTTTAGGAAATATTTCCTTAAAATGAAAAGAATTACTTAGACTTTCTAAATCAGAGCTTAAAGGAGTGCTGTTATAATTTGCCTGAAACTGTTGTTTACAATCAGCATATTTAGTTACTGATTCTGAAAACTTAGAAGGAGAAATGCTAATCTCTCCCTTTTGTTTTAATATTTTCTTTTATGTAAGTAGGTCAGATGGGGTTGCTCATCACTTGTCTAGTGATGACCTTTATAGGTCTAAATCCCTTCCATGCAAACTTCTTAGTAATGCTTTCCTCGAGTCCTTAACCTCAAACTCCTGCTGCATTCCTCTCTTAGCATTTTGGTATCTGACTTTTTGTTAAACATGCACTTACTGGTTTAGATTTAAGCTTATGTCATTCTGTTTACAGTTATATCTCCAAGGGCTTGTATACATGTCTCGTTATTGTTGCAAGAAACTTTATTTCCACTTGATTATTTGAGGGGAAAAACTCAAGGGAATGTTAAAAACTATAATAAAAGCTTATGTAGATGCAGACTTAGCTTGAAGTTAGGATGTTGGGGACTCCTGAACCTCTTGATATTTGAACAAGAATTGTATTCATCTTGTAGTACACAAAATCAAAATTCTGGCTCGGACAATACCAGATACGATGCTTTTCAAAATAACAAAGACATTTGATATCTCTAAAGTTAAAATCATTAATATCCTGCATGAATACCTACATTCTGGGTATTTTCTATATGTAAGGTAGCCTTCTTTAGGTCAGAGCTTCCAGAAGAGGTCTGTCTTAATTATCTAGCAGTAGTACTTCTGAAAATTCCTTTTGTTTGAATCTTCAGGCTCTGAAATAGTGAAAGCTCTTGGAGATTTTTATAAAGTGCAACCAAATCCTCTGCTCTTGTTCTTAATTAGCAGGTATCTGATGATGCATAATTACCTTCTAGCTGAAACTTGTTTCTCAATAGGGATGTTTCAGTCAGAGGCAGTATCATAAAAATGACAGCTTCTGAAAATATCCCCCGCCTGAAAACTGGATAGCTTCAAGATGCCCTTTAGTGTCTCACTCTGCAGATAGTTTTAGCTAGTGATAGGATCTGTTTAGTGGAAAATTATTATCCTACTACAACATATGAACTACTGTTATGTAGGAGTTGACAGTATAATCTGTTATAGTATAAAACATTTGTGTATTCTGTTGTTTAGGCACTTCAAAGTTTTACTAATTAATACTTCTCACATGTTCCTGGTCTTGCCTGATACCTCTTCTCTGAAAGCATAGGATAATGCACAGAGGGTTGATACACAGAGATATTCCATTAACTCTGGGTGTTCCCAGAACAATGATCTGGATGCAACCCAGTACAAGTCTGCCTTTGTAGACTTCTTAAGAGTGAAAGAAATGGCTTTTTATTATGTTGTAATATTCCTATCTCATTCTAGTTAAGAAGTTTGGATCAACTGTACTGCAGTGAGTGAGTAACTTGCTCTTGCTCTCTCTACATAGATTACGCCTGTGCACTCCAGAAGGATATCCTGCTGCAAGGGCGCTTATATCTCTCTGAAAACTGGCTCTGTTTCCACAGCAACATTTTCCGATGGGAGACCACAGTAAGATCGCTTAGCACGCTTGAATCCCACCTTTTCTTTGTCCTATGCTATCAGGATATTGGGGTAGAGTCCCTCAAGCAAAGTTTGTCCTGTCAATCTCATACTAGTGACTTTGGGCTGTGAAGAAAGAGCCTGCATCCCTGAGTCGATACACAGATGCATTGCTCTGTGTAAAATGAGAATAGCCTTGGAGACATCCTAATGCTTAAGTAAGCCTGCTCAGTCAGTCATTCAGCATAGGAAGTTTAGGAGTTATGCAAAAGCTGATCTTTTACATTCCTGGGTGACAGTTTGCCTCTCCTTACCAAGGAGAGTTACCCAAGGGATGTAACACATAATCTTCTCCCGTAAGACCAGAAGCACGACACAATACATGGTGTTTGAGAACTCTCCAGCATTGAACCTCACTTGATTTAGTCTCACATGTAAATATCAGCATCTAAGAACAGCAAAAGGGAATTGATAAATGATCTCTGCATGTTCTCATATTGTGGTCTGTAGCTTTTGAACAGTATGGACAAAATTTGGTATTTGTGATATGTTGGCCCTCTTCTTGTGTAAAAATTAGGTTAATGAGTTAAAATTTTTCGTTCAAGCAGTTGTTGCATCTGGTGTAGAACTTTCATAAGGCAGTGAATGAGAAAAGGGAGATAACCTAGGTAGTAGGTGATGGTTGTGTCAAAATGTTCTGTGAGCTGTAAGACTGCTCATACCTTAAGTTAATCTCTTAAATTTAAGTGCTCTGAAATACACAGGACAAACAACAAATAGCTGGTATACTTTAGGAGAGTGAGGGTATGTAGAAATACTTAACTGAAAACCAAGCTTAATTTCATCAAGTGTATTTGACTGAATATTTCTTATTTGAGACTTGAAATAAATTAAAAATAAACTCTTTGAAATTACACCCTTGAACATGTAAACTCTTTCAAGACTGATTTTTCAGCCAAAACAGCATACATCCTGGTATGCTGTTGCTGCCTGTTTAGCAGAGTGGTATCTTCAGTGATAACCTTTAGGCAATCTGAGCTCATCAGCTGCAATGGTAGAGCCAAGTTTGGGGACCTCCTTAGCAGGTTGTGTTGATGCAGAGAGAGAATAAGTGGAGGACCTTCTGCACACAGAGGAAAAAGCAAATCCAGCTGTATGTTCTTCCTTTTTCCAAGCAGAATGGCAGCACAGCCTTCTCTGCAAGTGAAGGGGGTAGGCTGAATGGAAATGGCTTGTTGCAGCCAGTCAGACCATGCTCTTCTAAATTTCAAGTACTAATATACAAGGCAAGCACACTTAAGCAGGAAGATTTTCTTGCAGTGTCTGGACTGCAAATAATCTCTGAAAATGGGATATATTGCAAACTTCTGTGAGATGACATAGACAAGAGAGATCAGATAATAGGCTGTCCTGCTTTATGTCTAGCATGCTGATTGAGATTGGCTTTCACATCCGTGGTTTTTATTTGGTTGGGATTGTGGAATATGGCTGGAGGAGTGGAGGGAAAGAAGAAAGAACCACTTGCTTCCCTAGTCCTAATATGAAAGGAGATTATTCTTAAGTCACCTTAGCTTCTACTTTGGAATACTTGCTGTTAAGCTTAGCAAGTGAAGACTGTAATTGCCTTTGTGATCTCAACTAAATTGCATCCCAGGGTTTAGGGCTAGAGTTCCTCTTGCATGTTCTGTAACTTTAAATTTTTAGTCTTAACAGTTATTTTTTGATATGTCTTATTAAATCTGTTTCTGCTTAGATTTCTATTGCCTTGAAGGATATCACTTTCATGACAAAGGAGAAGACTGCTCGGCTCATTCCAAATGCCATACAAATAGCAACAAAAGGAGAGAAGGTGAAAAGTTGTTTTAAAATATCTTCTTGTTAAATTATAATGTCTAGGACAGAGCACTTGTTCTAGTTTATATTTGCATAAGTAACTTCCCTGTCAAATTTCAAGTGTGACTGGGACTGACTTGGTGGGATTGGGACAGACTGGTGGTTTGGTCCCTGTTCGTATTATTTTAGTAATTCAGCTTCAGTTTGATTGCAGAATCCCTTCATACTGTTGATGGAGTAACCAGGAAGGAAGAGGCTTTGTCTCACTGATTGAAAGGAAAGCCATTTGAAAACTATAAGTTCAGGGCATGAATTCAGAATTATCGTTCTTGATATTGGAAAAATATGAAAGTGATATGAATCACTGGATTTAAAGTGCCTCTGGAAGAAAACTGCTGAAAATAAAAGGACTGTGGTGTCATGGGGTTTGAGTTATGGAGAAATTTACCCTAGAACATGCAGTTATATGTGCTGGGAAATTAAGTTTGTGAGTGTGTATTTGAAAAACTGAAAAGCATGATGTAGAATTTTCTTACGTGCAACACAGTTCTTCTGTAAGTGCCTTGAAAATAATAATTCTTGGTGGATGCAGAGAATAGCTTTCCACAGTTAATGTGGAGTTGTTCTTTGTGAAGGAGCTGTGATTCCTCATATTTGGCTGTTCCCTCTCAATTTATCCAATATTAACTTTCATCAACAAGGAAGATAGACCTCTTTACTAAAAAATAACTTTCAAATGGGAAAGATTTTAATACTGCAAACGATGCATCTAATTTGATCTCATATTTTAATTATTTTAATTTCACATCATCTCACGTGAAAATGTTAGTAAAAGGAATGTGTGGCAAAAGGATGGAAAGACCTGTGGCCTGTAAGAAACAGGCATATGCATCTCTGATTTGCTTCACTTCCTATGTGGAAGTGAGAGACATTTAGGTTTGTAGTTAGTTGAAGAGCTCTTCCTTCATGCCATGGGTAGTCAGATGCCTGGAAGAGCAAGTGTCTTTATATACTGTGTGGACATTGAGGGTCTGACTCTTACTTATGGAAAGTGATAAAAAGTGTGGAGTGTGAGGAATATACTCTAGATTTGCTGAATGTGAAAAGAGGCATGCTGTTGCTGAAAACCTTACAATATTCAAGATAGAGGAAAGCATTCTGGAGTTCTTGAAAGTACCTACAACTGAGCTTTTTTTTTTTTTTTCCACCTTGTTTTTCCTGCAGTTTTTCTTCACGTCATTCAGTGCAAGAGACAGAAGCTACCTCAGTATCTTCCGTTTATGGCAGAATGTGTTGCTGGATAAGGTGAGTTTGTACCTGTCAGTACCTTTTTCTAATGTGGGCATATGTGTCTTTGGAGGATAAGAGACTTGAAGTTAGCTTTTCCTTTCTGACTTAGAATTCTAATCTGATGTTCTCCTTTGGTTCCTTGTACTTTATGTCCCAGATAAAATTCCCATCCTTTCCTTCTCATACTGCCACCTAAACTCTGCTGCTGATGGAGCATATAGGTTGCATGCTTCTCTTCACTACCAGCTCGAGCATGCGTTACTAAATTAGTATGCACTTGCTTTACATTTTTTATGATTAATTTGTGATTCAAAAGGCAAGAGGGTTTCTCAGTGATAACTTTTAAGGAAAAGGGCTTAAAATCTCCTTCTCAGTTAAGTTAGCTGAACCTTTGCTATCCAGCTCATTACAACTCCCCTGACCTTGAATAAATGCAACAAAGGCAGGCTGTATGATTTGAAAGTGTATTTTGGCAACCTATGTGAGTTAGTTTGATTTATATTGCAATTTGTGGATACTTAAGCTAATCTTTCTAAAAATGCACTGAGACTTTTGCAGAACATCACTGTAAGAAAGATAATTTTTGTAAACCAATTTCTTCCTGTTTATAGCTCTCATTGTTTAAATATTTTAACACAGTTGCAATTGCACACTGAAATATCCACATACAACTGTGCTACAATGGCCCCCAAAGGATTAAAGCTGTTGGACTACTTATAGATTGTAGCTACCCTTTTTTTTTTTTTGTTACGTTAATTTTAGGGCAGACTTTTTGTCAAACAAAAGCTGAAAATAATAAGGAAGTGCAATTTAAGGCAAAACTAATGTTTCCTGCTAATCTCTTCTCCCTCAAATCAAATACTATTTAACTGTAACATCATAACCATCTTGTCTTGAATCCAGCCACAATGTACTGTGTCATCTTTTAACAACTGGAATGTGCAACTGGAAGTAACCCTGCTTTCTTCTGTTACGCAGTGTGTCAGAAATAGCAATTACCTTATTCAGTTGATTAGTTTGTGGTGCTGGAGGGTGAATGTATGGACATTCACGTACACAAATCTGCCCAAGGGGCTGGAACAGAGGTAACAAGCTTTGTGCTGTTCAGTATTAGTTTTCCTTGTTTGTTTCGACTCTGTGACACTGAAATGAGTGTCACATAAGGAATGACTTTTCAGAGCACTAACTAAAGGATAGATAAGAAAGTAGGAGGCATGGACTGCATGTAAGATGAGATGTATTAAGCTAGCAGTTTTTAGGGATCAGTGCATTTGAGTAGCTTGGGAACTATGCTTATTCTTTCTATCAAATCTTGCTGTTAGCTTGCTTGCATCTTCACTGAAGTATGTTAAAAGGTAGGTCTATGAGGTTTTCTGCTTGGGGTTCTCAGTTGTAATATGGAACATTTCCATGAGGAATATGTAGGGCTTTTTAATGTAGTATGTTTAGAACTAGTTACTGAAACACGATTTCTGTTAGGTTGAGCTCCTACTTCTGCAATGTAATAATGACTTCTGATTCTCTGCTAGAATGTGTTTGAGTCACCTGTCAGCCTACTTTATGATTCTTTACTAGATCAAGCTATAGGGGGGCACTGTGGAGTTGAAAGTAGAAACTGAAGTTGCTAGAGCTGGATCCACTGACTCCTCTACAATGACAGCTGTCTATTGAACTGCTGCTAAAAGAGAGCCCTTGGTACATCCAAGCAGTTTTACTGCTTTCTCCTCACTACCCCATTGCAGGGACAACATACATTTGAAAAATATCTCATAGATCTGAGGCTCTGGCATGGTGTATGCAATGTTAAATTGTGAAATAAAGTAATTCTGTTGTAATCTGAAGTATAACTGACTGCAGCTGTCACAGTGCTGGTTTGCGCCACCTGATGGTGAATAATCCCCAATTTCCAGGATTTGGATTCGGGGGATTGGAATTGTATTTGCTTCAAATCACGTCTGTGCCGAGGTAATTTTCGGTCACTGGCCTCTTCAGCACTTCCTGGGCATAGATTTCCTGTTACGAGGTCTCGCTTCTGAAGAGTGACCTGTCTGCTTTACCTGATACACCTGAAGCTTTCACCACCTGCAGAACTTCTTGGTGGGGTCAGCATGCCCTTTCCCAGATCTCCATCTTGTGGCCGTTCTGTCTTGTACCTCTTCAGTATTGCACATCCTAGGTGGTTGAACAAGTAGTCCTTTGTTAAGTCTGCCTTTCTACTAGAAGTGGCTTGCACTGTGCAAGAAAAACATCAAATGGTTAGATGCTATTCTGTGCCTAAACTCATCCATCCAGATGCTCTCCCCCAACTTTGCATCGCTGTTCTGACAGGACTCCTGGTCCCCTTTAGCTGAGTTGTAGTTCTCTAGCTTATAACTTTTCCTTTAGACCTTGCTCAGAATACAGTACTGTGCATCTGGTGCCTTTCTGGGAATCAGTGGGTACCTTCCTCTTAAGATGGTCCTTTCTTAGGCTTTTTATTCTTAAAGTGTCCATGTAAAGATATTTTTTTCTTTCAAGTAAAATGCTATCTTTTCTTTTTTCTCCATCCCTATTGCAAAATGTGTGCAGAGTGAGTCTCTTAGGCTTTTACCTTGCCATTGTTTTTTAAATGACCCAGCATCATGGAAAATAAGGAATCATTAATGCAGGTCTGGAAGAGACATGACACCAGTGTTGATAAAACAGATAGCTGCTTCCATATCCACTGCAGCTTTCAATAATACATTGGTTTATAAAATCAGCTGAAAATCCTGTTTTGCAATAGGCTTTCCAGATTGGTAAAACAAGTTTATATGGCTGCTATTGACAGTAAGAGCAATGCCATTTATACCTTTGCTTTATTTTCCTAAAGCTTGTGGGTGTCAAATATCCCTCCAGTTTAAGGGAGAAGGAACAAATTAAAATGTAATTAGACAGGTCATTCAAATCCCAAACAAACACAGCACTCCTTATTTCTAATGGAACAAGATCTTAACTTAATCGGTCTCAATTCCCATGAGTCCTCTTCCTTAGAGTTGGATTTACTTTCCTATTGTTCTTTGTATGCTTTGCTGGGTAGAGATTTGCACCTGTCTCCAGAGACATTGTAGCAGGTAAGTCTAGAGGTGTGAGAAGGGACCAGAATTTCTGATCAGTTGGGCTTCTTATGGCAGACATCTGCCAGGACAACACTTCTGCCTTCTCCAGCAGCTTCTCAGGAAGGTTGTGAAAAAAGAGAGGTTTATTTGCACCTTTGTGTGCAACAAGCGTTATTTTAGAGATCAAAGAGGGCTTGGTTTGATTCTGACCTTCATGTTTGGGCACTTAGAGAGCAAATTTGCTGTTTTCCTCCCCTGTTCTAAAAATAAGCAGTCAGACAGAGTTCTGTAGCAGAGTTGCCTGGCAGGAGTGTGGTGTGTGGTGGGCTGTCTCTTGAGTCAATCTGTATGGCATGTCTTGTTCTTATTTCTGCATTTGTCCATAGGGGGTAAAAATCAGCAGCTTTGCTTCTGTCAGTGGCATTCTGTAGTATTGCTTGTGCCATGACACTGCTTTGTTGACTGTGAAGCAAAGTATTGATGTTTTATGCTCTTGCTGAAAAGACAAAACAGTTTTGGAGCTGCTTCTTGTAGCCTTTGTGTTTGCACACAAAGAGAACTGAGCCCAGCAGAGACCATCACCTTGAATGGGCAAAGTAATTCATGTTAAGATTCAGCCTTTCAAGCTTCAGAGCTTCTCTAAACCATCCTCTCAGAAGCAGAAGTCTGACCCAGAAAATTTATGCCCTTCTTTGCTTTCAGAACTGATCCTTTCTGAGAAAATAAAGCAAGTCTGGTTTGGTTCTTGGGTTATGACCATTAAGAACTTATTATATCTAGCTGAGCTAGGAATAATTGGGCAGAGCACAAGAATGCTGTTTTAGAAGCAGAAGTTGGTAGCATTGACTTTACAAAACCACAGGAAACAGCTTTATAGATTCCTAAAATGCGTAGCTGAAAAGCTTCTCTGCTTTCCTCAAACTATTAAGCTCACTATACAAGGGCAGTCTGATTTGCCCATAGACTGCTGCGGAACATGCCAGTGAATCTAATTGGTGACATTAACTATTTCCCAGTTATTTTCTTATGACTGGAAATAAAAGCACTGGCAGTATTGGGCAATGGAAGTAAGTGAAAGTAGCTTCTCCCCCTGTCCTTTGATTTCTGATTGAAAAGTGTGCTATCTAGATGATACCTCAGTCGTATTTTGAAATTTTTTTTGTAATATTTTTGAAATATTTTTGTAATGCTTGCACCTGGTCTTGGCCACTTAATGATAGCAGCTGTAGGTAGTTGTTTATGATTATGACTTTATTGCTCCAAAAGACAGCATGCCTGCGGAAAGTAAGGCAGCTGTGTGTTGATGCACGTGTTTTTAGCAGTGCGTTGCTCTGTAGAGCAAACCCCGTGGCAGAAGGAGGCTGGCACTAGCTGCTGTGACCCTTGCTTTATGGCTGTGTGTTTTGTGTTTTAATGTTTACTTTGTCCTCGGTAGGATTAAATACCTTGAAACTGATCTCTGCCAATAGCGTGCTTGTGCCAGCTGCTTTCTGAAAAGCCCGAAACCTTCTTGTGCCGGAAAACACCCGAGGGAAAAACCCCTCCTGATCTCCCGAACTGGGCCGGGCTTGCCCCGGTCCTCGCACGCTTCCCCTGAGGTTCGGCGGGAGATGCGATGCAGCGCGGGGGTCCCGCAGCGGGGGCAGCGGGACCCCGACGGAGCTCCCGGTCCCGCCCCGGGCCGGCGGGAGCAGCCGGGGAAGGCGCTGCCCCGGCCCCCCTGCGGGTGCGGGGGCGGCCCCGGCCGGGCCCCGCCGCCGCCGCCCAGCAGGAAGTGGGAGCGCGGCGGCCCCGGCGGCGGCTCCCGGCGGGAGCGGGGGTGTCCCGGGAGCGGCGCTGCCCGGCGGGAAGCGCCAGGTTGGTGTCGGTGCGGGACACGGCGCGGGCAGCGGGAGGGGGGAAGAGCCGTGAGGCCGAGCATTTACATTCCTGCCCGGGGGTCAGCTCCTTCGTGTCTGTCTAAAATTGCGGGTAGTGTAACACTCTACAGGTGAAGCAGGGAGGTGGAGAGGATCATTTAAAAGCTCTTTAAATAATGCATGCGTATTTAATGTCATCGTTTCATGCAAATAGTAAGCAGTACTTGTGTTACTGCCTCATTAGCACAGTCCTGTTCCCTTGATCAATATGAATTGTGGCCAAGACACATTTTCCAGTGTGGTGTCTCTGTTTTTTAAGATCACTAGTATCGCTCTCTGAGCTCTGCTAAATACCAAAGCCTTATTTCCTTTATTTCTTTCTCTCTCTTTTTTCCTTCTTCTCTTCTCCCTATAGCCCTTTGCAGTTGAGATGGACTTTGAAACTTGTTGCTTACTTTGCAGAAGTGAATGTGTCATACTGCTTTCACTTTCCAAACTTTGCATCTAAGAGAACTTAAAATATGTTCCAGTAGCTATGGGAATTCATGGAGCAGGGCAGAGATACTGTAGAGAAAGAGAAGATAGGTAGTAGTGAGTCAAGGTAATCCTGAACAAAATCAACTATTTTTCATAAAGAGGCTGCTGGTGGTCCAAAGTTAGGACCTCCTGTCTCACCTTAGCAAAGTGGGCAGTTGGCTGACGTGGACACCACTGTAGTGAGTGAAACACAGGCCTCTCACAATTTGTAAAGTACTCTAAGCACCTTCAAGAAACAGGCAGGTAGGTGTCTATTAATTAAGCAGTTTGTCTGGGATCAAAGGGGGAGTCCTTGGCTGTCTAATAGTTACTGATCTTGTGCTGTATTGAGTAAAAATCAAGAGGGAGGTACCTTGAAGGTATCTGTGAAATTATTGATGACACACAAAGTAGCAAGTAATGGCTACAAGTGTGTGTTTTCTTGAAATGACAATCCAACGTCTGGTTAAACAGTGATCGGTTGAGAATATAGAGTAGACAGGAGTACAGTTGCCCAAAATGCTGAAATCCAATCTTGGAATGTGATATCTAAATGCTTTCAGTGCTTTTCAGAATTGAGGTTAAAGGCTGTGGCGTAATTCAGACTTGTTGCTGTTTTACCTCCGGTGCCTTACTGTCCCATACTGTGGTTCTTGACTAGCCTGCTTTCTTTCAGAGGCTAACCAAGCAGGAATTCTGGCAGCTGGTACACCAGAGCTATGGTTCTGAGCTGGGTCTGAACAGTGAGGAGATGGAGAGCTTCCACTCATCATCTGAGGACAACGGGCAGTCTCGGTAAGGAGAGGCTATAAAGCCTGTTGAAACACTTGGGGAGAAGCACTGTCCTCTTTCTTAGAAGTTCTTTTGCCAAAGTACTGCTGTAGCCTTACCAGAAAGGTTAAGCTTGTAGTAAAAGGATGCAAAAATCTGACCTGCATAGACCGAGCATGCATAAAAACTTAACTGTGTTCATTTTCTAAAATAATGGGAGCGCAGCAGAGGCCCCCGAAGGAGGGAGGTAGGAAGATGATGTTCTCTCTGCATCTGCTTGGGCAGATAGCAGCATAGGACAGCTTAAATACCGACTTTTTTCATGATGGTGTCCAGTCAGTACCTCTTTACCCTTCTGCAATATGGAAGGGCTGAATGAAATGGAGCTATATATGATTTTCAGATACTTTTTTCCCCTCCTCCCTTGACACTGAAACACTTGTTTTGCTTTGCTCTCCTGATGTCTGTGGTGTTAGCTGAATATTGGGTTGTCCTCAGCTTGAATTAGAAAACTATAATAATAATAAATATAATAAGACGGAATAATTGTAATAACAATGTGGGTTTTTTAAGAATTGCCTTGATTTTTTGTTTTGAACAAATGTGAATTAAGTTATGAACTGCCAGTGTCAATTAATAACAGCACTTTATGCAAATAAATATGATTTTACAAAACTGATCAATGTAACTTGTCTCTTTGCAATCCTGTGTTATCTATGTTTGTTTAGAAAAATTCAAGTTCATTGCAAGCTTTAAAAGATGTCCTATTAAATATTTTCTGGTTGGTTTTTTTTGTTTGTTTGTTTGTTGCCTGTAAAAAAGGCACAACTATGCAACTCTGGAATAGGGGATGCAGGAAAAAATTATCACACTTTAATACATTTTCTTTCCAAATTTCTTCTAAACTATCTCTCTTTCATCTTTCCCCGCAGCACTCACTATCTCTGTGATTCACCAGTGCTTGGTTTTATTAACCTTATGATCAGAAGCTGAATCTTCTGAGAGGTGCTTAGGATGAGGAAAATGGCTTGAGAGATTAATGAGCTGTATGTGGGAAAAAGGAGTTGGTAGTTTTTAATGTTAGATTAACAGCCATAGTTTGAATGCAAAAATCACACATAAGCTTTCTCAGATTTTTCAGCACTTATCTCCAAAGATATTTTCCTTTTTGCTTTGGACAGATCCAGCATTTGTGATGATTCTGGAGAAAGGGATGAAAAACTACCTAAAATGATTGGTTTAGTTCGTGAACCCACACTTCAAGCAGAAGAAGAGTCACTCAACAGACACATGTTGCCGGGAGTAAGTGCTGACACAGCCTTTCCTGCTAGTTGTAACTGATAGGCATATATGCTTAACTTGTGTATCTGTAAGCATAGGAGGCATGGGGTTTGTAACTTCAGAAGCCTTTGAGAATTCAAGAATGTTTCTTGAATTTGAAAATTAACAAAATTCTGTATAAGAGAATGTTGTTGGTGTGAGTTTCAGCAATGTCCTTTCACTAATTCACTGCATAACCTGGCTGGAACACTGAGGCTTATGCCCTGGTCTGTTTTTATTGTTTCCTTTAAAAACAAAACTACCTGGGTTTTTTTATCCACTTCCCTAGGGACCATATGTTTTTTTTTTATCCAAGTGCTTTATGGAAGTAACACCTTTTTCACTTCCAATGCTTTCTTACTTGTGGTATTTGTCATTTAAAAAGATATCTCTCCTGTACATAGGGTTTATTAGAGGGTAGTTATACTTTGTTTTCCTTGCCTTCAAAGGTCACTTAGCCTACTATTATGAATATATGACACCTTTTTTATTGAAATTTGTGGAAATGTTTCAGAAGGAAGGGGAAAACCTCCACACTTGTTCTTATAAAGATGAGTTTTTCTGTAATTCCTTGGGTTAGTAGAACTGAAGCAGCATGAATGTTTCACTCATGTTCATTCATGTCATATGAATTTGTGAACATATTTGGCTGTTTGGAATGGCAGGTGCATTAGTAGCAATATCTGAGATGGGCACAGTGTCTAGCACAGTTGCAGGGACTCCTGTGTGTAGTTGTAGTCCTGAAAGGTTACAAACATTTTCTCTTGGTTATTAGATATCCCAAAGATCTTTGAACAGCAAATGAATTACTAAAGCCTTTTTTTATGAGCTTCACTAAAGTTGGGTACTGAATTGCTGGTTTTGCTTTGGAAAATTTGGGGAAGGAAGAAAGGAGATGATTTTAATGGTTTTTACTACCGTATAAATCTGGCTTTTGTCACTTCCTAAAACTGATCTGGAGGTTAAGTAGGCTTTAAATAGTTTTGCCAAAATCGAAGTTAATGGCTAGAGACTCATATCCAGCAAACTATACTGGTGTTTGTCAGATGTTAAAAGCTTAGTTAATTGCATGATGAGTATCCATCATGGAAATCCTAGCAATATAGGACATTTTTGGAGGTAAGGGAAGCCTGAGGGGACTGTGGATGCTGCTGGAATTTTAGCTCTTTAGAATAATTAAAAATCTACACAGGTAGCCTTGGTTTAGACTTGTAAGTCTTATTTGCGCAAGAACAAGCCATTTAAAAATAATTGCTATGTTTGGAAAAGAAGCCACACCCAGAAATGTCTCCTGTGAGTGCTAAATCTAATTGGGCTTGTTGGCAAGGAGGAATGCCTGGGGATTTGGTCTGTAAGCAAGGAAAAATGCCAGGATTCTCCCTTGAATAAACTGCCTTTAAAAAGTCTTTTAATTATAGTGTAAAAGTGCAATCTTGATAAATATGTAACTAAACTGTTTAGTTTACTCTTTCAGAGTAACTAAAATGCATAATGATTGTGTTCAGCTATATGTGTCACTTGGCATTTCTCAAGAATGTCAACACTCTCTCCACAGCACTGGGATTACAGCATATTTTGTAGAACCACAGGAGCAGTAGGAGGAGGCAGTAGTGCTTAGAATGTATTTATCAAAAACCATTGCACTGATGACACAAAACACAGCTAATCACCTCCAAAGACTGGAGGGAAACAGGCTTAACCTCCCCTTTACTGCTCTGATAGACAAAGCAAGTCCCAAAGCCCTCTTCAGTGGAAAATCTGAGTTGGTTGTAGTACTTGGCCCATCTTGGAAAAAATGTTGTTAATGGCTGTCTATAGTTGATTGAAAAAAAGTCTGTGTGGAACACCAGTTGTGGCTCATCTGCTTCTCTCACTCACTACATCGTAATTTGGGCACCACCTTATTGCCTGTGTTTACAACTATCATCTTCCCTCTGCCCCTTGTAGGGAGCCCTTCCAGTCCCAGAGCTTGCTGTTCGCAGGCTAAAAATCAGAAAAGCCTTGGCACAGGTTTTAGCAGTACTGGACTAGCTCAGGAGATAAACGTACATAGGGAAGAAATTACACATCTGTAATTCCAGAGACAGATCTAAAAATCATTACTCTTTAGTGTCAAGAAAACCCCACCAAACCAACCCAATATCCCAACACCCAAAACCCCAAGAAAACAGTGTTTAAGTTGATCAGTTATTCCAAAAGCCTCAGCATGAATGTCTTCTTTGACATCATGAAAGGCTTTTTTGTTGGAGCTGTTGCTCTTGTCTTCTGACTTGAGCCTGACTTCCCTGCTCTGCTTATAGCATAGTAGGCTGCTCTGATGCTGCTAGTGGGAGCTCCACTTGTTCACCAGATCCGAAATGGATATCAAAACTCTCATAGAGTTCCTTGGATTTGTGCTGGATCTGTGTCAAGTTTTAGACTATTCTATCACTACTAGTTCCTTTTTGACTTCCGTCTATATTGGTAAAGTATTTTGACATTTAAATATTAGTTCCCTCCTAGGTACTGTTGTTTGACTGAGTAAAACTATAGGCATGGTAGGTCCTTTCAATAGCAGCATTTGTTAATTGATCAGCTTTTCTGATTCAGTCTTTTTTTTTTTTGACCTTGAAAGGAGTCTTTTTGTCTGCTTATACTGCAGTCAGATTCATGCCTGTTTTCCAACCACCCACCTTTTGCTAATGGCCTTTAGTTGCACAAAAAAAAGTAAATGGTTTTTATTTTGAAAAAAGCCAAGAAATACAGGAAGTACCTGATGATGGTTCAAACAGCAGATGCTTTTTCTTTCTTGAGTCAGTGCTGAATAATTTTACAGGATGATGGTATTGCAGATGAATCAGAACTACTCAGTTGAGGAGGCCTGATCTCGTTTGCTATGGTCCGTGTACTGCTGTGTATGGGAGCTGTACTGTTGTTGATCCCAGGTGTTCCACTGGAGGCAAAAGGCGCTTTGAGGGGAGCTTTAGAATTGAAACTATGATTGAAAGCTCATAGATTAAGCTTTTTGGGTGGAATTTTGAGATACACAAACCTTGTCCATACAGTTTCATTGGATATTTACTTCTTGAGGTGTGCAATGGCACGTATGCGTAGCCAACAGTTATTACAGCTTAGGGTTAAGAGCTGCATCATTGATTCAGTGACTGATGTTCTGGGGGATTTGGAGATGGCAAATGACACTCCATCACTGTGTTTCTGAGCAGTAACATTTTATATGTAGGATGGCTCTAGGCAGTATTTTAAAAGGGTAAAGAAGTCCTGCAAAATAAGAACCTTTCAAAGATGTAATTGGGATAATCTAATCTTATTGAAAGAGGAAGGCCCTGCCTATGTTTCATTGTGCTTCCCCTCCAGAGTGTTGGACCTTTGCTAAACTGGTAGGAAAAAAAATAAATTGATCAATACAAAGTAAATCTGTATATTATATATAATATATAATTTATACTTGTGTTGATGTAGGGAAGCGGACCAAACTGTGCAGGTGGGTACCAGGGGACTGGGTGGGGTGTAAACTGTCCCATTTAAGGCAGCTCTTGGTACCAGTGGTACATACAAGTAAGTCTGTTCCTTGCTACCAGGATTTAGTGAAAGATTTAAATAAAGAGGAAGGGAGGTTGTCTGGGGTAGAGGAACAAGGGAGAAATTAGCACTTAACTGTGTGGTGATCAAGTAGATAGAACTTGTGGCTTCCTTTGTATGGCTGTCTTCTTTGAAAGTAACTTTCTCTTTGGGTTTTGGTGTGGGATTTTTTTTTTTAACAGTCTGTGATTACTGATTTTTATTTTTTTTTTTTTGTACTCTGGGTTGTTTCAGGTGGAGGAGTCCCTAAGCGAGAAGCAAATAAAGAGCCCTCTTCCATCTTCAGAAAGAAAACCTGTTAAGCTAGTCAGGAGCAGGTCTTTAGAAAAGTCCTTGGACCTTAATGAGAATGAAAATCTTCCAGAGAAGAGCAGTGCCTCAGATAGTGAAGAAGGTAAATCTTATAACAGTTGGGATATGTAAGACAACCTGACTTTGGTGTTCCATCTCACTCGTGGAGCAAGTTAGAGAACTTTCTGACCTTATGAAACTTGTTTGCTTATTTGTTTCACAGAATTGCAGCAAAAACATCTATGTATTTTAGTTTCTGGGGAGAAAAAAAGAAGTTGCTGGGTGTTTAGAATGAACACGAACAAATTGTGGTTTTGATTTTTCTCTCTTGGTTGGGTAGAGAGTTGCTAACAGCTTAAACTAAAAAAAGTTTATTGACAATGAGGTGGCGTTAGTTCACTTTTTATGTTCTCACAGATATTTAAAAGATTTTTGTTTTGTTTTGTTTGCATTTCTTGGAAACTGAGGGAAAACATTTCAGGCATAACAGTTCTTAAGTTTCTGAAAGATCTCCCCCATCCCCCTTCTTCACACTTCTACTTTCTTAAGGCTTGTGGACTCCAGTGTTACTGATGAAGTAAACTGAGGAACTCACTGAAAGTCCAAGCAAGACAACTTCCCGTCTTTCAGGATAGTATTGTGCATATTCTGAATGTGATCTGAAAATGAAAAACCTTCATGAAAACCTTAATGAATATCTTGGAGCAGATTACACTTTCTGTGCCAACAGTTAGTGTCTTAATGGATCCTAATATACTAACTATCCTCATAACTCATACCTCATTACTCAGTACAAGATGAGAAGAAACTTGGATACCACAGTGGTACAGAGATGGTAACTTGACTGTTACATGTTTCTTTTGATCTTCTCACCATAGGAGTGAAAGTGTAGCACTATCTCACAAAATGGTTTTGGTAAAAGAATTTTTGTTATGTCCTTGGGAGAGAGTTAGGCTGGAGCCTGCCTTCTACCTGGGCTGGATGACAGTGAGACTTGTGCTGAGGTCCTACAGTAGCCCCTTGCAAGTTCTCACTTTCTAAGGAGAGCTTTTCACTTACCATGGGGAACTTTTCTGTGCTGCAGGGCTCTGGTTGTTCAAGCAGCTCACTGAAGTTGTGATGGATGTTCTGTTAAATATCCGAATCTTGGACTCTGTAAATGCCTTTAAAGTGAAGTGTGCAAAACCTGTACTGGTTCCAAGGTTATATGGTGGTGTGCAAATGAAAGACAGAAAAGCTCAACAGTAGCAGTGTGCTTAGTAGCAGCTGAATATTTCTTTCATGTATGAAAAGAACTTACTTTCATCACTTGTTGGCAGAAATAGAACAGTTCAGTTAATTGAGGCTGGTTCTTAATCTGTCGGGAAATTTTGTATCTTACCCTTTCAGAGTTGACAACTGAAGTTGTGTGCAGGGGTCTTTATGTTGGGATCATTGAGGAGTCCAGGAAAGCTTTTAAAGTTATGGATTGAATTGGCTGCTTGCAAATCGTGATTTTTGCCTGGGGATATACTTTTTATTCAACTAATTTTCCTTTTGCTCACTCATACTCCTTCTGTGTTTGCTGGAGTTCAGATTCAACTTGATGCATGTCAGGTTTTATCATTTTTGTGAATATACCTAATTGAACAGGATGCTGTTTGTGCCATACTCCTACACACTTAACAAGCTTCACAAATTAATTTACTCCTTCACAGGTGTATCTTTGAGAGCAGCAGAAATTTTGGCCTTTGGATGTTTTAGATATCTTGCAGTTTTCCTTCTTAGTACCACATCTCTCTTCTGGGTTTTATTTTTTATGGGAAAGGTCTCCAGTGAAACTAACTGAAAAATAGTCCTGTTGTCTTTCATGCTGCTAACTGCCTGAACAATAGCAGTAAATACTCCCTGTCATCCTTGCATTAGTGATGTTGAATAAATAGAACATTTTAAACTGGAGATGTCTCTTTAATAAAAAGACAACTGACTTCATGCTGCTTTTCTTATTTCTCCTCCCTCCCCCAAGACTAGTCTTTTATTCAGAGCAGGATTTTCTAGACTCACAACATTAATCTTTTCTCTCAGATTCTTCATGCTTAGAATTTTTTTCTTCTGTTTCTGTCTGTTTTCTATTGCAGTTGCCCCATACCCTTACAAGGTGAATTCCTTCACGCAAATGAAACTAGCTTTCCTACATGACAAAGCTTTACCCATGCGATTAATTTCTCTTGTGTCCTCTGGCTCATACTCAGGCTGCCCATGGAGGTGTCCTGGCAAATAAGGTGAGGGGCAAACTCAAGACTCTTGTTCTTCCCAACACTAGTTCCGTTGTCCTAAGCAGTTCTCACACTGGTTACTTTGGGGGAAGTGGGGTGTGCATCCCACTAGGCACCACTGGCCTATGGACCCGCATCTTGGTGCTTTTGTCTGGTTTCGTAAATCGGAGTATAAATTCTTGAGCCATGACAAACTTTTGGCTAAGCTAAAAATTAATATCTGTGGTCTTAATTGTAAATTTTAGAAAACGAATTTTAGTTCAAGCATGGAATACACATTTCCAAAACAGGGTCAAGAGGTTTTTTTAATTTCCTCTAATGACTCTTTTGTATGTAGGGTGGGGTTTTTTGTTTGTTTTTTTTTTTTCTTTCTTTCATTGGCAATGTTCAGCTGCATGAAATACTTCAAAGAAAAAAAGGGGAAAGCAGGAAATTGGAAAACAATGTTTTCTATTAGAAAACTTTACTGTATATAAGGGCATAATAAATTTCTGATCTCCTTGCATAACTTGACAGATTTACTGCATTGTTTCTATTTGTACTAATAACCACCTTAAATGTGTGGTGTGCAGGAGAGTGTAACTGTCTGCACTGTGGTGCTGTGAGATGGGTACAGCAGTGGCTTGACCTTTCTTGGAGGCAGGGATGTTTGGGACATACAGTGTTTGAAATACAGGATGGTTGAAATTGGTTCAGCCTTGTGTTGGTTTCCCCCCACCTCAAAATAAAATTTTGGTTACACAGTGTATGTAAGGAAGAGTAGCCCTGTTATCTTGTTGGCATTTTAATTAAAATACCGAAAGGACATATTTTTTTGAATATATGTCTATTTCTGTCTGTCTACACAGCTGGTTTGGAGGATATACGTTTGAGTTGTCTAAAGGCAAAAGGCGTAAGGTTGGGGGTTTCTTATCTTGTGAGCTGGAAAAAACTAGCATTGAGACAGTACTTAGTACTTCCCCAAGTTAATTTTGTACTTAGTCTTTTAAAGTATAGGAGAGTTCTCTGAAAATGGCTAATTCTGCTGATACAGTCTTGAACATGTCTGGAACATGTTCACTTCTAGGAATTGGTTTTATTAACTTGATTTCAGATGTATCTGGTTAAAGGCTCCTACCTGTATATGTTCTTCATGCAGTGTGCACTTTTTTCCCCCATCTCCAGTGGTACAGAAATGCTGAACAGTGCCAAGATTTGTGTACTTCTTTCTTTTTTTTTTGAATCCTGATCCTCCCCTAACTCTGGAGTGGAAAAATCATCATCCTTATTAATTTGTTTGATAGCCTCTGCTCCTATCAGTTCAGCTTTCTTAACTTGCTTGTGATGTGTTTAGCTTTCAGCTGTTGGTTGCTGATGACAATTTTAAGAACAATTTTTTTCTTACTGCCCCCTTCCCCCACCCCACCATTTTCTGTCTCTTTTCTTGCACTGCAGATGTTTTTAAACCTGTACAATCACTGCTGCATAATGGTATTATATTCAAACATTATTTCACAGCTTGCCTTGCAGTGATGAAAATGACCTTATAAAGTGCAAGGCAATAGAGGGGGAGGGAACAGACTTGCTGTCTTCAGGCTGAACCAGGACACTCTGGGTAATATATTTACTTCTGGATTTTTGGGTCCCTAGGGATTCTTACCCCAAGTCAGAATAATCTCATGTTCTTTTATCTTTACAGCTCCAATTCAGCTATAAATGTATTCAGGCTAAGAGAGTTAGTGTTGATAATTGCATGCTGCTGAGGGGTTAGAACTGCATTAAAAGGGAAGGAGTTAGAATGATAGCTCTATACCTGTACAAAGCATTTTGTTCATAAAGAATATTTCTAAGCCAGTCATAGGTCAAATGCATGATGTTGCTCTAGTACAGAGATAAATAAAGGCAGATACAAGTTTACCTGTGTGAGTAAAACCAAATAAAACAGTAGACAAACATGCATCTTTATTTGTAGCAGAGGTAAGTGGTTAAAGCTGTCTATTCAAATTGCAAGCATATCAATTGTACACTTATTCTTTGCTGTGCCACTGGTTGTGCTTGCTGCTTTGTCTAGGATTTCTACAGATAAATTTTGAGAAACCTGGATGAAAGTGACTTGAAGCTTGTCAAGCTCTTGGTGTATGCAGCAACTTGCTTCCACAGTTGTGGAACTCAGAGCAGCATGTATACATACATGCACTCTAGACCCATCATCCAGAAGATTTCCAGGCTTTCTGGAGAGCAGCTTTTTGAGTCCTGGCATCTAAAGTAGCTGATAGGCCTGATATATAAACCCAGTTTCAGGTTGGAGTTTCTAAAAATACTGCTTTTTTCTAAAAACATTTTAAAAAATTTTTTCTTTGTTTGTTCTAAGAACTGAGAGGGATTAAAGTAAAAATGTGTTTCTCGATAGACACTGTCATGCACTTGGTACTTCATTAACTACTCCTTGTTAAAGACATGACTAGACAGAAATAAAGTGTAAGTAAATCAACTAACAGGAAGTTTTGTGCAGACCTGCTAGTGCTCTTGCTTAAGACTCACTAGATGGAGGACAGGCTTCTTGCATGCAGTGCAAAACAGCTCAGTAGCAAAGTCTGCACCCTAAGGTATTAATGCATGGGCTTTGTGCATATCATAAGTTTCTGTGGCTTACCAAATTACCTTGCATCAGCAGAAAAATAGTAGCTGTCCTCAGGCATTTCAGGTGATCGTGATGTTGTGCCATTTAGCTAAGGCTTACTGGGGCAGAGGTAACTTATATTATCTTGTATTTGCTAAGACATATACAAATAGCTGACAGAGCTTATCTGATGCATGGTGACTTGATCATGTGTCTGGGCCTTTGTATTTTCATTTTTTAAGCGGTAGCAGATTCCTTGGGCATGTCAAGGTCCAGCTGAGTAATGCTCAACTAGAATAACTAGGTTTGAATTACCTGGTACCTGACTCCACATATTAGCTGATGCACAGTAGGCAAAGGGGATGTCAACATCAATATCTGAAGCTTCGTGTTTCTTAGTGATAGAGAGGAAGTGGTGGGTGCACTCTGAAAGGAGAAGTCTGTAATGCTGATTTTGTTAACTGAGGTCAAATTTACAGTTCACTTGGCCTGCATTTTCTTAGAGTTAGATTTGGCTGGGAGAGGAAATATAGTGAGCATAAGCTGAAAACTCAGGCAGAATTTCTGGCTTCCCACAGAATGTTTCAGCACAGCAGAATTTGTATTCTACACATAATAACTGCATATTGACTGGTTAAATAGGCCTCTTGAAATGTGTGTTTGCTTTCTGTCCCATCTTGTAATTGTGTGGAATTACAATGGCATAAGCAGAACATGGCACAGGAAGGAAGTCAATCTCTTGTGCAAACACAAAAATACGGCGCTCACGCTTCACTTTTGGGGTCCTACATTGAAGCCTGAGAGATCAAAAAGAACTTTTTTTGAGGCAGATGTGAAATGGGGATTTTTAGCAGACTAGAAGCAGCACGAGAGAGGAAATCTGCTCAGTCAGAATTGGGTTTCGTTGGGGACTGCTGTGGTGTTTAGTTGCTGCATTTGTATTTATCAATCCTGACTTCTACTAAGCAGTAATGTTTTAAGTGCTGCAAGTTTAGCTTGTAGGCAGTGCGTGACCTATAGCTTGATATTCAGACTACCTTTGTGTTGGTGGCTGGCACTGACCTTTCCTAGCTCTGAGCAGTCATTTGTATTAGTCAAAAGGTTAGGCATCCTAACTGTCTGTCTGCTGCAAGATTTGCTTTTGGGCTTTTTATTTCATTTTAGTAATATGTGTGTGTGGGGGGGGAGTGTTTTGTGGTTTTGGTAATTCTGAATAAGCAGATTGAGTTGGGGCTGGCACAGGAGACTGCTTGCCCTCCAGGATTATAATTCTGTCCCTTATCTCTTGCAAGACTGGCTGAGACAACCACAAAGCTGAGTCATGCCAGCAACCACCAAGAAGCAGAAATAGCAAAGATCAGTGCTGCAGCCACACAACACCTCTGGGGTGCTTGGTGGCTTTGAAATGGGTGATGCAATTGAGCCCCTTGGTGCATTTTTGGGACTGCAAAATGGAGCAGGGTACATCCTGTGTTCCTGTTAAATAGGTATGGAGGGAGGAAGGGTTTGAGGAACTGTTTGTGAGTCTACTCGGTCTCTTAGACTGTGGACACTACCAGCATTACAAATGTTAAAAGCAGAATTCTGAAACTAGCCACAGCTGAGAAGAAAATTATTATGGTTTCACTGTCCTGTTTGCTTGTCCTTTGTACAATAGGCGCACATATTAAGAAAGATTATGTTAACTTTTCGTCTTTCCCCAATGTTTCTTGTAGGATTAGTAGAATACTGAAGGCAAAACTAAGGAGATAGGATCTTTTGATGTTGATTTATGAATTTGCACAGGGAGATGGTGGGGGTGGTGGTAGTGGTGTGTGTTTGAAAATCAGTTCTGGACTTTGTTGCTGAAGGCAACCAACCTACCAAATCACATGCCAAGATCATTACTGGGGTTCTGAGAATGAGAAACAAATGTTGATGTAAGCTTGGGAAGAATTTGAGCTGTAATAAAGCTTAGAATAATATAAAGGTGCTTCATAATACTGTTCTTAACCTGCTCTCTCTGCCTTTCTTAGCAGTGAAGGAGACAGTCTCTGAGAATGATCTCTATGGGAGACTTTTTATAAACAGAGTTTTCCACATCACTGCAGACAAGATGTTTGAAATCCTTTTCACCAATTCTCACTTCATGCAGAGGTTTCTCAATTCCAGGAGTATAGTAGGTAATAAACTCTTCTGCCTTCTATGTTACAAACTACCCTGAAAATTTTGACCGCTAAGAATTGCTAAATAGGGCTAAGGTGAATTTTAAGTTCTTCCTGCTTTAAAAGAATTTTGAAGCTTTAAAGTTTCACTACGAGAGAGGACATTTAAAGCTAGACTGTTGCTTCCATAGATAGCAGATGTAGATCAATCATATTTTGGAGTAAAAGCCTTATTTCAGTGTACCTTAATGCAAAACTGCACTTTAACGCCTGAATTTTGGGTAGGCTATTAAGTTGATGCATTCCATGGGGTATTTCTCATTACATTGTGTCCCACAAATAGTGAAATTTGTATGGCTGGCACAATCACTGCATCTTCTTAAATGATACTCATGGGCCTTAATTTTCTGGACGAGTAAATTTTATTCACAGAGGTCAGAAGAACAGAAAATTAAGTCAAAAAGGATAATATTCAGTGTCAGCTTGGAAGGCAAAGTGGCAAAAGCTTTTGATAATGCTGAGTGAATCTATTCAACTTTAAGCAGATGGGAAATGACATATTTTCATTTAATTGTGTATTCTTTTCTATACCCTCAAGTCTCTTTGAGTAGACTCAGGTTCAGCTACTTAGTGCTTCCCCTTTGTTCATCAGTGAGCTACAATTTTCCCCTTCCTGAAGAAAACCGCAACTATTTGGAATCGGTTTTCTGTCTTTCTCCCCACTGCTGTTCTCGAGCTCTTAAGATATGATTGGGCAGAGATATAATGCCTTTTAGGTAATTTGCATGTGAGATTTTGCATAATTTCTCATCTAGATGCTGTATCAACCCCTTGGAATAGAGATTCCAATGGCAATCAGTTAAGGACTTTGACGTACACTGTAACAATTAACAATCCACTTTGTGGGAAGTTCACAACTGCAACTGAAAAGCAGGTACTGCGTGCATGTGTGTGTCTGTCTGGTGCCCTTTAAAGCAAGGGAGATGTCAGCTCTCTGGTCTGTCAGAGTTCTGACCATAGATTAAAGTTCAGTGAGGTGAATGTGGATCTGTAGTTTAAACATGGCATCTCTAAGCCCCTCTCAACATCAGTGAGCAAATGGTCATGAAATCAGAGAGGCTTTCTACCTTTGCAGATGGCTGTAAACTCCCACAGAGTTTGTGGGGAAAGGTATTAACGCTTCTTAGGAATTGGGGGATGAAAAGAAGCAATTAAATGCTTTCAGTGTTCATTTCTGGGCTCCCCAGTACGAGAGGTGAAGAGTCCAACAAAGGACCACTAAGATGATGAAGGGACTGGAGCATCTAATAGGAGAAACAGCTGAGAGCTGGGAATGTTCAGGCTGGAGAAGAGAAGGCTCAGGGGATCTTACAATGTATAGAAGTATCTGAAGGGAGGTACAAAGAAGTCTGAGCCAGGCTTTCACCACCGCGGCTTTCAGTGGTGCCCAGTGACAGGACCGAGGTGATGGATACAAATTGAAACACAGGTGATTCCTTCTGAACGTCAGGAAACACTTTTTTACTGTGAGGGTGAATGAGTAGTGGAACAGGTTGTCCACAAAGGTTGTGGCATCTCCTTCCTTGGAGATACTGGAAAACCACCTGGGCAACTTGCTCTAGATTGCCCTGCCTGGAAACAGTTCTTGGACAAGATGTCCACCAGAGATGCTTTCCAATCTCAACCATTCTGAAATTCTGCTTTGGGAAAGATGCAGGTCTCAAAGAAGAGCTGTGGTAATGAGTCAGTGGCCAGCCTTGCATGTGGTACTTGAAGCGGCATCGGGGAAGTACTGCTGCTGCCTATGCTGGCTGTAGCAGGAGGCATCTTCTCTTTCCTCACCCCATCTATATTTGACACTCTTAACTGATTTTTATGGTGGTTCTTCAGGCTTCCTCTCTATTTCACTTATAGTTGGTTGATCTAGCCTAAGGAACTCAGGCTGAAAGAGGGGAGAAAAATTGTGTACCATGGATATACCTTCTTACTTTTACTTTCTTTCATGATAGATCCTGCATAAACAGAGCCAGAAAGGTCAGTCCTATCAGGTGGATGCTGAGGTACTGACCCATGATGTCCCCTACCACGATTATTTCTACACTGTGAACAGATACTGTATCAGCCGCACGTCCAGTCACAAGTGTCGATTGCGGTGAGCCTGGGTGGGGCACAGTGGGAGGGGAGAAGCCAAGGCACAGATCTTACAGGTTGATGATGTGTGCTTATTAAAAAAATGTGCCTGCCAGCAGCATAGAGATTGTCAGTTTCTCTTGAAGTTGGAGATATCTTCTGAAACATAAGCTTGCTTTATTCCTTGTCACATGGATGCTGTATTTGGATCTCATTAATGCAGTGAGAAATGAACTCGTGTTGACTCTGAGGTACAGAACTCGCCTCCAACTGGGTTCTGACCAGCCGTGGGGTTTGGAGTACAGCTGTGTGAGTGGGATATGTTGGAACAAAGTGAGATATTTTATTACAGAATTTCCTAGATATCCTTGCTGAGGGCCTGCAGAGGAGGTGGTTTCACCAAAAGGTGCAGGAAAGATGGAACGTACTCAGTTTTGCTGGAAGGATACTCAACTATACCTAGATAGGAGAGTTCCTCTCCCATTTGTTGAAAACATTTGAAGTGATCAAGTTCCATGTTCAGTACATTTCCATGGCTCTCTGACTATATAATCCTTGGTAGTTCTTGTGTTGTCATTAGTAAGACCTTGTATCTCAAACTTCAGCAGGAAAGGTAAGCAAGCCTGGATTCTATTCTGGCTTATTTCAGGCTATAAAAGTAGTAAAGACTCCCCCTCTGCTGGGAGGAGGATGGAAGAAAAGTCCTTGAACAACTGTTCTAGATGATTTTTTTGAGTGAATCACTTCCTCTTTGAGAACTAGGTTTGTTTTATCTGAAACACATGACAACCCTAGGGTAAGAGTAAAATCTTAGGTTTCAACATAGTGCACAGAGCAGGCATGTACAGAATGGAAGGCACATGGTGATGTTACAGCTGGCCTTATACTGAGTTTAAAATGGCTCAAAGACTCCATTTGAAAGATTTCATTTTGTTAGACTAGAAATGCAGTGGGCTTGCATTGATGTGGAAGATTATTTGAAAAGGTGAAAAAAGTGTATTCTAGGATGGTCAGTGTTCTTGACTGAAACTGAAGTCACAGGCTGTCTTTTTGTCCTTTA
This sequence comes from Chiroxiphia lanceolata, assembly GCF_009829145.1. Taxonomy (NCBI): domain Eukaryota; kingdom Metazoa; phylum Chordata; class Aves; order Passeriformes; family Pipridae; genus Chiroxiphia; species Chiroxiphia lanceolata. The sequence continues at coordinate 97,409,248 of NC_045638.1, read as the reverse complement.
TGGAGGGCTTTGGGATTCACTCAGTTGCTAGAAGCATCCTTCTGAAGGATTCTACTCCAGTTAATTTTTGTTCTGGAAGTGCTATTGATTAGCTTGACCTGGGGAATGCAAGCCAGGAATGCCATTTCCCCTCTATCATGCTCACAGAAAGGCAGATTTTAATTTCTGTCTACTCAGAGTGGGGTCTGAGCACTTGATGTGTGAGTGGTGATAATGAATTTTACTTGCTGCTTTTGAAGTGCCCATGTAATATATGTGTACACATACAAAGTAAAAATCTTTATGATCTGAAACCCTGAATCTTATTTTAAATGTATGTTAAAATGAGAATGCTTCAGTGGGTAAAAACGGTCTGCTAGTCTGAGTCTGAAGGAAAACAGTTTAAAGTGTTTCCCATAATTTGGACATTCAGATTTTGAGGCTTTGGTTAGAGATGTTGTCTTTGCTACTGTCTGTTTCTTGCGTTTCTTCAATGAAAGTGCTGCCCAGGTGGAAAACCAGGGCACTTCCAGTTGGTGTTTCAGATAATAAACATAAGCTAGAGGCCTGCTTCTGATGAGAGATTTCTGTTATCACTATGATGCCTAGAAGACCGCTCTTTCATTATTGCATTCTGTTTACTAGGGTTTCTGCAGAAGTGAAGTACAAAAAACAACCTTGGGGCCTTGTCAAGACTGTAATCGAGAAGAATACATGGGGAGGAATACAGGAAAACTTCAAACAACTTGGTGAGACATTTTCTTCTTTGTGCTGGAGTAAGGAGGCTACCTTTGCTCTGTATGTTCTCACATCTGTCAAACTTGGTTCCTTAAAGAATGGGTTGAAAAAAAGACACCTAAGCGGTCTCAAAGACAGAATTTCCTGTCATCAATATATCTGCCAGTTCCAGGGTATGAAAGAAGCTAACAAGAAGCTCTTGTATACCTTGTCAGAATTGCTTTCTGAAGGAAACATGAAGAGCAGCAGGAAAGCTGTTACTCTCAACTGCATGTGCTTATCTCTAAGCATTTCCTTGATTGTGCACATGAAAAGAGAAGCAGTGGCACTTGGCAGGCTCCACGGATATGTCTATTAACAGCCTGGCCAGCCACGGCTTCAGGCTGGCAGTCTAACACAATTCCTAGTCTCAGTCTAACAGTGTTTTGCAGTGCTCTTCCGGCTGCTGTCTTGCATGTCGTTAAACAATCCCGCCAAGGCTGAACATGCACCCATCTCTGAAAAGTGTTCCAAGTGCCCTCTAGCAAAGAGGACAGGTGGTACAGGTCAAGGTGTAGTTTGTTAGACCTGCTTTAAGTTTATTTACTAGAAGATGCACTTGTTCCTCTCACTGCCGCCCTCCATAACTGACAATTTAAGTCTTCAGTGCTAAGCTTTTCAGCTTTACTTTTGACAGTTCAGTAACTTTTTATTTTTTCCACTGCAGAATCAGATCTCCTAATGGAGGAATATGCAATTAATCAGTCCATAGAAGACTCTGGAAAATTAGTTGCTCTGAGACGAAGACGACGCACTTTACACCGGGGTCTGGCAGAATCACTTCCCAAACGCTCTTCCCAGCATTCCTCTGGTGACATGGGAGTAGAGTCCCAGGGCAGCATAATAGGTAGGAATTTTTATATTAAGTGTTTTCCAAAAGGTGTGTTCAAGGAAGCACAACTCTTATAATAGTGCAAGAGTAGCACTTGTGTATATATTACTCATGTCTTTATCTAATCAGTATGACAGCAAATGCTTTAATATGTTCAAGTTTGCATAAAGTAGGTTTGGAGCATGCATAGTCACTTTTAGCATGATTATCTCATGAAATTAAGCTTAATATCACCTTCAGTTTTAAAACCTAAAATGCTGCTCTCAATGTGCATAAGATTAAAATGAGATTTGAATCAGGAAAGAAAAAATTAACCTGACTCTTGTACAGTTTCAGAAAAATTGCTTTGTTTCTTCAGATAACGGCATACCCAAGTAATGAGTTGATTCAACTTTGTCAATTGTGTCTTGGCCCTGTCACCTCATTTTTGTTTTTTTTTTTTTTTTAATGTTAAGTCTGTTTGCCATCTGCTTCTGTAATTTCTGGGTCACTGAAGTAGTTCTTGCAGCTCCATTGCCCTAAGGCATGACAGACTTGGCCACTAACACATACAGTATTAGCTATACCTAGAGAGATCAGAAACATCTGTGCATTAATGTGTACCAGGGAATGGTGGATTCCATGACAGAAGTTGAATTGTAAACACTGAAGTAGGAGCAAGTGCACTTCTCTGAAGGGAGAGGCAACACTGAGTATAGCACTGAGAGAATATTTGAATCAGCAGCATGTGTAAAGGACTGTTTACCTATCTGAAATTACTTCTTGATTACTTAATTTTGCTACTGCTGCTCCATCTTTTCAGATGAGTGTATCTGTCTCTGTGTACACTACAACTTTTGCGTATGTCCTTTGTCCAAGGCAGGAGGTGTGAATGTATGAAACTGTAATTACATTTAAAGATCAGCCTGCCCACCTTGGTAGGTGATTGCTGCTCAGTTTGGAGAGGACATGCACACTTCCTCTCCCTCAGGAGTGTCTGGTCCCTGTTGCCTGATGAATAGCAAATAGTCTTTTGAAAGGCTGTCTTCAGGACAATAGATAAACCAAGACAGTAACGATGGGACAGGTCACAGGAGAACTTGATTGGCACTGGTTGTCAGAAAGATTAATGTGAGCATGAGAACAAGCAGCAAAGAGCCACTTTGCAGCCTGTCTCTGCTCATGTGTGACCAGCAGTATATATGGTGAAGGCATGTTAGTAATGGATGGACTGTAGCCTTTTCAGGCTGTCTGTGTTTAGTGGTACCATGCCCCAGTGCTGTGTTGTCCCAAGCATACTGGGGTAGGGGGAATTCTGATGGGAGAGCCTGACTGTTCAGCTTGACTTGTTGGAGTTGACTGCAGAAATGCCTTGGTGAATGTTGGAGATGATCCTGTGCACCCACATGATCTGTTATTTTTTTCCATCAGAAGCTGTTGAGCTATTCTGTGAAGTGTTGGGCACTGACATATATCTGCAGGCATCCTTTAGGAATGTTCTTCAGTACTTTTTAACCTCCTTCTCTTCCATGCCCTATAGGAAGGAAAAGAGATGCAGTAAGTAGGACCACCACCATCATTGTAGTAATGAGTGTCTTGTAAGTACTCACTTGCATTAAAATGTGGCTTGACTCAAGCTCATCTTAGTCTTTATCTGTTTTTGTCAGTTTCTCTTTTGCATGTTAACATTGCATGTAGCATAATAGATCTTAACCTAATTTAACAAATGAGTGGAACACGTGGGTATAGGAGGGGAATGAATTGAGTGGAACACGTGGGTATAGGAGGGGGAATGAATTGACTTAGAAATGACACTTGGAATGAAAATGCTGATTTGCCAAACTGCTCTACCTTACAGATTTTCTTAGGTCTGATCCTATTAAAAAAAAAAAGTCTAGAATTTACTAATTCCTAGTTTTAAAAGTTCCTAGAGGAGATACTATTGCTCTTTCTGTTTGTTCCTATTCCACAGCTTAATGCTAACTGCTAAAAATTGGATAGATCTCTATTTTCAGTATAGTTCTGCCCCACATCTTTTTTTCTCCCAGAAAGATTCTGTTTCCTTAGCTGTTTTTAGCCTAGATCTTGTTTTTCTAGCATTGCAACCGAAATTCTTACAGGACTTGATTTTTTTTGTTTTCTCTACAGTTTGCTGCTCTTGGTCTTGCTGAATATAACACTGTTTCTCAAACTGTCAAAAATAGAGCATGCGGCTCAGTCCCTCTATCATGTCCAGCTTCAGGAAGAAAGCTCTTTGAAGTAAGTTGAATTCACAGTCTTTGCTTGCTTTCTTCCTCAGCTTATGTGAGAATCTGATCCAAAGAAATAAATTCTAAAGAGTGAAATTCAGTGGCAAGTTTTCATAAGTTACTGGGGCTTGCTGCACTTCTGTGGTCTGTGTTGAGATCCAGGGACGTGTCTGACTGCATCTTGCAGTAACAAGTTTTCTCCTTTGACAAGCTGGTTTTTGGGGAACATTAACCTTAGTTCGCATTTATCACCCTGCTGTGACTCATCTTCTGTGAATATCACAGAACCGAAGTGTTCATTCCGTGTGAACCAGCATGATCTCAAATGTAATGTTAAAGATTCATTTAACTTGTTAGCTTCTTTCTGTGAGTTTCCTGGCAAATCTCTCCCTCAAACTTACATGTTGCATGCCTTTTGTATTCGGACACAGGAAGATGTTGCTTCCTCTCTTGAATACAGTATCAATAAATAAGTTAAGAACCATAACCTGAAGTTGAGTCTGGAAATGGTGTGGTGACCTCCTGTAATGACTATCTCAGAACTGATTAGAACAACTTTATTTATAAGAAAGATTTTGCTCACTGAAGTGTGAGAACTTGTTGTAGATGTAATGTGAGCACGTTTTTTTTCTTAGTGGCTGTTGCCTACAAAGGTCTGAAGCAGTATCTTGGAGGCAGCAGGGATTGGAATTCAACTGCGGGCAGCTTTTTCTGTGGCTCTTGTAAAAGGATGGTTTTAGTAATGGCAGAGCAATGGTGGCAGAGAGCAGTTGTTTTTAAAAAGGTGTCAGGGTGCTTGTTTCGTGTTTCTGATGTAATCTCAATCTTTTTCAGCATATCTCCAGAAATGGTATCAAAAGAAGAGATCCCTCAGTATGATAAGGAACAGGTTAAACACGTAAAGGGAGTCTTAAGAGACTCAATTGAAATGCTTGAGCAGGTAGGTCTGACAGTCTTTCTCTGGTGATGTTCTTGTTTCTCAACAACTCAAGTTTTCTCCCATATGTTATCATACCTTTTGTTTGATGTCTTCTGGTACTAACTAAAGTTTTCGTGATTCTTTGATGTGTTTTGCCCTAGGCTTGAATTTAGTAAGTAGGCAGTGCTTATGTTTCTGATGTTTTGGCTTGGTTTGGTTTTGGTTTGGTGGTTTTTTTGTTTGTTTGTGTTTTTGGTTTGTTTTTTTTTTTTTTTCTGACTAAGATATAAGTATTCACGTCAATTTTCTTAAAACTTGTCAAAACTTGATGAGAGGTGTTGATGCAGTTCTGAATCATGACACAGCAAAGACTGGAGTGTTTCAAAACACTTTGCTTTCTAGGACTCATGTTAAGACATCTTAAGTGTTTTCCCACCTCATTATGGGGTGTCTTTGTTCAAGTTTATCCTGGGTTTTGCTCACCACTACTCTTCTAGATATTGGCTAGAGCTTCACTTAGCTTTGGTGTCAATGGGCCACCTAATCTTCAGTAAAAGATAAATAACTGCAGACCATATGTTTCTGAGAGGCTCCATAGCTATAGAATTAATCCTTCTTTACAGTAGGCTCCATAGCTATAGAATTAATCCTTCTTTACAGTAACTTTCTGAATGCTGTTGTCTCTCTGATCCTGAAGTCTATGACTGGTAAATCCCTGGCTGAAATTTCAACTCAGTAATTGAGGGACAGTAATTCATGCTTTAGTTTTAACTTGCAACCCACGAACGTTCTGATTTTCAAGTTCCTTTATTAAACCTTAAAATGTGATGGAATATTAGGAAAACTGTGAGGGGAGTTCACATGTGCCTCTGTCCATCACCAGTTTGCTCTGTGTTCTTGTATGCATTAAAAGTGGGTAGAAAAAGAAACCATTTTTATATTCCTTATTTACAGGTGCCTCTGCACACAGTATTGCTGTTAATCTGTTAATTAACCACTTTGATCACAGCATGGTTTCCATGCCCTTTTCATTTCCTCTGCTTACTATCCAAACAATTCCTAATTCTGAAGTGTTAAGTGCCTTTTGAACACACAGTGTAAAAAAAAAAAAAAAAAGGTGAGAATTTCACCACTTTTTTCATCCCAAATAACACTTTTTGCCTGGAAGTTCTGACACGGTGCCTGTTACTTTGTGTTTTTTGAGTGTTGTCAATAATCTAAACACATTTTGTGCACCGGAATGCACTAGGAGGGCCAGGTATTAAAAGAAAATTCTTATTTTGCTGCCATGTTCCTTAGTATTTGCTATGAACATTATCTGTGACTAAAACTGAGTGGGGTGGCTTATCTTCTGCAGTGTTGTCTGGTGAGGTGTTAAGACTTTATCATCCTGGACTGTTACTATTTATAAACTGTACAGGATATAGCTGTTAGGAGAGCACAGTAAGTCAACTGTTTATGGAAACAGGGAGGAGGAAATCATATGAAATCTTGGGGGGGGGGGTGGGGGGGAAGAGTAGGGAGACATTATTTTCCTGATACCACTCACCCATGCAGGAGATTAACTTAAGTAATTGGGGGGGTTGTGTCTTCACAGCTGAAGACTTCCCTTTCCATGCTCCAAAGAAGCTTTGACCACTTGAACAGGACACAGAGCAGCAGGACTGAGAGTTAATACCACATCAGCTTTTTGTTCAAGACGTGGGAAGAAGAGATGTGTGTGTGAGGACTCGTGGGGTAGGGAATGTAACTGTCACCTTTGGACTCCTCACTGTTTGGCTCAAAAGCTGTACAGAATAAAGGTTTGTGGAAAAAAGTAAGTTGGGTTCTGCAATCCCCAGCAGCTTGGCAGCCTTTTCTGTCCTGCCAGCCCTCTACCCTGGGGGGTCTTGCTTACGACCAGTGCACAGCTCTTGGATCCTGTAATGAGTGAACAAGGGCAGTTGTACTGCTGGTTAATGGATCTGCAAATTCCAGAGGGGGGAGAACACCCTCAGCAGAGAGCAGGGCTTGTCTCGAGAAAATCACATTTTTTTATGTCAACTTAGAAAATGACCATCAGTGAAGAGCCTTTTGGAGAAAAATAACGATGGTGGTTTCTCAGCCACAGGATCTTCATATGATTTTTTTTTTTAGCTGTGGGGACCTTTGTAAAACAACTCACCATTCTAAGGCTGAACATGCCTAAGATTAATAAACAGGAAAAAGCTTGATATCTGTTGCACAGTGCAAGCTTTGGCAGTCTGCCTTCTGCCATATGTTTCCAGCTCTCCCAGAGAAATTTCAGCCCTCGGTGTTTTCCCTCTGTCGAGGTCTGTGCTTCAGCTCTGTAGCGCCGTGTGCCCACTGATGATGAAACACCTTGGAGCACATGGAACCTGCTTTTTCTAGGCGGGTTGAAGGGAAGAAGATGAATATAAAAACCCCAAAGCCAGTGGAACGCCAGCCTGCCCGCAGGGTGGCCCATGGTTGTGCGACAGCGCTGGCTGTGTGGTGCTCAGCCTGTGTGGCGCTGGTGCGAGCCCAGGGAGGGGGTGTAGGTGTAGGGTGCGGGTTGCGCGTGTGGGTCCCACAAACAGAGTCCTGGGGCCACAGCCCTCCACGGGGTGGCAGGTGCGAGACTCTCCCAGCCTTGTGAGCGCAGCCTCGGGAGCGGCGGCGCCGGTCAGCGGGACCGGGCCGGGCCCCCGCGCCGCCCCCGCGCCCCACGGCCGCCACCTGTTGCGCTGCCCCTTTAAGGCAGGTGCCCCCGCGTCACGCGCGGCCCCGCCCCCCCGTGCCGCCATTGGGCCGCCCACCCCCCGGGCCCCGCCCCCCGCACACCTCGGGCGCGCGCGGCCAATGGCGGGCGGGCACTGCCGGGGGGGGCGGGGGCGCGGCGGGCGCGCGGCACCTGCGGCGGCGCTGCCGGGTGGGAGCCGCGTCCCGGCCCCCGGGAGCGCCCGGGCGGGCGGCGATGGACGAGCCGCTCTGCTGCTGCGAGTACGTGGACCGGCGGGGCCAGCGCAGCCACCTGGCGGCGTGCTGCTGCGACTGCCAGGAGCTGGACGAGGGCTGCGACAGGTACCGGCGCCGCGACCCCCTGGGGGCCGCCCAGCTGCCGAATCCCGCGGCGGTGTCCCCGCCCTGAGGGCAGCGGGACTGCGCCCCGCTTCCCGGGAAACTTGTCGGGAGGGAGGGCAGGGGGAGGGCACGGGGAGCGCGGTGTCCCGGTGCCAGCCGGCGCTCTGCTTCCCCGCTCCATAGGTGGCTGGCGTGCAAGTCCCTGCCCCCGGGAGCGCTGGAGAGCATCGCCGACACCATCGCGGACCGGCTGCGGGTCCCGTGGTTCTCGGGGGCCGTGAAGATCAACGTGAGCCTCGTGCCGCCGCTCGTCCTGCTGCCCGTGCTGCTCCACGTTGCCGCCCTGCACTTCCTGCTGGGGCTCCTCGTCCTGACGTCCCTGCCCGTGGTGGTGCTCTGGTACTACTATCTCACCCACCGGAGGAAGGAGCGGACCCTCTTCTTCTTGAGCCTGGGGCTCTTCTCCCTGGGCTACATGTACTATGTGTTCCTCCAGGAGGTGGTTCCCCGGGGCCACGTGCAGCATTCCCAAGTGGTCGCTCTCAGCTGCGGGTTAATCCTTATGCTCGCAGCCCTGTCTCGAGCCAAGAAAGACCCTGGCTACCTTCCCATTCCAGCAGGCAATGAGAAGCCATCGCACCAGGTCTTGCCCAACAGGAGTGTTAGAGGGAGCTCCAGCGGGCTCCATGGTGCTGCCAGCAGTCGTGCTGTGAATGGGGAGGCCAAAGGCTATACCAGGATGGCAGCTGATGAGCCAGAAGGTGTGAAAAAGGACTGGTGCACCAAATGCCAGCTGGTCAGGCCAGCCCGAGCAGGGCACTGCAGGCTTTGTGGCAGGTGTGTAAGAAGGCTGGACCATCACTGCGTCTGGTAGGTTTTGCACTGCTGAGGCTACGCATGTTCTCTCTCTGAGTTCCCCCCTTTCTAGAGTTAGCTTCTTTTTTTACAGTCCCTGTCAAATAGGGTCGCTTTTGCTATGTGCAAGACCTGGGAACATTCTTTAAATATAAAAAGCTTTGTATTTCCCCTTTAAAGAACAGTTAGAAGCACTGTTTATTCTAAGTGGGTTGACCTGATAGCTAATAATTTCTACAGCATGCTTCAGAATTGCCTTTAGTTTTCATCACTCTGGGTTTTTTTTTTGGTTATTAGTACTCTCCTGGGGGGAGAGAACTGAAAACTGCCTGTGTGCATGCAGTGCTGGAAGGAGCACTGGAGTAAGGGGTATGATGGTATGATCATACCCTACAAAGAGCAGTAGGGTATGACGTGTCTTAGCAAAGGATAAACTTGCTAAAAACTTGAGGCAAACAGTCTGCTGCCAGTCTATTGACTTGTGCTTATAACTTTTCTATAAAAAGCTCTAAAGCTTCTTTGAACGTATTTTGAATGCCTGTGTTGTATGGAAGCACCTTGGAAATTAGGTTCTCTGACAGCTGGGGGGAGGGAGGAGGAAAGAGAAGCCAGTTTCTTTTCTAAGCGAAGTAATCTCTTCTTTCCTTTTGGAGGATTAACAGCTGCGTAGGGGAGCAGAACCATCAAGCATTCATCCTTGCACTCTCCTTCTTCATGCTCACCTCTGTGTATGGGATTATGTTGACCCTGCACACCGTCTGTAGGGGCCAAACTCCATTTGTGGCATTGTTCTACTGCCCTGGGGCCTATTCTGACTACAGGTGAGATGTCTGTGAGAGAGCTGGGGTGGGAACAGGTTTGGTCAGGCAGCTTAGCTCCTGTTAGCTGTCAAACCTGACCAAAAAGTGCTCCCTAAAAAACTCTGGAAAGCAAAGGTACATCACTGCTTTTGCCAAGGTAGGCAGCCTGAGACTTGGAGAGAGCTCACCATTTATTTGGAAAAAGTTGTTGGAGGAGCTGCGATTTGAAGTATTTATTTATTGTGTCTTCTGTAGATACACCTTTAAATGTGTGCCCCCAGATGAAGGTAACAACAGTCAGGAATCCACATGCTATCTCTCCCTCTCATTCCTCCCTGTTTATCAAGTGACTGTCCCTCCAAGTTGTCTGTTTAGAACAGACAGCATCAACATGCCTTACTGAGCAGAGAAGGTGCTGAGAACTGTTGGACACGAGTTCAGAAACCAGCACTACCACTGATGAGCAGAGCATAGGGCTGGTGAACAAGTGACTCTGCCTTCCTCTGTACTCCATCTCATGACCTGTTGAGTGTGAGCATCCTTGTGTTCTTTACAGCAGGAAGAATAAAGAGCTAGGTTGTGAGATAGCAATATGCAGGAGTAACTCTGGTAGCACTAAAAGCCCTCATTAAGTGAGTCCTGAAGCTTTAATTTTGAGAAAGCCTTTAAGGATTATCTGATGAAAGCAGCAAAGTGAGATCACTGTGGCAGATGTAGACAGGGATTTGAAAGGATAGTGATTACCAGGGAAAGTCACTCTAAAACAGCTGCTCCAAAACTAAATGGCTTCCTTCCCATCTTTTTTTCCCTGCTGCCAGCTCTGCTCTGTCGTTCACCTGTGTATGGTACTGTGCCATTGTAACAGCTGGCATGGGATACATCCTTCTCATCCAGCTGTTGAACATCAGCTACAACGTGACTGAGAGGGAAGCTCGGCTGGCTCTGCGGGACAACACTGGGCGCAGACTCCTGGGTGGGTTAGTGATAGACACTGGCCAGTATAACAGGGGGTTCCTATGCAACTGGGGCCATTTCCTGAGCCTCGGGTCTTCTCCTCCACAGCGCTCTGCTGAAGACATCGTGTGACACCCTTCTTTCTGCAGATGATGTTGACTGACTCTTTTTAGCAGGGGAGTGGCCCCTTCCACTAGGACTCCTTTCTCGCACACCCTTCCTTCGTGGGCGGTGTATGGGCTACCTGTCCCCCCACTGACAAAATCAGAGGTTTTCCCAGGCGGAATGGTTGGTTCTTCATGTGCTGTCAGCCAGCAATAGGATGCACAAAGCAGTAAGCCATATGCACAAACATGGAGAGAAGGAGCCTGCTGCCTTTTTCCACCGTGGGAAACAGGAAGAAGAGCACAAGATTTTGAGAACTTGAGTTTTCATTAGGTGTGAACCCTGGCATCAGGAGGAACCCACTGCTGGGCTTCAGAGCATGCACTGGTTCCTGCAAAGGTGGAGGAATCCCTGGTTTGTACCTACATGCAGCATTTTGGAGATGTCAGGAGGATGAACTTTGAATACAGATAACAGATGGACCCCTGCAGAAGCCAGGCTATTTGGCTAAAAGAGACTGTCTAGGCAGTCACTGGGCAGTGCTCTCCTCTCTGGTGCATTTATTTGTTTTTACTATCTCTTATTCCATCCAGCTGTGTACATGCTTCTATTAAGTGCCTTTGTGAGCTACATTCCTGTAGGGCTGGGTCTGTGCTGGTTTGAAGGCTTGGCTCATCTCCTTCAAAGTATTTTTGCTCTGATTATGGATTGTGACCTGAAACAGGGGGTAAATATACCAAGGAGATGTTTTGAAGCAATATGCAACAGTGAACTCTGAGGGCAAAACAAGAGTGCTGTCTGTCTAGTGTTACTGTAGCTTTATGGAAGTTACCCCTCCATCATGGGATAAGGCAGTCTGTGGGAGAGTAGGCAGTCCTACTAACTGTTTTGGTAGGTAGCATTTGGTCAGTTGTGTTGCTAATAACGTAGTGATCCCACCTGCCCTCAACCCAGTTACTGTGAACTACCTGACTGTAGATCTGTTTTCTCAAGCCAAGAAGCCAAGGAACAGATCAGCCTCTGCGTATGTAGGGAGAGGAAGAGGATGTGTTGGAGGTCTCTGTTTTGGGGATAGATGACCTGTACTGGCAGGTGAATGTTAACGTGTTGAATGTGCTCTGCAAGAATGCCATTTGTTTCTCATTAGCCTAGAACTGTATTATTGCCTGGACTTGAGCTTCAGCTGAAATAACAAGGTTTTGATGGAAAGGGTTTCTGTTTTTTTGTGGCTGGAATTTATTATTACTTTTTGTTTTAAACCCTTTATGTGTGCTGTAGGCCCTGCAGTGAAAAGTCTGGCTGGAAGAGCTGGAGACCGTAGCACAAGAGTTACATGTTGGAACTAAGATGCAGCAGCAGAGATAAGAGCCTTGTCCTGGCTACTGATGTTTTTAGATGTGTGTGCAGGAGGCACAGATCATGCCTGCTTCTGACTCCATTTGCATGGCAGGCAGCTGGGGGATGTTGGCAGAGTGATGCAAATTCTGTGTGCTGTTGTGCATTAGCTTTGAAGAATGGATGGACTGTACATGGTGCCAAAAGAAAGCAGGGTTGGGGGTGTCCCTTAAGATCCCTGCTCTATTTGGTGTGTATGCTCTTGATTACGTGTTCCAGTTTAATGTAGAGACCGTGTCCCTCTTTGCACTGTTTGGTTTCCTTAAGTGGCACTTTCCATAACCAGCAGATAATGGATGAGCAGCTGCACTTGGAATATGTCTGTGCAGAGTTACTGAGTTTCCCTTATTTCCTCTTGCCCTCTGGTCATCCAGTGAGCAATCCTTTTTAGGTAGGTAAAGAGACACCTCTCTTGCTTCCTGCCTCTAACCAAATACACTGAGAGGTTTCTGACTGCTTCCCTGGCCCTAATGTGAATAAAAAGACACCCAGCTAGACTGTACAGACTGTTCCTCTACAACCTTCTGTTTGGTTGTTGGAGCCTGTCCCTAGGAGTACAAATTGACACAAAGTCCATGTTTCCACATGAGTTTTCTGTAAATGTTTCCATGGCACATAGGCATTTTGTGATGCCTGCTGAGATGAACTGGAGCTTGGCAACCCTGGAGACAAGGATGCTGTGGGCTAGGAGGTTTGTGATCTTAGATTTCATCCTGCTGACGCTAGGGATATGAGGCAGAATGACTTCCTGGGCTAAACGAACCCCTGCAGTGGAGACAGCCAACTTCTCTGTCCCTGTATGCACAGAAATCAGTCATGTGCCCACGAACTGAACAGGCTCTGGGAGCATTTGCAGGTTTGAGATAAGTGGTTTCTCAGAGTCCTGCTACTCCTGGCTGGGAGAAAGCAGAGCAGGTCGCAGATCATTTCCCTGGCAGCGCTCACCCTGTGGTGCTCAATTTCTCCTACAGGCAGAGATTCCTTGCTACCTTGCAGCCTGTATGTCAGTGTAGTCTTGTCCCAGTGCTTGCACTGAGACTCTCTGTGCTGTTCTCTCAGGCAGCATGGATTTTGGAGTGCAGATTAGGAATGGAGGACCTGGGACTAATGTAACCATTCCATATGTTGTTTAAGCTTGCTCAAGTACAGTGAGGGCTAAGTGCTAAAGTAAATTTTATTTTTGCACTTCAGGGGGAACTGAAACTATTCGGGACACTTAAAACCCCAGCCTTGCAACCTTTTTCTAGGAGGAGAATGCAGTGCTGATTCCCCAGTGAACAGGAAGTTCAGATGGCTGTAATCTGCATAGCAATGGTGACTTAAATGGCATGTCCTCTTCTTGGGAGGATTTACCTTGTGAATGCCTTGGGAGATGGGAAGCATAAAGTAACATGATATATCTAAAAAGCATCTTAAAAGGATGGATACTTTGGTGCTCTCCTTTTAACAGCCAGGAGAATAGCAGGAAACACTTGAAGGGCAACTCTCCCTTTTGTAGTTATAGCAAGGGCAAACTGTTGTGATCTGGTGCACTAAAGGACAATTTTTTTTTCTGAGTAACTTTTTGCCGAGCTTGTTATTGACCACGCTGGTAGAAAAATGTTAAAATCTAGGCCTAGTCAGTCCTCGGGCTCGCTGTGTTAGTAGCTGCCTAGATCTGTGCTGCCTGGGGGTTGGAGCAGTGGGAACAGCCTGCATTGGACAGGTGACTTGTGGGTCGTGTGTGGCATTCTTGAGGGGAGCACCAGTGTCTTACCTGTAAAACTGCGTGCCTGGCAGTGCAGAAAACCTTACCCTGCTGACCCTTGAAAAGTTTTCCCTGTGTAAGAGAGGACCTAGAGCTGATCAGCAGCAGGGAAGGATTTTGGTAATAGCTAGCCCATAGTTGGAAATTAGTTTATCCTGCTTTAACCATGACCTTTTAAGAGGCATTTGATGTTTCACAAATAGTGTGGACTTTGCAGACCAGGCAGCTTTTAAAGGGCCAGGGTTCTGATGTTGCTGCTGTTGTAGTGTTAAACCCTCTGTGTCCAAATGCCAGCACCCTACTGTTTGGTGACTGTAGCACCAACTGTGCACCATTAGATACAGCCTGTAAACAGTGGCTTGGCACTCTTTAACTGTGTCTTCCTGCATCGTGGTTTTTTGTAGGCAAGTCACAGGTCCCCACATCGACTGTTTCTCCATTTAACTTGTCCTTAAATGACAGAAGTCACTGGTGAGCCTGAGCTGGTGCTGCTTGTGACTCCTAATCACATTTCAGCCTTCATGCTATGATGGTGCTTTTTTTTCCTTTCAAAGTAGGTTGCTTTCAAGTGTCTTAATGAAACCATTTGCTGTAAAATTTCTTCTGAAGTTAAAATGGATACTGCCTCACTGCCTAATGTCTTAATAATGTGCTTGGTTTTTTCCTTCTATATGAATGTATATTGCCTCATTAGGGCAGAAAGCGTGTGTGATTATGGATGTGTTTTCATGTATTCCTTTCAGTGAAAAATTTTACAGTTACCTAGGATTCTTTTCCCCACTACCAGGATGTTTGGACAGCAAAAATCTTTCTGCGGACAGGTGAAGTTCTTTCTGAAATGTGGGAATTCAGCCTCCCAAGATCTTGTCTTTATGGAACTCCTCTAAGGATGATGTGAAGAGCAGTGGGCTCTGGAGAGTGGGATGTTTTGGGGTTTGGGGCTTTTTTTTAACCTAAGCTTGAGGAAGAAACTGTGAAACATTTGTGAGCTTTTTTTGAAAGGACTGGTGTGTGTGTGTCTGTATGTGTTTGTCCATTTTGCATCATATTCAGTGTTTCCAAATGGATACAATTAGGACTCAAAATAAATTATTGGAAATTACCTGTGGAGTGGCCTGTTGATTTATGCCCACACACTCAGCCAAGCCAAATGACCAAAAGCTGCTGTCATCTCATGGCTACTTAGCTGGGAGCTGGACTTGAGAATAAGGCAGCAACAGGCTAAGGAAAAGTTAGGAAACAAGTTCTGCAAAAGTTGACCTTTGGGTTTGTTGGTGTTGGGATGAAACAGACCTGCTGGCAGTTCTCACCATCCTGGAAACCAGGCATATTCCCCTGCGGTAGGAATTCGAATAGGGATCTTTCATCCTATGAGCAATCCATTATCATTATCTGATCCAGAACACCCAAAAGGAACAATCTCTTACTTTAAACCCTTTTCTGAGCCGTATTTGGAAATGACATGGATATTCTCCATGTAGGTAGTGGGAAGAGATATAGCCTTTGATTCTGTTGGTATCTTGGGACAGCTGCTGAAAGGCAGGATGACTTTTAATGAGTAGAATCACAGGTGGCTTTGACTGTTCCAGAGCTCTGCTTTGATTTGCCTGGGTAGCACTTCTCTCTGCTGTTTAGCTGTTCCTCTTTGAAGATTACTTTGTGCTTGCTGACAATAAGGACCTTGTGCTAGCAGTGAACCAGGATTTTAGTTAGGTGAGAGTGGTGTGTGCAGCAGTGTCAGACTTCTGACACCCAAGGAGTGCCCAGTTTCTTTAACTCCAGTGCTGTTAATGGGGACGTGTGAAACTTCTGTTCCTCTCAGCTTTTTTCATGAGCTTTTCCTCTCATGGCTTGTCATGTTGTCCCTGCAGAGCAGGGCCATGTCTGGAGTGGCAGCTCCTGTGCTGCTGTGGCTGGTATCCATAATGCATAACAGGTCTGTAAAGATGTGAGCTGTGGATCACACTGCAGTGGTTCATGGACCCTTCCCAGGCTAATTATTGTGTCCCACCTCGCCTGGGGGGAGCAGAGGGAGTTAATACTTCAGGCACTGTTTCCCAGTTTGAGCTGGGCCTGGGAGACTTTGAAGAGACTGGTATACAGATTTAATAAGAACCTGTGGTCAAGCTTTTTGGGAAACTCTGTAAGAACTCTGGAGGGCAGGTGTCAGCAGAGGATGGGGAGTTTGCAATTACTTCAGGGTTTAGCATTTGCTCTTGTATCAAAGTGAAAATCCTCCCCCCTCTCCCTGTGCAGGAGAAGGAGAGTCTGGCTTTGCAGCCACCTCCCTCTCTTGCTAAGAAAAGCAAGGAGCTGACAGGCAGGAGCGTGCCTGAGCTGTGAGAATGTGGGCTGATGACCAGCATTAAGGCATTGACATCTGCATCTATCCAAGTGCTGGAGCAGGAGGAATGCTCTGGCACAGCTGCAGGCTGAAGTGGTTTCCTTGGTCTGATATGCTCTCTTAAATCTCAGCCTCCTGCTGGAACTTCAATTTGCAAAACACTATCATTATGCCAGGGATTTTAGAGTATCCTGTGCAGTATCTCAATGGCATCATCTGGCACAGCCTTCCAAGGAGGTTTGAATTGTTTTGGCCAAGTGTGGATTGAATGGAGAAGTCAAGCGGCTTCTTATCTCTGCTTTGATTCAGACCGCGTTCAGCATGAATGTGCCTTATCCCTGAACATCTTCTCTCTTCCATAGCTGGATCCGACTGAGGCTTCAGCTCCACGCTTGCACTGGCAGTAGGCAAGGGCAAAGGGTTGTCAAATCACAGCTCCTCCTGGATCATCTTCTGCCTTCTTGCTTCTGGAACTGTCCAACCAAGGAACATCTCACCAGGATAATCTTTCAAAGCTACTAGGAATATAAGAAAAACCCTGGAAGGTGAGAGTATTGGAGACTAAGGCCAGTTTCAAAAGTGTTGACTGTACTTCAAGTTCTTAGGGGGGAACTATGCTCCACATAAGCAGCATTACTTTCATGGATGGTGAGTGGGCACTGAGATGAGTGGGAGCTGTTGGGCCTTGAGGACAAAATATGCATTGCTGGGGAAAGAATCTGCAGTTTAGAAGACTGGATGCGCCCCTGAGTAGCCAATGGTTTGGGGTACCCTTTTAGCTGTGAGAGATGTAGATTCAACCCTGCTCAGCCTGTTGCTGGAGTCCAGACCAGGCAGCATGTGGGTCCATCTACTCTACTACTCCATACTCCCTTACAGCTGCAGGTGTCCTGTCTCCAGCTCTCTGTAATGCTGCCTTCCCTCCTCCAGCTGAAGAAGGATGTGATGCCTTTTGTCCTCTGGGTCACTATCCTGCTTACGCCGTGAATCCGGATGGAAGGTGGGATGGAGACTTTCTTTGCTGTGTTTGTTGTCAAGCCTCACTAAGGAGGAAGTGAGCTTGGGAAAAGGCCACCAGTAAAATGGGAGCATAAGGGCTGGCTCAGAGGTATTCCAGGAGCTTGTTAGGCTCTACGTGGCAGAGGCTTCCAAAGGGGAGGATTGTACTAAGAGAAAGTGGATTGCTGTTGCTGTGCTGCCACAGTGTGCTGCTGTTAGCACCAAGTGTATCTGCTGGCTGCACTGGGGCATTATTTGGGTAGCTCAGCCCCCAGCTCTGCTTCTCCCTGCCTGTTTGGCTCAGGGAGAAAAACACTACCCTTCTGCAGTGCCTGTTCCTCACTGCAAGACGAGTTATTCAGCCCTCTCTCAGCTTGTCACTTCCTCTCACAATCTGCCTTTGAATGTAGCCAGATGGTCTGTACTCGCCCACACTCCACGCAGGCACCTTCAGCTCTCTGCACTTGGATAATGTGCTCGTCTGACCTGCTGGTGATCAGGTTTGTAAAGAGCCTTTAGGAGACGGTAAACATTCACGTGTTGTAGAGGATGGATGTGGGAGAGAACCTGGGAGTGACAGTTGTTTTCAGACCTGCACCAAGAGCCTGCTTGACAGCCTGGCATGTGTGGGCAGGGAGGGTCTCTGGCCACATCCCTGTGAGCTCTCCACGTGGACAGATTCCCAAAGCTAAAGCTCTGGAGCCTGTTGCTGCACTTGGGCACCTGACCTATCCTACGCAGGTCATCTTTATCTGCAGTGCTTAGTGCTGGTCTAGGTTCCTGACCCTGGACTTCTGTCTAGAGCAATTCATCAGCCAACTTCTGACACAGAATCTGCACCACCAGCTCAGTTGTGTTCATTTCAGATTTGGGTTTATTGGAAACTTTCAGTGCTTATACGGGTTTTACAAATGATCTGATACAACATAACAGTAGACTGTTGTCTTCTCTTCCTGGTGTTACTCAAGTGCTTCCTCTACTGCCAAATGCTTTTGGAGAGAGCTTTGCCTATCTTATGAGGGGGAAATGATTCCATCTTCCTGCCCTTATGCTGTTGCTAAGACATTCTGTATCTTAATGGCATTACACTGTCTGCATTATGCTGCAGGTTCAGGTTAAGTAAGAAACCTTCATTTTAATGATGTCAGCTTTAGCTTATATAAAAAACACATCTGCCTTTTTCTTGGATTTTTGTCTTTTTTTCTTTGAAGTACTGGATCAAGTGAAACATCCCAGACAGACTTGCACAATACACCCTGAAATACTACAGTTAAACAGTTTGAGAAGTGTTTAAATTACCAGACAATGAGGCTCATAAACTTGTAATCGCCACTTGCCACCACAGTCAAAGCACTGTGCTTGTGAACTGGCCAGCAAGGTAGTCCCTCAAAAAAGAATCCAGATTTTAGATTATCCATATGCCATGCAATGATCTGGATCATTAGCAAATGTGGTTTGCATAAACAGCTCTTCCATCTCCTCCTCCCATCCAAACTTTTGTGGCACAGTTAGCCTGAAACTGTGCTCTGGGTGGCCAAGTTTGCAGCAGTGGCTGGGGGTCAGCTGACAGTCAGGTCTGTCTGCTCTCTGAGTGAGCTCTCACTTACAGAAATGCACCAGAAATGCACCAGAAATGCACCAAGTTACTGCTTAAGGAAAAAGTGGTGCAGTTCAGTCCTGTGCTTCCTTTGCCGGAGGACTCCTGTTAGTGCCGCAGCCCTGTGTGTGGAAATGGCCTTGGCCTCAAACACACCCCGTGCTAGACTTTGGTTACCTAGGCTTCACAGCCGCCAGCCAAGACACCCTTACAGAGGCTTTACATGAGGAGCTTGTGGGGAATGACCCCAGGAAGTGCAAAGTGAAACTGTCAGATAAGCTTCCATATATGCTTAGTTTACAACAACAGTGATTGCAGGGAGCTTTCTTTGGCTGTCACTTGGCAGGCCTTCTCCTTGGACTTGTGTCAGTCAGCAGGGAGATAGCATTGAACAGAACTGGTCGTTTGTCTCCCTTCCATCTCCTTTGACTCTCTTTTGTCAGGTTTGGAAGTTGGGGAGAATTTCAGCTACTCTCCTCCGTAGCTGGTTTCTCCTTTCTTCTCTCTCCCTTTCCTTTTTCATCAGCAATCGGTACTGCCTCCATGCCTTGAATGCATTCAGTATAAGTCTCCTTAAAGAAATTAGAGACAAAAGGAACAAAGTGACAATATGCAGATGTGTACAAAACCCAACAGGTAATAAAAAGATGACTTCTATTTGAGGGGGGAACTCCCCTAAAACAGCTGTAGGATATAGTCCTTCTGCTGTTAGCCAGGGCTGTGACATGTTAAGCATCTAGGTGCAGATCGCTCCATTGATACGTCAGTTGTGCTGGGGAAAAATAACACATTGCCCTTTTCTACTCCTCTCCACCAAGAATTTTGCTCCTCCCTCCAACAGAATTCATTAGCTGCTGTTGGCTTAGCACTCTGAACAGGAAAGGTGTTTCTAGAAGAATAAACAGAGCCTCTGCAAGAAGTTTCTCCAGGAAAAATACAGGCTCATTTGGTCCAGACCAACCCTTTGGGAGTATAGGCAGCTGGGTTCCAATTCTTACCTGATTTTAATCACCCCACCAAAGATGCCCTGCCCTGGCTTCCCATTCCCTGGGTGATAGGGAATAACAGTCCTGTCTAAAGAATAGTTTGCTATGACAATGTCTGAACTGCCTTTTACCAGTGAGTGGAGGAAGAGGTAATGAGGAACAACAGGTGATTACACTCCTAATAGGAGGTCATATGTAGAATGAACCCAGTCTCTTCCTGCATCTGAATTTCTCCTGGTTCCTCCAGTTTGCTGGCTTGTTAATGTTAAATCATGCACTGTTCGGATCTTACTGACACAGCAAGCTAGAACAGGTTTGCTTTACTACATAAGAGGTGAATTTAATTTAATTTTTCTTCCAAGGTGCTGCAGATCCTGTTTGGGCTATGTACAGACACAGCTTATTCATGACTGCATGCAGCTAACATGCTTTCATAGTGAGGCAGGTGAACATGCTTCAGTTTTCTGCTGAACTTTGACAATAGCTTTTTCTTCCTGTTAAAATGCATTTTATGGGACAAGGAATGGACTGGGTGTGTCCAACTCCAGTCATGACTGGTAGAACTATCTGTTTTAGTTCTCACTGCCAAGTCAGGCTGACGACAGCACAAATTGAAAGACTCCTTAAGTCGGATTTATAGTTGATCAACTTTGGATTTGTGAACTAAATCATCTGCTGTGGACAAAACAGTACTATGTAATTCCTACACAATCGTTTGGCTTGCTATAATTGTACTTAAAGATTTTTCTAAGGCAGCTTTTAGCAGAAGCTGCATGGTCAGATCTGTTAATCAGCTTAGAAATTTCAGCTACTTATCTGCTTTCACTGTATTCTCTTTCAGCAGATTTAAAAGTCCTGTGAAGGGTACCACTACATTTTCTTTTCCAGGCTGCATGGAAACTTAGCATAAACCTCTGCTGATGTTTGTCCATATTACAGAAGCAAAAT
This sequence comes from Chiroxiphia lanceolata, assembly GCF_009829145.1. Classification (NCBI taxonomy): domain Eukaryota; kingdom Metazoa; phylum Chordata; class Aves; order Passeriformes; family Pipridae; genus Chiroxiphia; species Chiroxiphia lanceolata. The sequence goes on along the minus strand of NC_045638.1, from coordinate 97,388,720 downwards.
ACCAGCAGTATAGAACCTGTTTCATGTGCTCTTGGGGAGCAGATTACTGACCTGTCAAAAGTAATCCCTAAAATAGTCCATTGGTATATTAAACCTAAGTAAAAAGAACTGCTGCTGAGGGTGTATGCTTACTTGTTACTGTGTTCAGTAGCAATCTTCAGCTTCTCCCATAATGTTCTTTTTTCCTCCATGATAAGATCAAGCCATGCCCGCAAGTACTTCCTCATGAGGCAGGCTGCATGGAAGGTACTTGCTCTCTCCTCCTGAGTGGAGAGATAATCCTTGTACTAGGGAAGGAGGACGACAGAGAAACAGGTAAGAATAGCTTCTTTTTTTTTCCCCTCCTCTCTCTCCCAACCTCAGGCCCAATAAACAGAGACACAGCAGTGGTGAGACTGTGGCAGTGAAGAGCTGTGGGCACAGGAGAGGAGGAAAATCAGCAGGGTGAGAGAGTGCAAAGGTGGAGGAGTAGTGTGTAGGAGAAAATTCTGGGTGGAAGAGAATGATGGAGAGTGAAAAGCTGAAAGATGATCTCTAGAGAAGGGAATATGTTGCTGGAATGGAGACAGTATAACTCAGCAAAAGTTGTACTATAGGTGTGTGAAGTGAGGAGGGTGTGGTGAGGGGAAACTGTGGCAGCAGCCAGCTCTCTTGGTATCATTTCTCCACTGTGGTGCAGGCCAACCTTTAGCCAGTTCCTGAAGCCCCATCTCAGTAGCATATGGGAATAGAAGTCCTCAGCCTGAGACATCTTCTCCATGAGACTCTGCTGGGTGTCCTGAAGCCAAGTCATCAGGCATTTCCTCTGCAGGCCCAAACAGTGGTGCCTTTGTGCCACCTGAGTGAAGACAGCAGAGACAGCAGCTGGTTACTTGGACTACTGACTACGTAAGTATAAAGCTACAGAAAACCAGATGCACTAGAAAATCACCTCAGCTTTTTGGGGCCCCCAAAATGCAGATGTCTGACAGCTGGAATAACCCCCCCACACAAAGAGGGGTCAGCATAAGGAACAAATCCAGTCTATCAGGCCACTGCTGTCACTTCTAGAGAATATCCTTTTGAATTAGATGCTCAGTTTAACGTATTGTAAATGGAGCAGAGGCAGGGCCTGTAGCAGTTTAGGCCAACCCTGTCCATAATGCTGACCAGCAGGGTGGACATATGGAGCAGCTTGTATCCCTCTGCTTCTTCCCAGCTGGAGGCCTGTGTGCATTTGGTGAACTACTGTGAGTAGCTCCAGTTCCAGTGACTTCAATGGACGCTTGCCAGCTTAGCCCTGGGCTCTGGCTAAATCTTCAGGATATGGCTGAGTGTTAGTGTACCTCTGGTAAGGCACGTCAATCCAGTCACGTACAGAAATGTTTTATTTGCAATGTTCGTGCATCAAGGTCTCAGAACTGTTCTGCACTGAAGGATATGGACAAGATAGAATAGATTGCTGGATCATCACCTGTAGTGTCCTGCCACTAGCAGTGGCCAACTCTGCACCAGCAGCAACTCCAGAGACAGGGAAAGAAAGCCCTAATGATAGGCTGGGGTCAACAACTAACTACAGTGGCTTGGTGGTGTCTTACTGATTAGCTTTGCTGTGGAGTAACAGAACTGACAGGCTCATGTCATATAACTTCAATTTAATTTTTTGGCCATATCACACTAACTTACCCTGCATTATTGGCATCAAATCACATGGCAGTTAGTACTGCAGACAAGTGGAGGCTAACAAAAGATGACTTCTCAATAGATTGAAATGCTTTCCTTTCTCTGTCCTTTTGGTTCCTGTTTAATGAGCTATAAATGAGGATGCCACCCTTGTGGGACTTGATGACTTCTCATGATTATTGTCAGATGGGCTGATTTAAAGAGCTAATATAGGGCAGGGTGTGCAGGGAGAATTTTTGCTTTTTCCGTCTCTACCCAGTTTAAAAGCCTATTAAGGCTTCTGCTAAGTGCTGCATCTAGGAAACAGCACTTTTTCCGTTCCTTCCGTGGCACCAGTCATTTCCTTTATCCTTAGCACTTACCACCAGGTTTTCCTTGGCTTGCTCCCTCAGCCTTTTCCATGGCACTATTCCCAGCTTTCTGAGCAGGACCTTCTCATAGTGATCTTTAGCCTTTTTCTGGAGCTGTTGCTCTTTCTCCAGCCTCCTCTGCTTCTCCAGTTCTTTCTGCAATACAAAAAGCAGTAGTTTTAATTCCCTCAGGATGAAGAGGATGTTAAGCAATTACAATAGATTATCATATTGGAGCTGGAGGTTCTGACCTGACAGGAAATGGGGATCTGCATCATCTTTAGGAGTGCAGACCAGAGATGACCCCATGTACTAGAACCTGTGTTTGAAAGCAAACTGTCTTGAAAATTCTCCTGGGAGATGATGGTGTTTCTGAACACTTCATTGGGCCATGTATCAGCACTGCAGTTGGGTACTACTGTAGCAGACATGTCATCTATGGCTACCAGGAGGGCTGATGTAGCAGGAACCTCCTTTTATGGACCTCCATCCATGTGGGGCAGGCTGATTTAGTGAGTTTGGGGAGTGCAGCTTTCTGTGCTTATAAAACTAGATGGAAAACGTGTCCAAAAATGATTCTGAGTTTATGCATGGACCTTACCACTTAATCTAGCCTATATTGTAGGGGAAGGATGTGGGTATTGTCTAACTATATAATATTACTTTTGACTGATACTTAGGGATTTAGGTCAAACATTCTAAAACACTCAAACCAAGTAGAACAGTAGTTGCAGGTCAAATTCCTATAGGATTTTAAATGTGCTATTTGAGTTATTAGGACAGCTCATTCCAAGTAACAGTAATGAAGTGCAGCTATTCCTAGGCTAGCCCCAATGAGAGGATGGTTCTATTCTTCAGGTGGAAAGTTGCCCTTAATATAATTGTCAGGCTTGTTTACTTTTAAATTGTGTATTAGTGACTGGTATCATTGTGTGCACTGGATGGGGAACACAAGTGAAAGGAGCAGTCTGAAAGCAGACTGAACATGCTGCCCCTGTGGAGGCTGATGTGGCTGTATCTCAGCACAGAATGTCCACCCACTGGGGCCTCTAGTCCTGCTTTTGAGACAGACATTATGGTACTTCCTAGAGTGTTTAATACACAGCCCTTCCCCTAATGTTGTCAAAAAGGGGGAAGGTGGTGAGTCTGTAGAGTAGGTGCTGTGCTCTACCCTCTCTGAGTTCTGTGTGGAACTCTGCTCTACTAATGAAGACCTTCATATCACGTTACTCTGGCTGCTGACCAAGAACTAGTGGGTAATGGCTCTTCCCTATCCCTGCTAAAGAGAGAGAAACAAGTGAGGTGTTTGGTTACCAGCTTCTGCTGCCTTCTCTCCTCCCGTCGTTTTTCCCGCAGAGCTTCCTTTTCCTCGGCCTTCTTCCTCTGTTGCACTTCCTCTTCAGCCTTCAGCTGGGCCTTAAAATGGAGAAAGATGAAATTTCATTTGATTCATATGACCTTTACGGTGAACACAGACCTCTACACTTCCCTAGTATTCCTCTAGTATTGCCCAGCACCTGAAACTTCAGAAAGAAGCAGACTTTGTCACATATTAAACATGATCTGTGCTCAACAACGAACTGCGGACAGGAAAAGAAGGAGGGACTGTTCTTTTTACTACCTATATCTATCTATCTGTCTATCTATCTTTCTACTTCCTATATATATCTTTATCTTTCTTTGCCCTAAGTTATAGTATTTGTCCACTCTTCCCCTAAAAAAATGTAAACCATACACCACGTCATTAATTGGTAACTTGATCACTGAAGTCAGTTCTGAATCCCTGGGCTCTGTTCTCAAGCTTCATTTCTACATGCAAAGCAGCATTACAGGTACCCAAATATTTCTTTCCCCAAACACTGAAAATCAAAGTTGTCTTGCTTCAGTACTATCATATTTGGCACAATATTCTTCTCTGAGTATTTATCTCTTCTCCTTGCAAACCACACTCTTCTCTCATTTCACAAAGCTTCTGCTCTTGGTGTACACATCAAAGGCCTAAAACCCAAACCAACCATCATGCAGGATTACCATGACTGTGCTTGCTTTCTGATCCCTACAATTGTGGCACCTGCAGCTGAGAAAACCTAACCTGAAGTTGTCTGTCCGCTTTACGGTTAAAGTGTTCTGTAAGGCTCGTTTCAGCCTCCTATGTATGTGAATATATTTTGCTTGGAGAAAGAGGAAATGCCTGTTGGTTTAGGATCCCAGTTATAAGCTTTCTAATCCTAATGCAACTTACTAGCACTGTTTTCAGTAACACCTTAATACCCTGAAGCTAAGAAGGCTCCTTTATTGGATGTGTATCACAGAATTTGTTTATTAACTATGCAAACATTGTCAATATCTTCTCTTTTCAACAGAGATTTGGTAGAAAGATGACTTTTACTAGAGACTGCATGTCCTCAAGCTGCACATGACCAGACAGGAAAGGTAGGGAGGGGAAACCTGCCACTGCCAGGTCCCATCAAGTGGATCTCTGCATGCACTTTCACACTTATTCACACAATTCTCAGCAAAGACAAGCTATGGTCATGGGTAGGTGTGAAAAAAGTGTTGGGGGTGGTAAGGGAGGCTGCTTCTAGAACTGCAACTTCAATATGAAGTGTCTGCTCATGATACAGCATGTTCATTGCCATATGCAAAACCAGCAATAACTACTTCTTTCGATGTGTGATGGACATCTGCTTTCTCACAAATTAAAAAACTCCTCCTTTGGATAAAGGGCTTTTTCTTGGTCACTGACTCTGGGGTTAAATCAGCATTTCTGGTAACTGGAATGGTGTGAAAGATACTGTATTTCTTTTTCCGCTTCCCTTACCAGTTTTTCCTCTGCTCTTCTTTGTTTGGCTTCCTCTAGTTTCCTCCTCTGTTCTGCCCGCTGAATTGCTCTCTCCTCCATCCCTACAGAAACAGAGGACATAAGGCTTAGTGAAAATAAGCTATGGGACAATGGCAGAAGTTTGGTGCACAAGGATAACCACATCACTCTACTGCCAGGCCCGCACTGCCCTGGCACTGCCTGCACAAAGGGACTTGCCTTCCGCTGCCTCTTAAGGCTGGCAGTGTCACGAACAAGGAACTTATAAATGCTTATGAGATGACTCAGGACTACTGCAATTACATTCACTCCACCCTCCTTGGTTGACAGTCACAGCCATGAGGCTCAGTTATGAAATAAGCTGTGTTCAAAGAGTTTGTCCCTGTCTTTCCTGATTGAGGGCTGAGGCTCAGGGCACATGATTTAGCAGTGATTGCTGTGAGGTCTCCAGGAAGCTCTAACTGCTTATTTAAAGAGCAATTTCAAGACAGAAAACATCCTTGTCACAGTGACATAGGGGTATTTGGTCCTGCTAGTGAGAAACTACTGCTTAATGCTTCTTTTGGGAGATAAATTGCAATGCAATGATCTTCCTGGCCATCAGCAAAGGTGTTACAGTGCTGATCTGACCACTCAGAACACACAGTGGAGTTGGGAACCTGTGCTTGCTTCCTCTGCAGTCACAAAGCACAGGCTGGAGAAATCGATAACTGGGGGCATCAAAGTGTTTTGAACACAATAGGTTTCCCCACAGTCTTTTCTCCTTCAGTTGTCACAGGATCCTCTGCCAAGAAAAATCATCCAGTGGTAACTTATTCACTGAAGTTTTGGGAATCTTTAGACAAAAGCACTTGAGGGCTCTTACTGCGTACAGAGTGTGTACACAGTACACTGTGTACACACTCTGTACAGGTGTACAGAGTTCAGGCAAATCAGAGTGAGTGATGGCTTGGACTAGGTAGCATTGGAGCTCAACACAGGCAAAGAAAGGCAACTTCTAATGCCAAACTCAACTTCTAATACCAAACTCTGATGATCCCAAAACTGTTAAAATATCACAATAGTCATGTTCCAGACAACCTTTAATGCTGACCATGATAACTAGTGTTTATTGTGTAAGTGCTGTTCCAGTGTGGCCAGAGAAAGGGAGATATCTCACAAAAGGAAGGGATCTGAACCACCTTCCCCAGCCTGGCTACTGTTGTCTCCGAAAACCTTGGGTAGGTACTTAATTCTCTTTGAAATCTCAACACCTCTGTCAAAGTCAGATGAAAATGACTGGTGAGTTTAAGCATCTCTTGGATGTGTAATGAAGGGAGACTGATGGCAAAAAAACCTGTAGAGCTCCTCTCTCTGGGTCTTGTCACACCAGAAATGATTACAAGTGTTTGGAGTAACTGCTACAACAGTGTACTAAGTGTGGATGTAAGGGTCTTGCAGTGACCCATGTTTTACATGACGTGGGCATGAAAACAGCTCACCCTCTCACAGCACTGGTCAGGCTGGGAAAGAGTGTGCTGAGTTTTACTTACATACTACCATCAACCAGCAAAGCTGAGGCAAAGGAAGAGAGACATTTTGAGACAAACTGTTGAGAAAAGCAATCACAAATGGTTTTTGCTATCTAGAACAATACCTTTCAGTATTGGATGAGCTGAGGTCAGCTGGTTGGAGGGCCTCTTGTCTTGCATTGCTACCCCTGTGTTTTCTGGCCCATGAGAATCAGGTGAACTATGAAAGGAAAGAGTTAAGAAATTCATCAATGAATGTGGTCAAATGATGTTTCACACCTACCACCTATGGCCTTGTAGTTTCTGTTCTCCATTTTGCTGCATTTTCATTCTGAATCCCTGATATACCTTTCTTCTGCTTGAAATGGGATTAATGATGCATCCTTGTAAAGGAACTGAGTTCCAGGGCTGCTGTATGTTCTGAAATACTGAGGATGATGTTCTCTTTTTTCCTAACTAAAATAAATCCCTGCTGCTACTATGTGTGACATTGGTGTTGCTATTTCTAAGTGGATCCTGTATGGATCACGGGGTGTCAAGCCATTGCAAAAAACGGAGAAGGACAGAGAACTATGGCTAGCCTGATACTATCCTTGAGGTTAAAACACAGCTGAGAGGAAGAGCAGATAGCACTTCTATGACTGAAATGTGCCTGGCACATTCTGGCTCAACTTGAGTGAGAATGAGACATACTGAGTAACTGACCCTGATTTATTGAGGGCACATACCTCAAAGGGATTGTATGCTTGCATCTCGATTGTTTTTCCTCTCTGGTTTGAGAAACAGAATTGTCAATCAGCTGGGTTACAGCTGTAGCTTGTGCTACCTCTTCCTTATCTCTGTTCAGCCTCTGATTTTCCTGCAGCTTAAGGATCAGCTCTTGCTGTTTCTGAAGCTGCTGCCTCTGCTCCTCAATCAGACGTTGCTGGAAGGCGTGACGGTGCTCAAAGCGGCTTCCATAAGCAGGAGATGTCTTTGGACCAAGTGCCTGAAACGGCTGGAGGACAGTAGCTACTTGATTCCTATACACAGCCTGGTCCTGGACACTCAAGGCTGCATGTTTTACAGTAATCTCCCAGACAAATTTGTGTTTTCTGCAGAAATTAGATGTATGAACAGTATCCCAACAAGAGTGGTCTCTGGTCTGATCAGGCTCTTTCTGTATGTTGCAAGTTTCAGTTGGCTGGGGAAAAAAAAAAGGAGGAAAATTTGGCATTGATTGAAACCAAGCACTCTTCTGCCCTTACTATACAGTGGTTTTTTAAATGCAAATCTAGTGAGATGCCTGAGAAGTAGGGTAATCTCAGCTGTGCAATCTTTATTCAGTTCCTAGTCAGGCCAGAGGGGCCCCATTATGCACAAAATGGGAGGCTGTGGGAAAGAACTGTTAAGGAGCTCTGTGCCATTTCACTGGGAGGAAGAAATCTTGATCAGGCAAGAGCTTTGGCAGGAATATATCCTGAATATTTTGCTAGGGAGCACATCTTAGGACAGCTTATTTCTGGGGGGACTAGCACACTCCTTTTTGTACTGTGTTGCTTCCACTCAGCGCTCAGATGGAGAATAAAGGGACAAACAGTTGTTGAAGTGATATACATGACTGAATGGTCCCTTTTCAAATGCAAGAGAAGTCTACACAGTGCTGCTTCCTCATGCCTCTTCTCCAGCCTTGATAAATAATACCATGAAACAGATGCACAGTGGGGAATGAGGCTGAGGCTTTTCTGACACGTCATTCTCTGAAGTGGCATCAGATATAATGTCTGCTTTCTGGTTCCTAGGTCAAACCCCAAATTCAGTCCCATTCTTCCAGCACAAATTTTATCAAAAGAAAAACGGGCCTACTAGGACAATATAAGCACTGAAGGAAATCAACTTTTGCTGACGCTTACGCAAATGAAAAGCTTCACATGAAATATGTGTATGTGAGCTCTCATGCTGAGATTGGGATACTGCTGTAGTACAAGTTTTAGAGACAGAAAGAAAGGTCAGGATCCAACCTGACAAATGACAATTTAAGGAAGCAACCTCTGATTCTTCTCTCCTACCTCCTTGTGATGTGCATTATCCTAAAACAGCCAGTGACAACCTTTTTTTTTTTTCCCCACACTTAAATGCCAGACATCTGCACTGGCATGAAAAAAATTCTCGTCATGCAGTCAAGTTACTCTTTTTAAGTCTAAGCTGCCATCAAAGATGTAACTAATCTCCCAGTAAAAGTGATCTGGGGGTGGGATGCTCATTGCAACTCACAGTACATGAAGGGCTGTTCTGTGGCAGCACTAGAGATTATTTTTAAAGCTCATCCATTGTCCTTCACATCTGCCTTTGATTTTTAGACTTCTCTCCTGAACAGTTGCAGGCAGGTATTTGGGTGTTGCCCTGGGAAAGAAGCCTTGCTCTGGGACAACGTGCTCTTTATTTCAGACTGCACAAAAGAAGTACTTTGTAAGAGTTCTGCGATGCCAACAGACAAAACTACGTGGGAAGGATTTACCTTGTCTTGCTGCAAATCTTGATGAAGGATTACTTCTGCTGTCCCAGGCTGGTTAACCTCCAGTGGCCTGTGCAGACCACCCTTCCCCTGTGACACAGCCTCCAGCAGCTGTGCCATCTTTCTCTTCGTCTCCTCCCTCTTGATCTGCAGCTCTCGCCTTTCCGTCTCTGCTCGGCTCCAGCGCTGCCAGGCCACGAAGCAGCAGCGCAGGAGACGCTGCTGGTTATGCTCTGCAGCCAGTTGGTTCTTCCTGAATGAGGAAGAGCTTGTGTTATGACAGGAGAAAGGCTTCTGCCCAGGCACAAAGCCCCATAATTTCCTGAGTCTTTTTGTTGCTTAACTCTGAAGGCCCTCTGAAGCTGTACAGACTTCCTCCAAGGAGGGAGTGGGAGGGCAGAAAGGCTGCCTGCTATTTTGAGTTAAGTTTCCCTAGTTCACATCTTGCCATTCCTATGCCAATCCTGGGCTGTAGGATAGTTGCAAAAGAGGTATCGTGTTCTCTGGCCAGCGTAGAGGAAGTGACAGTGTCTCACCACTGAAGCCTGCCAGACACCTGCAACAGCAAAATTTTCTCTGGATGATAGGGAATTCATCCAACAGCCTCCTTAATGAAAGGCACTATCCAAAATGATTGTTGCTATACTACTACTGAAATGGCAAATAAATATATTAATCAGGAATAAATTTGGCAACTCATATTCTCCAGAGTCCAGAGCAAGCCAGGGTGAGATTTCCAGGAAAAATACCTACAGAGAGAATGAGACACAGGCTTGTTGGAAAGGGCTAAAGCTCTTGTTTATATCTGTCCTCCTTTTCATCTGTGCCACAACGCCTCTGGCAGACTGCAGGCAATGTAGCAATTTTCTCCAAAAGCTGCTGTTTCCCTCCTGCTGGCTAACTGACAAGCTCCTTTTACAGTCCCTGATCACTGCTCTGCCCAAATACTGCTGCAGTAGGAGGAATTCCACAGTATAGGGTCATTACCTGTTTTGATCTTGGAGATGAACTTCCAGTTGCTGTGTCTCCTGCTCTACTTTCTGGGCCCAAGTATAATTTCTCCAGGCTCGCAGGGCCTTCAGTTGGCATCTCCAATCAGCAAGGGCTCTTGCTTTTCCCATTTTGATTCTCTGCTCCAGAATGACTTTCAGCCAAGCAGAGAAATGTCGTTGCAGGCACTGCATGGGAGAGTTTCAGAAAACCAATGAGCAAGATACAGCCAGTCACACAAATGCTGATCCTATCCGCCCTTCCCCTTATCTGACTTTTCCTTTTCGAGATTCTTTTTGGAATCTTCACTTTCAACAATTACCTTGAGGGTAAAAAAAAAAGTAATGCAGAGCATGTGCAGGTCTTCTACAAAAAGCAGAAAGGGTCTAGAAAGACATATGTGTCTCTATGCTTTGGAGTGAAATGCACTTAGTTCACCAAGTGCAAAGGAATAAAATGGGTGAGGAATATAGAATTTCTAGAGACTGGGAAGATGTTTCAAAATCTAGAAAATGTCTAAGATGCTACAGCTAAGAATGCTTCTGTGAAGAAGTGTTGCTTTTTAAAAATTTTTTTTTAACTTAGACAAAAATCAAGACACTTCCTAGAGTGCATTTGTGGCACGGCCTCAGCTCATCCTTGTTCCAGTAGGAAGCCAAACCTTTCCCCTATTGTGTAATTAGACTCGCTGCCTTTGGGAGTGATTTACATTGTACAGAACAGCAATTTGCTATCTAATCTACCCCATAATTCTAGCCCTGTCACTGCAGACACTGTTCATTTTGATCCTCCAAGTGGGTAAACTCACAGGACTCTGCTGTTCCCCTTTTGTCGTAGTGCCTTGTGCTAATTGCGTTCCTCTCACTCACTGAAATCTTCAAATGGAGACTTACAAAAAGTCAGTGCCTTAGCCATTCTTTCTGCTTTGGGAAAGTAATCAAAGTGTCACCATTGCTTAGCTCAGCTAAGCTGTGGCTTCTCACATTCCTCCAGTCCTAAATTGTTCTGTGGTTTCATTCAGGCTTATCTTCACAGCTTAGACTGTGCTGGAAAGAGGCGGTGTACTGCTTAACAGCAGCCAAGCTCAAATCCAGCAGATGGGCTGATGGAGTGAGCCATGAGGAGAATCACCATAAAAGCTATGGGATTCTTCTGTTAAAAAAAAATCTAGATATAGATATGCAGACACTAATGGTTTTGACTGCTCTATTAATTAAAAACATTATGTGATGGAGAGCATTCATACCTGCACTCAGGAACTTTATTCCCTTTGCTGAGACTGCCCATATAAAATTATTCGGTACAAGGAGATCACTCTTTAATTGCAAGTATCTGATACACCGTGTTTAACCCAGAGCTGACCATGGTATCAGAATAATGAAAGTAAAAGAAAGAGGTTCCTACTGGGAATTATTAAAAGAGCTGTTGCAATAACACAGAATATTCTACTGCACCCAGCAGGAGTGGATCCCTGAGGAACCCATTACTGTGGATGTGCTGACATGCTTCAACTGCTGGAGACACAGCTCAAAATTCATCCCAGGCTGCAGCACTTCTCTTTCTTCTCCCTGCTCCTGCAGGGCAATCTTTAAAATGCCTTTCCACGCACACAATAAATGCTTCCCAGGCCTCTTTTCTGTCACTTTCCCCTTTTAATTCCTTCCTTAAGGCTCTGCTGCCTTCCCTGTACAATCTGCCTATTCCTTGACTGCAGAAGCCTTTATGTGTGAGAGACACATCTTTTTCGCAACTCTAAGTGAAACGTCCCACTTGAGGCACAGGCACACTGGGGTTGGTCTTCAGGATTTCTTGCTCCTAGCCTTACAAGATACTTTTTGCCCTGCTCTCCCACTTTCCCAGTATCAGGAGGTCTTGGAAAAAATAACAAATTCCACACAACCAGGGCTTTTAACTTCAGTTTTGCACATGGTAGCCGAGGGCAGGTAGCGCAGAGTCTCAGATAAAGAGAGGTGATGCTCACTCTCTGCTTACTGGTGTGAATCCTGCGCAGCAGCTCCTCAGCCTTTCTCTGTTTCTCCAGTTCTTGCTCTTCTTTCCTCAGGACCAGGGGTGGTGACACAGTAACGGGTACCTCCTGCATTGACAGCTTCTGAATTTTCTCTTGTCTCTTCCCCTCCCTGGAAAGTGAACAAACATACAGATCTAATGCAATTATAGACAATCTAATAATCTTTTTGGCCAGTCCTAAGAGAATCACCTCTACAGCTTAGAAAGTTGCTGATTATTTAATTTGGCCTTCTTAAAAATTGATTCTGTAATGGTTTGAGGTCCCAGAGGTTAAACAGTCTGAGTATTTCCAAAATATAGCAGGCAGAAGAAAATAGTAAAGCATTTCAGTAAAGATTTCACTAAAGCACTTATATGAGAAGGTTTAGGATCTCAGGGCTGCCTAAGTAAATAAATGGCATCCCTAGAACTAACATCTCTGTGACAATCCAAGCTCAGCAAAAGGAAAAAAATTGTCTCTGCAGAATTCTCAGCCAAGAATGCTCTTTATTTTCTCATAGCAGAGGAAGTATTGCAAGTGCTAGACTTTCAACAGACTATTTTTTTCTTTTATTTTTTTCTGTGTACTGGCTTCCATGCTGCATTAGACACTAAAAAGGCTGGATGCAGCCATGGAGTTGATGGAGAGAATGTTTGGTGGTGCAAACACACTCCTACTTTGTGATTCAGTGCACATACTGGTAATGGCTGAGGGGAGGATAACAGTACCTTTAGCCCATCTTCCCACTGTGATAAACTCTGCCACTGATGTTGGTAACAAAGGACTAAAAGGTTTTGAGATGGGTTTTTGACAAGAGAAATAACAGCTGTTTCTTTGGTACCACCACTACTCTTATATTTAACAAAAGGAGCTGATAAGTGTTCTTCATTCTTTCCCTGCCTCCCTCTCCTTCTTACATTCTCCATGCTTCTGCCACAGTGAGCCTCTTCTCAGCCATTTCCTTTCGCAGCTTCACCATTTCCCTCTGGATCTCCTCCTCCTCCTTCTTGGCCTTCAGGGCCTTCCTTCTATCCTCCTCCTGTGCTCGGAGCTTGGCCTCAGACAGAATTGCTTTCTTCAGGGACTCTTCTTGTCTCTGAAGCTCTAATGCCTTCTGACGCCTCATTCGGTTTTCTTTCACCTGGGAAGGAGGACATCGACAAAAGCAAACAGGAAAGGCTGAAGAATTTGAGGTTTATTGTACACTGAGAGGGTGGGTCACGATCCACCTTTCACATGAAGCAAGCAACCCTATCCATAGCTGGCACTGACTGGAGACATACTGCTCTCAGACCAGAAAACAATCCATTCCAGAGAGTGACATTAAACCAGTATTACTCGATGGGAGCAAACTGAGAACTAACTGCTGTGGCAGCTTTTTTTGTCAGTCTTCAGGAAGGGGGTAACCTGAACAGACATAGTAGAAGATGACTGTGTAAGCTACTGTTGAATGGCTTATATGCCCATGGAAATGCAGTAATGTTTCAGCTGAACTGTGGAAGAGTATCCTTGGGTATTTGCCTCCAAGTCAGAGATTACTGCAGCCTGGGAGAGAATAGTGGGCAGGTATCACTGAGCATTTACTCTAATCCTATAACCCTCCATCTTCTTCCTTTTAACTGCGCTGCCTTGCCTGCTCACCTGCTTGTGTCTGAGCTCCATGATTATTCGTGGATCTGCAAGTTTTTGTTTTTCTTTGATGTCTTCAAGTCTAAGATGTTTCATTATCCCACAGTTCACATCTTCACTCTGCAAAAGATGCTGTAGGTATTTCTGGACAGAAGAACTTTCCATTTCACATTCCAGATAGCTGCACAAGTCTGAAATGAGAAGTTCAGATTATCTCAGGCTAGTCTGAAATGAATAAACCCCTCTGTGTCAGATCACAAAGCCTAATGTAATTAAAGGGATCACTTCCCCAGACTGTGAATGCATTTCTGATGAACACAGACACACTGACTGCTCTCCATTTATCCCCAGTCATAATCAGTCTCCCATTGAACAGGCTAGAGCAGTAACAATGTTTCATTCAATTTTCACTGCCTTGCCTCTGAGCATCTCAAACGGCTGTATAGACTTGACAGGCCTCAAAAATACCCGTTCAAAAAAGAAAAAAAAATTCTTTTACAAAGGGAGACATTGAATGTTTATGAGGTGCAATTGTGCAGCCTTACAGCAAGCTGCTGTAATAACTGGGGGAGAAAAATCACCACATCTAATCTTGTTTCTACTGAGTCCACTATCCTGGCCTCAAAACAGCTATTAGCCCTCAGTGTGACAAGCCAGGAGACTCGGCCCCCCTCCCCAGCACATCCTCAGAGAGGAAATCAGGAACTGCTTTGCAGTGCTCTCACCATCAAACTTCTCAGACTCTGGAGGGGTTGCAGAAGGCACTTCCAGAAGGACAGAGTCAACTTCATCTTCTCCATCACTCAGATCCAGTTGCAGTTTGGACTTCATCCAGTTCCTGAGCAGCTCTTGGGCTATCATGAAGGAAGACACTGATGACTTCACTTGCTTAAAAAATATATGGATAAGTGTAAGCTAGCAAGACTCTGTCTCTGGAATAGTTATATAACGTTGGGAATAACTTAAAGCTGATCTGCAACAGAAAATTAAATAAGGCTAATAGTTCTGCTCTCATCTTGATCTGCAAAAGAACAGGAAGAGAAGGTGGCAAACTTTCTGCCTGTCACGCATGTCACATATGAACTCTTTTCCACTTCATTTTCTCTACAGGATTCTGTGGACATTTAGATCACTCATGTGATTATTATAGCATTTATCAAGGAGCTGGGATTCACATGAGGTAATTCATAACTCAGATAGCTTTCAGATGTTTTACCACTGCACTCGCAGACACTTAGATCTATTTTCCGCATGTACAACCATGGTTGCCATATGTTAAATACAAAAGAACCACTGTTTGGACAAACATTTGCTTCATGTGTACAGGTTAACCTTTGCAAGTACCACAGCTCGAGGAGCAACTGGTGAGTCTAGATTACAAATCTGTCAGGTGGCAAGCTTCACCTGGGACTACCTGTACCCAGAATTAAGACTGCCACTACAGGAATGCACCCATGATGGATGTGGTACTCCTCAGGGAGCTCAAATACCTAACAAAGAACTGGGTATAAAATTCTTCTATGGACTACTTGCATCTCCACTCTTCTGTGGGAAAACACAATATTCCTTTTTCAGAGTTTCTACTCAAAAGCAAGGACAGCTGCCTGTCTGCAGCCTCAACAAACCACCTGGCCTTGCTGCACAGGTGGCCAAACTGCTCCTGAAGCAGAATACAGGGCTGTAAACTCAGGAGCAGCCCCCCAAGAAGCAGAGCCATCCTGAGTTATCCATGTGGTGAGGATGGGCAAAGAGCCAGGATCAGCAGCCACTAGAGTGCGAGTCATTCCCTGTAAAGGCACACAGTCAACAGACAGGAGGAAGCAGCTGCTCCAAATCTCCAGTTCTAATGCAAAGTGAAGATGCTCCCAGGTATTTCTAAGGCAATAAAGCCTTTTTCAAATTTTCTTAAAAAAGGATGGGTTTTTTTGAAGAAAACATAAATCTAATGTTTATTGTCCTTCAAATCACCTTTATTATCTCTCAGGCCAGCTCACGAACAGGGAAATATATCTGATAACAGAAAGAAGAGAGAAAATCGACTTGTCACTTGGGGAAGGGTCACTCTTTTGACTAGAGAACAGTTCATTTTAGACAGCTTGTGGCAAGCAGAATTTTAGCTCACCTTCCTCACAGGCCTCATCATGATCTTGCAGCTGTTCCATGGTTTCCAAACTTGTTACAGGACCCCAAGGCCCCTGTGGATAGCTTGACTTTTGATGGGAAAAAGCTTCAGAGACAGCTTGGTCCACTCTCTTTAAACTGAAGAAAGGAAAACATTTCTAAGTATTGCTGCAGATTAATTTTGACATTTCCCATATCTGTGTTTCTCCTCCAGAGATAGCAAACATCAGTGGGAATGTAATATAAGATAGCACAGCTGTTATAGATTTCTTTTGAAACATGTTTCTCCAATTGCTCAATTGACTGGCTAAGTTTGACTTAGAAGTCATTAAGCAATAAACACTCATTTGGCAATTAGTGTCAGTCACAGAGGTTGGAGAACACACAGGGAGAATGCAAACACCCAGCCCCTGGGGACTGGATGGAGACTTGCTGAGCTAGTCCCCAGCAACCAGCAACTATGAAATTTGATACCAGCTTTTTGTCATAGCCAGGCTGGTCACTGTACAAATACTCTGAGAGACTGTCCAATATTCATCTCTCTGAGATGTAAATGGTCCTGACATGTCACTGTGTTTTCACATGCAACACCTGTACCTTGGACAGTCTGTACTTCTGTGTAACTCCTTCCCTTTGTGTGGCTGCCAGAGGCCTGGGATGCTGCCTGAGGAGGCAGATGCACGCTCACACCTGCCATAAGAAGCAGGCTGAGGGCGGGAGCATGGGTGTGCTGAAGAAAGCAAAACAAGGGGAAGTTCATCCTAGAATTCTCTTTCTTTGATGTCAGGTGATTGTAGATGCAGGAGATGGTGCTTTAGGTTAAATCTCTAGTATTACTTGCCCGTACAACCTGCAGTACTGCTCAACAGCAAGTTTTGTGTGTTGACCCATGAGTTTTTTGCATAGCAACAAGACACCTTACTCTTCATAGAGTTTGGGTTGGAAGGGACCTTTACAGGTCATCTAGTCCAACCTCCCCGCTGTGGGCAGGGACATCTTTGATAACACCAAGTTGGATGGGAGTGTTGCTCTACTCGAGGGTAGAAAGGCTCTGCAAAGGGGTCTGGACAGGCTAGATCGATGGGCTGAGGCCAATGGTATGAAGTCAACATGGCCAAATGCTGGTTCCTGCCCTTGGGTCACAACCTGTAGCATTGCTACAGGCTTGGGGCAGAGTGGCTGGAAAGCAGCCCAGTGAAAAAGGCCCTGGGGGTGCTGCTTGAGAGATGGCTGAACATGAACCAGCAGTGTGCCCAGGTGGCCAAGAAGGCCAATGGCATCCTGGCCTGTATGAGAAATAATGTGGGCAGCAGGACCAGGGCAGTGACTGTCCCTCTGTATTCAGCACTGGGGAAGCCACATCCCTAGTCCTGTGGCCCAGTTCTGGGCCCCTCCATTCAGGAAAGCATTGAGGTGCTGGAGCATATCCAGGGCAACAAGGCTGATGAAGGGTCTGGAGGCTAAGCCCTATGAGGAGCATCTGAAGGAGCTGAGATTGTTTAGCCTGGAGAAAAGAAGGCTCAGAGGGACCTTATCACTCTCTACAACTACCTGAAAGGAGGTTGTAGCCAGTTGGGGTCGGCCTCTTCTCCCAGGAAACAAATGACAGGATAAGGGGGAACAGCCTCAAGTTGTGCTATGGGAGATTTAGATTGGATATTAGGAAAAATCTCTTCACTGAAAGGCAGGAACAGGCTGCCCAGGGAAGTGCTTGAGTCACCATCCCTGGAAGAGTTCAAAAACCGTGTAGATGTGGCACTTGGGGACATGGTTTAGTGGTGAACATAGAGGTGCTGGGTTAACGGTTGGACTTGATGATCTTAGAGGTCTTTTCCAACATTAATGACTCTGTGATCTTCAACCACCTCAGGCTGCTCAGAGCCCCTTCCAACCCGACTCTGAATGTTACCGCTCAAGTTACTCCACCTCGACTCCACCACTCTTCCGCGCTACCAGCCCCAAATCTAGGCAGGAGGATAAGAAACACAAGAGCGTTCCAACCACCCGTCTCCCTTCCTGAACCCAAGTTTAAACGCTGCCAACTTTGGCGCCGTTCGCTCGAGCCCTGCGCGGACTTTCCCCCCCCCCCCCCCCCCCCCCGCAACTCCCCCGCCGTCAAACCGCACGGCCGCTGCTTGGGAAACCTCACCCCTGACCCTGACCCCGCCGTGCCGGGATGCCAGGGGACCATCCCGCCCCCGGCGCTCCCCCCGAGCCGTGCCCCCGTTACCTCCGGGAGGCGCCGCCAGCGGAGCAGCGGCGGCCGCTGCTCGGCCATGGCAACGGAAGGGCGGCGTCGGCGCGCGGCGCCCGCTGATGACGCCCGGCGCGGTGGGAAGGGAGATCCGCGCTGCCTCCGGCCCCGGGCGCTGCCCGACCGAGGATGAAGATGAAGCTACAGCTGCTCGGGGCGGGCTGCGGGCGGCTGGGCACGCTGGTGGGGCTGGGCAGGAGCGGGGCTGGGGCGCTGGCGCTGCCGGGCTGCCTGCTGTACACGCGGACCGGCTCGGCGCCGCACCTCACCCACGACACGCTGCGGGAGGTGCGCGGAGTGCCCGGCGTGGCGCAGCTGCCCCTGCCCGCCCTGTGAGTACCGCGGGATGGGGGGCGCGGGGAAGCGGCGAGCTCGGGGGTCCCTCTGCTGCTTCCCTGTCGAAGGGAGGTGCAGGGGCGCGGTGGGAAAGGCGAAGGTGAGGGAGCTGGAGGGCCGCGTGGCTTTTAGTGTGTTTAGGCCAAACCCGCGGTAGTGACTTCACAGCCGTCTTCCCGTCTCGGCCAGCAGGTCGAGGGAGATGATTCTCCCCCTCTGCTCTGCTCTGGTGAGACCCCACCTGGAGTACTGCATCCAGCTGTGGGGTCCCCAACATAGGGCAGACATGGACCTGTAGGAGTGAGTCCAGAGGAAAGCCACGAAGATGATCAGAGAGCTGGAGCACCTCTCCTGTGACAACAGGCTGAGAAAAGCTGGGGCTGTTCAGCCAGGATAAGAGAAAACTCTAGAGAGACCTTATATCAGCCTCCCAGTACCTAAAGGAGGCATATAAGAAAACTGGGGACAAACTTTTTATCAGGGCTTATCCCGACAGATAATGGTTTTAAACTGTAAGAGGGTAGACTAGATATAAGGAAGGAATTTTTTACAATGAGACCAATGAAACACTGGAACAGGTTGCCCAGATTGGTGGCAGATGCCCCATGCTGGAAACATTTGAGGTAAGATTGAACCAACAGTTGACTCTCAAAACTAGTTAGGTAAGTGGAAACTGGAAGGAAAGATTAACACCATAAAGCTTGTTAGAAGCTCTCCTGTCCCTGGTTGTGCTGTTGCTGAATGATGCACATTAGTGATGCTACCCAAGAAGTCACACTGGGGCTGCGTGTTCTCCAGCAAGTCAGTGGGCACTGGTCAGTGCAGGTAAAAGTTCTGCCTGTTTGCCACAGAATTATGAGTGCCCTAGGTTGTGGGCTATGATTCTTGAGCTCCATGTCTCTGGAATTCAGTTCTATCTATCCCTGCTTTACTGCCTGATAGCTGGATGGCAGAAATCAGTGCTTGACCGATCCAGTTAAGCATAAGTATGGAAACAGAAGCCTTACTTATGAAACCACTGATCTTTTTTGATAGATGTCTGCTTAGCTAATGTATTTCTGTTTCTGGATTGCAGGGCAGAAATTCACGATGTCCTGGAAGAGTATAAAGAAGGAGCTGCAAAATTTATAGGTAAAGTGCATGTGTTTGCTTGTATGTCTGGAGAGAAAATGCAGGTGTATCCCACTAGAGCATGTTCAGGCAGTACAGTAGGGAGAAAGATGGAGGTACAGCCTTTCCACATTTAGGCATTTTCTCACTCAGAGAGTCACTAAGGAAGACTTGAAATAGTATGTTGACATTGGTATGGTCAGAAATCCTTCTGGCCAATAGTATGGCCGAAAATCCTTCAATCGGTGTACAAAAATAAGTAGTTTTGCTTTTTTCCCCTCTTTTTCTGCACCCAGCCTTCTCCTTGCAGGCTTCAGCACTGACTGGGGTGGGCTTAGCCCAAAAGTTGAGACTAGGACTGAGAGTGGTTTCACTGTAGCCCCCAATCACTTCTGCAAATGAATCTTGCCAGGTGCGATTTCTGGCTTCTTTTATGAGGAGAATGAGAAACTTTCATTAAAAGGGCCTTCCCCATACAGCTGCTCAAATACATTTCCTGTCTTTTTTGGTTCCCTTGAAATAGTTAATTTCAGCTAAAGATTTCCAACAGGAAATCTTAATGCAGTATGAAGAATGAACAGGTAAAGCATCCACATCAAATCAATCTCAGCCGGTGGACACTTCTGTCTCTGAGCTGTTTCTGTTTTGAGAAAATGTTAGGGGGAAGGACCCATGTTGGATTTGTGGGAGCTTTGAGGAACTAAAGAAGCAGGTGGAGAAGCTCATTTTCCCCCTGTTCTTTGTTCCTGTCTGTTTAGCATTTGGACTGTACTTGCTCCCTGTATTCCTCTTCCACTTTTCCATCTTAAAGAGTCAATTTTAAGAATTAACTGAATTTTATTTATGGATAGTCATATGAAAAACAGTCAGTGTTGCCACATCCTTTGGCTACTGCACCAAACCTTTGTGATGTTCATCAGTCCCTGTACTCCATTCTTGGAGCAGCTCCTGAATGGAATCTTTGTCTTAACACCTTGATGATAAGAATGAGTAAAGCAGTAGTTCCTGTGTTTGCAACTCTCCTGTTTTTTTCCTCTGATTGTCACAACAGATCAGTAAAGGCCTGACCTTGTGCAGCTCAGATCACTGGTGTCAGGCTCATGTGGCAAAGGACCCTGAACGCACAGTGAGTGCAGTGCAGGGTTGGCCTCTTGTGTGAATATGTGTATCACAGACTGTATTTATATCTGAGGAGGCAGCTCAGAGGAGTGGAGGATTATCTGCCAGGACAACAAGTTTCTCTAGGATGCTTTTTCTGGGTATCTCAAGTTATACTTGGATATGGAGTATGGGGTAAGTCTTGTGAAAGTGATGATGTGTCCATAATTTCTGTAATTTACAGACAGTTTTTTGTGTATGGAATATAGCAGACTTTGCAAGAAAAAAAATCCATGTTGATAGTGTGCCTTTTTTTTTTTAAGCACATAAAAATTTGGAACATATATTTTATTATATAAACAAAGTTATGGTTTGCCTTTCCAAAGGAAGTTTGCACCCAACTCTCAGTAAACTTCGACTGCTTTGGGGCAGCTTATTCCTTCACGAAAAATTGAAGAATCTCTTTATCTGAAACTTCTTAGAGGCTTTACCAATTTCAGTGACTATCTGTGAAGACTGTCATTGAGACATACTGTCTAGCTTTCTGACATTTGAAGCCTCCAGTCTTGCAGGGGTGATATAATTCTCGTTTTTGTAGCTGATATGTTCTCTCAGTATTCTGTTCTTTACTATGAGCGTGGTGAGGCACTGGAACAGATTGCCCAAAGAAGTTGTGGCTGCTCCATCCCTGGAAGTATTCAAGGCCAGATTGGATGGGGCTTTAAGCAACTTGGTCTAGTGGAAAGTGTACCTGCCCACGGGACAGGATCTTTAAGGTCCCTTCCAACCCAAACCATTCTATGATTCTGTATGTCCTTCCTTAAAAGTTCTAGGCTTGGGGTTGTTGCTCAGTTTAGATTGTGTCAAATGTCTTCAGTATATCAATTGAGTGGTCAAGTGAGTCAGCTGGTGGGTCTAGAAGATTTTAGTAGGTAAAGTATTAATCAAGAAAAAACAGAAATAAATCTCAAGGGAGCTGAACCAAAGGGTATTATTTCATGGTTTGCCTGATGCTGCGCTTTTCTCCCTGCAGATAGTAAGACTGAGGAAGAAGTCTGCCTTCTTTGATGCTGAGATATCAAATGATCAATATTTTCTTTGTCAGAATGGCTGTATTTGTGTGGGGGAGAATACCCTATTCCCTTTTGCAAATTGACAAGCCTCATCTTTGCATTAGCTTTGCTTTAGTTCATGAAACTCTACTCCATGTCTGTCTCTCTGCTCCCAGGTATGCCAGATGCTGTGCTGTACTGCTCCCTTCATGACCCAGTCAGTCCCTGTCCATCTGGCTACAACACCAACAAGGTACAGTAGCTGTAAAGACTCGAAAGGGTCCACCTAAAGTTCTCAAGAGAAAGCTGCCAGTCCCTTCATCTCTGTGGGTGTGCTCAGACAGCCACAAGATTTATTTTTCTAATCTTCGCACAAAGAGGAATGTCATTTACATGCTCCTACCTACAACTAAATAAAGCCGTACGTGTTCTTACTTGTCAGCATGTTCCCTGAACAATTCCGGAGCAGTTAAGTGGCAATTTAGATAGAAAGGAGAGCTCTGTCCTCCCATGCTGTTGTGGTTAATATGGTAGTAAAGAAAATACCTGTCTTTTAGTGTATTTGCTGTACCAGCTTACAGTGATGTCACTGATAAGCAATAAATCTGAAACCCTGTGTATTTAGAGTGCTACAGGCCCACAAAGGAGAAATAATTTTCACAGGAGAGTGGCTCAGAAATTCAGGAGTGCATAGTCTTGCAGGCATTTTCCTGTTTTCCATCCCACAGGCAGACACATTCCCCATGCAATCCACACGCTACCTGCCACAACTTTGTCCTGCAGGGGCCATTCCTGGCACCTGCTCAGATCCAGTCAGTCTCAAGGCTTGTTTGGGTATGGTCACATTTGGTGAAAGGTGACTGAATGACAGAGGATAACTCCTGCCATTCAGCTATCAATATATATTCTTTGCTGCTGGGAACCAGGCTGAGTCCTGCCTCTTTGCAGGGAAGGAATTATCTGAAGCTTGTCCTACCATTGTGCAGCTATGAGGTGATAGCGGCAATCTAAGCCTGGGTGTTGCAGGTTTGATTCAGCTTTTTTTTTAAAAAATAAGCTGGTGAAGATATTTGTCACCTTGTTACAAGGCCTTCTGCAGCTGAATCTGTACTGACAAATGCTTATGATAGCTTTTTGAAAGCAATGGGACAGAAAGCTCTGGATTCTGTGCCAGAAAGTCTAGCACAGGCTGGATTTAAATAATCACAGGATAATGCTCAGTTCTCTAAGCTGCATCACTATTTTATTTATTAAAGCCGCTTTTTTCCTCTCGAGAGCAGAATGAAGGTAACTAGATGTGATTACACTCTGCCCTTTGGCTCAGACAGTTCTGACTTTCCTCTGCCTGCCTTCACCAGCTGTTCCTCAATGCTCTCACAATAAGAGGCAGCAGGTACTATCTGATCAACATGCTGCTTCAGAACAACATACAGCTGCTGTCTTCCTGTTATTTTGCAGGTACTAATTTTGGATCTCCTTCCTTTGGAGTTGCCTTATTTTAGTTGGAAATTTACAGCAATATTATTACTTTGGAGTCTTCTGTCTTTGTTACTCAAATTTAGTGAAACTGGCTGAGGAGGCCAGAAGTAATCAGGAGAGATGGATGGATGGACAGGCAACAGGCATGTGGTGTACTAGCACAATGCTTTTGGGGCTTTGTGGAGATGAAACAAAAAAATTGTTCTTCTCATATTTTTTGCATCAGCTGATCGAATTCAGTTTGCAAATTAGTATGCGTGAGAACTGCAGTGCTTAATCTGTCTGTCTGGCGTAGGCTAGCAGAGTGGATTTAAACCTTCAGGTCCCAAACAGGTCACAAAAAGTCCCTGTAACACTTCAAGCTATGTGCTGTTTCTGATAGCTGAACACACTTCCTCATTTGACAGAATTGTAGATGAAAAGAGCTGAATTCTAAAGACCAATACTTAACTACTTGAATACCCCTTTAAAATTTTGGAGCAGCAGTGTCACAAGTCTAACCATAATACAACAAAATACAGCAAAGCTGCACTCACAGGTTAATTGCAGATTCTGTAAAATAGGCTGAAATGTGGTAGCATGTGTAGTTGCAGTGCTTGCAGTAACATTTTTTGAATCTGAATGTTTAGTGGATTGAATGGTGACATCTGCTCGCCTGGAGGTGTTCAGGTAACATAACCTCTCTGTGCAGGGGCTTCTGTCTTGCTTTAAAATCTTTTGAGGGTAGCATGGAATAATGATGGAAGGTGGGGACCCAAGTACACACACAGAATAGAAAGTGTGTGAAGACACTGAGACAGAGATTCGGTGAAATCCTGATGAGCACCTGCCATTTCTTATGTTGGCTTGGTTTGAAAGCTGTGTATTGCTTTTGCACTTGGTATTTCAATCCCTTCTTAAGTGGCTGAATTTGGACCCTAAATAACAGAATCACAGAATATGCTGATTTGGAAGGGACCCACAAGTCCAGCTCTTAGCCCTGCATAGGACCATCCCCAAGAGTCACAGTTAAAGATGAAATACCAAGTGCAAAAGCAATACATAGCTTTCAAAAATAACATGGGGTTCTAAGATTAAGTTGCTTAACAACTTTTTGTATTCTTCCCAGTGTGTACGGTGTCTGTATGGTTTATATATACTCATGTATATTCACGTATGAGGTATGAATTAAATGCTTGGAAAAGGAAACATTTTCTTGGTTTTGTATACAGAAAATTAGTGAGCCGTTTTTTGCCATTGCAGCCTTTGCTGAATAAGGTATCATTCCAGTATCTGGTATTTCACCAGACCAATTCCTTCCCTCCTTTCACCCTTAGGATCTGCTGTCCTTCACAACTAACGTTCATCCCTATTCTTCCTTGACAGACAGTCTCCCTGTGGGGAAGCTCAGGGCGCATGGAAATGACAGTTTCCAAATTCATGGACATACAGCGAGCCATCCAGCCAGACTGGTTCCAGTGCATCTCTGATGGAGACACCATTTCTGGGGAAGTTGGTAGAAAAAGAGCCAAGAAGTCTGTGGATAGGTCACTTTCCTTCCTGGATGTATGTCTTCAGCTGCAAGAAAAATCACCCGTAAGGTCCCCAAAATACTGAGGCAATAGCACTGCATCTGCTTTTTGGTCTGTGCTGCATCCTGGGCCAGTCCCAGGATGTAATTTAATAGGAATTGTGTCACATATATGTATCAGAGAATGCCCAGGTCACAGTCACATGGGGTATAACCAGTAGCATAGGGAGTTTTTCTTTCTCCCTTTAGTAAATTGTCTCCTGCACTAGAATACTCATCCTTACTTTTTGGGGAGAACTACTTCTAATTTTTTTTCCTTACTTTTGGACTGTAGTGCTTTTCTTTCATTTACCTTATTGCTATATTCATGGGCAAAGTGGGATCTTCTCATTCAGGTCGAGAAAACCAATCTTTTTTCCCTGAAATCACCTCAATTCCAAGTGACGAAGGACTTGATAGAATTAGTCAGTGCTGTTCTTTGTTTCTTCCAGCAGCTTTGAAACTTCCCTCCCTTTTGGTGAAAGGAGATATATATCTGAATGTGCACTACAAGGGAAAGAAAATGGGTGACAGGAGCTGATATCAGTATCTTCTGGAAGGGAACTCATTGTGGGATCTGGTCTGATCATTATGAGATGAGTTCTGACAGACAGGATAATGGCACCTGCTTTGTATTCTGCACTGACATATGCATTGCTAAGGGGCCATCCATAAAAAGCCATGTACAAAGATGGCATGTGGTTATTGCCTTCAGTAATAGGGAGGTGGGAAGAATGGCATCAAAATTCTCAGTGAGTTAGTGTTAAGGTAAGGAGCAGAATCTTGTCTTCCTTAATCCCATTTCTTACACTCTCACATGGACTTCACAGTGTTGTGTGGGGAATAGTCTTACGTGGGATGAAACACTGTGGTTCTGGCAAGTTCCTGGGAATGTGGGGCTTAAGTAGCAGGCATCTAAGTCTGGGCTTTGAGATGTCTTGCATGTCTTTGGCAGAGCACGCTCTAACACTTGTAGCTTTCTCCTGGGACAGGAACTACAAG
Organism: Chiroxiphia lanceolata; assembly: GCF_009829145.1. Classification (NCBI taxonomy): domain Eukaryota; kingdom Metazoa; phylum Chordata; class Aves; order Passeriformes; family Pipridae; genus Chiroxiphia; species Chiroxiphia lanceolata. Next base: position 97,363,254 of record NC_045638.1, on the reverse strand, counting down.
GAAGTGTAATGTTTGGGGCAATTGAAGGTGGAGATATCTTGGAAGAGAGGCTCAGATCAGCCAGGGAGACTGCCAAGCGGCCTGTGGGTGGCTTTCTGCTAGATGGCTTCCAGGGATGTGCCATGGCCACGGAGACCAAGTTGAAACTGATAGCTTCTGTCACAGCAGAGCTGCCAGAGGATAAACCAAGGTAAGTCTTGTGGGCAACATCCCAAGAAATCCATCTGTTCTATTATGAGGAGCTTCTACAGGCTGCTGTGCAGTATCCCTGTAGGAAATAATCGCTGTATTGCACAGCTCTGTATGTGCCAGGCTGCATAAATTTTACCACTGTCAGGCTGCAGGCTTCAACCGTTGTTTCAGTTTTTAGCTGCAGTTGGCGCCAAGCTGTGCTCACACTCTGGGTATGAGTATTCTCCACATTTGTCATATATACGTTTTTAGAAAGAGTTACAGGTAGGATATGTCAGAGGTGCTTGCATTTGGCCTCTGAGGCCATGGTTTACTTGAAGTTCAGCTCAAACAAGAATGTTATTATCAAGATATTATGCAGGTACCTCATCTTATGAGGGGACCTCATCTCGTGATGAGGACCTTATCAAAACCTGTCATGTTTCCAGTTCTCTGGTCTCAGCTGGAGGATGGCTCCAGAGACGGGTGCTGGCAGAACCAGCCAGTGTTTACATGATCTTTTGGCAGCCAGCTCTGACCTGGTACCTGAGACACTGAGCCTGTGGACTGCCAGAGGTGGTACAGCCTCACCTAAAACAATGATGTTCTCTTCTTGGACAATGTGGGGCTTATTGTGTGTCTGAGTAGTTAGTTTTGCCCATCACATTCATGGCAGAGACTGGACAGGGGTGGAAGCTTTTTTGATGGTACAAAGGAGTAACAGTAACTAAAGACTTCCCGAAAATGTGTGCTAATATGAGGGGTTTCTTAGCATTGGGTTGAGCTTGCTGGGTTGCTCTTAACAAGAGCAGCTGCAACAGAAATAATGTGAGTGCTTTTTTCATCATTTCCTAAAGAGAGTGACTGAGGCCCCATTGTCATCCTGCTTCCCTCTGCTAGCTGAGCATTGCTCTGACCTAATGATGTTCAAAAGGAAATTAAATGCAAAAGCGTGTGTCTGGTGTTGCAGCTTGTTCTTGCTTAATGGTGCCTGGGGTTTGAATTTTCCTGACAATTAGAAGGCTTGCTGTGTTGTTGCCATCCTGTCTGGTTGAGCTACTTAAAAGATCCCCTGGGAGCATTAGAGTCCAATCTGCTCAGCTAACCTTACTGGCTACCTGTGCATCTGCCTCATCTATCAAGTAGTTTGCTTGTCTGGTTAAGACAAGTGTTTCTGACCTCTCAGTAGGAAGAAAGCTGGGTAGCCCCAGGGGTCTTGTAAGTACCTCAAGTGAATTTCAGACAGTCCTTGTTCCTGAATCACCCTTGCCATTCTGGCTGGAGAAGTAGTTATGCAGCTGTGTTCTACCCCAATATGAAATTCAATATGAAATTCTCTAGAAGACAAACACTTTCTGTGCTTCACTCAAGAAGCGACTGCTTTTTGTTTGATGATGAAATGACCTTATCAATGTACTTTTTTAAGAGTCCTTTTATGTATCTAAAGATGCTGAAGTCTCTTGGTAAAATTTCCTTTCCAGTAGCAACAGAACCTTTGCAAGAAGAAGTGTTTGTCCTTAACTGTGCAGAGAGAAGTTTCAGCAAGGGCTTTGATCATGCATGCATGCAGATCTACTGTTCTGACTTCTGCACATCATTTTCTCCCTGCCACGGGAACCTGAAACATAAAACACTCATGCTGTAAACTTCTCCCATCCTTATTCTGTTCTCATCAATTTAATTGGAGTACTTAGAAAAGTGACTAAAAATGGCACCTTGTGACTTCATTTATCAGCCCCTGTGTATTTTCCTAATTATCTGTTTAGATCATTGCCCTACATTAACTTCTACTGCTGTCAGCCCAGCCCATGCACCTGCAGGAGAGCAGGCACTGCTCTTCTCTCTTATGCTTCACCCACCATCGGCAAACCTACCAACTAAATTTGGCTAACGGCAGGATCTCTATTACCATTGATGGCAATCCAGCCAGGCTCTTCCTGGCTCTTAATGCGTGTCTCAGGAGATGTTACAGCCCAGGTTTTTGGGTAAATCATTTGAGCAGGTAGAGTGTAAAGACGAGAAAAGACTAAAGGAAGGAAGATCTCTCTTTCTGATGACATTTCTCAGTAGTGCATTCTCCTCCAGGCAGGTTTTCCAAGTGCAGTATGATGTGTCTGTCACCCGAAGGACTTGTATCTTTGACCAGCCATCTACTGCTGTCTCTGCTGCTCTTGATCAAGTCTTTTCAGACTGTCTTCTAAACAGTTAACAAGCAAAAGGGTCCATGTGTCTGGAAATCAGTAATTCCCTGGGGCACAAACATGACTAAGGAAAATATCTGTTCTATGGCACAGATGTTTTGAATCTAAGTGTATTTATGTGTATGTGAAAGAAACCAAATCACTTCAAACATAATGAACAGAATGAGTTTGTTCCGCAGGAAGTGAGGGATTATTGCTGTCTTCCAAATGGCAGATAATGAAAAGCCTGCTATGTACTGGATATGTTGGAGGTGGGGAACTGGAAGCACACAGGATTCTGGGTGGTGACTGTTGTCCCCAGTTGCCTTCTGGTTAGCAGTTGCAGAGATAAGCTACATGAGCTGCACGTGACCTGAAGATCTTCAGGTACCTTCTTGCTTCTACTCAGAATATTGTAGATTTGTCTTCCTGTGTGTCTCTTACAGAATCATTCATGGTGTGGGCAAACCAGATGAGGTGCTTGAGTGCATTGAAAGGGGAGTGGACATTTTTGAGAGCTTCTTTCCCTTCCAAGTGACAGAGCGAGGCTGTGCCTTGGTTTTCAGTTATGACTGCCATCCAGATCCTGAAACAGCAGGTAGGCTTCTTGATGGTCATTATAATTTTTACAGTTTACATTGTGGCAAGGAGAATTCATACTTTGGAGGAATCTGTACTTGAGTGTTTTGTTCCTGAAATAAGTGCAGTAACCACTGGAAAAACTGGTATTCCACTATCAAGTGTTGCTTTTGAAGGTGGGGTACTTTGGTGTGAAACCTATTGAGTAAAACTTGAGGCCTCTAAATGTGGTTAGCCAAAACATGATTAAATATTTCTTAAACACCTACTGAATAGAAGGGTTTTAGTTTGATACCCTTGGGAAATCTTCTGTTACCTTTAGCAGTGAAGGCTGAACCTATTAAGTGGAGATGTAATATGTTTGATTTCTGGAATGAACTGACTATGTGTCTGTAATAATAATGTGTTTCTGAAGTTCTTTCTTTCTAGCTGTCAGAAGTTTCCCATTTCTTTGGGCAGCTTTTCTCTTTGTCCTTGGACTCATCAGTACATATCAAAACAAAAACGAGATGTTCATAACTTATTACCTCATTACGCTGTGAGATGGGAACATGCATATCACCCGTTAAAGCACCTATCAAATGTGTTTCAAGCAGCTGTTTTGTTTTGGCCTATTAAACATTTTTAATACAGGGAAACATTTTACATTTTTTCTCTTGGGTAAAACCTAGTGGCTTTTCAGGCCTGGATAATTCAAAACCATCTGAATAGAACAGAACATCTTGTTGCTTTGTACCTGCTGCTATTTTTTTAACCCTTGTCTTTAAGGTCTCTTGTTTCACTGTATTCTTAAATCATAAGATTCTGGGTAAGGGGAGTGGTTTTGTTCTGTGCCTGTTTTGAAGTCAGTAGACATGGATTGTGCAAACAGTAATACTGGTATTTCCAGATACATCTCCTTTGTAAGAACAAACTTAAAATTGCAAACCTACAAAGTTATGGGATGATTCTTTATTTTTCAGATAGGTGCAGAAAAGGCAGATGTGGAATCTACATCTTCTGAATTAGTGCTACCAGCCTGTTTTGATTTCAGTTGTTTAAAAAAAAAATCGAGGCATCTAAATCCCTGAGTCTTGATCACAGCATGGAAAGTAGAATGATTGAATGCAAATGAGTTGCCTACCTACTCTAATAAAATCTCAATAAAATCAATTTGTTCAGGTGATTGCACTCTATTCAGCATGCAGTTCAGATGAAAAGTTCTTATTTTTTAAGAATTTAGCTCAGTAGAGCAGCAAAGAGTTATACTGTTGTTTCAGCTCCAACTTTTGATTAGTTTTAGTAGATTAGTTTTCAGTTGTCTCTTGTTGTTTTAATCATCTAAAAGTGTATGAGTTAACTAACCTATGGCAATTAAGGAAAATAGCTGCTTACTCTAAGAAAGAGGTGTAAACCTGTGGCAGAAGAGTAGCAGAAATACCTATTCTAAAGTTGCTATCCTTCCTTTGCCCTTACTCTGTTTGTAAAAGGCTGTTCTCTTTTTATTTTAAGCAGTTTTAACACAAAATGGGGCCCAGGACCTGGAGAAGATTGGTGCTGAAGAAAACCAGGATGAAATCTCCTCCAAAGCTGACCCAGAAATGACACCGTTTGAGATATGTCTGAAGGACAAAAGGTATGTGAGTTTGTGAGGAGGGTATCTGCAGCTGTATCACTAAATGGGATACTTTTGACTTCTGTATTTGGTTGTATGTGATCAGCAGCTGGATGGGAAACTTCATAAAACATAAAGCTGTTGAAGACAGTGCCTCTGGACATTTAGTAGAGAGTGTTGGATGAGCATTCTAGCTTGTTATCAGGCAACAGTGTGTGTCAGAAAGCACTGTCTTTTGCTTGACCTAAAGCCAGGGACTTTCTGATCATTCATCCAGCAGACATACTGTGGTCATAACTGTGGCCCAACTGAAAGACCATAGGTTACAAAGCTTGTCTGGGGATCATTTTGGTCTTCCACAACTAACTTGGGTCATCTTGAGATACAGGATTTTACTTAAACTATGGAGACCCTCTGCTTTCTGACTCAGTTTAAGCAGCTGCTGAGCAATTCTGCCAATTCTGGATACTTCACAAAAACTTTGGCCATTGTTACCACTTGTCCTTCCTTCTCTTTGCCACAGGTACTTCTGGGCTGTCTGAGTAGACAATTGTGTTGCTTTGTTCTCTCCAGCATCTCACAGTAGAGGGGAATATTGTTTTGTGAATAGAGAAATCAGTAAATCCATAGTTTTGATAGGTTTCTCCTTCATAAATGATGTGATAGCTAGTGACTGGTGTCTTGCACTGCAGCTTTTCTGTCAGGGAAGGCACAGATAGGGCCTCTCTCTACTGTTAGCTGTAACGTAGTCAGAGTTATCCTGATTTAGATGTGTGGCCTTTTGGCTCTGAAGTGAATTCTGGCAAGATGAGGCTTGGAGCTTTGAGCAACCTGGTCTAGTGGAAGATGTCCCTGCCCATGGCACAGTGTTGGAGCTAGATGACCTGCTAGGTGAGGTCCCTTCCAACTCAAACCGTCTATGATATTTGAAGTCCTTTGTGCCAGTGGTGCTGCTCTTAGTTGTCAATAAGTCTTACAGCAGCTGGAATCAGGACCTCAGGGCTCAGCTCCCTGCAAAAGGCCAGGTGGTAATTGGGTACTCTATAACTTGAATGGGTCTTCTGACCTTTGATGTTATCCAACATTGCTTCTTCCTTAGATACCAAGATGACTTTGGTCCTTTGCTGGAAGGATGCACCTGTTACTGTTGTCAGAGGCACACCTGCGCCTACGTCCATCACCTCCTCGTGACCAATGAGCTGCTGGCCGGTGTCCTGCTCATGATGCACAACTTCCAGCACTACTTTGGCTTCTTCAGTGCCATACGGGATGCCTTAAGAGACAATAAACTGGATCAACTGAAAAACCTTGTCTTCAGGCAGGCACTTCAAGGCCCAGTAAATGCGAAGCTGAGCCAGTGAGATCAGAGAGGATAGAGGAGTTTGCAGGCTACACCCTTATCCAGTGGAACTGTGTAAGGTGGACTTCCAGCAGGGTCACCTGGATCTGTCAGTAGTAAAATGCCTTTTTTCCTTCCTGGAGGGAACTGAAGGAGATATTTCAAGAAGATCTCACTTCACTGGTGGGGAAGGATGATCTTGTCCGAACGTCACTTTTGGTTAATTGGCTTGGTACATTCTTGGTGTATGGAAAAGCTTGGACAGTTCACAAGACCAGTATGCATAGCTTGTTTTCAGATACTCACTGTTGGTTTTCCATGTGCAAGGACAAAGTTATTGAACTTGTGACTGAAGATAAAGCAGGGCATATACGTAAAATTAATCGAGCTGCCTGAAGGCTCAGGAGCGTTTTGAGACTCTTGTTCCATACCCAACAGTAATTATCTTTCTAGAAAAACCTAGTGGTGTTGTTATCTCATCATCTAGCTCCTTGATGAGAGTCCCACCTCAGTTTAACACACTGTCTTTGAGGCCACTGCCAGCATCTGTGTCATTGAAAAGAACTGACTGGAAGTGCTGCTGTGTGTTTCTCCCTCAGGCTGCCTGCACTGCAGTGTTCTCTGGACCTGGAGGAAGCCCTCCACCTTGGCCTGGCCTTGAAAACCCCTGCCTCAGGAGTCCCAGTCAGTGACATTAGAGCTAGAAAGCAGAGAAAAATGTTTAATCTGTGTCCTGCTGTAGAGATTTGGGTTTGGTTTTCTTTGTTTTTTTTTTTTAATTTTGTACCCTTATTCCAGATTTCACTCCCCTGTTAGCACATGGATGATAATGAATCTATCATTCTTTCCAACTACGCTATCACTGGTCACATAGCAAGCTGTGTTATGTGAGATGGAGCTGTGGAAGAAATGTGGCACAGGAAAAGGCATTTAGAAAACATTCTTGTGGCTCTGTTTTAAAATATGACACAGTTATGTCACATTCCTCTTACTCAGTTTTTTTAAATGCCCCTTATTTTGGAATCATGAATTTAATTATTTTATGTTACAAAGCAACAATAAAAGAAATTTATTATTTGTTACACTGGCTCCTCAGTGTGTGACAGAGGTGATGTACCAGAGAGCTTGAACTCAAGAAGCTGTCTCCTGGAAACTTGACCTAGCAGTCTGATGGAGGACAGAGATGTATCTAGGAGTAGGATCCTGTCAGGGACCAGGGTTCCAAATAATTTGCTTCCAAAGATTGTCATAATAGACCTGGAAGTGTTAAAGACACCTGTCCATCCCTCTCTGCGTAAGAATTCTACTACCTTAATTAAGCTTGAAAAAATACTACTGTTAAAATTGCTGGCCTTAAAGCAATTAAGGATTAATCTGTAGTGTGCTCTTCACAATTTCTTTACCATAGAGTATAAGGAGTTTTTAGCTCCCGTCTCTTTGGGCAGCTACACAAGGTTGTCAGAGTCCTTTCTACCATTCCAGTCTTATTCACCGTGTTATACTAACTATACTTTGGTTCCACAGGATCCTAAAGAAATGGTGCAAATACTGCTCTGCTGTTGTCTTCAAACAGAAATTACAGAGAATGATTCAGCCACAGAAATGACATAAAATATAGGATTATCGTCCTCACTCCAAGTAGTACAACTCCAAGGTTGTTAAAGTTTATACAGCACTGGGAAACTTGGAGATGGTGTCCTGGATACACAGTGCAAGGTAGAAGGGCACTTCTAACTTAAAGGGCAGGGAATTCTGATGAAACCGAAATGGTTCATGCTGCTTTCAAGAGAAATGCAGGATGTGATGGTAGCGTTTGAACCATGTTTCTGCAGTGTCTGTTTCTAGTTGCGAGTGTCAGCGCTAAACCTTTTGGGAGGGGACAGGGTTTTTTCTCACTCACTGATACTGCTTTATCCGCACACTCAATCACCGAAATGCCTGAGTCAGCCCAGCACTCAGGCACCAAGATGTTTGTGTCCAAAAGGTCAGCCAGGGATGCTCTGTGAAGACAGGGAAGATAAGGAATACCAGCTGTTGTGTCCTCCTTGCACATACTCCTGCATGCTTCTTAGGTTGGTAACCTTACTGCTAGTTGTGGAAGTGTATCTTTCGGAAGCTACTTGTGATTGATCATTTTCCCCGTCCTGCCCCAGCTCTATGAATCATTAGGATTTATTAATGTTTCTTTGTCTCCCAACCTGGGTGGCCTCAGAAGCTGCATGTAGCTGTACTGGGATCTTAGTGACCTGCTAAGCTAAGTGCCAGTAAGATGACATTCTCAATAACCCTTCTGTTCTTCCTCCTGGCCTTCTGATCTTTCTCTACTGCTGTGTTCCTTTTCCGGTCATACCCATCAGGCTTTCCTATTATAGTTCTCTGCTTAGCTTTTATACGTGTACATGTATGTGCTCTGGCTTTGCATTTTTTATTGTGCAAGAATTGACCAGCTACATCTACTCACTAGCTAACACAGTAACAAACTGCACTAAGTCCAGAACAACCTTAATGTGTTGTATGTAGACAACTTCTCAATATGTCAGTCCTCTTCATTCACATTGTAAAAATTCAGCAACATTTTTCATGCTAACTTAGAAAGTTTTTTATTCATTTCAAAGCAGATATCTAATTTCTTTCAAAACCAGAATTCTTGCCCTAATATGGGGAAGAAAACTATGTGAAAAAATGAAACTTTTCACGGAGAAGTGAAAATTGGAATTAATAAGGAGAGGAAAAATGTCTGTGCTAAATTAACTTCACTAAGCACAGAAGACTGCAAAAACATCCTTGACTGCCATCCATCTCCAAAGGGCAGAATATAAATAAGAGCAGAGCAGAATACAAAAGAGATGGTGTGTTACAAAAAGATTAGACCCTTCAGAATCTTTCCCTTAGCAACTTCTAGTGTAACCTTCCCCTTGATAAAGAAAAATCTTTCATGCTGATGAGAATAACTGGCAGGGCCTCATGTTAAGTGCCAAGTCCTGTGCCTTTCTGACCACTTCATCAGTATTCTGCTCAGTAACTTTCTCCTTTCAGAGCTATTTTAATATTGCAGACTCTTAAGCAGTTTCAAAAGTATGCTTTAAAATGTATTAAGGAAAAAAAATCAAATTGGTTTATCACAAAAATGTTTTCTTTTTTCCTTGAAGTATGTAATTTTTCCCCCACACACATTCACCCACCCCATCCATCCTCTAAATTATTAGGACACAGTGTCCAAGAGACATATCAAGCCTTGTCTGACAGTTTCTAGGTTTGCTCTACTGTGGCTCTGAAGGATTGCAGGAGCTGCCCAAGACGAAGTGTTCCAGCAGGTTGTTCAATTTATTTCTACATCTCTAAGGTTCAGAGGGCTTTCGGATCATGGGATTTTTATGCATAGAAAAATCAGTTCCCAGTGTGTTTCTGAGGTGCTTTTAAGCATTGGGTAGTTATTTTTTTTCATCCTGAACCCTGTTGGGTTTTGATTCATAACCTGAGTTGGCAGACAAAGCCCCTCAATAAAATGTTTAAACCTTCCTTTCAGTAATTTCAGAGATGTTTCCTCTGTGATGTGGAAGGCATACACAAAATAGATGATGCTGCAGGCCAGTTTAATGGTTTTATTTGTACTACATAATTCACTAGGGACCTCATCTCTTTTCTGGTAATGCAGCACTCACTTCTTCAGACTATTAAAGATGTTCAAGCACATGTTACCATCCTTTCGTATGCACATTCTGGACACATGACAGGACTTTTCAAACAAAAAGAGAATTAATTTAAATTCCTTTGAGAAGTTCGATCTAGATTGTCAAAGCTGGTGCTGGCACAAAAATGGTGCAGCAAAATGTTCATGCTTCCCTGTTGATGTTGCCAGTGGGATGGTGTCTGTCAGACACTCTCCAGTGGCATATTGGCTCGGAAAGGCGATACCTTCCCTGCCTTACAGTGAGGTGATGATGAACTGCCTGGTTATGTCTACATCTGTTGTCTGTATGATTTAATTACACTGCTCAGGTGAATGTACAACAAAGTGGGATGCTCTGTCATGTTTCTGACATAGCTCCTCCAGCTCCTGGCCTTGCTTACTCCCCATCATTACAAAAACTTTGGAGAAAACCTGCTCTGTTTAGCAGCTCTTTGTGTGTCTGAACATTTGCAGAGCTCTTTATGAAGGAGGTTTGGATGAAAAAGGGTTATCTGATTAGCCAGGATTACTTCAAATTTCGGCCTGAAAATTTAGGAAGCTGTGTATGGTGGACATGGTATGTGTATGGTATGCCAACAATAAAGAAATTATAACTAAAGGCATCTGGATCTGCTAGGCAGCTCAGGATTAATCAGCTTTCTGTCTTCCCTATCCGTCTGCTACAGTGTAAAGCATTTTCTGGTCCAAGGGGATGGCCATAGCACTGTGAAGGACAATGGCTGTGGTTCATGCCTGCAGATCCACAGGACAAGATGTATCTCACCTGCCTGCACTTGCAGAGCAGATTGATTTGCAGGTTGGTGATCATGAAAAGATCTGAAAACTATAGCCCTTACATGTAATGTCCCAGCAGAGATTTTCACAAAAGAAAGTAGTGGTTTCAAGGTCCTTGGCCAGAGTTCCTGGACCTATTCCTGTGCTCTGTGTGTGACACTTTGGGCTCTTGAGCTGACTGCCTTTCTGGGCTGTTGGACATGTGTTGCAACATGTGACACAAAGGCGGCTTTGTAGCAATGCTTTATGCTCATTGCTTCTCCTTCCACAGGAGAACATCTGGTTTGCCTTTTGATGAGGTAATCAGGGGAGGTACTGATTAGCCAGCATCTTGCAAGAAGTCAGCAGAGGCTGAAAATCTGTCTTGAGCTTTTTTATACTGCCCTTCCCAGACCAGAATGGAACTGTCTACAGTGTAATGACAACTTTAATGGTACCATGTGCTGAAAAACAGCTGAAGAAACCAACCCTTAGGAAAGCCAGATGCTTTCCTCAGACAAAGGTGAGTGAACCGGGATGGGAGAGAACACAGAGACTGGCAGGCAGCCGAAGTCTTCAAAGAGAGGCAGGATCTTCAAGGAAGGAACAGGAGATGGAGCGTCTGGGAGGAAGGAGCATAGGCAAACAGGATGATGAGGATTTGGCAAGGCCAGCAAGGAAAGGAGTGGGAGTTATGCAGTATGTCCGTGTGTAGCACTGCCAACATCATGTTGCAGAAGCCACTGGAATGTGCCTTTATACATCCCTTGTTTTGTGCATGTCTTGAGGAGGAAGAAGCATTCTGTTGCTGTTCAGGAAGTTTAGCAATGGCTGCTATACTGCTCACAAAGGCAAAAGGTTACAGAGTAATGCTTGTGGCCTTCAGACCTGAGGCTGACAGGGGAACTAAGTGCTGGACTCAACACTGGTACCTGGCTCCCCTCCTCCCCACAGCCAGTGCCATCAAAAATATTCAAGAAAGTCCTGTCACCTTAACCATCTGCTCATCTCCTTTGACCAGACCCTCACAGAGAGACAGAAGTGCTGCTGCCTCTCAGCTGAGGCATAGCAAGGTGAGCAATCCACCTGCATCATAGCCCTTCTGCCATGGCATAGTGTGGCAGAAAGAAATGTTAAGTCCCATAGTAAATGTGCTTGTGCCTCGTGAAAAGTAGTCTTTATTTGGAGTATTCAATTTGCCATGCTCACAGCTGCAGGGTAAAACTTATTAAAACTTAGGAGAGTCCCCAGGGCAGGGAACCAGAAAGGTCTTCCCCACATCACCAAACAGGAAACAGCCTGACACTTGTCTCGCTGAGATGCTTAAATTATTACACTGCAATTAATTTTTAATTATGTTAGTTTTCTTCTTTGGCTCTAGGGGTTTTCTTTGCCTCACATTTCCACAGGCATTCAGGAATGAGATGAGACCAGTGTCTGGCAGGAAGAGGTTCACTGATGTGTATTCAGAATTATGAAGGAGGCTCAGGAGAATTCCCTGCCTGTGTCTGGGGGAAAACCTATCCCTGTTGGAGAAAGGTGTGGTGGGCATCACAGCTGATGGGCTCCTGATCTAACACTTGAGGCAGCATGAAACCAAGGAAGAGTGGCATGAGTGATACTGGGAAAGCAGAACAAGAAAAGTCACTGTTCTGTCTTGAGACTGACTGACTGGAGAGTAACAGAGCACAGCTAGTTCAGTGGCTTTTGAGACTGAAAGGCAGTATTGGTCTGGGATATGTCTTCTACATCCTATTCAATGTCATTCAGCAAGAGGTATGTAGCAGCTGATGCTGACTTTGAAGATGTACGGTTTTGAATCTCTTACACCTTGAATTACCTACAGCCTTGTGAGCCTTCCTTTGCTCCTAAGGCAGCAGGTCAGGTGGTAAAATACTGCCAGGAGATGACAACAATGTTAATTCATTATTGCCATTAGATAAGGAAAAATTCACGTCAGTGGTTCTCTCAAAAACTAATGCATATTTGGGGTACTTGCATTGGTCGGAGAAAGAACTGATGTGCCCGTTCTTTTCGGGAGATGAGACACCTCACAGCCAGGAGTGTTTGCAGGTTGAAGGCTGCCAGACTCTGTCATCACTTCATGAACAAACCATCACACACTTGGCTGAAACTAATCAGACTGCTACCCATGTCCTCTGGGTTGTCCACAATTCCTATTTGTAGTTTTTTAAGTGTCACCATATCAGCAGCCTGCAGTCTGTTGATCCTTCCTTGAAATGCTGGAATTGATTAGACATTCTTCAGAAAACATCCCACCAGTAACATCAATAAGCTTCAGCCAATCTCTGTCTTGCATAAGGCTGCCCCTTCCAGAGGAGCTGCTAACCTGAGACGTTTGTGCTGGCCCCAGCTGTGGACAGAGGATCCCAGATCACTTCAGTCCCCCTCAGAGAGGCAGACTTCAGGTGTATCCCCCACTCTCTCCCCAGGGGGGAAGCTGCTTGCGCTTAGCTCCACAGCAGGGTCCAGCTGAGTATCTGGCCTGCCCATCTCCTAAGGAGTCTAGGGATGATCACCTGGGGAAGGAGATTTTCCACAAGGCTTTGCTTTGCCTTTGTTCTAGGCTGACAAATGTAGATTTTAATGTCTGGCTGCAGCCAGGATTGTTGAAACAACATGTTCAACAGCTGCTGGAAGGTACACTGGAGCATATCAGTTGAGCAGTGTCACCTGAAGAGCATTGGGCTGTGCTAGCAGGTGAAACCCACCTCCTCTATAATTTCCTTGTCTTCCCAGTAGTCAACTTTCTCTTGTGGAAGATTGTTTTACCTTCTGCTCCATGGGCCTTTGTACTTTCCTGCTTAAAGACTCCTTCATGACCCAGTACCTGCTGCTGCCTCTGACAAGGTAGAGTGTTTTATGATTTCTTTTCTGTTTACATTTTTGCAATATAAAACTCAACATAAGAGCTGTTGTTTTTAGCTGTGGATGGCTTCAGTTTGGTGCTTGGTACCACTTAAGGTTTTAGTAACTTGGATAACTGGTGGTTTTGCTGCTAGACCTGAGGTTTAACATGTGCAAGGTATGGCACACCTATCACAGATGTACCCGTGGGGAGCCCCAGGTGCGTGTGGGGATATATGGGCTCAATGGCTCCTTTGTCTCTGCTCCTGCAGCTCAGTCAGAGCCTATAGCTCTGTGGACTGGGACACTCTGCTTGGAGAAGGTGGATGCAAGGGATAAATGGTGTTTTTCAGTCCATTTCTCAGGCGTGCTGTAAATGTGTCTAGACAGGCAGTACTTGGATGGTTGCCTTGTACCTTGCAGGGGGGGCTGCTCTTCCCGGTGGATTTTGCCAGATCTCCTTCATCTCCAAAGGGTCTTAACTCTCCTTAGCTACAGTAGAGATGCTTCCTGGCTATTCTGTCTGCTGGCTCGTTTACAAATAGCATCGAGCACAGAGGACCTGTGGTATCCTGTTCCAGCTGCCTGGTGGAGTGAAGGTGAGCAGACACTGTGCAACCCCTTGCTACACCTGCACATCTGCCCAGCTGTGCTGTCAGAGCAGGTCTCCTGACATTGGGAATTATTTACAGCCTGCAGCTGTCTCTGAGTTCCCTCTTCCTCTTTGCAGGGGAGGAGGTTTCTGCATTCCCCAAAGGCTCTTCTAACGCAATTATCATGAATTAAACCCTGGAGAATGCCTGTGGTTCTCCAGCAGAGCACAGAGTCACGCTTCACCTCTCCTCTTCCAGCCAGTCACGGAGCCAGGGGAAACAAAACAGCAAAGAGGAAAATGTAGAAAATTAAGGTTAGGAGGAGGCACTGAGGAAGAGGAAAATGCAGATTGTTCTACTGTAAATAATGAATGGGGATGTGTGAAACACAGGTCTTGGGGGGGTCCTCAGCAGTCCCTCTGGCTTGCTGGAGAGGGTAAAGGGGCACCAGCTGGTTGCATCTTTGAATGCTTTGATTCCTTGGATTTTTCTGTGGGGTCACCTATAGCAGCACTTGAGGGAGCAGGAGAGAGATTGTTTTGTTTTGGAGTTGAGTTTTTTTAATCGTGTAAAGGGGTTTGTGGTGCCTTTTTTTTTTTTTTTTTTTTTTTGGTCCATGGCAGGTTATAGTTCAAGAGGTTGCAGTCAGTTTTGTGATCTGGAAGTTCAAATCATAATTATTAAAGGAAGGACCATAATGTTTAGATATAGAACTTTCCCCTTCCTTTATAGCTGTGTGGATACAAAAATACTGCTTAGTTTTCTGCCATACCTCCTGTTCTTACCTCTATTTGGAATCACCTTGGGCATCACTGCTTGAAGAACAGGTTCAAATTCAAGTAAAATCAAACTAAACATGACCCCTGAGAGATACTAGGCCAGAGCTTGAAATGGACCTACTCATCCTTTCTGACAATTGTATGTATAAAGCACCTGAAACTGGTCTCTGGTGATCTCTGTTATGAAGCGTCCAAATTAGAATTACTTGAGCGGCAATCTGTCCACGGGTTGATTCACTCAGCTGATACCTCCAACATCCTGTGTGCTGAGTGCCTCCCATGCTGTCCGGCATCTTTGAGCAGATGGAGTAGTACTACTGCATGCCTGCCCGGCATAGCTGGCAAACTACTTGAACTTATTTTCAGAATTCATCTGCTGGAAGTGCTTACAGCAGCCCTTGATTTCTTTCCTAGTCGCAAGTAATGTGCAAGCAATAATAAAGACCTCTCGTGGGTGTCCAGATGGATGATAATTTTTTACAAGGAAAGTGTTATGAGGGCTGCAGATGAGAAAAGGCTTATGGAAGGGGGTATGATCACCACAAAGGTACCAACACTTCCAATAACAGTTGTGTTTTATTGGATTAACGCAGTTACAGTGCAGTATGAAGGGCACCTCCCCACACAAATGACACATGCTGTCCACAAGATCTTCCTCCCAAAAGCCAGACAAACCAAAGGAACAGCTGGAGCTCTGCTATGTGCTCCAGAGGCAGAGGACAATGGCTTTGGCTCTATATCAGGAAATAGAGGAAGCCCTTCCCAGATGGAGAAGCTGTGGCATTGACACAGGCAGGGACAGCACAGAGTTGTGTCCAAAGCTGTCAAAGGAGCGTGGCTAACAGCACAGCTAAGCCTAGTCTTGGGAGCGCGAGCTGAAGCCTTGATCCAGTAGAGCAAGGGGGGAAAATGAGAGAAGTGTGTTGAGGCTGTCTGTCTCACGTCAGGTTTGCCTATACAGGGAGAAGAGCATTAAAGTGCCCTGACATGAGACCAGCTTACATGGTATGTCAGGGCTCGTCTGGTGTTTTCATCCAGGAACTACTGGAGATGGCTTTGTAAAATGCTGTTTGGAAAGGAGACCATGGCAGGGCTGTATTTGTCCAGCTCCTGGATGCTGGCATATATAGATGCCATATGTGATGACAAGAACATTAGCAAGGGGAGCCAGGGAGAGTCCTCGGGCTGATCCCGAGGCACATGTCTGTTCTTACTGGGAGGGATGTTATGATACAGCTCTCCCCTAGGTGTGGGCTGCAACCAGATTTATTTCAGCAGTCAGGTGCTACAAACCCTTAATCTAGCAGTGCTCCTGTTGAGGAGAGGAGCACAAGTGAAGATTGGTTCCAAAGAGACCATGAACAAGTTTTGAGATGAGGTGCATGCAACCCACCCCAGCTGAAAAAACAGGTTTGAATCTACTGCAGGCATGACTGGAGCTATGATAGGCCTTGTTCATTTAGTGGCCTCAGTAGATTACTGGGGTGTGTGGTAGTTAAGTAGCAGCCAATCTATCTGGTCTTTGGGTCAGGAAGAGAGGGGACAGTGGGATAATGTTGTACTTCTCAGGCGATCTGACCTACCAGTGGGATGGCAGCCACCTCTCTATCTTGCAAGGAGCAATAAAATACAAGCTGGCAGCACAAGAGAAGATTTCATTTGCAACTAGGGCAATTTTCTCAAGCACTTTGACCCAGTTTTACATGCAAACCTTTTGACTGAAACAACAGGAAAGTTGTCAATTCTCCATCGATGCTCCTTTTCCAAATTCCCTTGTCCAGATTTTGCTCTTGGCTCCTGATCAAAAGGTCAGGATCCTTATCAAAGAGGTCATGTTCTGCCCTCTTACTAGGACTGCTAGGCATGAGCTGGGTGCCTTCTGCAGGTTGAGGCTCCAGCAGTGGGAGGACAAATGTGTATTTAGCATGTAGGCAACACAGATGAGAGATGCCATCTGCATTTGGGTCCTGCGTGCTCTGTGAGCCTGGCAGCTCCCAGGAGCAGTGCACTGTTGTGGCTGATCTACCGCTGCACACCCAGGTCTGCCTTTCAGCACCGCTGTCCCTGCTGAGGGACTCACTGGCTTACTACTTTTTCTTATTCCCCTTCCTCCCTCCCCAGAAATGGGAAGAACTTGTACTCTCTTAAGCAGGAGCGCCGAGGTTGGTGTGGGAATCCAGCCGTGCAGGTGGGGCATATTTCTGCTCTTCACTCTGGTGCAGAAGGTGCCTGGATGTCAAAAATGACCATGTCACACTGATCACCATTGTTCACAGCCGAGGGGAGCACATCCCTCTCCACTGTGTGTAAAGCAGAGGGAGGGAAGGGCCCCATGCCTTTACCCTGGCCCAGGATTCTGCTGCAAAGCCGTGCAGCCCGGTGCCGGCCCTGCAGTCAGCAGCACAGGATCTTGAGGAAGGCTTTGCGGAAGTCAGTGTTGAAGGTTGTGTAGATGATGGGGTTGAGGGCACTGTTGACGTAGCCAAGCCAAGTGCTGGCACTGTAAAGCCTTGGAGGCACATGGCAGGATGGGCAGTGGGCATTGAGGATGTGAATCAAGAAGAAGGGCAGCCAGCAAACTATGAATGTGCCTGGGTTTAGAGAGAGGAAGAAAACAATCATGAGTTCAGGGGAGTAACTACTTGGAAAAGGGCCTGCACTTGTGCCCTCACCCTCCATCCGCTTACTACTTCCATGCATGTGTCTGTATTTCACAAACACTGAAGGCAACATTTATTCCTGACACAGAGGGACTTGGCAAAAGCTTGGGCTCTTGGGACCAGCTTTGTGAGTGGATAGATGGGGCTTCAGAAGTGGCCTGGTGACAGACCAAAGCAAGTGGCCACCACTTTGAGGGAAAGACTGATGCCTCAGCTGCTTTAATCCGTTACAATTAGGGCCGAGTTATTTCCCTGCTACTACTGAGTTAATGAGGGGAAACAGTGAGTCTGGTGACCACAGCAGATGACTGGGGCACCAGTCTGCTGGCTTCTCAATCCAGCTGTATGAACTGGTTCCTCTGCAGCTCCTTGCCTCAGTTTTCACTCCTGGAATTGAGCCCAAGAGCTTCTGCATGTATGGAAACTTAGGATTGTTCCAGCTTCATAATTGCAAAATAAAGGAAAAGGAAAAGCAAAGGTGTTTGCTGTTGCTCCCTCTAGCAGAGCTTGTTGGCCATTGATTTAAAACACAAGGCTAACAAAACATGGCAAATAATACACTAACATACTTGGTTTTCAACATCTGTGAGCAGTGCTCTAGATCCCTAGATGTCCCACCACTCTCTCTCTTGAGTTTGTGGAGCAGTGACAGCTGAAGCCTGGGCTTGGCTTGCATTTTTTTAAATCTCACTACTATATTAGGAGCTTCTGTGCTCCAGGAAGTCCCAAGCCATCACCCTTTGCATGCCACTAGGCAGAGTGGCTCTCACTCACCCAGGACAATCGCTAGCATCTGTGTAGCCTTTCTCTCCCGGAGCTGGATCAGTCGGGGCTGCTGCTGTGCCAGCTTCAAAGAGCTGATGGTTTTGCCATTGCTGAGCCTCTGTACCTCCACTCCTGGTTTTGTACACATTCTCCTCTCTTCCTGCCTGCTGTTTTGTGTAGTCCCTGGTGTCTTGGTGAGGGATGCCTCATGGCAGAAGCTCCGGTACCGCTGCAGGCTGAAGACAGTCAGCAACTTCCTTTTGGTAGACATCTCCTGGCCTGTGCATTTGAGTGGGAGACAGGGGGGAAAGGTGCCTTGGCATCCATTTGGCAAAGCTTTTCTCTCCATGTGTTCCTGCAAAAGAGGATGCCACAGAGGAACTGGAAACCATCCAAACTGTTCAATGGGACAAAGGATGATGAAGAAAGTTGTAGGAGTCATCCTTAGCCCCACTTGTCTCTTAGGTTTGCACTATATCCTCTGGACTGACCTGAGGGGTGAATGAGCACTGCCTCCATCCCACCAAGGAGAAACATAAAAGCAATAAGAGCAGAAACACCTGCTTGCTAACCTTTCATCTGTATTTTTGTGTTGGCCCTGCTCCCCTCAGTATCCCCACCCTTTTAATGTAGCTCCACTGTGCGAAAATGGGTAAAAGGAGTGGATATGTGTGACCAGCAATTCCTTTCGAACTGTTGTGCTGGTTCCCATGGTTGCAGATATTTCATCTAGAAAGGTCAGTGGAACAAATGCACCATGAGCATCTTGACCTCTTACGTCTGTCAGATGAAGAGGGTTTTCTGTTTTAATAATGTAGGTTAAAGCCTGTGAAGTCCTGAAAATGAAGCTTCATAGAGCGAAAATCAATAAGTGAAGACATTAAAATCAATAAATGAAGAAATTAGCCAGACTTATGCATGGCTGAGAAAGCCCTGCTCTGAAGAAATACTGAAGTAGGCTATGCTCTTTTCTAGTTGCCAGTTCTAGATGGCAGAGATACATAAGGAGTATCCTCTTTCTAGAGGGCTGAAATGGATTTAACTGCAGCTTCTGCATCTCAAATATCATAGTGTATGAGCAAGGGATGGGATGAAAACATGTCATGCCCTTATGCTTTCTGTTCTGTGTTTTGACCCTTTGAGGAGAAGAGATGGTGCATTCCCTGTCTTTTTTGACAGCTCCTACTGCGTTCATGTGGATCTTACTTTGTGTGCATGGCACGGTTTGGTGCTGGCGCTGTGGCTGCCCTGCCGGGTGAGGGTTCTCTTCTTTTGCCTTTGTCTTAGCACGAGATAAATCCGGACATAGAGCAGCAGGGTCACCATGAAGGGGAGGTAGAAGGACACCAAAGAGGAGTAGATGATGAAACTAGGGTTGGATATGGAACAGACACTAGGATCCCCTGGGGAGGAGAAGAGAGAGAGAGAGAGAGGAGTGGCTGAGCTGCTTCAGTTTAGTACAGGGAAGCTCTGATGTGTTGGCAAAGCGAGTCAAAAGGTGGAACAAAGGCAGTCTAAGGGCTGCAGATTATGCTGTGGCTTACCCACTCACCTAACTGATACTTAAAATTAACTCTACATAGGGCCATCTGGCATTATTAGCCAGCATGTATCTGCCTGCTTTTCTGGCCAACAACTGTTATCTTTTCTAATGTATATTCCCATCCTTTCTCCTAGGATCCTAACTCCTTTTATCCTTTCTCCTAGGATCCTATCTCCTTTTATCCTTTTTCCTATTTCTTCGACAGCTCTGAGCTGTTTAGAAGCAGAGATGTGCCTTCACCCCCACCGGTCTGGACTAGCAGCACTTCCCACTCCCATCCCCTTCTTGCCTCAAGCACTGCAGAGAGGATGGATGGGGAGCAGTGGACTTCTGCCCGTGACTCAGTGGGAGGGAAGGTTCCGCTGCTCCTTTGCCTCCAGGGAGAACAGGTTCTAGCCCTATCTGAGGGAAAGGAAAAAGACCAACCTGTTTCCAAGGTGGAGGCTAAATTGTTTGCTCTCCTCAAGGGATTAGTTGAGGAAGCAGACGGTTAGTTGGATGGGAAGGTTTCTCACAAGCAGTGCTAATATGCAACCCTTGCTGTTTAGAGATGTGTCCTGTATCAAATTGTGTGTCTGGACCTGTTGATATCGGCAAGGTGTGTGTTGTATGTGCTGCACGTTTGGAGATTTGCTCTGTGTGCTCAAAGGGATTGTTTAATGGGAATCTGTAGACCTGGACACCTTGATGGGCATTGATCTGGCAGTAGAGCAGGTAGGTCTGCCCTCAGAGCAATAGTCAGTGTCTGTCTGAGCAAATGGCAAGTTTATGGACAAGAGCACAGGGAGATTTTTCTCACCCTTCATAGTGTGCTTACAGTTCCTTAAAATTTCCTGTAACTTGGCAAGTCTGCAGGACCCCCATTATATGACCTGGCCATACACAATTTCCAACCCCTCCCTGCATGCTGTTGTCCAGGACATCACCTACCTGTAGTATTGAAGCCAAAGAGGAGAGGACATGACACTGCAAATGCCAGCATCCAGACTACCACGATCATGACAGACACCCTCCTGCAGGAGCTCTGCCCAGTGCTGTACTGGTATTGAACTGGTTTCACCACTGCGGTGTATCTGCAGACCAAACCAGCTCCAGGAAGAGGAGGGGTAAGAATGGAGGGCGGAAAAGGACCAGGTTTTTATGAGGAGAAATGAAAGCAACATAGGGAACATGATGGTGAAAGTGGTGAAGAAAAGGAAGAAGAAAGAACAGATCAGGTGATGGAATCAGCAATTTGCAGAAATGGTAAGTGGGGCATTGCGGGGAGGAATAGAGGAAATCAGAGTTAGTTGGCAGCACTGCAGAAAAACTCTCTGCAGAACTGACAGCATGTGAAGCTACAAGGTTTGGGATACCAGATGGATCTAGAAACCCCAAGAAACCCACAACCCTCAAGCCCCTAAAGTTATATGTGCACTGATGGGAAAGAACACTCTCTGGAGAAACCACAATCTACTAAACTCTTTGTCTCAGCTGCCTTGTCTGGTGTCAGCCTGACTGATAGACAGTGGATTGCCCATGGGCAGGTGTCCAGGACCTTCAGCTGCTAGGGTGCCCCAGGGGGTGCAGCTCAGCAAGGCTAGGATTTGGAAGGCCCAGGAGTCTCACCTTTAGGATAGCCTAGGGGCTGCTCCTTGCAGACAGAGCCAAAATGTGATAAAGACGCCCATGAAAGAACACTAGACCAACCCAGCATTGAGAGCTGCCTTGCATTATTACCCTTGAACCACATATTACAAAGGTACAGCATGCAGTATTTTTTCCTTCTCCCACTCCTTGGTCCTAACAGCACCACGTGTGCCAAGGTCTTGGCTCCCAACCCTCAGCATTGCTTAAAATAGGCTCAGTCTTAATATGCAGAAAACAAGAGCAAAGCTGAAGATTACAGAGCAATAATCTTCACCTCTCCCTATGCGTATGGCAGGATTTTCTTTATTAAAACTTCATGAGTGAGATCTCCAGAAGGAGAAACCCTCTTTGAGACTGAATGGGAATTGGATGTTCCTGCCTTCAAAAAGCATAAGGACGTGGTTGACTACCTACTGGGGATGTCTTGTTGCTTGTGTCTCTCTGCCCTCCAGTGCAGACCTGTTCTAGCTCATGGTGGGCAGACCCACATTATTAGCAGTAGTGGCAGGAACAGACTTGCAGGGAGGTTTGTGGTCCTGAAGACACCACTGCTGTCTGTGCACACCCCACTTCCTTGTCCTTGCCACACTGGGGTACAGGGTCGACCCCCATATCCAGACTATCCCCCTGGATGTTGTTGTCTCTCACCTGTCGATGCTGATAGCACAGAGGTTTAAAATGCTGGCTGTGCACATCATTACATCCATGGTGACGAAGATATCACAACAGATACGGCTGAATGTCCAGACTCCTCCGGTCACCTGCACCAGCAATCACAAAACTGTCAGCCTTGCTCTGCACCAAGTCCTGATAAGTTACCTGGAGGAGAGCACCTCCTTACATGTATCTTAACAGCTAGATAAATTCATGTCCACAGCGATGTGCAGAAGGAAACTGAGGCACCCATCTTGTGCTCAATATAACACAACAGTAGGTCATGGAAAATAAGCCTCACCCTAATTTCACTCCATTTGCTCTTGCAGAGGGCGGCAGGATGAAAAAACAGGAGCTATTCCTTCCCTCAAGGCCCAGCATAATAAATTGATTTAAATTTGATATCACTGTATATATCCCTTGATTAAGGATTATCTGAGAAAATCTAAGGGCTGAAAGTGTTTCTCAGCTGATGGAGTGCTTTTGCAGGCAGTGAGCTGGAAAAGCACTGCAAATTTTATGCATTTATGTATGAAACAGGGACCTGAGACCGAGGCTTCTCTAAAACCTTATTTGGATTCTTATCTCAGTTAAATTTTGATTATTAGATCTGAGTGAGAACTCATAGGCTATTCAGATAAAGGGTCTTGGGTTTGCTACCATGTTGAGCTGTTGTTCTCATTGTTTTGAATTTTTAATCGGAACTGTGAAAGTTGTGAAAACTCAGCTGCAGCCAATCTTTGTGATGGAGAAAAGTGGTTTTTTTGGACCAGCCATCAAATTCTTGACATTACATTTTCGGTTGAAAATTATATCCTCCAAGTGCCCTGTGGCCCTGTTCTCCTTGGGGCTGGGATGACAGCCTGACTGAGCAAGGTGGTCTGTCTCAGCACCCACTCCTTGTAGGAGATGAACAAGGAGGCAGCCTGGCCTCCACCTGCAAACAAACCCAGCACTGTGCTGAGTGGGGAAGGGAGTAGGAGAGAAAGAGGGAGAAAAATCCATGCTCAGGAGAGAGCCTGGATTTTAGCCTGCAACCCCATAGATTCTGCTGTTTCAGCTGGACCCTGGGAAGCTATCAGAAACTGGCACTAGTTCCTAGTCTCTCTGCTTACATTTAGACAACATCTGGAATACTGCATCTGGTTTTTAGGCCCCAGTAGAGGAAAAACATTGATAAACAGGAGTGAGTCCAGTGAAGTCCACCAAAACAGTCCTTAGGGGCTGGAGCAGTACTTGTTCTGTAAAGACTAGCTAAGGGAACAGGACTTTTTCAGCCTGGAAAAGAGATGGTTTGGAGGGGTGGGAGGCTAACAGCCCTCTAGTGCCTAGTGGGAGGTTATTGAGAAAGTTGGAGGCAGGTTACTAAGAAGATGCAGCTAGGTTTTTCACAGCAGTGTGTGATGGGAGGACAAGAGGCAACAGGAATGAGCTGGAAGAAAGGTGCAAACTGGTCATGAAGGCAACTTTGCTGACCACAAGGACAGTGAGACAGTGGAGGCAGTTGCTTAGTAAGTCTGTGAAGGATCTGTTATTGGAGGATTTAAAGACCCACTCAAAAATACCCATCCCAGATCAGGCTGGAGAGGGTGCCACAAGTAGGCTTGGCTTCTGAGGTACTGGATCAACCCTGCAGCAAGTGTTGATGCCTAGACAGGATGCAGGTCCCTGCAGAGAGAAGGACTTATATAAATACAGAATTCACTCTGTGAGAGTTGTTTAAGAAATAATCCTGAGAAATTTAAATGGCTTTGATAGTAGCAGCATTCCCACACATGGCACAGAAACGTGCTGGCATGAGCTGTGTCTTTAGGGCATTCTCTGCTGGACCCAGCTGCTACATTTCAGAAGTCAGGTATTGAACCAGGCAGTCCTCCATTAGACCTTCTGACCCTGAAGGCAGGGAGAGAAATGGGAATTGGCTTGCAGAATGAAGAAAGGAACTGTGCTTTCCTCTCCAGTTCTCAGATACTGGTGGGACTCCTTTGTTTACTTCTAAAAAAAAAGTAAGTGAAGGAGAAAAAGCCAAACCAAACCCATTGAGCTTTTCTGCACAGTCAGGTGAGCTACAAGACAGGCAAACTGAAGACTGTCCCTCTGAAATTAGGGATTTTAACAGGTAGGTTCAGCTTCCAAAGAAACCCCCCCACACACTGGTTTTACTTTAGTTTTACTTTAGTCTCAGTGAGATTTGCTTGACCACCTCAAAATATATATTTAAAAAAATAAATGCAGGAAGCCTTTGCAGTAAAGGATATTTCTGCAGTCTGAGGCAAAAAGCAAAGCAGTTTCTATGGGATCTGTGGAGTCTAAAGAATATTTCCCCAAGAGTCAGTGACAGATGTTTGCACCAAAGCGAGCTGCTGCTAGACCAGCAGATGTGCAAACACTTAACTGAGGGAGTTTCCAAGGTCTTGAGCACATTAAAATGCTAAACCCAAGAATGTGAACTATTAAAACTGAAGAAGGTGCTGGTGGGAATGGCTCTGAAGTGAGCCCTCTCACGATGATGCATTCAGATACCACCATCTGCATACTAGACTAGCTTGTGTTAAGAAGATGCTCAACAGATCAAAATGCTTGGGCTTAAAAGCCATCCTGACTTCCACCAGCCATAGCTTCTAAAATGGGGAGTAGCTCTGCTGAAGTCAGTGAAGTTGTTAATATTTACCCATGGGGTATGTGAACCCAGAATTTATTTCAGAATTTAACAATGAAGAAGAGCCTTTATATTATAGGCCCAGCTCATAATTTTTAAAATTCTATTTCTGCTCTTCCTTTTATTGCTCTGTTCCACTCGTCTTTGTTACAGCAGCTAGAACTTGCTAGTGTGCATTTCTGGTTTTCATGTGCTAGTGGGGTACCTGTTCTTTATCCCTCTGGTGCCTTTTGTCCAGGAATCTCAAAGGACTTCCCAGGTATTAACTGAATGAATCCTCACATCTGCCTGGGTGAGGTGGATAGTCAAATATTATTCTCTTACAGCTGATGAGAGCAAACCACAGAGAGATGAGCTGATACAATCTCTCATTACCGTTTAGTGACTATGCAGCAGAAGTGGGAACAGTGTCCAGATGAAATCCTGGCTCTGTCAAATGCTAAAGCTCCATATAGACTATTCAGGTCAGATTCTCACCTCATCTTTCTTGATGACCAGTCTGCTTTATCTACAAAATTGTGGTGTTATTATTTTTACCTTCCCAACTCTATAGGAAGCTTTCCAGTTTATGAATGCACAATGATATTTTTTTAAAAACTTATGCCAATCCATCACTTTCCTGAATTCTTAAAATAAACAAAAGAATCTCTGCAATTCAGATATGAATGATGATGCCACGATGAGGAGCACACGGATGGGAAAGTAGACAACCAAGTTGCATCAGGTGATGACTGGCATGTAAGGAGCAGTGCCCCTAAGCACGCTCACTGAAGGGTTTTGTGTTTAGGAGAGCTTTTTCTTGGGGGTGCTCTTAGCTCCAGCAGCTGTGAAATGGCTGCTCATGGTTTTGCACAGTGGGAGAAATGAAGAGCATGCACGAAGTCAGGACTGCTGACAAGTGGTGAACTGCTGAGCTGCAGTAACTCGGCTGTCTGTCCCCCCGTTGACAATAGTCCAGTCCTTGAGCTCAAAGAGCAGTTGCAGGTCTTCCTGCTCAGGTGTGAGAGACACAGATCAGGAGACAGTGTTACTCTCACGCTCTGAACAGACTGGATCTCAGTGACAACCATCTTCTGAAACTTTTTTCCCCTTTGGAGGTAGAACTGGATGTTGCGAGAAGACTAAGAAGGATGTTCCCAGCCATGCTGCTACATGTCCTCCTGCATTTATGCAATGACTGTAAGGCATGATGGTGTCTAATGCCATCAAACTTCAGCTGGCAGGATACCCTAATGCCACTGTCTTAGAAACCTTGGTGAGCTTCAGCAGCTGCGGCAGCCACAGCATCAGAGATCAGTAAAGAACTGGGGCAGCAGTGTTGGTATATTAGACCTACCTGTTGACTCCAGAAGATTGGTAGACACATTGCTGAACAGCATTTTTGTGCTAGAAACTTCATTAGGTGGAGATGAGGATTTTGAGGCTATAAAATATTTCTATTGCTGCTTTGTCATAGCCTTCCTAAAAGACTTCTCAGAAAGAGACAGTTCTGGTCTGCATGACTGATAAAATAACATATTTCATGGCCAGAGACGACTCTAAAAATGGAGTGTAAAGTACAATGTTCACAAGAGGCATTCATCCACCTTTAGCTTCTCCATAAATAATGGCCAGTTCTCAAATGTCTGATTTGGCAAACGTTCAGTAGGTGAATAGATATCGTACATGGTTTTTGGGACTCAAAGATTTTTTTTTTTGGCAATTTCCAGGCTCATAGTGTATTGAAACATGATGCCATTTCTGCTTCATCAGTAGCATCACTCAACCACAAACAGCAGCAAATATTGAAACAACTTTGACAATTTTTGGACTGTTTTTTAAATCTTAGTCTTGCTGGAATCCTACAGCCCAGTTCTCTAGGAGACACTGCACAGCGCCAGGAGAGGTAGTTTAGGATGTGTATGGGTTCTTTCCCTGTTGTTTGGATGACTCTTATATCAGCTACTTTGATTATCCAAGCTCTGCAGATGGAAATTAGTCTTAAATGGGTCTACAAACACAACTAGGGAACAGACCTACTGCTGTGCTCACAAATTGTGACCACAGCACTGCATGGGGGCAGAGGCTGCTCTGCAGATGTGCCTCAGTCCCACCCTGTCCACAGCAAGAGCAAGTGCCAAATCTTTTCTAATGCAAAGCATAATGTGATTTCATTAAAGATTCTAATGCCCTTGAGCTAATAGACTATTCCAGTCTGAAATAAAATTGGACTTTTAATAAAATTTGACTTTTAATAATATTTTTTAGTTGCAATCAAATTGCAGAGTCTAATGGGATGGCTTCACACACACACATATGCACTTATTCCTTTTTTTTTAATCATTTGATATAACACAATCTGTACACATCCTGCAGGCCAGCTCCAGAACTGCTCCACACGGGTTAGTCTAAATTTCATCACTGACTTTCTTAGGAACATGATCATGCATGCAGTGGTGTGGTTAAATTCTGCTGATCTTTCCCAAGATGCACTCACCTCTAGGTACACCATCCATGGCATCACCAAAGTAGCCACCAGCAAATCTGCCACTGCCAGGCTCACCACAAGATAGTTTGTTGTGGTTTGCAAGGTGCGTTCCCTCAGCACAGCTAAGCAAACTAGCACGTTCCCAAAGATGATGGCCAAAATCAAGAGGCAGTAGCAGAGGGCATAGTAGGCATGTGAATGTGGCAGGTCAGGCTCTGTAGTGTTGTTTGCCCCACAGGGGATGGGGTTAGTGGTGTTAGGATGACTGCTGGCTCTTGTGAAGACGGCCATGGGGATGCCGCTGCAAAGAGAAAAGAGAGAGATGACCGAAAGTCAGAGCTCTACAATAACTGTGGAGAACAGTACCCTCTGTGGGTGGTGTACGAGTTTCATACTTCCTTTACGAATGTTACTTCAAGCCAATCATAGAGGATTTTTTTCTCCTCATATATGGGCAGAGCTTTGCTTAAAGACTTGCTTGGCCTGTTCTGTTTTTCACTGAATCTAAGCCAAGAGAAGAATGCAAGAATTCACCTTCTGGGTGCACCTGAAAGGTGCTTCTTACCAACCAACGCAGCTGTATGGGATGTGGCAACTGTTTTAAGAGGCACCAAAGTCACAGCACAAGTCAGCTGGGCAAGAGTGCAGTCTGAAAGGTAACAGTTTGAAATGCTGAGGAAGATCCAATGCAGTTACCCAAACTAGGGCTTTAGCCAGAAGCTTGGACCTTGTATCTTTTTTTCTGGGAAGTATCCTCTCCCTTCCCTCATAAAAAAATGTCTTCAATAACTTTACACACTTGAGTGCTCGGCATCCTGGCAGAGAGGCTGCACCTGCAATGCTCACATAGCCTCTTGATCCCTAGGTGTCCAACAGCACAGTCTCCAGAATTTCTCTTTTCCTGCACGTTGTTTCTGTCCCAGACCCTGCCTGCCTTGCCAAAGCTTGACTGTCATTGGTGCTCCCATTTCATGCATACTGTGCTCTGTGTTTTCCATGCCTTGCCAGAAGATGTGCTTCCTGTGCTGAAAAGAAAACTAACTTGAAGTTTGGGATGAAATAATGGAAGGATGCTTGCAGGGTATTCTGTGTTTCTTTTTCTCACAATAGATTCAAGATCGTGCTCAGGAACCTACCCTTTCTTGATTTAGGAGAATGAATTTTTCCAGAAATATGAAGGCTGCTGTCCCAAGGTTGTTCTGTGACATTTAATTGCTTGTATCTGATTTTTTTTTTCCTTTGCTACTGCTCCCGTTGGTGAACTCATCATCATTGTGACAGGTATGAAAGGCAAGGGCAAAACACTGCAATATCAGCGGTATAAATATTACTCTGTTTCACCTCACCCCTTGAACAGCAGCATCTGTGATGCATAGCTGCTACACAGCTACACTCCTGGAAGAGTAGCTGTGCAATAAGTATAAATTGCTCCAGCCCCTTGGTGCCACTCTCCCCTGCTGCTTTTTAGCTGGGAGAGGACAAGGGTTGAATGAGATGGAAACTGAACTTCCCTCTGTCCTGTGGTACCTTCAGGATACCTCTTATGGCGTGTGTTTTGTTTGAAAGTGCTTGTGCTCTCGTCTCTCCTTCTTCTGCCTGCCCCTGACAAAGAAGTTAAGCCTTCCACTGGATCACAAGGATCTCTTGTAGCATGAGCTGAGTCCAGGACTGTTTGTTCATAAAACAGTTGAGCTGCAGCCACCCCAAACAGGACTCATTTTGTTGCATCCCTTGCAAGGACACAGCTCCTGCTCTGGGAATTCTGTATTGTCAGGGGCCAGGAAAGGCTGGTTCTGTAGCACTGGAAGAAACCCTACATTTAACAGCTGACTGATAAGCAAAGCCACAAGAGGGAATAAACAAAACATTATGCATAATATAACCAGAAGGCTAAAGGCACCATATTACACAGTTCGCCCGTGGGTCATCTGTCCTGTCTTCCCCTTACATCCTTGAGCACTATTTCTGACTCTCACCCGGGGGCCAGTCTTCCCTACCAAGCTCTCCAGCCCTGTCCATCCCTGAACTGCCCCCCAGCCCTACAGCCCTGCTCACTCCGCACCGGGCCAGGGTGCTATCAAA
The DNA here is from genome assembly GCF_009829145.1 of Chiroxiphia lanceolata. Taxonomy (NCBI): domain Eukaryota; kingdom Metazoa; phylum Chordata; class Aves; order Passeriformes; family Pipridae; genus Chiroxiphia; species Chiroxiphia lanceolata. The sequence goes on along the minus strand of NC_045638.1, from coordinate 97,334,248 downwards.
CCAGGCAAGTGCCAGCGTACCTGGATACCCGCAGGACACCCACCACCCTAGGCAACAGGGTGGCAAGCTGAGACAGGGACAAGAGTCGCAGCCGTGGGGACGCGGAGGGACAGAGGAAAGGGAGGAAAAGGGATGTTCCTCCCATGGGTCTCCGCCTCGGAGGGATCCGGGTGTACGTCCCGGATGGCGGGTCCAAGCGCGGATACAGAGCGCAGGGAAGGGTCTGGTGTCCGAGCGTAGGGTCCAGACGCCTTTGGGTCCGTCTCCAGCTGCGGGTGCCGCTCCGCGCCCGCCGCTCCCGCACCCGCGGGGCAGCGGCGCCGCTCCCCGTCCTGCCCCCGACCCCGGACTGCCGTGAGCCCGGCGGGGGCGAGGGAGGCTGGAGAAAACCGGGGGGGCGGGGGGGGAAGTGAGGGGCGAGAGGGAGGCGGAGGGGCTGCAGGAAAGGGGACCTCCGGCACCGGGCGAGAGGGGAGCGGGGAGGCAGCAATCAGGACTTACCCCCGGCCCGTCGGGCCGTGGCACCGCCGCCGCCCAGCGGGGCTCCGTCCCGATCCCGGTCCCGTTGACTCCCGGCCCGACCCGTTCCCTCCTGCCGCCTTCCCGTTGCGGAGCTGCGGGGCGGGACCGGGCTGGCCACCTCCTCCCCGCCCGCCCCCTGCCCCGGGACCCCGCGCTGTCCCCAGAGATTGCCCTTCTCCCAGAGGGACCTGGCGAAACGGGTCCGGGCGAATTTTGGAGCCAGGGTGCGCAGCAGCGGTGTGCTTTGCCGAGGGGCTGGAGGCGAAGCGGGAGCTGGGAAGCCGAGGCGCCGGGGCTGCGGCGGAGCGGGGGGAGATGCCTCCCCCAGCGGATAGAAAGTTGTCGGTTAAAAAACAGTTAGTTGAAAAAAATGATCAAAACAAAGATGGTTTTGAGAATGGGGAGATAATATATCTATCTATCTTTAAATAAACTGCCTTAAACTTGAGATGAAAGAGGGCAGGTAATCGGAAAGGAGAGTGATGTTGGGAAGTATCCTTCTCCAGGGACCACTGCCAGTAGGGACAACACGCCACATCTTCCATGGCCGCACCATAGCTGCAACCCCTGTCTCTGAGATGTGTCTTCCCCTGAGGTCTGAGATCAAGTCTCTGAGGCACAGTTCTCCTCCAACTGTGGGCACTGGAAGAGCTCTGTGGGGGTACAAGTGATCCCGGTGGGCCTTTTCTCTCCTGGGGTTGTGCCCACCACCCTCTCTGGCACAGCAAGTGGGGCATGCAGTGGGTTGTCATGAGGGTGCAGGATGCTCGGCTGCAGGGCTGTGCATGCAGGAGTTGTGGCCCCAGGAGGGAGGAGAAAAAGTGCTGTTCCCCTTTATGTACCCACTGGTTAGGGTGGCTACACCTTAACTTGTAGGTGGGCAAGCAAAAGAGAAGTTACTGCGGAGAGCAGAGTTTATCTTTAAGAATTTACTTATCTTAAGAAGTGTGCCTTGGGACTCTGGCTGCCTGGTTTATCTATGCTGACTGCCGCTATCCAAGCTAATCTCTCTGTGGGTAAGGGTGGTAGGATGGAGGAGTGCTGTAGGGAACACTCATACCCATCAGGTGTGAGAGGTGTGAGAGTGCCATCTTTAGCCTGCCTGGGCATGATGGAAGTACCCATACAGGATTTGATGGGGACTAATCAGCACCAATGTCTTTAACTTTAACTGTGACCCTAAGGCGGGTAGGTGGATGGCGCTGGATGAGTGTGATGAGTCACTGCCTAGTCCCTATGGTCAACACATTCACACGTGTCCTCGCTGGAGGATACAGCTGCTAGGCTATTGGACCAAATGACCCATGAAGGGCTCTACAACCCCTTTGTTCCCTTGGGAGATCCAAAATGGTGTGACATGGACTACACTTACCGTGCTTATATTATATGCATACAGTTAACTTTTGCTGTCATCTGTACTTTGCTGCTCATCTTTGGGGAAATGCATTTGCTAACTGTGCCTGGAGCAGTCAAGGAAGGGGGGAAGCCCTCCTGCCCATGCCCAGCAGGAGGATTTTTAGCTGTGAGCTTGAAAAGAGTCCAACACACCCACACTTGTGTGGTTAAAACCTCAGGGGAAAGCACACACTGTAATGCTTGTTCTTACTGGTGAGGGCTGTGCGAGTCACAGGCTGGGTGTGAATGGCCAGTAAGCACAGCTCCTCGCAGTGGGGCTAGCAAAGAGATGGAGGCATTTTAACTTCATTTTAGCAGTTTTTAAATGCAGTTTGTTCATTGGCAGTTCCCAAAGGATTGTGGCCAGCAAGGTACTCACATCGGCTCTAGGACTACGGGACCACAAGACACTATAGTAACAGCAACAGATAACAGTGCTGTTATCTGTTCAATGTAGCATCTAACCACTGATCAATAAAGAGACATTGCCTTGCCTTCCTCTAAGATAAGTGGGGTGCAGCTGGGGAAATTCACTGCTTTAACCACAAAAGCACTGCTGCTCTGTCACATCTTTATCTTCCAGTGCTGAAACCTTCCCTTTTGCTTTGCATTTTGTGTCAGTGGATTCCCTCTTGTTAAACTTGTTTCTTTCTTTAATTATTTTTATCTCATTTCTTAATATTAATCTGACTCCATAAAAAAATAATCATAGACCTATGATTATAGAAAATAATCACAGACTCAAAAATAATCATAGACTGGTTTAGGTTGGAAAGGACCTTAAAGATCATCTAGTTCCAGCCTAGCCTTGAGCACTTTCAGAGATGAGATATCCACAGCTTTTCTGGGCAATCTGTTTCAGTGCTTCACTACCCTCACTGTAAAGAATTTCTTCCTAATATCTAATCTAAACATACCCTCTTTCAGTTTAAAGCCATTCCCCTTTGTCCTGTCACTATATGCCCTTGTAAAAAGTCTCTCTCTGTCTTCCTTGTAGGCCCCTTTAAGAGCAGGAAGGCTTATCTAAGGTGTTCCTGAAACCTTCTCTTGTCCAAACATAATCTAGTTGGAAATGTTGCTGCTCTATTGAAGCTCATTCTCCTCAGTGCTCCCTCCCCACCTTCTTCCTGTGGTGGCTCCCTTCATGAACGCTTATTTTCCTGAGACTGGAATCTCTTTGGGGTAAGGTAAGGACTTAATGACTTTTTTGTGTTTACTCTGCAGCAGAGATCTTGTGGAGCAAGATAATAATTCGTAGGATCATTTAATTTAGAATAGATTGTACCACACACAGAGGTAGGGTTGGATTAAAATTGCATAAGCAATCTTGTTGTAATATTTGCCATGATTATTTTAATAGTACAACTTCTTTAATACAGTGTGCAATGTCTCTCTCATAAACTCTTTGCCTTCCTCCTATCCCAAAACCAAGCATGTGGCGTATATTTGCCCCAGTTAAACACTGGACAAGTTGCAGGCCTTGGGTGTGACAACATGGTATCACTGGAGCATGGCAGAGAAACAGGTCAGTAGTGAGAACCTCAAAATGAGAGAATGAGCCAACAGGTTTCACTGCTCAAAATCCTGGTTCTCCAGCTCCAGCACAGGCTTTCTGCCCCATGTGCAGAAAGTTGAGAGAGGCCATAATTCTTAAACCTGGTCCATTCCCTCTGGGTCCCCTCCAGCCTATTTCTTTGCCCCCATCTCCAATGCCAACTTCTTTACTTCTTTTCAGTCCTGTATGCCCACAAACTCTTTGGTAAAGATTTCAAATAACTTGGATAAATGTCAGTGTTCTCTCTTAATTTTCCCCACCTCCTTGCCCATCAGTCCCATTATTCCTCTGTACTAAGTTTGTCCAGTGAGTGCTGGTGCACTCCTGTTCCCTTATGTCCCTCTCTAGTCTGTGCTCGTGTTTCTTCCTTTGGTTTCTATCCACAGTCTCAGCATCCTGTCCAGTTCCTAAACCTCTGGTAGCTTCATCCAGCCTATTTGTCCTTCTCTACTACTTCTGCTTCCCAAGCTCCTCACTCTTCACCTTGTCATCTCTGGCTCGGCTGCTAATCCCCTCTGCTCCTGCAGCTTAAAGGATTGTTTCCAAATGGTATTTGCTGTGCTTTCACACCTCAGTTGCTGTCACTACAGCCAGTATTTGATGTGCAGTGTCTAAAATGTGCCACTCAGGTGGAATTAATCTTCCATCATTCATTTTGCAAATAAGGATGCCCTCCTGACAGTGAGTATTGTTAAAGTACTCTGCAGCCAGGGGGATTTTCAATACCTACCTGCATAAAGCTCTAATCTGACCTCATGGCTGTCCCTGTTTGGAGCGGGATGCTGGGCTAGGCACCTCCAGGGGACCCTTCTCAACCTGAGTTTTCCTATGCTGCCATGAAAATAGCCTTGCCTGATGGTTGTAAAGTAAACAGAACTTTCCTGGCTGGCACAACCTGCAAACTTTGGATGAAACTCAAGTTCATACCCATACCATCTAAGCAGGATATGCCTATTTGGCCCAGATAGCTTTAAATTTTTTACAAAACTCACCTGTTTTCACAGTGGTGACCAAAAAGGAATTCAATCAGCTTCAGGATAATGTATGCATAGCACCTTGTAGAAGCAGGACAGGTTCCTTGAAGAAGCTACCACAGCTCATGTCAGATAAGATTCACAGGAGATTCAGATCCTGCCGATATTGATTCCCTTCTGCTCAACATTTACCTTTCCTGTTTCCTCTTCTGGCAGTCTGGAAAGAGGTGGCACAAACCTGCACAGCACACAGAGATGTGAGCTTAGCCCACAGGGAATGTTTGTCATGCAAATCACATCTGCAATGGATTTTATACAACTAAACAACATTACTTCAAGGGTAGGTGGTAGCAAAACAAATCTTTCTCATCCACTGCTTAGGTATTAAGCTGGGACTTTCATGTCCAAGTCCTTCTTCTGTTTCACCTCAGGCATAATCTGGTGTAGATGAGCTCTCTCTAATTAGGCAGAACTGGGACTTCAGGCACTTCATTCCATAAAGCGGGCTGATCGGATAAAGCCAGCATCCTGCCAAACTCCTCTCTAAAATTACTGTTTTGATCCTGTTTTCCTTTCATTATAATTTGGTCATGTTAGAACACATGATTTGCAGTGTGCAAGTGAAAGGATGGATCCCGCCACAGTTAGTTTTCTTCTGCATCCAGTACTGGGCAATCGACGCTGCTTGTGAGGAGAGGAGATGGAGCTTTTAAAAATGAAGAGGCTGACTTCTGCAGGGAAGCCTGACAGAGGAAGGGCTGTGGAGAGGGTCAGGGGATCACACTGCTATACCTCACCTCATGGTGTCTCCCCACAAGCTTCATGCTACACCATGCACAAGGGGCCCAAGGGGCTCATCTGAGTGGAGCAGTTTCAGGAGTTAAGAGAGGAAAAATACCTATGTGAGAAAAAGGGCATCGGTGTTCAAAAATATCATTATGCTCTTCAGGGAAACCTGTTCACATTTTCATGCAAAGAAACCATGGAGTGGCAGGACTGTCTTTACTCTGTCCCTCTTTTGCTCCTTGGAAAATGAACCTGTTTGGTCTGTGACAATCTCTGCTGCTGGGGCTCTCGCCATGCCCTCTCATGAGACACAGCCTTTCAGGAGCCGGAGCAGTCAAGTAATTTATCAAAGTGGCCCAAAATCTCAGAAAGGCTGGTTATGGTTTAGCACCTGCCACAGACACGTCTGGGGGCAGGGAGGGGGTGGAGTTTTTTTAACTTCCACATAGGACAGCTGTGCATTACTGGAAGGGAGCAAAACACTGCTGGAGGCAAGACTGGTTGTGGGGACAGTTGTTCAATTTGAACGGGAGCAGAGTTTCTATGTGCCAAACCAAATGCTAAAAGCTACATTCTCTTCTCAAGACAATACTTCTTCCATTCCTCCCCATCGCCTCAGCCTGAGAAACCTCAGCAAATAGGATCCCTTCTTAGAAATGTCTGCTATGGCATCAGCTCTTTCTGTGGTGCCTGTGCCCCTCTTCTTCCCTCACACCTCCTTCATCCTGAGAGGCTGTTGGGGTCTTGGCATCATAAGTAATAGTACTGATGCATTATATCCTATACCTGGGATTCCTGCTCCAATCTGGCTGTCTGGTGCCCACAGCTCTGAGGTGTTCTCACTGCTGGTCAGAGTAATAAGCTCATCTCACAGCTATCAGGCATTTTTAATCCTCTTTTCCTGTTCGAAGTAAGAGACTGCATGCACACACAATGTTTTCACTAGGCAGTGGCTCTGGATACCTCTCTTTTCCAGATATGGTGTGACTGCGTGGCAAAAATCCATATCACTAGAGAGGATGCTCACTGGGGAGATATCATGCTTCCTAAATAGATTTGGACAGTCCTAATTGCCTCTTACTGAGATGGCCATGTATCCCACAACACATACCAAACTGTCATGCAGGAGTGTTGCCTCTGCTAAATTTTGACTTTCTAGCCCTGAGGCAAGAATGTTCCAGGACACTTAGTTTCTACTTTAGGAAAGACAACAGAAGATCCCATTTCCATTTTTTTTTCAGAAATTAGTTGTTCCAGGAGCAATGGGAGGAGTAGGGTCTGCCCTCCCATGAGTTTGAGACCCTTGCCTTCCTCCCACCACTGTAATACTATTTGTTCTTCTTTTACTCCCTGGCTGAGCAGGAGAGTTCTCCAAGCAAGCACAGCAGCACAGCAGCAAGAGCAGGCAGCAGTGGAGCCTGGGCTGCTGCCTTTTTCCTCCTCATGCTGCTAGTTTGCATGGGGCTTGGAATAATGACATCCTCTTTAGGCTTGCTCCTACTCCCCCTGTCAGACTTGGGTCACTGGGCTCAAAATTTTTGCTACTGTATGATTGAGATGGTGTGATTGCACGAGTCATGTTTTCTTCAAAGAGCTATGAAGCTAAAAACATCTGAACCATTTTTACTTAAAAGCACTGGAACACTGAGCTGAGGCAAGGCCCACAAAATTATAGCCCGAATAGTGAGCCAAGAAATTAGGCTGCATTCTGGTACTCTTCATTATAGCTTTCAGAGGTACTTCAACTGCTATATACAGACACACCATGAAATGATATCAAGTGAAAATTGCTGGGGTGGATGCAGCATTTATGCATTTCCCTGGCTGTGAACTGAAATCTCTCTCTGCTTTCTGTCTGCCTTGAAATCATACTGCCTCACAGACCTCCCCTTTCTCTTCTGCATCCCCTCAAATACCTGCCCTGAGTCTTACTCATCTACTTGCCTCAGTGAACTCTGATTTACCTGTGGTTTCTTGCGAACTTTTCAATGCAAGCCTCTATTCTGGGCTGTCTGCTGGGACAGCAAATGGTGAGAACCGCTACACTGGTTTTCTACTCTGCATCCCTGAAGTGCATTAGAAGATGAGCAGCGGTTTAAGGTGTAATTCAGAACAGCATCTTATTATCTCACTGCTATTTGCATGCTGCTCAGGTTTCAAAACCTGGCTCTAAGTGCTTTTTCCTGAAGATGCAAACAACAGCTCCATCAGAAGTCATCTGCAGGGCAGTTGCACAAGTGTTATGGAGCTTCAGGCTAATTTATTTATTTCTATTAAGCCAAGCCTCTGAGAGCCACAAATCAGGAGTTCCTGCATGCACTCATTTTCAACTTTGGGACCCTTTTCTCCCAGACTGAGTTGCGGAGTAAGTGCTGTGGTCCTGGGGCTGTGAGTGCCATGGGATCTGGGCCACCACAGCTCCTTGAAGCTACAGAGTGGTTCCTTGTGGTTGGTGGCTGGTGACAGGGAGCAAAGTGGTTTTGTGGGGGAATGTCTTGCCATGGAAAATGCCTGAAAGCCAAAACCCCATAGCATTTGGCTTGCTAGATCTGATGAACAGATGTTCTGTTTAACATCTGAAAGCCTGTAATACTTTCACTGTCCTACTCCTGCAGCAATGCTTATGGATCGCTTGCTCAACACTACTGCAGAATGCTGCTCAATGACCTTCTGCTTCACTCCTTTTAATTGTGCTACATGTAGAAATTTTCCATGCCAGTGGCCTGATTCCTGCTGAACGTTTTCAAAAGTGTTAAATTAGAAGTAGAACACAGGGGAATAAAATGCTGGTTTGCCTTTGTTGAAACCCAACCTCTTAAAATTGTAATCTCTGGTGGTTTTGAGCACAGACTCAAAATTTGATAGGGAATTGCTGCAGGAGCTTTTCTGCTCATGTGGGGATTGGTCTGATGTGCCCCAACCCAGACCTGAGGTTGCACATATAGGTAATATCTCATGAACAGGTTTGGTCTGAGTGCTCTGACCAGCACATCTGCTCTGAGGGTACGTGGGCTCTGCTTACTTGTACTGATTTTTATTTTGTTTTTTTTTTATTACTTGGACTGAATATTTTTGTTACTTTAGCATCTAGGACCGTGGCTAAGGTGAACACCATCCTAAGCTGGGTGCTGGGCATACCTGTAGCAAGAGGAATCTATTTCCCTGTACACAGGCAAGACCTACATCATGAGATGACTGCAGCTGGAGTCGCAGAGATTTGACTCTTGCTGGTGGAAGGGCTGTTGAGGGAGGTGGGGTGCACAGGAGGCTGCCACAGGGCACATGGGGTGTCAGTGACAGAGCAGTGATGGCAGCCCACAGGCCTGTCTGTGGGATGTGAGGGGACAAGGTGTTGCTGCCCAGAGTGAGAATGGATGCGCAATGGCTCTGGAAATGTATTTGAAAAGAGATTTTTCATGTAGTAGTTGCTCTGTTGTGTTTGATACATCCCCTGTCTTCATCCCTCCTGCCAGTGGCAAGGCTGGATGTGCCCCACTGCAGTGGGTGACACTGGAGCAGCATCTTCCCATTTCCTCTTGGAGCCCAATCCTGCTGGTTGTGAACAAAGCTGCAGCCTGTGGCTGTAAGCTGGGATGCTGGGAGAGTCTGAGCACCCACGGCCCTACGTGGGGCTGCGCTCCTGGGAACAGCCTCTGCTGGAGGTACTGCAGCATCCTGGCATCAGCACTAAGCCAAATTCCAGCCCTTTTGGGTGGAGCACCCCAGTGGCTCAGCCAGAGGGGACTACTCAAAGAAAATGTAGAATTGCAGAAGAGCTTCATAATCCTGCTCATGACCGATGCTCCAAAGAAAGAAAGAGGTATCCTGCATTGGCTTCCCTGTCTAACACAGCTACGTACAGTCTTCTGACTCATAAAACCGCTATGTGTTTTTTTTCCAAAAAATCTATATCTAACTTCTTGGTAGCAGTGATAATGGTGTGGCAATGAGTCACACAGGATAATTATGGTGTTTAAAAAACAATCTTTGTCAGTGCTGAGTGTTTTCTCTTCTAGTTTCACTAACTACCTTCTTATGAGTAAAGATTAATGAATTAATGCTCAAGAATGGGCTCTATATGCACAGCTCTGAAGAGGTCATCACTGGATTCCAGTATGAGGGGTCTTTTTTCACCGCCGTGTTGTGGTTTAACCCCAGCCAGCAACTAAACCCCACATAGCCATTCACTCCCTCCCTCCCAATGGGATGGAGGAGAGAATTAGAAGAACAAAAGCAAGAAAACTCATGCATTGAGATAAAGACAGTTTAATAGGTAAAACAAAAGCTGCCGATAGAAGTAAAGCAAAAGAAGGAATTAATTCCCCATTTCCCATGAGCAGGCAAGTGTTCAGCTGCCCCCAGGAAAACAGGGCTCCATCACATGTAACAGTGACTTGGGAAGACAAATGCCATTACTTCTAATGCCCCCCCTTCCTTCTTCTTGCCCCAGCTTTATATGTTGAGCGTGGTGAAATATGGTCTGGAGTATCCGTGTGGTCAGTGGGGGTCAGCTGTCCTGGCTGTGTCCCCTCCCAAACTTTTTGCACTGCCAGCCCAGTTGCTGGTATGAGGAGCAGAAAAGGCCTTGACTCTGTGTAAGAGCTACTCAGCAATAATGTAAACATCTCTGTATTATCAATGCTGTCTCCAGCACATATCCAAAGTGCATTCTTCACAGCTACTGTGAAGAATATTAACTCTACCCCAGCCAAAACCAGCACATGCCATGATGCATGTTTCTGCTTTGGTTTGGCTACTTACCGACTTTCACTGTGGTTTGGTCTCTGGTGTACATAACTTCAGCTTTTTTGGTGCTCGCAGAACAGGCCCACTCTGTAACATGAGGTGACTGAAGAGTATTTTAGGCGCTGCTCATCCCACAGCCTTGTCCACTTGACTTTCCCTAGCAGCCTGCAGATCAACCAGCCCTCCCAGGCAGTCATAAAATCATAGAACGCTTGGAAGGGGCATTAAAGATCCTCTAGTTCCAAGCCCAAGTCCCATGTCAAATTTCAACTCCTCCTTGGGAGTGGAGCGATTATGGTTTCATTCCAAAAGGCAGAAATAAGGAAATAAAAATGCTATTTCTGTGTGTTTCCATCTTCAGCGTAGGAGAAACACAAAATGATATTAAGTCAAGTGCCTTTTGTTAAACTGATCAGTGAAAAGCCATTTGTCTGTCTTGTCTGCTCTGGCTGGCATAGGAGAGCAGCAGTGAAGTTATTTGTACTTTTATGGCTCTGTTATTTACTCTGTTTATTCTGTTCCTGGCTCATAAGTTGGCACTGCCCAAAGCAAAGCCCTGCTGTTGTGAGGCCCATCTCTCATCAGCGTCCAGAAAGATTCAAATATGAACACCCAAAGGAGATTGCTAATTGTCCCTCTTTGGTCCTAGGAAGAAGTCCACAAATAAACTGTGTTTTGCTAGCTGTTACCTATCTGCTGATTCACTTTAAACTACTGAAACTTTAGCCTTGAGTTCACCCCCTGAAAGCTCTTGGTTGTATAGAGATGCTCAGGAGAACAGATGAAGCCTCTGCACTGTAACTGGGCAATCTCCAGTCAGGACTCAGACTCCTCTTGGTCCAGCTCCCACAAGCCACGATGCACTCCATGGGCTCACCAGCTCTCTGTAATGGAGTGTGGGCAGTCACCTTGCAGGCAATAGGGTCGCAGGGGATCTTCCTTCAGGAGCTACCTCTGATTAGCAGAGCCAGCTGTCTTGGGGCTTCCTCTGCCAATGCTAAAAGCAGTGTGTTTTTGCTTTGGAGAGGTAATCTTCACAGTAATTGCAATCGGTCTGCAACTGTAGGAAAAATTGAGAGCTCATTCTTTCTCCGGTTTAATAGGTGGATGTAACAGCACTGATACCAAAAGACAGAAAACAATCACTTTGTTGGTATTAATGTTCCTGAGGCAAACTCTGCACCATCAACAATTCAGTTCACCAGATTCCTCCTGCTGCTTACATGGAATCAGTGCTTGCCCCCTTGCCTTGTGCTTATGCTACTGTTCCGAGTAAGATGTGGACTAGCTATAGTGTATCTGCATTGAGGAGCTGCACATTTACAGGATGGATGTGTTAGTCAAAGGAAGGAAACTTCTAGATTTGCAGAAAAAAGCATCAGCATTCATTAATTATAAATATAGCCCAAAAAGTCAGGCAAGACACCAAGTGCAGTGAGAGAAGAGAACTAGTTATTTTTCTAACCTTTTCTCTTTCAATGCAGAACATTAATCTTTTCAGTCTCTCATTAGAGATGTCTGTGTTTTCCTTTGTCTTACCTGCTGGGAAGGGAGTCAGAGCTACTCCACGTGGTGTGGTGTGTGCTGGCACACACCAGTGACGCAGTTCTCGCACCATCGATTGTGGCTGTGCTACCAAGGCAGGAGACTCTGGGCACAGCTGGACTGGAAGGCCATCCTGCAGCCCAAGATGGGATTGTCACACCAGGGCTAAAGCAAGGGTCCCTACAGTGTTATAGAACAGAAGGCTGGCTGTACTCTGAGTGCTTTATTTCTCGGGTGTTTGGAGGTTTGTTTGTTTGTCTGGGGTTTTTAAAATTTTTTCTTTTTTCTTTTTTTTCTTTTTTTTCCCCCTTTTTTTTCTTAATTTCCACAATGGAATCTTCACATGAGATGTTCTTTCAGTAAAACAAAAAGCTATGAAACTTTTAAATGCCCAGAGTTTAGTGCAGCACTGTGCAAGACTGGTCATCATTCTAAGAGGGGCTGGAGAGAACTAATCTGCTGTTACTTGTCTTGCTTGCCAGCTGTTCTTGCCTCAGTGGGTCAGTGATTGTCAGTATGGGTCAACCATAGCAATTAATTCCTTGTCTAAGCCTTCCTTGAGGTACTAAATATATCCCTAGAAGTTCTTGTTGTCTGTATGCTTCCCTACAGATTCCGAAGTATTTCAACATATTAGAGGGAAAGTTTAAATTATTCCAAGCACTTACAACACTAAGGACATTTGCAGAAGAGGAAATACATGCTGTGATGCATAGGACTGAGGGATGGTCTCCTGTCATTTGCTGACACGGATTCGTAATGACAGAAAAGGGGAGAAATTATTTTGGACTTTTTATCATGAACTTTTAGAAATTTGATAAAGATATCAAATGCATATTAGGTTCAGGAGAGGTACCTCCAAAGGGGGAAAATGGGATTAAGCTGCTATGCAACAGCTGCTGAGCTGTGCTCAGTGCAGTCAGGAAGAGGCGCTGGTGCTTTGGTCCTATCTGGGGTGGGGCTGGACTTCGCCACACCAGTAGGCTCAAGGTGGAGCTTGCTGCTCAGGCTGGAGTTCACAGAGCTTTGCTGCTGCCCTGTTGTTCTTTTGCTAGAAGAGAAACCTGCTGGCTCTCACCAGACCTCCAACCAGCACATACATCAAGTGGACAACCGGGGAATTAAAGCTCTGAATTCAATGTGCACATTAAGATCACTTCCATAGGTTGGCCATATAGGTCTACAGGTATTTTGGCTGGAAGATAGTTCAAGAGTAGGTGTGAAAGGAGAGGTGTTTCCTGGTGGCCTTTCCCAAAAAGTCCACTCAAGAACATGTTCAGGTAGTAATATTTTTTTAGACAAATGCTTTCAAGATCAGGCCTCACAGGGTCTACAGCTTATGAACCATCCATGTAGCCAACATATGTGTGCCTGCCACCCTTGGGTCCCTGCAGGCATCCTAACTCCCAAACATCCAAGAAGAGCAGCAACTCTGCAGTACCAGCCTCATTGCCAGGAACCTGAAGGATACCAGCACCTAGATTTCTTTGGTACTTTTTCAAACATCACCCAAAGCTAGTGCAGGATGGTTGGGTAACATTTTTCTGTCTCACATATTGCAGACTAATGGCCTTGTTAAAATACTTGAGTTTATGATCTGTTTTTCTCCTAAGCAGCTGTTTAAATGCTTTATTAATGGTTACTAATTAAGTCCCTTGGATGAAGTCCCTTGGAGACTGTCCAAAGACATAAACCCAAATAAGCCTGGATCACAGGCACTAAAATATCTTCCCCAAACCCATGTAAACAGATGCAAATGGACCAAAGAAAGGTTTGATGAAGAGGTCGGTGGGTAGATATATAGTTTCAGATAGGTGTCATCTAAAACCTAGGGTAAGGGAAGGAAGGAAAACAGGATTTAAATTCCTTGAGGTTCCTTTTGCGCATGAGATCTTAAACCCAGGAGCTTGTATTTATGGTTAGCTCAGGTCACTAATGCACTTCTGAGCCAAGGGGCACTTGGGAGACCTGCAGCCCTGAGCTGTCACGCCACCGTGCTGGTGAAGGCCATGAAGGTTTTTGCATCCCAAAAGCCATGAGCAGCTGTGAAGTCAAGCTATTGACCTCAATAGCTTGGATTGTAAATCCCATTGGAGCCAACCCTGCCTGGCTTTAAAAGGAGTTTGGATAGGCAAGAGATAAAATATTAAGAGTAGGAAAATTAAGAGCAGATGAAGTTTCAGTGCACTGTTAAGCAGGGGATGGAGGCGGTGAGCGACGTGAGCACCAAGAACTGTGTTTGCTGGCAGGACCAAAGGATCGCCCGTCATGGCTGTACCTGTGCACCCCAAACCAACCCAGGCTTTACCCTGTCTGCCCTGCAGCTTGTTTGGCAGGATGGGGGTGGGGGGAGGTGTGAATGCATCAGAGGAGATGTACATTGAAAGTTGAAGTGAAGAAAAAATATAATTTGACCGATGTTGGAGAGCTGGCAAACCCATCCTTTCTGAAAGGCAGTGGTCACTTTTGGAAGTTTGAGTAAAGCTGCCCTTGATCAGTGTTGGATGGGTGTAGGCTTAGCAAGCTTCTCCAGGCAGAACTCAAAAGACAGGTCTTGGGCACATGCTGCCTCAAGTATTCAGGGCTCAGCTGTATGACTGACTTAGCAGAGATGTGTTAACAGCTCTTCTTCTGTGAGGGAGTTTCAAGACCCATGAAAGCACAAGTTGTAGCTGAAAATTTTAGAGGTGTCTTGCCAGCTTGCTCTGTATCTTAAGGCTAGGACTTAGGTAAAGGCAAAGCAACTGCTGTTCAAATCCCTGGGGCAGGTTTAGCTCCTGTGGGCACAGTTGTGCTGGTGGACCGGCTGGGCTGCAGCCCTGCACTCTGTTGGGGGCTGGGGTGGTTGTAGAGGTGCCACAAAACCCAGCACTTTGTGAGATGGGGTGTGCAGGTCACAAATTTCGAAGGATGAGGATCTATTTGGCTGAGAAACTTTCCTTCTCCCCTCATCACTAAAGCTATGAGCTTGCAGATGCTTCTCCCCTCTTCCTTCTTCCACGAAAAATCAGAGCGGTGTCCTTACAGGTTATTTCCACCAGAAGGGATGCAGGAGGGGTTGTCTCCCACCCTACAGCTGCTACACTGGGAACTAGAAATGCATTTGCAGACACATGCAACTGACTGCACGTTGGTGGTGTGAGCGTTTATGCTTATTTCAGAGAATAACTTTAAAATAATCTCTTAAATTCTATCCGTAATAGCAATGCCTGCTGGAGTGGGAACTGTGAGAGCTATTGCTTGTGAACTTTCGTGGCTTCATGGCAGCGTGGCCTGGTTGCTCCTCCCAAGGGGTCTGTGCTGGTGTGTGATCACCATCTTCATGCTGGTCCAAGTATGGTCCTAGGAAGGTGCTGGGTTATGATGGCTTTCCTGGGGTTCAGACAGGGAATGAGAACTCCCGGGTTTGTCTGAAATGCTGCCATTCATCTGCAGTGGGGGCAAGTTGCTTTTATCACTCAGTGTTTCCCTTAATGCTTCAGGCCTCCAAAATCTCACAAGAAAAGAAAAAAGAGGGTTGTGCTGTTGTCTGGGGAAGTTGGGCTCCTGCTGTTTGCTTGTTTGTTTGTTTTCTTCCTTTCGTTTGATTACTTTGTTTTTAGTCTCTCCCAGACAGCTGGCTCTGCCTCATTCAGCCGGCTGATGGATGACAGACAGTGTTGCTACATGGAAAACAGAATTTGTCTAAATAGTGGGATTCTTCTTTGCTTACTTATTTTAATGAGACAAGATGAGAGAGATGAGATTGTGGTCAGTAATACTGCCAGTGCTGTTATCATGCGCTTCTTCTGGCTTGGGCAGAAAAGCCTGGCATGAAATCCCTGTAACACAGCCAGAGAATTTAAAACTGGGGAAAGGCTCAGCCACGCTCTTGGTGAGATGTTCATTAGTGCTGTGCTACAAGGACAGTCCCTGGGTGAAAGAGGTGCTAAATCATTGTTGCCTACAACCTTCTAATGGCACAAGGGCTACCACTGAGGGGGACATGGGAGCTGAGTACTTTTCTCCACCCATGTTTGAGTCCCATACTGGGACTGATGTGGGTAGGGAGATCCTTGTCTGCTGGTTTGTAGACACAGAGAGCTTTGTCGGTTCAGCTCAGTTTCCACAGACACTTTTAATTCCTTGGATTACTGATATATATGCCTTCCCTCCTAATATAATGACTTAGTCTGCAAGATGTATTGCACAGTGTTGTATAAGTGTTGCAGAGTTGTCATTGATGATGATGGGGATAATGATGATTACTAAAAGAAACTGCTATGCCAAGGCCTTGAAGCACAGTCAACCCCATTTCACCAGGGCCATGAAGAGCATCTCTGATACTCAAAAAGATGTGCAGTGGGGGCCATGATGGCAGTATTCCTATGGTCTCTCTCCTTACAATTGTATAAGGGCACTTTCCTGTGTCTCCCAAAGGTGAGATAATATTTAATATTTCATTCCCCTATTGTGCTCCAGACTTGGGTTTTGGTGCACAGACCCACCAGTGAGTGGGTCAGCCAAGGAAAATTGGAGGAAAACAGGTATTTTAAAAGCAAGGCAATATTTCAAAAGCAGCTATATCCTGCTTTCAGAAGGGTCTGGGGCTCAGCTCTGAGGAGCTGTGTAGATGTTTTGCCCCCTTTGAAACAGAGCCATGTGAGAGACACAGAACTGCCCCCATGGACCTGACCTCACAGCATTTCATAAATCTGTGTGGGCCTCGGAAATCAGAGCTGCTGTTTGCAACTGTTCTGCATCCCATGGGATCTGCCTGGAACATTAGGACTGCAGCCCTTCTGAAGAAACCAAGCTATTTTTAAGGAAATTTGACTGTAATTTAACTTTTTTTTTATCAGCACTTACCAAAAGTTGAAGTTTTGATAAAAATTACTTGAGCCTCCCACATTTTCATGGGAAATGGGGATTATTCATCCCGGTTTTGGCATAAGGAGGCATTTCTAGTTCTATGAGAAAGTGGCTTGAAAAAACTTTGAGGTTTCTGGTTGGTTTGTTTTTTTTTTTTTAAATTATGTTCCATTTTCCATACTCTGAGATATGTGAATGTGAAGCTTTAAATATACATTTCTGAAAATCCTGATTTAGGAGTGGTGCCGTAGTCTGAGCATTGGGCCACAAATCTCCAAATACAGATCTTGCATTTATTTCTCAATGTTATAAACAATTGTATATCAACAGGATTATTTTGTTCCTGTGTGGGCAATTTAGCCATTGACTCTTGAAGTGAAAGGTCTTCAGAAAAAAGCCAACGACAACAACTTAAGACTGACCTTGACAGAACTGCAGCCATGTTTGCCAGCTGACAGTGAAGCTTCACCTCCCTGCTGGTGGTCTAGGAAAGGCTGTTGGCTGGTTATGGTGACTCTGGAGGGGGTTTGCTGTTGTAGCTCCTACCTTGTCATATGGCTTGATGTACACCTTGCATGATCAATACACTCAGCCATACATCTATTTTGTCGTGTGTCTGGGCATATAGACCTGGATGGAGAAAGTTGCAAGTGGCTTGTGAACTCCAGCAATGTCTGGTCCCAGGCAGAGGAGGGGAATGGAGGTGTTAAGAATGGAGGCTACTGCTCCAAACAACATCCACTGCCCAGTTTCATGGCTGCAAGGAGCCTGAGGACTGGGGAAAGCCCTGAAAGGAGCACTCTTGGGACCATGTTTAGCTCAGGAACATAATGCTGCACTCCCTTTGCCAGCCTTGCAGTCTGAAGAGGGAGTGCATGCACTGCTGGTAGATTTAGGCTGCTACTTCATCTCAGCAGGTAAGGGAGAGCTGTGGCCATGGCCCAGCCCATCTGTGATTATTTTAAGCCTGAAATAACTCAACAAAGCAGGGCTTATTAACATTTGCCACTTGCCTCTAACTGAGGTTGGACCCATGCATGCTGAGGTGAGGGGACCACGCAGCCACGTGGCTCTCACTGTACTGGGGGACAACTGGTGCAACCTCCACATTGGGCCAAGGAACCCAACCAGACCCTGTCAAGTCATGGCTGCTCTCCCTGGGGTAGCACCTGCTGTCCCAGCTCTTGGTAAGCAGCTAGAGCACCTCCCTAGCCAGCAGGGTCTCAGTTGAGCATTTCAAACTAAAACAAATGTCTCCAGGCAAAAAGTTTCTGACTTAGCAGCTATGAAGGAGGGTGTTGAACCCACCCTAATTTTGTGCTTTTGTGTTCAACTGCATCTTCTGATCCATTTTGGGGCCTGAGGTCCAAGCAGGGGTGTTGAGCAGGGGCCAGCACTCAGGGTCTCCTGGAGGCTCAGGGTAAGGAAACCTCTCTGTGATGGTGGGAATGAACATCTGCATGTGCATGCCATGTGTGTCTATGTGAGATATCCCCATGTCCTTCTAAGTGTTTACTGAGGACTTGCAGTATATTTCTAGAAGTATATTTCTAGGCAGTTTCATTTTCCCCACTCCCAGCTATTACAGGTGCAATTCTGAGGAGGGGCTCATGTGAGGATCCTCATTTTAGGCTTATCTTCTGTGTTTGTGTGTGCTGGAATACCTTACGGCTGCATCGACTCTGTCACACAGAGAAGCCACAGGGGACCACCCTTTCCCTCACAGACCAAAGGTGAGGGTACAGCTTGGGAGACTTTATTTCTTCCTTGACTGCTGACAGGTTTCCTATAGGAGCTTCTGCCTCATCGACTGAGTGTGTGACGCCTCTAAGGAGTACTCCAGACTATGGGGTTGGTATAGACACACATCCCACATCACCTCGATTCCTCATCTCCTTCTTACTCCTCCACTGAGTTCTCACCCAAAACCTCCTCAGGAGACAGTAAGACCCTTGGTTGAGTCATACCAATGCATCTCCCAAACTTCCCGAAACACTGGTACTAATCAGTGGCAGGAACATTGCAATAAAAATGGGCTGATTTGGTGAAGAGGAAGGAGGGTGAGGCTGAGAGGGGAGAGGCGTGTGGATATGAGATCAATTGTTTTTCCTGGCATTAGTTGTATCTAGGCCTCTCTGGCTCCTCTGAGCTCTGTAAAAGCAGAACCAGGCGTTGGAAGAGGGTTGCAGATGCAGGAAAAGGAGCTGTTTGGTGGAGATGAGTGAAGTTGTTGTGTGACTGGCTGAAAGGTTGCGCGGTGGAGGCCCCTCCTGAAGGGTTAGAGGGCTGCTTGCTCCTCCATGCAGGGAGGAAGAGAAGACAAGTGACCATCACACGTCACAAATGGTGGCAGCAAAGCCTCACAGCCAAGAGGTCAGGTAGGACTGAGCCTGGGTTCTTGCTGTCTCAGCCTCCCTAGGGTGGCCTCTGCCAGGGACACACACAGGGGACGTGCCACAGAAGGCTGTGGCTTGGGCCACCCGTGGCCCAGCAAACCTCAGTATGCAGAGTCTGTGAATTTGTCCTCCTGACTCAGAGGCAGATGTGAGGAGTTAGGCATGAGTTAGGAGTTGGCTTTTCTGCTAATGGTGGCTGACAAACAGGATTTTAGTTCCATGCAAAAACTCCCCTTATAGCTGTTTATGCAGTGGTTTATCCAACATGGTTTCTCCCAGGGGGGAATCCTTTCCTTTCTACCAGTTTTGGGTCAGAGGATTCCGTGGGGACAGTTGTCCTTCATCCTATTGTGGAAAATGAAGAAGGTAACTGTTTTGCATGCAGCACATAACAAAAGACCAAAATGGTCCTAATTTTCACAAGGAGAAAATTAGAATAGAGTACCACAGTCTCACCTTTGGGTCTCACTCTGCTCCAAGCACAAAGCTGGTTATCCTAAAGTAAACCTAACTGTAATATGTGACCTGGACATTAAATTAGGGGCTTTTCTGCATCCAATATGGTTTTGGTTAAGTGGGAGCAGTGTTTGGGCAGTGAGCAGGAGCTCAGTTTAGGTCCGCATTTCCAGTTCTGGTTTGCACAACAGTACTAATTCTCAGCCTCAGCAGCCTGAGCTTGGCAATGTCTGTGCCCTGTTTTTCACATCATGCATTACTTCCGCTGTAATTTACAGCAACATTTTCTGCATTTCTATGGCACTGCCTCAAGTGTGACCTAGGATTGAGTTTGGTGGGGCTTGGCAACCAAATGTTTTAAATGAAAGGCATAAAACTTAAGGTATTGCAACTCAGTGTGAATTGGTAATGGAGGGGAAACTGTAGTGAAAATATGGAAAGTTAAGAATGATATCCACTATGAAAATGGCAGGGCTGAGAGGACAAAGCCAAAGGGTAGAACTACTTACATCTTCAGTAACTTTTAAAATATCATAGTTAACAAAATTGGCTCCATTTTAAAAGTTTGCTTTTAAAAGCTACTCAAGTGTAGCATTGTGCCTGTTTCATTCAGCAATGTCTCAGTCTCACACAGCCATTGGGGAATTTTGATCATTTCAACTTTAGGTCTGCAGGAAAAATTGTTAGTGAATAGCATGAACCCACACAAACTATTAGCTGTTGTTCTTTGTCACTGTTCAACAGAGTAATTAGTAGCTTTTAGGGATTTTTTTTTAATGCACTTGTTGCAATAATAGAGGAAAGAAAGATATGGAAACTAGAGGATTGAGGACTAGACATTGTCAAGAAGGGGAAATCCAGGTGAAATGAGACTTTTCAGTATGCGTGTGGATCCTGCTGCTCCCAAGGAGCACGTTGCTGTTTCAGAGCCTGACCTGACTGGTAGAATATGTTTCTGATATTTGGAGGGGGCTGACAAGGGCTGAGCAAGTGGAATGTCTTGCTTTGATAGACTTGGTGCAGAGTTCTTAAAACTGGAAGAACAGAAACTCTCTGAACAGTATCTCAGACACCAGTACCCCAGACTTCCAGGTATCTGGCCCCAACATCAAATACTGCTGATGTTCAGACTTGACAGTAACCCCAACATGGTAAACCTTGTGGCTGATTTTGCAGACAGCCACCAGCTGCATCAGAGCTGAGAGGGGTCCGCAGGACACTTGCCGTCCACTTTCCATGTCCTCCATAGAAAAAGGAACACACAAAGACACCTGCCACATTCTTTTGTCTTTTTTTTTTTTAATTATTCCTTCATATTCAAACTTCACAAACAGTGTGAACTTGTACAATACCTCAGAAAGTGAAACTTACAAAAAAAGTGCTGGTAACATTAAAAAAAAAAACAAAAAACAAACATCATTCTTAGCAACATCAATTACTCTTCCACACAAAACAGAAACCTTGTAAAATTTATTTCCGTATTTTTTTAAGGCGTAATACTTCCGTATAAAGTATATGCAAGAGATAAAACTTCACAGTATTCCAAAATGTCACAATAATAATAATAATAATATAGTATAATGAAGCGCTACAGTTAATTTTCTTTTTTTATTTTTTTTCCTGTTTTAAATAACAAATACAAGTCACAGGTAAATATACGTGAGAAAAATACGAGGCTAATATTAAATGGCAGGTAAGGATACTCTCACTGTAAGAAAAAACTGGCAGGATGTGTGTATTTATTCTATATTTTAAAGCACTTGATAGAAAAGGCGTATGCAAGGTTTTTTTTTTTTTTAACAATTTTCTATTTGCTTGTTTTTGATTACTGACATACCATTTACAGAGTATAATGAGAGAAAAAAAAGGAACTTAACCCCTCAAAACTTTTGACCTGCTCTCCACATCGTCACAAACCGTGTTTCTCGAGACAGATGCCTGTACAGCGAGTGTGTGTGTGTGTGTGTGTGTGTGTGTGTGTGTGTGTGTGCAGGCAGCAGTGCGTGCTCAGGGGGGGTGAGGATGGGTGAGTGTCCAACGACATGTATGACCATGGCAACGTGTGTCGGCACCTGCAGAGACCCATCTCCTGCGGAGGATCCCTGCCACTCCTGTGCCAAATCCTGAAGTCTCGATGTTGGCAAGCCGGTGCCCGAGGTCATCATCATTGGCTGCCTGCATAAAGACCTCAGGATCTAGCCTGGGTGCAGTTTCCCATTCACTCAGTATCTGTTGAATGCTGAGAATTTCTTTTGTCCCCAAGAGGAAAATGTCCAATTTTTATCTTTTACATTCGCACACAAGAAGCGTGTGCTCTCCCCTCCGCCATTTAGCAAAGACTGACCAACAAATTTCCACCTGGGTTCAAGGCAGCGCCGCGAGGAATGGGAATGCGGCTGGATGCCCCCTCCTTGTGCATGTGCAGCGTGCTGCAGGAAGGCCGGTGCCCACGTGTGTGTGTAGCACTGCAGCCCCCACCCAGCCATCCCCGCACCCCGCACGCTCCGTGCCCACGCCAACAGCCAGCCACTCGGGAACAAAAAGACAGCAGATAGCATAAACACATCAGTAAGGTGCTCAAAGAAAAAAAGGCAGCTCCCACTCCAGGAATGGGCAGCCACATAAGGTGCTTCAAAAAGTTTTTTTTTTCTTTTTTTTTTTTTTTAATTTTTTCTTTCAGTTTCAGACATTTTAAAAAAAGGACTGATTGAGCATGTGGTACGTGAGAGCAAGGCCGAGAGTTTTGAGACTTCTGACATCCTCCATAAACAAGAGCTTCCTCAGGCCAGGATGCATTTTTGTTTGCTTACTTTGTTGTTGTTATTGTTGTGGTGGATTAGTTTAGATGGAATTTTATTTTCATATAAACCAAAAAAAAAAAAAAAAAAGGGTAACAAATCAACCCAATGTGAGAATTAGCATAAAAGTCAAACTGTGTTATTGGGCTGAGTTTTTGTCCTAGTCTTCTTTTTTTTTTTTTTTTTTTTTTTTTTGCCCATTCATTCATTTAGCACCGTTCCTTTTTATTCTGGTTACAACCCAATTCCTTCTGTAATTATTGAATGTACAGAAAGGACCAAGTAGTTGTTTTTGTTTTTTGTGATCTATTTCAAGAACCCAACCATAATTCCTCTGCTGCTGCTGTGTTTGTGTATCATCTGGTTTCATGAGCTTAAGGAGAAAGGTTAGTCTGTTGATATTTAAGGTTGACGTGTGTGTTTGTATGCATACACATTGTTCTATACATACACACTGCATGGAGTACATTTTAACTGGAGATAAAGTCAACTGGGTTCAAACACATATGCACTATCTTCTCCTATGTATTTGAAACAGTCTGGAGCTTTGATTTGATTTTTTTTTTTATTTAAAGTGCATTTAAAGCAAAATAACTGGCATTCACATACCCCATGGAAAACATGATTGCAGTGGAAAGCTTGACTATGCTAAACTCCTTGGACTTGACAACACTAAAAGCAAATGGGGCAGTGACAGGCCTCAGTGTAGGCAGCTATTACTGGGCAGCACCATTGGCAAAGAGGGAAGGCAGGAGGTGGTGGAAGGGAAATTGCTTTAGAGGTTGAATATTTGAACTGTTTTCAATTCTGACACAGCTGTGTCATTCCCAATGCAGCTTCCTTTACAATGATTAATGACCTCTGTCTTATGGATGTATACATCTGACTCTCCCTAGTTCTGTCTTTCATTGTGTGTGTCTCCCAAGTGCCAGCATCTATTAGGAATAAGGCACTGTTGAAATTACAGTTTTACAAAAGATGCAAAATAATCTAACCGTAACCATCCCGATTGCCCACACTGCTGTCCTCCCCCTCCCTCACTTTTTTGGGGGGGAAATATTGCATGTGATAAGAGTTTATTTTTATGTTCTCTGTGTCAAAAGTAGGCCTTGGACAAATGTCTTAAGTCCATCAGCACCAAAGATGGGTAGGAATACACCCTTTCTCTTGTATGTATGTGAACACATGCAGACTTGTTCATTGGGAGGGGGGAAATAAATACACCATTCCCCTGTTACTCCTCCCTGGCTTTAGAGCCCAGCCTGAAGAATAAATTTCCAATCCCCCATCTGCAACATTTTCATTTACTGGATCATTTATGGAAGCAAGCTAGGGATTTTTCATTCCCACCACCCAGGTGCTACAGGTTTTACAGGTGGATTTCTGAAAGGCCAAGCTCTAGGAAAGCCTGCGTGGAGCTTCCTGATCTGCAGGAAAACAGCACCGGCGGGCGTTCATCCTTGTGCCTGCCTGACAAACAGACACCTCTCAGGGGCTGCTTTGCACTGATTCTTAAAATCAGAAAAGCTTCTACAACACATCTGGCTCCTCCATGGAGTCAGGGACACTGACTGTGCAGTGGGCAAGCCTGCAGAGAAGCTGGGAGGCAGCTGGGTCCCTGTCTTTGCCCACAAGCAGCTGTGGATTGCAAACCACTTTTCCATTGTCCCAATGCACTCTTTTTACTCCATGGTTTTGATCTGGGAACAAGTCATCTTCTAGTAACTGGGTGGGGTTAATTTGCCCTAAAAACACTGCAGTCAGCCTATCATAATATGCATTTGCTGTGGTAGCTGGTGTATCCTTCTCCTGCTACAAGGCTGAAAACGATTCATGAACTACCTTCCTCGAGCCAGGATCCCACTGGCTCCTCTCACCCTCCACCAAAGGCTAGGGCTGCCTTGTAAAGCAGAGAATATAGTAGAAAATGAGAAAAGCAAGCAGACAGTAGGGGCAATAGCAAACAAAACATGAGACCAGATGGTCTAGCATTTAAGCTCTAGGCTAGTCAGTTTAGCCACCATCATAAAAATGGACTGAGATTAAAGGAGTCTAAACTGCTATGGACTGGGTTTTTAGAAGTGACACAAACCTTGGGCGGGAAATGAGTTGCCTTTTTTTCTTTTAGTGGTTTAAAAGTCATCTCAATAAGGCCACAAACTGCATTTGTCCTGTCAATGTGACTGCTTGCAAATGGCATGAATTGAAATTGAGCGAGTGCTTCACAAAGTAGGATAGAAATGGGAGAGAAGAACCACCCCATGCTCACTACAGCTGCAGCGTAGGAGAGGGGAGTGTCTGAGGAGGTGGTGGTGAAGGGTGTCTCCTTGGGAAGACCTGCTACGTGTGGAAAGGGAAAGGAGCTAATAGCATCTCCCTTGCTCCTCTTCCTTTCACCACCACCTTACTGTTTTGCTGGACACCTATAGACAAGTAGCACTTCTGAAGAGCCCCCTCCTGTGTCTCTCACATGTGTAACTTGGGGAAGGGGAGGAGGCTGGTATAATTACAAAAGGGGAAAAGAAGGCACATGATTTTACTCAGTCCTGACTGAACCCACATTTTGAAAGCAAGGGCAGTTTAGGTGGAGGGCAAAAAAGTGCTCAGTGGAGCAGGTGCTCACTGAGAAGAAACCTCAGGGTAAAGGAAGAGGGAGAATAAAAAGGAAAGGCAGGAGAAATGAAGGCCACATTCAGCTTTCTGTCTGCTTGACAGTCTCAAGATTTGGCTGCATTTTCGTCCAGGAAGGAAAAGAGTCTGGTTGGTTTTGAATGTAGCCCAGTTACATATCTCCAGTTTTTGTTATGGCTGTTGGTGTCTTCCTCCTTCCCTTTTCTCCGGTCCCATGAGTACCTGGAGCACCGCTTTAGTCTTTTAAGCCTGTTCTTCAAACATGGAGAACACGGCACACCTCTTTGGTCACCCTCAGCCTCTACTTCTCCTCAAATCCAGACCAGTGATCAGATTGAGTAGTGCTCCCCGTTGAGCACTCCCATTGTTGGGGTGCCAAAAAAGGCTTTGATCAGTGACTGAAAGTGTAAGTTATCCTCATGGTTTCAGTTGGGTTGGTGTGTTGGTCACAAAAGCCACTGGTAGGATGAGGGCAAACCAAGGGAGCTGTTGACTGAGAAACTGCGATGTCACTTACAGAGGTCATTATGATCATCATGTCTCTCAGTCACTTAACCCCTTGTGCACTGCCACATCTCAGTACCATGATTTTTCTTTCTCCTCCAGTGACTGTAAGCCTTTTTCATTTCTGTGGTAGATGGGAGAAGTAGCAGAGCTGATGGTCCAGCTTTGGGATTCCAAAACACTGTTTTGTATTTTTCCCCCGAGTCTCTGACTCAAAAAGGCATTTAGTTTCTCTCTTCTTCTCCCCCCATCCCCTCCAAATTTGCTCAGGAAATCATAAGGCAGAGCAATGAGAAGTAGGATCATCAACAGCTCTATGAAGACACAGGGTGGTAAAATGCTTCCCTACAAACTCACAGTCCAGTGTTTGTGACATTTCATAAATAACTTTTTCTTAAAAAAAAAAGAATAACACAAGAACAATCCCTTTACTTACTCATCTGAAACAAAATAAACAGCAGTGGCTACAAACTTCTTCTTGTAACAATTACAAAAAAACTCCCAACAATACAATCCCCCAACTTTTAACACACGCCTTGAATGTTTTTTTTTTTTTTAATGTTAAACCTCAAAACTGCAGCATATCCTTAAGGGCAAACTTTTCAATTAGTTTTTTCTTTCTTTTCTTTTTTTTTTTTTTTAAATAATGTGTTCACCAAAAAGAAAAAAAATTCCACAAAACAGTCTTGTACCAAGAAAATGCATTCAAAAATAGAAAATACTACACAACAAAAATATGTACCCTTCCTTTCCAAAAGAGTCTTCACAAAAATGTAGAAAAATGCCAACCATTTTTTTCCTTTCCTGAACACTTAACTTTCAACCTAGGGCACAAGTATTTATTGACTTATAATGTCTGTTTTTGCATAAAATATGGAAGATAAAAACCAACTATCAGGACTGTGAAGTTACAAACAACACCTCATTATTCTCCCCACCCCACATTCCCTCCTTAGGAAACAAAACAGAGAAAGCCAATGTTTCAACAACTGATTGAAAGCCGTCAGGCTAGGAAAACCCATCAGCTGATATGGGGATTCAAAGATGATGGCATAACAGGAAAATCATCTGTCTTTTAAAATGTATGCTTTTTGCATTTATCTCAACACTAGTCTCTGCCCCGCTGTACTCAAATGACCAGGCACTATGGAGACAGGACACTGCTGGGCACAGAAAGATCCGGGAAGAATTCGGGGTGAGGAGCCCAGGGTGTGGGTGTGTGCACGCATTTGTGCACGTGATGTTTTACTCACAAAAGAACCGTTGCCATTTTGAAAGACAGAGAGGATGTTTCCATATGCCTTAAAAGTGCAAGGGCCATTTCTGGATCATAGTAGTTAAATACGCAAAAGTTTTTCTACGCTTAATAGTCAAGTCCGTTTTTCTGGCAAAGGCGAGCCAGAGATAGATCACATCAGTTCACGTCTGGGAGTGGGTAACAGCTGAAAGCTGGCAGGCAAGAAGTGTCACACCAAGGTGCATCCAGAACTGATTTATTCAGTGGGAAAGTGTTTTGCCTACCTTGAAAAATGTTCAAGGGATTTCATGCGATTAACACAGCCGAAAGGCCAACGGTTCTGACAGCAATAAAATCTAGCAGGGGGGACTTAGGTACTATAGGGAAGGCAGCTGTATCTTGCACGCATGTGACTAAATCCATCCTTTGGGTACCTCCTTTGACTTCATCGCAATTACATCTGCTCGCACCAGGGATGAATTTGCCCCATGTGGTTCTGGATTTTACAAGTGTTGGCCATTTAGGAGCCCAACCCTGCAGAATACTGTGCTAAAATACTCCAGATTGCAGAGCTAGGATCAAAGAGGCTTCTCTCTTCTTCTGTTTGAGAATGCTTGTTTTCTTTCTAGCATATCTTTTAAAGGATGCTTCCATAACAATAAAGAAGAGGGGAGTTTTTTCTTAGCCTTTTCCACTGCGTGGCTGTGTGTTTTCCTTTTTTTTCAAATGGCAAAATGTGTTTGTGTTTACTTCCAGTGCATTTTTTTTCAAAAATTCAAAACAAAAAGGAAACATTACTTTCCCCATCCTTCAAAAGGAAACAAAACCAAAACAGACTGATAAAGTACAATACAATAAAAATCAGGCATTATAAAAGACAACATGATGTGCAACAGCAATACCAAAGAAACAAAAATAAAATATATATATATTAGGATACAAGTACAAATGAACCAAGAAAGCTATCTAACCCCACTACTGGATGATTGGTAAGCATTGGTTAAGAAATACGTAAGGCTATTCTGAGATTTCTAACTTAACACAGTTAACCACTGCTTCTCCTCTCACACCTTCACTTCCTAAATTTTTCACCTTTCACTCACTGGTCTTCTATGTCTTGAAACTGATTTTTTTCCTTTTCGTATTTTTTGGTCTACAGTAGAATTACATGTTAATAACAACAGCAAAACAAAACTCAAGTTTGTTGTGAGAGTAAGTTGGTGCCACATCCATGATGCAGAAGAAAGAAGACAGACAACAGAACAACTGCATTCAGCTTTTCACACACAAAGCATATTTGAGGGCAACAACATAGTTGACCAAAACAAGTTTGGAGGGGCAAGCAGCAGAAGCTGTAGGTTTATAATTACACCATCAAACAGAGCCTGGTCTTTTGCCTTTACCAATGTCCTTGAGGACAACAGTAGCTCAGTTGCCATGTGGCTTTGCCATTCTTGTCATCTGGAGCAACAGCTGACCTGTTATCTACTTCACCACTAAATGCACACCTGGTTCAATGGAAAACCAAAAGGAAAAGAAAAGGTAAAAGGCTCCTAGCTGCAGGGAGGGCAAGGCTATCCCAAGGTCACCTTGGCTAATGTGACAAATCCCCAGCCAGGTGTGATACTAGGATCAATGACGGAGGGCACCTGGCTGGCAGGCCATTTGGAAGCAGTCTTGAACCAAATTCAGACTGTCTAAGGTGGTGTGACAGATTGCTCAGTCTCCTTCATTAAGAAGTGTGAACAC
The DNA here is from genome assembly GCF_009829145.1 of Chiroxiphia lanceolata. Lineage (NCBI taxonomy): Eukaryota > Metazoa > Chordata > Aves > Passeriformes > Pipridae > Chiroxiphia > Chiroxiphia lanceolata. The sequence continues at coordinate 97,306,103 of NC_045638.1, read as the reverse complement.
TGACAGGTTACTCTGGGATCATTCTGTTAGTATAAATTCTCTTAGTTCAGCGGGGATGAGAAAGCACACATTCTCTATGGCTTTCCAATTGCCTTTGTAAATGTCAGCATCACCAGCCACCAGAAATGCATTCCCTACAAACTTGGCTACAGCACTGTGACTGAAGCTCCATCCTGATTGCTGGCATTTTCTTTTTTCTGTGGAACTTCTGAAACATAACTTTTCCCTCAAGGGTAACCTCTGAAATTACCATAATGTTGAAAATATCATTAGCATCTTCTTGAACCATAACTACGCCACAGTCCCAGCAAGAACTCAAGCTGATCCTCAGTAGTGCTTGCCATTGTCAAGGAAAGGAACGTACAGAAACAAGATGATCAAACAGTACAGGAAAGTTCTGTTTTGGATCTAGCCTACTGGCCAAAGGGATTTTCATTCAAGAGAAAAGGTGCAACAATGAAGCAGGATGACAAATGGAGGGGAATTATGCAAGTTAGTGTTTCTCCATCTGGAGAAAAAATAGGGCATTAAGTTATGCGGCATCTCTAGTCAGCAACATATGTTTTGGCTTCTTAAAATAAACCTCAAGTTATCCTTGGTTTCTCAGTCAAGCACTGTCTACATGGGGCTTTAGTACCATGCTGAAAAAAAGAAACGAGTTTGTGCTATATTTAAATGCAGTTCCAGTTAAACTAGTTTCAAACTGACCATGTAAAAAGGAAAAACTTATTTAAAAGCCATTAAAACTATACAATCACACTTATGCCCAAGAACTGGTCTGGTCGAGCACTGAACTGAATGGAAACATAAACTGGAATCTGGCTTTTAAAAAAGGTTTTAATTCCTGTTTACATGGACTAGACCAGTTCTTTTGAAACTGAGTCAGTTGGAATCAGGTTTAAACAGGCTGAATTCAAACCAGGATTTGGAGCACGGCTCAAAGCCCACTTCTTCAGGTTGCAGTACTTCTAAAAAACTAGTGCAAATGGCATCTTATCACAGCATTGCAAATATGCAGTGTTCCTCTCCTTGTCCAAATATGGTTGCCATCAGGTCACAGCACAAGGGAGGAATATGCAGCAATCAGTCAGCTGGAACAGCTCAAACTAGAAAAGTTCTTTATTTTACCACAGCAGGAAAGGCACTCTGGACACAGCAGGCTCAGTAAACCCTCAGCTTCACCTTTCTTCTGGAGCAGTCCACTACTCCTCTTTGACAATGCAAATCCACTCTGACAGTAGCAATATATGCAGCTGCCTTAAACAAGGAAACAAAACAAAAACTCACCTAAACAACAAACAGGCGTATTGGCTCATAACGTGAATTAACTTCAGCAGACTGACTTCATTTCCTCCCATATCATGACTCTGTAGCTGTCACTACTCTTATGGAAGCAAATGCCACTTTACAAAATAAAGGTGCTCTCCTGCCTCTCTATTATGCTGGCTCTCGAACTGTGCTGTTGTTGGGCATCTACTGACTCATTACTGGAAGTTGATCTTCCAGTGGTTTTCACCTTAGAAGGTTCCTGCAGATGGCAAAGAGAGATTGCATGTTCCATTGTCCTGCTTGCTTTCAAGGGAAGAGTCATTCAGTAGTTCATCTAACAGTACATCAGCGGATATCTCCAGTTCTTCTCTTCCAGTCCTTTCAAACCAGGATGGCTGAAATCTGAGTGGAAATCTCAAGAGCTCACCAGAAAAGCACATCCTTAGCTCCAAAGTGTCTCCTGGTTCCAGACAGACTTGTTCCTTCCCACCTAGCACCGCCTCCTGTATACCACTCCTCCTCTAGTTCTTAATACTTTTCTCAAATGAGGCAGTCCGACAGACTGACCATCATCAATCTGCTTCGCATTGTGCAGCTCCGTGAAAGATCTGAACTACCCATTTCTTGGTGCTAATGAAGCCAAAATATCTTAGCTTCAAGTCTAAGGAGAAATTCAGGGCATGAACAGACTTCTAGTCCCCCAATTATTCTAGACTTCCCTTAGCAACTGGATGACTACCTCCCCATTTTTGTCCATGAAACCTCTGTATAGACAGGTGGCCCCTCCACTATAGGACCAAAGCAGATGCACTCATGTTTTACATTCTTGTCCCAGTTGCTATACAGAGCATTTTTCAGGACCCTGTTTTACCATCTGGCTGAAGTTGCAATTATAGTCTTACTGAAGAGATTCAACACAAACTTTTGAGAGTTTATAGATCACAAAGAGCTACAGCAGAGACGAATCTTGCTGCACATTACCACTGTTTTAACTTTTCTCATATTATGCTTGTTACAAAATAATGACCAAGGCATAGGCCAACATGCATCTTGACTGCAACAGTATTTTTCAACTTAGAATTCCATTTGGTTCCAGCTGAAAGCCTTCACAATGCTAGACTATCCATTTAAGAAGACAAATCAGAGAGAAGATCTTAAAATGCTAGACGGCATCTTTGCCTAAGCAGGAATATTTCTGTATGTACTGAATTCCACACCACCCTTTCTTGGCCAAATGTCCCTCCTGCTTCCTCTTACCCCAAAGGTTTGACTGGAACACCTGTAATTGTGTGTTCAGGATGACTGTTTATTGCACTGTTCCCATAACAGCCTCAGAAAGACGTGCTTTTTTCCAGTGACCTTCTCCTTTGGTAAGTCTGCTTTGTGGCTTCACTTCTCGAGCTGAGAGATCATGCTTATACTGAAGGGATGCTAATCACAGTCAAACCTCTTGAACAGATTCTATCCGACAGTGCAAGTTTTGACATCTGAACTAGGAATCGGTATCTTTATGTTGAAGCCTTACGCTGGTTTACCAAATGAGCAGTTCTTTTAACTTTCTCACAGCCCCAAAGAACAGTCTCTAGAGAAAGGGGGGGAAAGATCTGTAGCGCCCTGAAACCTGTGATGCCTCTTCAGTTTCTATTATATTATAGTACTTTACTTTTATTTTAAGAGAAGGTATCTAATATAGCTGTCTCAGTGTCTGACTAGTTGCTTAAATAAAGGTTACCCTAGTTCTCTTTCAACCTGATCAGGTTTATGGTACATCCTGGTTTCTGTGCCTATCCCCTTCTCTTCTCCCTTCCTGCTTAATTGGCCCCTTCCAATCCCACCACATGTAAATACATTTCAGTAGTGCAATGCAGTGCAGTGCAGTCATACTTAGTGCAAAAATAAAAAGCCTTATCCAGACCAAAAAAGCACAGACTCCCTCCCCACCCCACCCAGCCCCCAAGAAATCAGCACTCAGTAAAAGTATATGAATGCCCCAAAATAAAGGGGGATTTGCAGTCTCCTAGCCACACTTTCACATGCCTCATTTTCTCTCCTCCCACTCCACGTGGAGATCTCATTAGCAGATAGGACATTTACTGAAAACGCAGTAAGTCAAATGACAGAAATCAGAAAGGAGACAAGCCATTGTTGGGGGGCTGCAGAAAGAAGAGAGAACTAAATGGATATGGCAAAAAGGTCAGTAGTGGTTTTACACAAAGTCGTTGGATGCAAACTTTACAAGGGCACCCCTTGCAAAGGGCATGTGTATGTGTGGATAAAAAACTAAGATGCTTCCCTGTTCCAAATATACAGTCCCTATTTTAACAGTGCCCAAGCTAAGGTTCTGTAGTGCAATCAACTTTTTGAAGCTCTCTGTGGCCACCCTAAAACAAATGGACAGATCACCACTAACCTCAGTTCTCTCCTGCTCATGCAGGCACACGTGCACGAACAACTCCCTCCTCCATCCTGCAAATACTTGAGGATATATGTGAAGTATTTATTTCACGGCCCACCTAGGGCTATGGTGGGAAAAGCAGGAATTTTGATGACAGGAATTTAAGCTCTTAAGTACTTTAAAATGAAGACATATAAGAAAAACAAAATAAAGCTCACTAATTATAAAGGCAAGCATGTTACTGAGTCCCAGTCAGTCCATAACTCCCCTATCCCATCTATCTCTTTTAACAAAATAAAACATCTGCCAGGGCTTGCCACTTGTGACGATCACACTTGGGAAAACACAACAAAGACTTTGGGGTATTCACTGGTTTGGAGGTTATAATTTCAGTTTGGACAGCCACAAGAGCCTCCATCAAACCCTTGTAACTACTAGAAAGGAGTGTGGGGAACCACTAAAATCAGTGTAAGAGGCCACATCAAGGAAGGAGGAGCAAGAAAGGGAAATGTATGAAAAATGGAACACATTAGGACAATACTGCTGCTGTTAGACTAATCTCAATGTACTTGCTCAGTATACAGAGGAATACTGCACGCTGCTTCACTTAGGCTCAGGCACGTGCTTCCTCTTGCCTTCTGCCACTTCTCTCACTCGCAGTCCCTTATTGAAGATGGTAGCTCACCCCAGAATGTAAACAAAAGCAAATACCAAAAGATAAACCAAATTATAACCAAGAAGCAGGTTTCTCCTTTTTATTTCTCTTGCAAAGATACAAGCCTTGCCTGCAGGCACATACACTCTGTTTAACCCCAGTGGAGAAAAGCGTTAGATTTTCTTCACAGAAAATACAGAAAGAACCTAAGAGAAAGAAACTAAGTAGGGGGGCAGGGATCCTGAATATCCACCTCGAAAACAGAAAAATGCCAGGCTTTAAAGACTTTTGCTGTTTATCTTTACCAATGAGCCTACAATGAAAAACAAAGAGAGCACAATGGAATCACTAGCTGTGGCAAAGGGAGAGGACCTAAACCTGCTCTCTCAGAGTGCAGAGCTACAGTGGTGCATCTCATGCCTGAGCATACATGAGACAAAATGAATAACACTTGTCAGCTCTTCTGTAAAGTCTATAAACACCAATTTAGTCAGTATAATCAGCAGCAATGAATTTTCTTGCTGTTCAGCTGTGTGTACTTTGAGGGAGTCCTACCTGTTTGCTGAAATGCTGTTCACACTATAAATTCTCCTGCATACCTAATGCAGTAGCACTTATTAAAAAAAAGGTCCACCAAAAAGCTTGATGTATAGTCTGAATTTAGGGTTATATAATCAGATCTTATAAAGAAACAACTTTATTTTACCCACATGAATATGTGACCATCATAACAGAAAAGGTATGGCCAGAGTGCTTCTGGGTAGAGCAGTCAGAAACCTGGAATCAAGTAATTCCAAATATCCAAATACCCAAATGCTTTTACATTGTTCTGACAATAGAAAAGGGACACAGCAAGGGTATAAATTAGGGAAAAGGGATTGCAGTGAAGCATATATCTACACTAGCTGCTGTGGCTCACTATTTAATTACTTAAGATAAACATGCCATCACCAATAAATCAAACCCAAAGAAAGACTCAAGGTTATTTAGAATTCTCTGAACAAAACAAAATAAAACAAGAAATTCCATGCCTTGTTCAAATGGAAGCAACCTTCCTGCTTTATATAGTGCTTTTGAATTAAGTTTCCCAGCAAGGAGAGACTATATAATCACAGAGCCCTTAACACAGGCAAAATCTGCCTAGTGGAGTGAAATCAAATCTTAGGTCAGTTTTATGAAGATTAGAAACTTTGGGCAGAAACATGCTAAATTATGGGGAACAATCCTGTGGCATCTTAAAGGGTGTATATGAAACTAGGTCTACATATGCTTTCCCTGTCAGAGAAAATGGACTGAAGTCAACAAAAGAGAGTCCTGCCTGCAGAATTTGGCCCACAGAGTATTGGTCCAATCAATTTTCAGGATTAAGCATAGATCTCACTGATGCTGACAAGAAAGGTCATGGTGTACATCCTCCCTGAACTGAGCAGCCTATTCATATTATGTTTGACAAACAAAAGCTCATTATGGGTGGAGTGTATGGGAAATCACCAATTTTCTGCTTCATTTCATTATAAGAATTTCTTTGAACCTGAACTTTGGAGCAAGAATCTAGGGAACTGATTGTTCAGAACACATGAAACTGGGAATAAATTCCAGACTTAAAGGACCTCTATCAGTTTCACAGCAGACCAAGCTACATCCTGGTATTTGGACAAAGGAAACAGGGCACTCCGAAAGACAATTAAACTTGTTGAAGATACTTGTGAAAAAGTAGTTCTGATTCCAATAAATGAAAGAGTGACACTTCTTCCACCAATAAATAGGAACTATATATTTTTTACAAGTTATTCATACATCAAAAAAAAAAAAAAAGCAGCAGCAGATACTGGGGATTCAGTCTTTTCCTCTAAGTGGCACGGGTGAAGAGCAAGTCCCTTGTATGGAGTTCAAGCACCCCCTCTCCTGGGAGGTCCCCTATCTTTGGTGCAAGCACCCCCAAAGTGGGGGACTCTCCTCTTATTCAACCTTGCAGGGAAAAGCTTTAAAATCCCTTTCTGTCCCGGCACAGTAGAACAGAGCAACATTCTTTTAGTACAAGGTTCTCCCTCTCGTGGTGACAGTGTTACCTACTTCAACCGTTGTGTTCCTCAAAAGCTGTATAAAACAGAAGAGAAGTGCAAAAAGGAGCTGAGTATAAATGCTGTCGACCACAGAAACGTGAGACCATTGCCTGTATTAGCCCTGGAGGTCTGCTTGGTCAACGAGGAGACGGAAAACGAAAGTAATAATGAAAACCATACATTAGAATAAAGCTAATATTTGGACAGTCTTTCCTTGATGTTTATACCATTCAAGAAAAGCAGCCACTGCAACAATCTATAAACTGTAAAGTTGATATCGCCTTCTGTTTTCTCTCTCCTTAAAAAGCAGAAAATATGCACATATGAAACGAGTTTCTTAGAAAATCACAATTCTTAAGATTAGTATTTCTTCAGAGAATGAAAAAGAAAGGATATATGTTCATAAAAAAGCAAGATTTCTGGATTCACAAATGACTGACTGTCTTTTATGTAAAAGATATGTTAAAATAGTGTTCACCAGCTGATTATTTTGTTAGTTTCACTTTCCTTTAGGCAATTGTATCTGTACACACTGCGTTCTAAAAGTACAATCTCTAGTGTGGATAATCTACCTGTTTGGTACCATCCTGTTTGTAAAACCACTTCTTAGCCTAAAAATATAAACTGTAAACTGTATAACATGCAAAATGAATTGAGGTGTTTAAAAAAAGCATTAGGAAAAATAAAAGGCAACAAAGAAGTTAAATCAAGAAAAATGTTAAACTAGTAATTATGCTAAATGAATTACTGAACCTCACAAAGGATTAGCAGGGCAAGTGTGGAATGGGTACGCAGCCATTTAAATGATCTGGCATTCTCAGTCAAGTGAGAACACTTTCTAAAAAAATATGTATGATTCAGGATTCAGTCAAAGGAAAAGGCAAAGAGCATGGTCAGAAAATGTGGACCACTGAATCAGCACTCCGTTGCAGCAGCTATATGGAATTAATTTGGGAAATGGCACCTGTTTGGCTTAATGGGACAAAGCCCATCCTTCATGTAGTAGGGTAATCTAGTTTTGTTACCTGCGTAATTAATGTTGAGAGGACAGTCTCCTCCTTCCCTTACAAATGGGTATACACAGAGTAAAGAAAAGCCAGACTTAGAAATCACTGCTGGAAGACCATAACTTTTAAACTGCAAGTAGAAAGAAAAAGAATGTGGCCTCCACATAAGTGCAAATGGCAGGAGCCTGTAAGGAATGCTGGCACTTTTTGATTCCCATGCTTGAAGTTCTGATTGCAATACCCCAAGATGTGGCATAGGTAACTCCTTCCCTCTCTTCTCACTCCAAAATAACTATTTATTTGCAGAGACACAGATTTGCTCATTCTCAGTGAAAGCACAATTTGTAATCGATGTGACCATCTCTCATTTCTTTCAGTATTCACAGTTAGGAGAAACGAGATATAATGAATACCTCCTCCACAACCCTCATCCACTCGGTTTTGCACATTTTCATTTAGAAGTGAAATGTTATCAACCAGAGGAGTGAAGATCAGCTGAGATGTACCTGAATTAGGAAAGCAAACATAAATTCCCACCCTCTCATAAGTTTGCACTCTCACTAATTTTGAATCAAGACTTCCTGCCTGGGACATCTGTTGCAAGATCAGAATACAGAAAGGACACAAAAAGCCATGAGGCTTGGGTGTCTACCAGCTTTCCCTGGGCTATTTGGATCTAGATGTTGACATATCCCTCCCTAGTGACATTTTTTTCAGCAGCTCTGTGGTGACAATTAAAATCCAGCAGGACTGACACAAAATTCAGACCCAGCAGGAATGTCCTATGAAGCTGGTGCAGGGAACACTCACCTTGAAAAACTTATGAACTGAAATTAAAACTTTCAGAGGTTGTTTTAATTTGAAAAAGGGGTGATCAAGTGGATAAATAAAGATGCAATTGGAATATATTACTAGCAGTGGATGGAGGTATTTCTTATCCAATTCCTAGCGAAATCCATTGGCCACATTCAGTATAACTATAGAGAGAACAATGTTTTTCTATCCCACCTTAATGCAGAAGATAATTTTAGGAAACCTTAAAACTTTAAAGAAACAGAACTTGGAAGGAGTGAAAGATCACTTGCGGCATCTTTCTCCAAGGCTAGGAATGGAAGAGGAAAGTCTGACATACACTTTTACAACTGAAATAACAAGACATCTTAGAAGAGAGCTAATAGATAACCTTAATTGTCTTGATTAATTGTTCTTCTGATATGAAAGGGTAGCAGGGAACAATCTCTAACTTTTTGTAGAGCCTAATACTGTTTTACCTTTTCTTTAAAAAAATTACTTTTCTACATCTTACTACACAGAGATTTAAAAAAATCCTGAAAAATTGCTTGTAAAGACAATAAAGAAGCCAATAATATGAAAAAGCACACTAGAGCTGTAATATTGGTAAATGCTTCAAATAGCTGCAGCACTTGATTGGGTTGTGAATGATACATGTGAAAAATTATTTTTCTATGATCATAGGCAGATGCAAAAGTTAAATGATTATACTATGTATATATATTGATATAGAATTGCTATATATATTGTGTACTGTATGTTCTAGCTTTCAGAAATACTGTATTGTAGTGTACTGTACTTAACTAAGCAGATCTAAATAGCAACTTGTCATTTTCCACAAAGTCACTAGTACTGTTAACAAAAACCAAAAGTCTATTTTCTCCAGTAAAAGAAATACATACTGTTACAGTCACAAGACATTTTGACTATAGAGAGACAATGTACATTTAACCAAAGAAAAACACCAAACCAAAATAAAAATCTCACCCCAAAATCAACCAGCCAAAACTGTTGCATTATCATCTTATTCAAAAGGGGAAGGGAAATGCCACCAATATAAGAAGAGGAATAGCATTTACTTAAATTTTTATAACTGAAAATGAAAGAAAAAAAATCCCCAAAAAACTTCAACTATCCTGTCTGGACCAAGGAAAACCCCCTAGTCAGGCAAAAGAGTTAATAAAACGCTACTTCGGGGGCCAGCACGATACCAAAATAAGCAGCTGTAGCTAAACATACTTAATCATCCCACTAACTGAATAGGTGCAAAATGAGTTCTAGAAATCCTGCAGTTCTCATGGATTACATACTAATTAATCTTACTGACCAATTTCTTCTGCTTCTGAAAATCTATTGGTCTTCTAGACACACTAACCATGGTCCTGAAGAGATTTTGGCAAAGACCAAGGGAGAGAAAGTTACTTGTTATTTGGTAGTGACTGCACATTTGAAATGGATCTCAGATGACATGTAAAGATATTTATAATCAATATCTTTCAGAGTACATGAGGTGGGGAAAGAGCTGTTTGACATGGCACTTTGGAAACCAGAGATTCCAGATCTGGAATATTTTAGAGCCTCTCAATATACTGTGCTGCTACCTGTTTAAAGACTTGATAATTTCTTAGTGTTCTTTTTAAGGGAGAGTGAACAAGCACGTTATTTTGCTTGGATTTTATTTCTTTGTAAGGTGAACATGTTGAAATTCAATGGAAATGAGTGACTGAACTCAACAGTATTGTTCCAGAGCTGTCATCCTCCATGGATGCCTATCTCTGCTAGTGAAGCCTGCTGAGATCAACTGGTTTATTTATTTTGTGGTTGAAAGACCACATATGACTCTGAGAGACATAAATCAGCCTTCCCTTCAGAATGAGTACTCACAAAAATACACTGGACCAAATCTGAGTATCACATTTTGAATGAGGGCAAACATCTTATTTGGGCAAACATCCAACTATGAGCATTTGGCTAACAGAACTTTTAAAATGAATATATATGTGCATATATACTGCATGAGAAGCATACTTATTTTTCACTAGAGTCATGCCAATGCTCCACAGTTAATATTGTAATCGTTGTTTCATCTAAACCCTTTCCTGCATCTAAACCAGGCATATCCACATGCTCAGTTAGCAACCTGTCTGTAAAGCCAGGAGGAGACAACTGGCTCTCTACCTGGACATACATACATACACACACATACTCAGACATACATCTGCATGCACACACACACACACACAGGTCAAATAATTTGGTTTTACTCAAAGATCCCATGGGTTCTAGCAGACTATGTGACAAATGAAAGTAAAGGACTTCATGGGAAAAATGAAAAGAAAGTTGGGCAGGTGAGTGAATGGAATCCTGCTTCCTGAATGCGATGATCCTCTCTAGTCAAACAGCGTATATTCAACAGGAGGGTTGAACCTTCAGGGAACTTTATAAGGTTTAACAAAGAACATGGCAATATCCAGGTGGCAAAAAGAAAAGGAGCAAAGTGAAATAGAAAAGGTGCCTAATTAAACATATAGATCTCAGAAAGATGTCTGTCCATGTAGTAGGAACAGGACACTGGAGAATCAGACAGTTAAGCACAACAATAAGTATCTAACCAAGCTCTGCACTTTTCCCAAGTGCCATAGGACTATGAACTCGGCAAAAAATCAAGTCAACAGTATAAAGTGGAGAAGTCTGTAGTTCTGTCTGGAAAATATCTAAAGCAAGCAGTGTTTTGCTACACTGGTAGCAGATTTTCCAGCAGGAAAAGTCCCAGTGGGGATCTTATGAAAACATGTGGATTACTGTAACACCTTAGCTCAATCTGACACAGAGCATTTAGGAGGGATGCTTGAGGTGTGGCTGCATGACTGTGCATGAATTTCGCAGCAGAAAGAGGGCTCAAGTGCTAATAAAGTTTGCATGAGGGGTAGAAACAAGAATGTCCCTATGGGCTGAACTGGATAGAAGTTATCACACAGGATGGGATATTGGTAGTTCTTTTGTTTGTGTAATGTTATTGCTGCAGTAAAAGGATATTTTTAGAATATGCTTTTCTTAAAAGGAATCGCAGCTAAACTAATCAAGGAATCTATATTTATCACCAGTGACATGCATGCAATCCCAAAAGTGCCAATAGAGGTTGCATTGATAGAAATTCAGAACAGAATATGCCACTGGGAAGTAGCTTTTCACTGGATTTCTCTCTCCACTAGCACTGGAGAGGCTGGAGTCTGTAGTCAAATCACACAGCCTTACCCCCATATTATTAATTTGGTTTAGGAAGACCATTTACCCTCACGAGTTTTAAAGGGAGTTGATGCCAAACAACCCAACCAAAAGTAGGAGATCTCTTTGGAAGAGGACTGAACTTGGAGCTGTAACTGAAGGTAAGAAACAGCGAAGCATCTTCCAATATGAAGAGAACACTATGCCTCACTAATACTTCTTTCCTTCTTTCCTACCCTTTCAAACAGGAAAACACAACATAACATTTTTCGTATGAAAGGAATGTTTTAGATAAAACTTTGCTATAGATACAAAACATAAGTACACTCCACACTGCTCAGATGCATTTCTGTTTTAAGGCATCAATTGTCCATGAGGCTGTAGTGTATTCAAGGCTGTAGTGTATTTGCTTCTGAAAGAAGTATCTTAATGCTCTTTGTTAACTGTATTTTAATCTCCCAATTTACACATCAACTATTTTTCAAAAAGCAAAGTTTTTAGAAGGCTCCAGAGAGGACTATGGAGAAAAGGAGGTTGAGGGGAGATTTCATCAGTCTCTACAACTACCTGAAAGGAGGTTGTAGTGATGTGGGGATCAGTCTCTTCTCCCAAGTAACAAGTGACAGGATGAAAGGAAATGGCCACAAGTTGCATGAGAGTAGGTTTAGATTAGATATTAGGAAAAATTTCTTCACTAAAAGGGAGGTCTGGCATTGGAACAGGCTGCCCAGGGAAGTGGTGGAATCATTGTCCCTGGAAGTGTTCAGGACACGTGTGGATGTGGCATTTTGGGACATGGTTGAGTGGTGGGCTTGGCAGTGCTGGGTTAACTGTTGCATTCATGATCTTAGAGGCCTTTTCCTAATCTAGCTGTTTAGTTATCCGCACTAGGAAAAATTATATGGACATACATTCTTATCTAACATGTTTCTCAATTACATTTTCTTAGGAAAAAAAAAGATTCTTCCTTGTGTTCCCTTACACCAACAGGTTTACAAGAGTTAAGAATGCTTATTTTTCAGATAGGTCGTCTCTCTGTCATTATCTCTCTTGCGGACCAAATCTCTCTGTTCTATTCCAAAGAAAACATAACCCACCTTTTTTTTGGTCAGAGTTAGTTTGAAGAAAGGCACACACCTAAAGCTCTCTCCATATTTCCCACCTGAGTCATCTGTGAAAATATCTGGACACCTTTGCTCCTGCTGAAATGAACTGGATCACTGAGCAGCTTTAAGGGAAACTAGCTGAGAGCTTATTACTTCTTGCTGGACAAATAAGGTTAACAGCAGCAAGAACACTGATTTGGCATGGCCAGAACAAGCCCCTGATGGACACGAATCTAGCACTAGGCCACCTTCATGCACTTGACTGTCTTACTGGACATGCTGCAGAGACTTGCTACTTTCAGCATCTGTCCCTCTGCAAGGCCCTTCTACCTGTATTTGGTTTCTGTCAGCAGGACTGTCAAGGTTTTCAATTAATTACAAACTCAAACTCCAGACAATGTATTATCTGTAGTTTCCCTCATAAGCCTTTTTTCACAGCAGAGTTGTGATTGCTTAGGGGCCAAGGTGTTACTGAAGAGAAACCTTCTGGGAGCAGAGGAGGCTGAAAACCTCTCAGGGCCAAGTTATCATCACATTACACTTCCTTCACAAATTTTCACAGCCAGCATAAAAACAAATCAGGGAATGTGAAAAGCAGCTATTTTGCTTTAGGTTGATCAGATGCTGATGAAATTAGGCTACCTGCTGGTTCTTTTCTATGAGATTTATTTCAATAACTCAGAAGAGCTGAATTGAAAGGGTTGGTTACCAAGGACTAGTCTTTCTTGGCAGAACAGCCACCAAGTGCTAATTTGATACTAACATAGAAGGGTTTGGGTTGGAGGGGACTTTAAAGAATCATCTAGTTCCAACACCCCTGCAACCAGCAGGGAACCTTCCACTAGACCAGGTTACTCAGAGCCTCATTCAGCCTAGTCTTCAACAACTATAGGGATGGGGAGTCCACAACCTTTCTGGGCAACCTGTTCCACTGTCTTTACTCTTCTTGTAAAGAATATTTTTCTAGTATCTAAACCTACCGTCCTTCAGCTTAAGGCCATTTCCCCCCCATTCCTATCACTACATGCCCTTGTGAAAAGTCCCCCTCCAGCCTTCTTGTCAGCCCTCTTTAGGTACTGGAAGGCTGCCATAAAGTCTCCCCAGAGCCTTCCCTTTTCCAGGCTGATGCTTTTTTTTCCTTTTGAGTGGCAAGTCATTTTCATCAGTGAGAGTTAGAGGATTTCCTTAGCATAATTGTCAGAAGGGTAGCGGATTTAGGCACACCGAAGGTCTGGTCATGTTTGAAATGATTTGGGTGCTTCTGATTTTGGACTGGACTCAACACTCCTGTGAAGAGTATGTTTTGTACCTTCTCCCTTTGGGATTTGTTTTCATTATTAAGAGAGACAGCAAATGCTAGCATAATACTCAATAAAGGGAAGAGATCTGTTCCTCCACCATGTGAGTGATCCAGCGTTAAAAGAGTAGCTCCAGGTTGAAGGAAATCAATCAGTTTGGGGTTGATAAGATGTGAAAGGGCTGATGGTATGTGGGTTATTACTCAACTCTCCTTTGGATGAAAAAGAAATCAAAAGAGGAAAAATGGGTTCCACCTGGCCTCTTTGATCTTAGAGCAAAAGGAAATCTCACTCACTTATAGTAAATTAAAACAAAGTCAATTAAATGCTACTCTTCCCTGTTAGCTTACTGTGAACTTGAGCTGTTTTTGAAGCTAACTAACAGCATGGGCCAGAAGCAGGTCTAGTGAAAGCATGACAGATGTTGAGAAAGTGTCCCCAGAGTAGCTCCTGCAAAACATCTATTTCCCTTATAAGAGACTATTAATATGGGTTTTCTGAGATGAGGGACCAGATTGAAATACAATATTACAATTTACAGACTGATGTACTGTACTGGTATGTTCCCATTATTCATAAGTTGTGCCTGCTAGTCCTCTGCAAGAGATCACTGTAGGAGAACCTCACTAATGCACACACCCCAGACATGCACACGGACACACTCAGTAGCTGTTCTCTCCTTGCTGATCAGCAGACACTGAGGTTGTGGTCCTGCATTCCTTGTGGATTCATATTTCCCAGGCAGACCTCAGTGGAATGGGCAAGAGAAGTTAAATTTTGGTTCTCTGATTTATGATTTCACATAATACAAGAGTATTTCATGAACAGCAACAGAATTAACTTGAAAAGGAATCATTTCAATGAGGGGGTAATTTACCTGAGGAACTCACTTCCACAGGACAGCAGGGGGCCCAGCTAGGAATTAATAAAATAGATCTTTAAAGGACAGTGAGAATTACCTGCCACAATACATAATTTTTATATGGGATAAAAACTTAAAGTCATAAATTATTATGTCTTTAAGTTATAGGCAAGTAAATATTTTATTCAAATTTATATGTTTTTTGTATGTACAAATAGTTAATGAGGGTTATAATAAATCTTCTCCCTTAGGCTTATTGCTTTGTAATTATCCAACATGGGTCTTTCATCTTCATTCAAATCATCTCTAAGTGGCCACATGTCAGAGACAGAGTAGTGGATGAGATGGACCACAGGGCAGATCTGCTCTGGCCAATCCTACATTTCCAATTCACTTCACCAGCCTCAGCAGCAGTAAGAGAAGGCACTTACTTCTCATTTACTCTAAGGCTTCCTTTATTGCACTTTTGCCTTGCAGAGAGGCCTGGATTTGTAAGCTTGAATTTATGTTCTATTTAATGCCCTTTTCCATTACCAAAGCAATATAAAGAGAGCTTAAGGGAAAGTGAGAATCAAGCTCAAGGAATGCAGGATATTGCATGCATGCTTCATCAGAAGGATGTGTGCTACAGTCTGTGTTTTCTCATCTGTATCATTTTATCAGGCGTTTGGCAGGAAGCCTTTTAAGCATAGTGAGATGAGATTTGCTAAAACACTGTCAGCAGTGGTTTCCAGATCACTGTGACTGCCATTCTTTCTGCTAAGGAATACTGTAGCAATACATGAAGGCTGAATATATCTGCAACATTTGGATATTATAGTTGTTTCCAAGTAGCATATAAGTATTTCAAAGATGGGAGGAAACATTACTTAAAAGAATTTAACGTTGTAAAAGACAAAGGGAGTTATGTTTGAGCTCCTAAATTCACAGTGACCTGGCAAGCACTTTCAGCTACATTAGCAGTCATGCTGCACGTTACTTCCTGTTTTACAAAATCAAGTCTCGAAGTTCAACAAAATCAGTTAATATTTCAGGCACTCATTTGTGAAGACCTTGGCCTAAATTCTTTGACAAGTATTTTAGAATTCAATCTAGTAAGCCCTAGCTTTACTTGAAGAACTTTGTTTATTTATTTTATTCAATTGGCACCCTACATTCATTCACTACTGATCTTTAATTCAAATTCATTAGACCTCATAAAAAGTTTGGATTTAAAAGATGACGCTTCTTTGATTTAGGGAAGGATGAAAGCTGAAGGATTAAAATTTGGATAGGATTTTTCTCTCTAAACATGATAGTACTTGGATTTTGGTGGATGTAAACCCTGATTCTTGTTTCCTGTTTAGTGGTACATCTCTTCTGGTATCAGAACCATATTCCAGAATATGGTACATCTTGACTACAGTTCACCAGAGTTACAACAGCAAATTAAACAGCTTTTCCCCTACCTCAGATGACAAATGAGCAGCTACATATTTTTAAGCTGGGTAAAATTTTTCACTCGTTCCTCATATGGGATAACACTCTTCTGTACTAAAGATCTCAGAAGAAAACAACCTTTCCCCAGAGAAAAGTCTCTAATCCTTTTGTCTAGGTTCACTTTCCCCATTTTCTTCCACACCTTTGTCTCCAGAACCTTTGTTTTCTGCATACAGATTTAATGTGCCTTTGCATGGCAGACACTAGTTCTCCCTCTCTGTGTCCTGGGCTTTGTCTTTTCACTTCTCGGTTTACATGCTGGCATTGCTTTTTCCAGTATGGTTAAAACAACAATATTTGCTAACTAACTTGTGCTCCTTCTCCAGCCCCTTGAGCTACCCAAACAAATTGGTAAAATAGACGTTACCATATAAGAGACTCATTTGCTCTGGCACTCACCTCAAAGCCTCTCTTATGCTGCATACTGCAGAGAATCAGGGCTTCAGCGTTTAGGATCTGCTGAACAATACCTTGCAGGGTATAGAAAGATTCTGAGACTGAACCACCTGTTAGGGTTTTTTTCCCAAATAAATTGTAATGGAACAGGCATAGAACATATCAATGAAGTTACCTGCATTGAATGACAGACATCTGATAGAGAAGCCGCAGGCGTAAAGAACACACAAAGTTGTATATGGAGATCTATCAAGTCAACAGTTAGAAAGTTGTCCAGCATAAAAAAATGTCTCATGTGAAATGCTCAGTGTTCACAAGCAAAGTTCTGTAAACTTAAGAAAGCTTAATTTAAATATAAACACAAGTAAAAGCTAAACTAGCAATTTTTCTTTTTTTTTCTTTTTGCATATTTTTGTTAGGTGCTTTTTCTCTGCCTAAAATATGAAGTCCAGAGTGCAGCTGGTGTAAGTCCTCACTATAGATTTCAAGCAAGACAGTGTCAGACACTGATCCAACTGAACTAAGGACCCATGTACTTTGGGAGTTGGCTTTGGGGGAAAAATTCTTACATAGATACACAGAAGACAACTAGGGAGAACACCAGTTCAAACACAGTAAAACAAAATACAGAACACCGACATAAATATGCAGATCAGGAATCAATCTTTCACACTGATCCTACATTCCTTGCATAGCTCGGTATATGCAGAGAATGCGGGATGTGGCCCTTCCATTAGACATTTTTGCAAATGAAGGGAAGATTATTTGCAATGGTAACATTTTAAGTTATTTTGGCATCAGCGCAAATTACCGGGGGCAGGATCAGATTCCCACACAAATATGGAAGCTCTCCAGCGAGCAAGGCAGGGATGAGAGAACAATACAGCAGATTAATTCTTGTCCAGTGACCAAAAAGAAGGGAAATCCTAGTTATTACACACTTCCAAAACTTTCATTACTTTTTCAAAAAAGAAGAAAGACTACAGATTATATCATTCCCAAAACCAAGGAAACATTGCTAGAAAAATCTCTTTCTCAAAAGAAACCATCCTTCAGCAGAAATAAATTCTGAGATGGAATCAAAAAAGAAACAACAGAAGCTTGGTAAGAGCCAAAAAGAGAACCATGTAATTCAAAAAACAAAGTAGCAGTTCAAATGATACTGCAGGATGCACAAACACTAGTAGATAATCTCACAGATGACTTCACAGAGCCCCTCATCGACCCAGGTAATTCTTGATTCCATTAGAAAAGAGAGAGAATAATACTAGAAAAGAAAATTAAGAAACATCCTTCCTCTTTTTTAAAATAAAAATCAAGATCATCTCCCCTCCCCCCCTCTATCTGGAAGCAGGTTAGCTAACCTTAACAGTCTCAATTTAAAATAAAATATATATTTTTATATATATTCATATATATAATAAAAGAGATTAGTGGCAGTGTATGCAAAACAAAAAAGAAAACAAAGAAAAATTACTTTTAACAATCTCGCTTTTTTTGTTTTTTTACACAAATACTGTTGTAAATATATTAAAAAAATCAGCATTCTATCTGGTAAACGTCACTTTTGCCCCTCTATAAAATTTTGAATTAAAAAAGTCCCAAGAACTCTTTTTTTTAAATTATTATTCCCCTCCCCACCCACCCTCTATTCCTCTTTCTTCCACAAGAATAAATCCTGATGCAACTTTTTTTTTTTTTTGCAAAGACTGTGGGAACTAACTCTTCTCTTGTACCTAGATCCATAGGTTGCAACCTCTGATATCTTTGATTTTCCTCTGTGTTTCTCTTTGCCTTCTGTGAAAGTCCCTCTTGATTGTGCTGAGGCCCTGTGCTCAGCGAAGACACTGAATAAATTACAAAAAGCCACCGTTGCTCGTTGTCTGAATCTTCTTGGTTTCTGCTATAAGGTGGTGGTGGTGGTACGAGAAAAGCAGCGGGGAGGGTGCGCCAGAGAGCGTGGGATGGAGCAGAATCCAGGTGAGGAACCTCTGATTCTTTTTCCTCACCCTCCAGGGACTCCACACTATCCAAGCCACACTGCCTCGCATTCCCCTCAGCCCTTTTGTGTGTTTGTGGATGCGTGTGTGTGTGAAAAAGCAGACTCGTGGTGGAAACCAGCAGGGCCTTGTTTCCTCTGGTTGCTGCTCAACCAGAAGCAAAATATTCCACAGTTCTAACTGGATACTGTGAAGTCCAAAAGCGGTCAGCAATGTGAATTATGTCCATTGAAACACTGCAAGCGGTGTACTTATAATGACAGTAGGCCTTGTAGATTTGTAGTATATTTTGTTTTGTTTGTTTTTTTTGTAGTGCTCTTCACAAGTGAGAAAAAAAGATTTTTTTTTTTTTAATATTTTTCTGTCTGTTTTTTTTTTAATTTTTTTTGTGGTTTTTTTTTTGTTGTTTGCTTTTTGTAGTAAAGAAGGGTTGTATTTAGAGGCCAGTAGCTAGAGATCCAACCAGTGGAGCTCATGAAGCACTACCTGGCCTTAAGGCCACCATCCGAGGGAGGCTGGGAAAATTATTATTCACCCAGCCTCCGGAAATGTAATGTACCAGCAGGCAAAAAACAGTTCTTCATGTAGTACAAAAACAACAAAACAAAATGAACCCAAAAAAAGGAGGAAAATAAAGGTAAAAATGAAACAAAAATAATTTCTTAAATTCTAGTGCCATAGCTTTCTTTTTTTTTTTTGTTGTTTCTATTTTTGTTGTTCATAACAAAGAGAGAGAGAGAGATTCTACTTATCCGTCTGACACATGCATCCTCATGTGGTCGTTGAAATGCTCGATTTGGTCAAACTTAGCTGGACAGACAGAGCAGACGTACGTGGTCCCCTCCGTGCAGGCCACCACCCCGGCGGGGACAGCCCTCGCGCCGGTGCCGGTGGCTCCAGGCGTGCCGTTGGTGGCACTGTGCAGAGCCACATGCCTCTCCAGCAGGGTCTTGTGGGAGAACTTCTTCTTGCAGATGTAGCACTCGTAGGACTTCTCCCCACGGTGGAGACGCATGTGCACATTAAGGGAGCTCTTCTGGGTGAAGCGCTTGTTGCAGATACTACACTGGTACGCCCTCACGCCGGTGTGCGTCACCATGTGTTTGATTAGGTAATCCTTTAAAGAGAAGGAGCGCCAACAGATGCTGCATTGGTGTGGTTTCTCACCTGTCCATTACAAAGAGAAAGAGAGAGAGAAAGAAAAACAGACAAAAAAAGAAAATCGTAAAATTAAACCAGCCCAGTAGAATGGTTGGCAATAAACTAATGGTAAGTCTTATGGGGGTCTTTGAAGAGCTGCTCTGGCTAACGAAGAGTAATTCTGTTAATAAGTGTGTTTTGATACACAACATTTCTTGTAATCAGAGGTTACAAATGCTTTACAAAGGGGGCTGTAGGTATTCCCAATCCACGTACAGTAAAAAAGAGTTCAGGTGATCTCTTCAAGTTCACACAGGACTGGAGTTAAAATGTCCTGATATCTACACTCAGTTTCAATGGCACAGCCTCTTCTGCCCGTGTCCTCATGCTCATTTCTAGACAGGTGTTAGCCAGGTTACTTTACCTTTCAGTGCCTCCATTTCCCTGCATGCAACCTGCGTTCAATAAAAGCATGGACAAAGCTAGTGATCACCATATAGCTGACCTGTAACACGTTTATTTTGGCCAAATTGCTTTGCATTTCTCAGAAGAGAAATGCTAGAGATTGTCAAAGGAATCCAATGCTTTCTAAGACGTTTACATTTGTTGCCTCCTTTTTTCTGGTCAAATCTCATAGATGAAACATGGATAAGAGTAACTGAAAAGGGAACCTCAGTATACATAATTGCCCAGGCTGGCCAGCACCATGTGAAGGGTAACCTAACAGATAAAATTATAGTGTAAGAGACAGGAATTTTAAATGATTTGACTGCCAATTAAATAAAACACCTTACGAGGTAAATCAGAGATAAAAAAAACTTATGTAATCTACCACATTGCCTTGGATCTCCAGGACTGCTGTAAAACTGATTATGGTAACTTGTATAACTGAACTCTGATCATGAACTCTGACAAACAAGTGACTACAACGATGAACTGGGAAAATTACTTAACTGAGAACATACAACTGCTTTGTTCAGGCTACTCTGAAATCCTCCTCATGCTCAGAGTTCTTCTGGGAAACGATGCCACAGTCTCATGTTTCATGGTATCAAGCAACGTTTTCATGATATGTTGTTGCATTAATAATGTAGACAATAACTAACACCCTGGATGCCCCATCAAAAGCTACTTTTTAATTTGTTTTCTGAATCGCTTGTGGTATATTTCAGGTTTGGTAATTCATCATCCCCAGAGCTGTTAGGGAGAGAGACAGCTCTGTAACAATCAAAATTATTCTCTGTTTCACTGATTGAAAAAATTATTTTCCTGTGGTTATTCTGCAATTTCCCATCTAGCAGAGATTTTTCTTTATTTTTTTTTCTTTCCACAGACATCCTGCTTCCTCCTTTTTACAGTCTGTCTGCACTGTTTTAAATCCTGAAGAGTCAATCTTCAGGGACCATGACACGCCTGTGGTAATATATAATTTACTCTTTGTATAGTGAGACTACAATATGCCAGTTATACTCAATTTTAATAGGAGATAATTAATATGGATTGGATGTGAAGGACCTACTTTTTTATCTCTCTGAGTCTCTGTTCCTTTTTATTTCATGGTTTGCATATATGATGGTGACATCCATGAATGAAATCCACTTGCTGCTCTTCCTTGCACTCATGAGTTTGTCCCTATTTGGTGAAAGACACTTGGTCAAAACACTGAGTCCTTACTTTCCTGATGGCTTTGCCAAACACAGTAGTGAAATGAGTGCAGACAGACCAATTTGCTTGACACATTATGTGGAAAATGATAGTCTGTCAGTTAGAATAACATCTGATTAACTTAAAAGAGACCGATTATATTTACAGTGCTCGTTTTTGCCTGAGGAAATATATGTCCGTCCCAGAGTTTGTAATAAGTTGGTCTCCTCCACTCTAGACCCTGTTAGGGCTATGCTATAAAAACACCTTAATTTTTTCCTGCATATGTTCCTAAGAGACACTGAATTCTGGTTTTTTAACCTCAGTTTCAAAGCCTTCCCGAGAGTTTTCCTCTCCTAAGAATCTCAAAACTTTTTAGTTGGTTTTTTTTTTTTTTGCATGTAAATATATGTGCTTCCTCAGTGAGCACTGTAGATTCTTTATTCCCATGATTCTTCATCTTGAAGTCAGAGAAAACTTTGCTCAGTGAGTTAAATGTGCATGTTCCTCCTTTTGCTTCTTTATTTTGTATTTGGCTGGTATTAGACAGCGATGTGGGGCACTTAGAAACATAGAATCACAGCATATCCTGAGTTGGAAGCAGAAAAAGCAATGTCAGTGCCTGACCATGGTCCCTTTGGCATGCCTTTTCCAGCTCCAGCGTTCCTGGAGATGTAGCCTCTGTGGCTCTTTGAACCCTAACCCTAACCATAATGGATGCTTGGTCTGACACTGAGGCCACAGAATCCTAGAGTATTCTGAGTTGGAAGGGATCCACAAGGATCATCAAAGTTCACCTCCTGGGCCCGCACAGGAGCACCCCAACAGTCACACTATGTGCCCAAGAGCATTGTCCAAGCACCTCTCAAATTCTGTCAGGCTGGTGCCATGACCACTTTGCTGAGGAACCTGTTCCAGTGCCCAATCACCCTGTGGGTGCAGAAACTGTTCCTAATATTTAACCTAAATCTACCCTGAGACAGCTTCATGCCATTCTCTCATGTCCTATCACTGGTCACCAGAGGGAAGAGATCAGTTCCTGCTCTTGCACTTCCCCTTGTGAGGAAGCTGTAGACCACAATGTCTCCTCTCAATCTCCTCTTCTTTAGGCTGAATAAGCCAAATGACCTCAGCTGCTCCTCATATGACTTCCCCTCATCCCATCACCATGGGTGCCCCAGATTACGGTGGTATGGAGGCAGCAGTGTTGGGGCCCTGCACAGACATTGCATCCATTCCAGCACTGCATTTCCGCAACACTGCGTGTCTTGGAGAACAACATTGCAGGATACATTAAAGCCAGTTTGTAGGGAACATGGGAAAATACTCATCTCTAGTATGTTTGCATCCACATGAAAGAAGAAAAGGAGGTTGGCTTCTGTTGCATGGAAAGCTACACCAGACTGTAGTTTTCGGAGCATAAGAACATACAGAGATTTGAAGACCTTCAGATTGTTGAATTCTGGTTTATGATTAGACTCCTCCATGACTTCTCTTGTGAGCCCTCCAAACAGGAAGACTAATTCAAACATTTACATGTCCTAAATCTTTCCCTTTTTCTGTGGATCTTTTCCAGAGCCACTTTGCCTGGCTTCTTTGACCAGGGATAGGGAAAATAACCCTGACAGTGAGAACAGCTGTCTGCTCTCCATTTTTGTAATGATCCTGTCCAGCACTACACAAGGTAGCAGACATCCTATCTCTGAGGCTGCACATACAAAGATTATTTTCAAAAGGGTTTTCTGAAACCCAGCCCTCTGTTGGTTGAGGTGCAATTATTCTCCCAGACATTCCAGGAGCCAGTTTGTTCCTAAATGAATTTTGAAATAGTTTATCTCCCCGATCTCTCCTTGCCACCACAGTTCATTATTCTGGGCATTCTCAGACCCATACAAATATAACATTAATTAATGATTAGAGATGCCTACCAATTTTCTTGGTTGGTATTATGTGTAATAGCTAGGAATGTTTTAAGGTCAGGTCTTCCAGTACTACTCTTTATCTGACTCCAAATAAAAAGTGCAGTGAACAGTTTGGGGGTAGGAGAAATAAAGCACCCAATCTCAGTGAAATTATTTGTGAAAATGCCTTTCTAGCTTTTAGACCAAGGATGCAAGGAGATATATTTGAATGTGTTCTGAAGGAGATATTTTTCTGAATAAAACAACACTATGTACGTAATATTTTAGCTACGCATCCACAACAGAAAGATGAAGAACATAAACAGATACAAAGGGTAATCTTGGGATTCAGGACTCTTGATCCTTGCAATTATACATTTTGTACCAGTCCTGAAATGTTGATCTTTTTGTACACGTACATGTCTGCCTTAGATGTCTAGAGCAGTTTTTCATTTGAGTGATAAATATAGGTAAATTGAAGTTAAAAGTTTACATACGCACATGGAATTGAAGTCTATTGCATACAACTGAGAGGTATGACCTACATTCCTCCCATACTTTGGGTAATTTTTCCAGGTTTCTACTCCATGTATCACAAACCCAGCATTTATTTTAAGATCTGATGTTAACAAAACCACTGCTGGGTGAAAGAAATATTTACTCTTTCTCTAAACTAGAATTTCTCTCCGATGTCATGAAGAGCCGAGGGCTAAAGCAAGCAAAATTTAGTCCTGAACTCATGACAGCTCCTCCATGTAAGATACATATATCTCCTTGCTTTGAAGTCTCATAACTTGAGAAAGCTAGAAAAGGCAGTTTTGGTTCAGTAGAAAATATGGTTACCTATATTGTCTCAATAGCTCATAAACCATATACTAAAGCAGCTGCGTTTTTAAACAAAAAAGTGCTGATGTTGTGTTCTGTTGCGTTTTACATATATTCTTTCAAAATTTTCTCATTGAAACCTATGTTTCTGTACTCACAGCTAGTGAATTACCTGACTTTCCAAGAGAGAAGGGATTACAGCAATCAGCTTCAATGTAGTACAGAAAGACCTCTTTCCCTCCTTCCTTACAAAACTCCCAATTTACTTTCTTATAGGAATATGTGAGATCAAGAAAATATGTGGCAATGTGCATAACATCCAGGTCTGGTCCTACTGCTGCAGCTCCATCAGTAATGACTTTGCCCTAACCTCATGCCAATTATCATCACCTGAGCTTAAACCTCTGTAGATTTAAAACCTACAGGGGTATGCCCTTTCTTAGTATATACAGTTTTTCTTATGACTTATTACAGTTTCCTCATGCCACTTCCACTTAAGGTTGCCTGGTCACCTTGCAGGATACAACAAATGCTTACCATTTCCTTGGACAGATGCAGGGCACATTTTACTCCAACTAAAATGAGCTTGTTTCTGCACCATGCACAGTTAGGCCCCTGCATGAGATCTGTATGTTTCTGCAGAGGCTCAACTTCAGTGCAGTAAGCTTGGGAAGCGTTCAGTGACACCCTGGATAACCCCTCTCTTCTGTTTGTGTTGGGGGCTGGCATGTTGGCAAACAGACTCTAAGTCCATGGTTGTAAAGGACTTTCTCTGGCTTCATATATAAGCCAAAGGGAAGTACTCTTACCTGTGTGTACAAACATGTGCTTGACATAGTTCTGTTTGGCGGTGAAAGTCTTGTTACAGAGAGTGCACTCGTAAGGCTTTTTTTCGCCTTGCCCACCCGCTGTGCTGTGGCCCGCAGAGGGGGCCAAGGGCTGTGGGGCTGGCAGCTGGGCAGTAAAGGTTGACAGGCCAGGCTGGGACACTGTCACAAACTGTGTCTGTTGGCCAGCTAAAGGCTGGGGCAGGCTGAAGAGAAAAGGTTTAGGGCCACTGCCAGCAGACTGCGTGGTGAAAAGGGCAGGCAGGTAGGTGTTGCCAGCTGTGCCAATGACCTGAGTGTTGCTGGTCAGAGTCAGTGGCATCCTCAGATTGCTGGTGAGGGTTTCTGTCTGGCGTAAGTAGATCTGTGTGGTTGGCAATGGTTGGGCAACAGTTGTGTTGACAGAAGGCTGCAAAGCCCCCTTTTCGGTGCTGTTATTGACTGTGAGCACTTTGCTGTCCATTTCAACGTCATTGCTTCTCTCTGGTGAGGAAGAGTTGGCATCTACATGTTGCTGCTGCTGCTGCGGCTGAGTGCCATCAGCAGGGACGTCATTTTGATCTGCTTGAGAAGGTTCTTGCTGCCCATCCCGGCCCAGAGCAGCCATAAACTGCTGCTCCATGGAATCAGGCTCAGTGCCAATGGAGGAACTGACGCCTGAGTCAAAACTCTCCCCTTTGGGCTCACTCTCAGTGCCTTCTGCTTGGTCAGTGTCCTCAGTGCATTCCTCAGACTCATTGCGCTCAAGGATCTGCACCCTCTGTTGGCCATAGTAGTCATAGTCATCCTCCATCTCCTGCTTAATATGGATGTTGCCCATCAGGGTTTGAATTCGGACAGGGCGCGGTTGCTTGCGGCAGTGTGTGGTCTCTGGAGTGGTGGAGAGGTACCGCTCCATCTGTTGCGACCGTTCATGGATCCGGGTAATCCAGCTGGGATCTTCTATGTGATGGTCCCTGGGGAGTCCCAGGGCTGTTTCATGGTGGCTGACCACAGCTCCACTGTAAAAGGAGCGCTCCCCGCTGCCATTTTGCATGGAACAGGCATAGAGGGCCGAATAGATCCTGTCCACACTGTGCTGTGAATGGCTCTGCAGGTAGCCAGACTCTGTGTCGGTGCTCTGCCCCGAGGTGCCTGATTCGGGTGTTCCTCTGGGTGTCTCCTGGCCAGAATCCTGAATCACTGGGTAGACCTCTCCCACATTTTGCGAGACAATCCTTGTGCACTCATCGATCACAGTCTTGATCTGCAGGATGCTGGCAGCTGTGAGGATCTGGAGGGCCTCTGACTGTGAGACCCGCAGCACCCCGCTGTACATGAAGTCAATGAGCTTTTGCACAGACTGGACTGACACCACTGAGGGGATCTCGATGTCACTGTAGCCCAGCAGCAATTTGTCCTGGAAAAAGGGGCTGCCAGCCGCCAGCACACAACGGTGGGCGCGTAGCATGCTCCCGTGGATGCGGACCGTCACGTCACAGAAGTGGCCACGGTTGCGCTGCTCGTTGAGGGTCTCGAGCACAGAATTGCTGAAGTTGTGAAGGTTGATGCTATGAATGCGCTCTGTCATCCCCTTGCAACTGATGTTACCTGGAGCAAAGCAGGAGACAAAAAGAAAAAGAAAAAAAAAAAGAACGGATTGAGTTTTGTCCTCTGCAGGGCCACAGTCAGAGCACTGGCAAAGGTGACTGCCCACTGGGTAAACAAAAGTGACTGCACTGTAAAAAATCACATACAAGGGCGTTGGTAAGAAGACATCATTTTTATAAGGCCAGGAGTAAATTTTGCTGGTCATTTGCAGATGCTCAAGTCCTGCATTTCTGGGCAAAAGCAAATGAAGACAGGTGTAGCTGGGCCTAAATTCCAATCATATTACTGGGCCTATTGGTTTTTCTGGCTTTAAAAAGCTTAGAGCCAGCCAATTATAAACACTGAGCACATGGATTAAAGCTGGATTTTAAACTGTTTGGATGTGGACCCATGCCAGAAGAGATCAGAATCTTATTTTAATGACCCCAAGTTGTTAATGCAAAGAGTATATATGAAAATGTGATTTCTATCTAGATTGGTATTTTAAGGAATGTGGATCCTATGTTTCACAGTACAGTGAAAAAAACTGGCAGTTGCTTTGTAAAATCCAAATCTGGTTCAAGATTTAGGCTGTAAATGTTCCTAAAATCCCACGCACAGTTTTGTCTGGGTTCTGGTTTAGAACATTTGCTACCCAATAGTAACAAACAGTCCTCTGAAAGAACCCAAAGCAAAAAGTTAACATGAGCTGTCCCCTTAATTTTTAGCATATCCCAAGTTCTGACTTGCAGCAGAATGCCATCATATAAAAACAAATGTTCTCCTGCTGTTATTTACTTGACAGAAACTGGAAAATTACAGACATTTACTCCAAGGAAGATTTTGTCTTAGTTTGGCTGGATAATCTAAATAGAGAACAGTTTAGAAAAGCATCTAACCAATTTGGGTACAGAGCCAATATAATCTTCAAATTTAACTTTTACAAGTGACTGAAAAGTAACTTCTTGATCTCTTTATCCACTGTTCCCTATTTTCATCTTGCTTCCTTTGGTTTTAATGCTTTTCTATTTCCTTTCCTGTTCTTTACCATTTTTAGTTCTATTCAGATTTTGATAGGCAGAAACTGTTGTTTCACCTTTTAACTCCGAAGAACCAACTGCCTTTGGAATGGTAAACAAATAAAATAGTATTAATAATTTTCTTCTCTTAGCATTTGTAGCACGTACATCACCTTGGTTCCTAGAAAAGCGTGCAGAGAAAAGTAATGCTAAATCACCACTAGTATTACAGACATTTTATCTTGAATATTCCTACCTAAAGCTACAACCCCTCTTGCCACAATTACTTGTCAATGTGTGAGGATACAAAAGGAAAATTTGGTAAGCAAGCACGAGTAAATTAAACTAGCTTATTGTCACTGTCTAACAGAAATATACAGAGCAAATAGCATTGATAGCATTGAAAGCAGTGCCTTTTAGCCCAGCAACATCTCTCTAGTCCACACGGGCACTAGAACACTATTCACTGCAATTTGCAGGAATATGTGACATCTTCCCTGCTCCGCCTTTTCCTTCCCATTTATTCACTTCTGACATCTCAAGCACCCTCTACTTCGGTGGTTCAAAGAGAAACCATCTTGGACACAGGCGGTTGTTTTAATTCTCTGAAGTAGTTAATGATAAAAGGGAAGCACAAAGGCCAGGAACTGGAAATCAGGATGGGCCTGGCTGTCCTAAGAAGCCTGATGTTAACAGATGTACCAACCAGTACCAGAAGGGTACTAATTGCCATGTGTGATTAGCACACTGCAGGGATGCTCACACAGCAGAAACAAGGAGGAAACTACTAACAGTATGATGGAGGTTGTGAAATACATCTGTCTTGTTCATAAGCTTAGCCAGGAAACCAGAGTTTCTTCCTCTGATGAGACTGACCATAGGACTGGAAAAACATCTTAGGCATTCAAATACATTGCAACTATTATTACACAAAATAATGTACAGAAGAGATGTATTTCCTCCTTCCAGACAGAGTAATTCTCCAAATGCTTACAGGGCAGTTCAGGATGCTTCCCTTCCCAACATGTCGGATCACACAAGAATCCAAAATGTATTTACATAAAAAGTCGGAATCCTTGGTAAAAGCTTTGTTCTGGTGAAGCAATGGAAGGGTGAAAAATTAATGATAAATAGATGACACATCTTTTCAAGACCTACTGTAGGCCACAGCAAATGATTGTATAGCTACCCATTTATCTCTGTCTTGAGTAGTATCAATGACAACTTGATTTGATCCTAGGACAGTCTTTTCACAGAAACATGACTTTATGTTCTGCTTTGTCAAATGAGGTATTTGATAATAAGAAATATGCAGCAGTCCAACTCAATAACCAAAAAACCCTGCTTTCCACATACATTCACAGTGTGGAATATTCTACACATCTCAGAGAGGCTACAGACAGGTCTCTTGATTTGAACAGGTGCAAAGTAATCTGCTTTTTCCCTTATGCCCCTTGGCAGATAAAATAATTTTGTGAGTGGAACTCTGAAAAATGCATCCTCAGGACAAGTCCTTTCCAGAAAGGTGTAATATGCATCATGAGACTGGATCACTTCTTGGGAAAGTAAACTCTGCCACTTACCCACAAATTGTGTACAGAAAGGAGGAAGGGCAAGGTTCATCTATAAGTTTCAACAGCCCTTCTCAGGTCCTGGCTGTGGGAATCGAGAGTTGTGTAGCCACAGAGTTGTTAGATGGCTTGATCTAACAAATCAGGCAGCTGGGCTTAATCATGCCACAGAAAAGAAGTTTGTTTGCATTGTTGAGAGTGATGTGAATATCTCTCCTCTCTCCTACAGGAGCTGATTTAGGGTGCACCTTGTGGTGTAGGACCTGATCTGAAAACCAACTGAGTCACTTCATAAATGGCATGGAATGCTTTTTGTTGTTCCTGTTAGTAAAAACAGAGTTTGCCCTTAGAAAAAAAAATCCTTTCCTCCTTTACTTCTTCAAGTGAAATTGGAACAAATACCACTTCTTCACCTGAGAAACAACTGAAATTTACTCCTTAAGGATAAAACAAGAAGGGTGGTGGAAGAGACACACAACAAAGGGAAAAAAAAGGTAATAGAGATTTTGAGGATGATTATTCTAGGCCATCTTCCTTGACATTCAACACTGTAAACTATATCTATCCAAAGTGCAGGCAATCAAATAATTTGCAATAGTGTCAGAGACACTACTGCACAAACCACAGCAGTATGAAGAGCAGTTTTAACAAATTCCAGAGACTGGTTTGTAGCAAAACCTGCTGTCCCATGCAGATCCTCTCCCTCTGCAGGAAACCGGGTACAGATTTTTGTGGTTGAAAGCCGAAGGTCCAAAGCTGATGCTTCCCATAAAACGTGGACTTGCCAATGCAGGTTTGATTCTAAGTAAGTGCCACATTCTGACAAAGGCTACTAGAGCCTTGGACAAGCCAGAAAGCGTGTCAGCTCTTCACAAGACCCAGCTATACACACGAGCACTCACCTACTCGTCACCGCACAGAATGCCTGGCTCAGGAAAAAGACTGCTGTCTTGGGCTCTTCTCAGGCCTGCCACTCTTTTAAACTCGAGACAGTGGGAACCTTTCTGCGGAATTCAAGTGGTCTTTGTTAAGTATCCCCCCCTTTTTTTTTGTCCAGTAAACATGATGTAGAGATCCCAATGGACTTGTTCTGAGAAACTCCTGTAAAATGGTTTTGTCCCCTTTCTGTGAAGCTAGTTCTGATTGGAGGGGTATTCACAAACCATATAGGAAAGAATGGGTGTGAAAATGCAAAGGCCATTCTTACCCAGATGGGCAATGAATAGGCATTTGCAGTTAAAAAAAAAAAAAAAGGCAGAAAAAAAAAAAGGAAAAGAAAAAAAGCCCAGACAACTGCACAGATTATGCACATTTGAAATCCTCCTGGGATACAATTTGAAGCTGGCATGGCATAAAGGTGAAACATATTACTGTGCAACTTTGAAAAAAGCTTCATTTGCCCGTATGCAAATGTACCGATTAAACTGTCAGGCTATTCACATAAACATGCATGGAATTCATCCTCAACTAGTAAGAAGGAGCAAAACGTGGATGGGAAAGGAAAAAACTTTTGTTGTGTAATACATGACTGAATGCTTAGATTAGTGTTTCCCTGAATCTCATCCACCCCTCCTGCTGACTTTTATGCTATGGGCATTCAAAAGAAAGTAGGTTTTACCATGACAATAACAATGACAACCTCTCCAAGTACAGTACCAAAGAGGAAGGCAATGGCAGAAGGAAACAGCAGGCAGTGGACTCCTGGAAGATGCTATAGAAAATGTGGAAGTGCTGCAGTGAGGTACATCAAGCATGGCCTGAGGCAGCTTTCTATTTGCCATGGTTACCGTACACAGACCTACATAAACTAGAAAGTTACGGCTTGCAAAGGTGATTTTTTTTTTGCCAAAACCATAAAAAATGACCCCCAGCAAACACATGATGTAGCAGAGCTAAAAAGATGTACAGAATACTGAAGACTGAAGGCCAAACACAAATGGCTATGCTGTACATTTTAAAATGCATTGAGAAAGGATTTTTTGGTATAGCCACTAGATGTCCCTTTCTGCAAAGCCAATTGCTGACAGCTTTACTGTTCGTACCTGAAGGATATCAGAGACTTTGATTTTCTCTAGTGCCCTTTAAAATCACAGTATCTCAAAGCTCATTGATGACTACCATTTCTAGAAACACACTGATGATGAATCCACCACAGCTACTGTAACTCAGCAGTAGCTTGGTGCATAGCCCGCACCTGGAGCAAAACTGCCTAGGACACCGGAATCCAAGCTCTTTTTGGAAACTTACTGTGTGTTCTTTCACAGGAATTACTAGCAGAGTGAAACCCAAAGACTCTGTCTTGCTTTCATACTTACAAGGGAAAGAGAATAATTGTCATATCCTTGAGAACTGGTAGGCTTGCTAAGACATATAGATTAAGTTTTAGCCTCAATCTTCTGCAGTAGCATTTAGAAAATTGTTTGGCAACCCATCCAACTGGTACTAAGACAAGATCAACTAGAACTAGCTTGATATATTTGCCTAGTTTGTCTTCCTGACAACCTTCTCAGCCCTTGCATTAAGAATACACACTTTGAAAGAGAGCAGAAAAGTTGGAGGTATTGTATCTTGTACATAATATGATAACTCTATATTCTTAATATCAAAATGACAAGTGCCTCCCTAGTTGGGAGAACACCCTGGGCTAAGACAAAGATGTAGAAGTTAGGCTTAGTAGGCCTTCTTCCTGCTTCTGAAGTTGTTTCTCTCTGCATCAGTAATCCAGCCACTAGTTCCTGGGAGCACAACAAGCCTAACTAACCCACTGCTGCTGGAGAAAAGCATTATCATCTATTTCTTACTCTCTTTCTCTACCATGGGTGGTTTTGGAAATCTCTAATCCTTGGTCTTCACACCAAGTGCTGTATGACCACAGCCTTCTGTTTGTATCAGAAGGATGCATCAGGTTCTTCAGATTGTCATCTAGTCTACTCCCTTTCCTCATGGTGGGAATAACTTACCTACACTATCTCTTCAGTAATTTGTGTATCATGTTTGCAAAAAAATCAACATTGTGGGGGATTTCCACTCCCTCCCCAGACAGACTGTCTGCTATCTTTCCGGCAAGAAAGATGTCTTAGTATTTAACTTTGAAAACGATTATTCATCGTTTCCTCCAGCAGATAGAGAGAACTACTGACCACTTCTCTCTTTATCGGACTCTCTCATATATTGGAAGGTGCCTCACTTTTCTTCTTTAGACCTGTCTTTTCTAGGAAATACAAACTCAGGTCTCCAAATCATTATCACTGGTTATAGGTATTCCCCTCATTTTTATCTTCTTCCATCTCCTTTCCAATTTGTCTTTCTTTCACTTAAAATGCAGCCCTACAGTGGATAAAGTACTATAGCTAAGGGAGGTGAATGAAAGAGTTGCCTATTTATCATCATATATGATACTCTTTAAAAACTTTACAGAATAAATAAACCAACCAACCAAAATCCTGTTATCAAAACAGATTTGCCCTAAGAAAGATATATCTCAGTAAAGAATCCTTAAGTTGGGATGAAAATCTCAACTCTTGCGAAATACAACAGTTTAGTGGAAATACAGCATTTCCACCACAACATATGAAAACTACTATAGCCCCAAAATTTCCATAGGAAGTTTTTTCATTTCCATACATTAGTGTGTTATATTCCAAACTTAGCACCATAACCATTGGTGCTTTCTTCAGCTTCATTGGCCCGATTTATCCCAATTGACAAAGCTTTATTTTCTGTTGTCCTAAAGTTAGTTACTCTAAAATAAAACTGAATTAACAGAGCAAAAATTTCCATATAATGTTTCCATACACAAAATTAGTTCTGCATCATGTTCTAACCCTCTGGGACCAATGTAGTGGGGCAACATTTCTTCCACTCGAAGAAGTGACCAGAACTCAAATCCTGAAAACCTGGTAATGTCTGACTTCTCAGCATATCTCAAAAACAGTGGAGAGGCCATTTTAGTCACTCCTGCTCAGACTGATTCTCCTGAATATTTGGCCTCATTCTAAGCAAGAGGAAAAGCTTATATGGAGTTTCGGGAACACAGAAGAACATTTGTATCCTCAGCAGGAGATCTGACCAGGAGTAGCCCTTGCTTTCTGTTGCCTTAAAGGTTTGCTGGAGTTTTCACCCAATCATCTGCTTGAACATCTTGAAATTCAGTATCTCCTTCTATAATATCTATCCAAAACAAACACCAGATGACACTACACAAATTGCCCTAACCCTACCAGATTGTTGTTAGAATCAAAATATGTAGCAGTCTACATTTAACAGGAAGTACTGTATTTTTACCAGTACAACATCTATTAATGTGTCAGTAATACACTCTATGGAAGAAAGAATCACTGCGTTCTGAAAGCTGTCAAACTTCTCTAAATTTCATCGCTAATAACTACATTTGTTTGAAAGACATAAATGCACGCACACACAAACAGAACCTTGTTCTCCAAGGATAAAACATATCGAAGAGACAGCAAACAAGAAAGAGTTTGCTTAAACTTTGTTCAAGAAATAGACTTTTTCTGAGACTGGAGAATATTCAGCAAATTTCCTATGGACGATTTATTCAGTTAATTGCCCTGTCCTTTTTAGCATTTACCTAATGATGAGATATCCATTTTACATAAAACTGAAGACTAAACCATAGGTGTTCTGTACATAAATGGCTTCTATATCCAGTGGGCATAAATCCCCAATGTCAAGAATAAAAGCCTCTATTTCCGCCTACACGCTTGAGGAGCAGGCAGTGAGTCACCTTCCTGTGCTTCGTCTGAAAGACCACGAGAGGTGTCCATCAGCACTAATCCTGTTTGCTCTACAATCCACAGGAGGCAATGTCTGTGCCTCAGTTTGCTCCAAATGTAGAACAAAGACGGCATCACTCATCCCATCCTGCAGGACTGCCTGCCTTTATTAATCCTAACAAACTGTTCTGCATTCCTTGGATAAAGAATACTACAGAAAGATGAAGAATTATCTCCACAGTTCTCTTCAGATTTTGTTCTCCATGATTACCAAAAAGTTGTTTTCTTCTCAAACTGTTTAGTGCTTTACTTCCTCTATACCTCTTTATGGTCAGCATCCAACTTAAAACCATAAAACACCAGGTAAAAACTGCTCCAATTCATAGCAGTGTCGTGACCAAAGCCTTCAAAGTGTTACAGCATGTTCAGCTATTTTTAAGTTAGAGAAGTACAACATTTTTAGTAACATTTTTAGCCGGGGTATTTACTTTTCCCACTTTCAGTCCAATCCGTATACTTGCTATTTTAGGAATTTCAAAGATACTTTAAAGATGGTATAGGCAAAAGCCATTTTTTATTCCTAGGCACATATTTGGGGTTCAGTCCAACATAACTCCACATTGAACACTGGCACACATATACACACACACTGTTTTTCTCAGGTCCTCTCTCAGACTTTGTCTTCAGACCTTGTGCTGCTACAGCCATGCCATCGTATCCCCCTAACATAGACTATGTTGTTGGGGGATACTTCTCCTGTAGGTACCTACAGCACCTCCAAGCAACATGTATGACATTACCAGAAGAACCACTGAAGCTGTCATCACAGCTGCATTAACAGGGATTTCAACAGACTGGCTATATCATTACAAGGGTGGTAATTCCTGTGCCCCAGCCAGCTGCAACCTATATTTTGTCAACAAAATATAAGCTTGCCAAATAGCATTTTAATGCTCTTTTTTAAAAATGTAAAGGGAGAAAACTATTCAACTGCCCTCTTAAATTTGGAAACAGAGAAACAACATGGCCACATGATGGCACCATTTCCTAGGAAGAGATACGAGGCCACACTCATCCCTTCTTCAGCAGAGAACATTTTCATGTTCTACGTGAAAACTGTTTCGACCACACTCTCTTGTTCCCAGGGAGTCATGCACGATCCTGCCAAGCCCCAGCATGGTCCAACTGTTTTAATTGGCTATAAGTTTATAGCAGTTTGGCTCTTTAAAAATCTAGGTGCATCTATTGCTAGTTTTCCCCTCACAGTGCCAGGTGCTGTTACTCAGAGGGCGTTTTGCACTGGTGGACCCGCAGCAAGAGAGCCACTGAATAGGGAAGGGGTGAGATGGGCCAGCAGTGCTGGTGGAGTTATGGTGTGAGCACTCCCCAAACAAAGAATAGGGGGATGCTTCTTGGGAAAAAAACCCATCACTTTTTGGAAAATGTAGGCAAACAAGGTGATTTATTTTGCTGTTCTATGGTCCTGATTAAAAGATTACTCTAGTCCTTAAGAATACCTTCACCTGCTTTAAGGGCTTTTGTTTAAATCCTAAATAGTGTATTTCAGACTGAATACTCATAAGGAAAGTGGATAAGGATTGCTTTTGGTTATCTTGCTGTGGGGGAACTGTATAAACTTATACCCTCTCTCAGAAATGTTGTTTAGGGAGGAGAAAGGGCTGGGGTTGGAGGAGGGAGCTGAGTCTGGAGAAGGAATGAATTAACAGGATAATAGGTGCAAATATATTAAAACATGTCTCCAAAAGAGACAACTGTTATTCCATGAACTCTTTCACGTTCGCCCTGTATTGTTAGGTTTTTCCCCCAGGCAGAAAGACAAGGAGGAAAAGCTTATCAGCCTGAGTATGGTTAAATTCAGTAAGCCTGAAAGCCTGTGGGCTTTGGTTAAAAGGAAAATATAGATTAAAACCTCTTAAGGTAATTACCTGTTTAGAAGGTTTCTATTCAAGCTAGAATCCTCTACAGGGAGTGTTTGTAGCAGTCTGTTAGGAGAAGGGTGCAGTCAGATATGTCTGAGTTTTGTGGGAGAGCTGCTGCCTGTAGAAGAGCACTGCTTATATCCTGCATGGTTCCAGAGAGAGGCCTTTCCATGTAGGAGATTTTGTTCTGGTCACAAAACTGCTGGTTGATGGGAGAAACAAGGGATGGATGAAAAATTGTAAATGCCAGTCCTTAGGGCTGACAAAAGGATTCTTTTATCTCTTCCAGTGACTTTATCTAAGCCCTGAGTAGAGGAAAGCTATCACATGAAAATGCTAGATTTTATTTGGTTATTTTTTCCATTTATCTTTTTTATCTGCTAGTGAAAGGGTAATTGTCAACTAGTACAACTGGGTGCTTTGGTGAATATTTCAACTTAGAAATATCGTGAGACAAATATTCATACTGTTTTGGACTGTGGCTTCTTTATTTTGAGTTTATGGGATGAGTGCTCAGGCCTGCTTATAATTCAGATTTAAATATCAGTGGGAAACAGCACATGCTCATGTCAACAATGCTGAAGGCCACAGGGAAAGTTTCTGTGCTCTGTAATCCCTGGGAACAGACTTATTTCCAAAATCACCTACTTAGTTTTGATAGGAATAGAAATGTATGGCAGAATGCTTTAAACTAATAAATCAAGGAAATAAACAAGAACACAGCATTGCTGGGTGGGTGGATATCATCAGATGGATATCTCTAGCATTAAATGTACATTGTCAGTTCCAACGCTTCTCACTACCCCTCAGGGAAAAGGCCCTGGAATTACATGTATACACAAGCATACAGACACCAACAGGTGATACTAATGCAGTGCATAAGAGCTATTTCTCAGGTCTGCCTTCAGGCACATTCTACCCTCTACTCAGCTAAGAACATCAGAGACAGCATCTGGGAGTTTTATTTTGAATACAGGGAATATGCCCTGTTTTGAAATGTGGCATAGGATCAAAACACAAGGTAGTTCTGTTAAAATTGACATGGTTGCCCACATAGACAAGGAACTATGGGGAGAAGCCCCTTTCTCTGTTTTTATTTCCTCTATCATACCCCTTTTCACACAAAAATTGCTACTTTGTGGATTTTTTCTCTATCTGTGTAACATCAATAAATTACACGTTATCACGCCTATCATCTAGTTATAAAGAGCCTTTCAAGATTTTTAATAGATGCACAATATTGCTACACTTACATTTTCACTGGTTAAGAAGTCAAAAATAGCTGTTGTGAGATTACTCTTAATTTATACTACTTCTCTCTCGTGGGCTTTCAAGAAGCAGCATTTCAATACAAGTCACAGATTGATACAGAGTATATATTGCACATCCCAGCCAGGCAGAGATCCTTTCAGTGTTTAATAAAACAAAGCTAGGATGAGTAAGGGTTCTAGGATTTGTTTATCTTTTTTTCATAGGTGCAGTTAATTCCTCAAGGAGCTAATAGAGCTGTCAGGTTACCTAGACATCTTGAATTCTCTTTGTACTCTAGTTCCTGAGTGGTACATACATAAGACTAGATCTCATGTTATTTTAGCCCTATAAGTGACTCTGTGGACAATGAAAATTGTCACAGAAAACATAAATGAAAAGATGGCACAATGGCATCCCCTCTAGAAACAATTTGGATTCCTTGGGAATCCAAATGCACAGTGCCAGCCAGAACACATCGCTGTGGTCTGCAAGGCAAACACCACGATGTAAATGAAGTTTAGTGACATTCTGACAGGCTTACAACTGACTTTCACCTATGGAGTAGATCAAACACCACATTTCTTGTGAAAATACAATGACTTTCCCCCACAACATCTCCTAGCACGCTTTATACACATTAGTAGGAGGTACTAAACAGCACCTCGATATTATGTTTCAGGTTCTCTCCCAGTACCACGCTAAGGCCTCAGTTCAAAAAAGACTTCAATGAAAGAGCTCTCTTTGTTCAGCTGTTCAGTGGATAACAAGGCAAGAATTGTTTTTGGTTTTCTCTTATTTGAATACTGATTTGGCCCTACCTTTTTCTAAAGTTACCGAGGGGGATCACAGCACAGAGATTACATGGCTACTCTACCATAGGCAAACAAGAGAAAAGAGGAGGAAGTGACTAGGGAAGCTTAGAGGAAAAGAGCAGAAAGCTCCAATGCTAAACAGATCACAGTGGTGAACAGGAGCAGAAGGTGACCAAGTAGGTCTTTACACCTGTAACTTTGGAGTTGCATAGCTGCAACAAACCAGGCAACTAATGCACCAGTCAATGTTTCTCTAACCATGGGACGTGACTCCCGAGAGAGATGCAAGCACTAAGCTACATAGCATTTTAACAACCCACAGCAGGATAAGAAGGAGATGTAGATATAGCTGCTTCAGTTTCCTTCAGACAAGAGTCACCTGTCAAACACTGAAGTGCCCCTCTGTAGACTATATTAACAAAATGGTGCATTTGGTTTAGTCTTCTCACCCAGTTGGGACAGAGGAGATGACAGCAGTAGCATGTATGGTTAAGACAAAATAACAATGATTGGCATGATTTTGCTTGACATCCTTCAAGCAGATCACATAAAGTGACAGTTTCGGTATGTGCAACTTTGGGAAGAACAAGTACTAAAAGGAAAAAAAAGAAGAGGAAGTTAGTCAGAAAGGGTCTGAAAGGAAAAGATAAGGAAGTAAAATCCGTAAGATCAGCAGGGAGGTGGCCTTAATAATACTTTAATAGAGTCCCTATGCACACCCAAAGACAACAACAGAAAGATGAGGAAGTAGAAAATGCTACAATAGTTAAATAACAAGGTATAAGAGTTCAGTAAAGCTGAAAATGTATTCTCCAAATATGGAAGTCATGCCCAAGTGACACTAATAGAACTGAGCATAAACTGTAGCAGGCTAGATGTAAAACAAAGATTACATAGGGTAAAGAGGAAACTTAAAGAGAAACTCACTAAAGGCATAAAGATAAATACCGCAATAAAACATTATTTAAACATATCAGACAGAAAGTTTACAGGGGAACAATTGGTACCTGGGAAGTGCTGTAGATTATGTGGACTTACGGATTAAGTAGGCAACCAGTAGATTCAGAGTGTTAGCTAGACTACTGGTCTGTGAAAGCAGTAAAGGTAATTAAAGAGGTTACAGAAACTCTACAGTGGAATTGACATTATTGCTTTAATTTTCAAAATGGAGTATGATGGAAGAAGGTAAGCTATCTCAAGAGGAGAAGAAGAAAGCGCTGCTCTGGAGACTTGTTAAAAAAAACCCCAAACTAAACATAAAACCCCCATTACAGAAACAAAAAACATGAACAAAATCCCCGATAACAAAAAAGTACTGGAAAATCTTCACACATTGAACAGTGACAGATATTTGTACAGTATTCATCAGTCCTTTCTCATTTCATGAGTGAAGCTGTTGAAACACTCATCCAATATATAAAATAAGGATTTTCCTGGAAGACTCACAACTTAAAGAATGATAATAAAAATCTTGGAAGAGGCAGACTCAGAAGACATGAACAAGTAAACTCAGACTGCAGATATCTTACTGGACAGTTAAAGCATGCCTTGGTGGCTACAGCATGACTTAGAAACAGAGACACCACAGTATTACCAACTCAGTCACGTCAAGAATGGAAGCTATGGAACCGTAAAGATCAATAAGCCTTATCCTTTTCCCTGCTATTTAGAAAGAATAGATACACTGCAGACACATCTTCAAGTTCTTCCCTGAAATCATGAAAGCTACGTACTTGCATGGCAGTTTTAAACCAAAGCTGATATTACACGTTATCACTGAGAGTTCTCTAAATGGAGAGCAGTAAGAAAAGCGCTGAATAACACAGGAATTGACAACCTAGCATCAAGCCAGTATTAAGGGGTCATCAAATAAGAAAATCAACATTTAGGATAATTAGACAAACTTTCAAAGGAGTCTACGTGTTAGAAATGTGATTTATGCATCAGTGAAACTTAGGCTCCAAAGTCACACAGTTGCTTCTGAAAACATACTCACTGACTTCATAACTGAAGTACCATATGCTATTAGTCATCTCTCAAGAGAAGAAAAGCCCGAGAGACCAACCTGACAAAACTCACTTAGTGTACTGATTAGGAATGTAGAGACCAGTTCCTACCAGTACTACAACATTTTACACTGCCAATTCTTCAGTGTATTGCGATGACTTTCAACAGAGGCAGGGTGAGCTCAGCTTATAGTTTTGCATAGCTGTACTTGTACTTAGTTCTGTCTCTACACAACTCAAGCAACATATATCTGCATCTATGAAAAAAACCAAGTAATTCCTGACTGATATTTCTTTGAGAGTTTTACAAACAGAAATATAAGTGTACAGGACATAGAAACCACCTACAACTACTAAAAAGCAAAGTATTCATTAAACAAAATTTCAAATATTCTTCAAGATGAAAGTAAAATTAAGTGTTGTGACACTAGTATTTGAGAACTATGGGTACCCTTGCTTTCAGTTTAGCTTTCTACAGAAAAGGCCTGTATCATTATTATTATATCATCTAAAATAGATATCTAAACATACATCATTTCTTAGGTCACCAAAAACAACCTAAAAATATTCAGCATTAGCTAAGACATACCATACATAGATTAGCAAAAACACAGATGAAATTACTATTGACATACTGTCTGACTATAAACAAAGAAGCTGCTAGAATCACGGCTCCTCTTCTCCTCACTGAGAGTGGAAACCATTTGAAAGCTCCAAAGCAGTTCCTAGGGAATCATAGCCAGATATTTCCAGAGGGAGAGGGAAGACCATAAGGGCATGTAACCATTCTCTTCCCGCCACAGAACCTCAAAGAGGAATACAGGAAACCTAAAAGGTAAAGATGAGGCCAAACCACCTTCAGATCCATCCAGCCTCTATATTAGCCCCAGGCAAATCAAACCTGCAGATTCATGGGAAGAGAATGGTAGGTCCCTCTAGCTGCTCAAGAAAATGGAAACCTGGAGTTTCCATATCCACTCTCAACGCTCTGTGGAGCTCAGGAACCTCATGAGCTTCCCTCTCTTGACTTTCCCTGCCATACTGGAAGGCTATGAAGCCACAAAAATCATAACTTAGAAGGAAAAAAGAAAACAGACTGCTTCAGAGTTCCCATCCTGTGAAATCTGGAAAATGCTGGAATTAGACCAACTCAGCCACGTTACTTGAGCATGTAGGGGCAAAAAGTTCAGATGTAGTCTATCACTGAGAGTGTTTATAAAGTGCATTCTATTTAATGCACAAAAACTCCCTGGTCCCTTGCTAAAACATAACCTTAGAAAGTCCTCTCCTATTTCAACATCTTGCCAATGATTGTTTAATGGATTTTTCAAAAAATATTCATGCTTTACTTTCCTTCTCAACTCATTCCTTACCAGAATCTCAGGTCTCTGCAAGAATTCTGTGTTCTCTAAAATCATAAAAATTGCTTCAGAAGTTTTTCCAGTGATTGTCCAACCTGTCTCTCAGTCCCATGGAAACTCTTTGCAAAGATGTTGCTTTTGTCTTGTCTGGAACAAATTCCTTCACAGATGGACCATCCAATATCTAAGAATAATTCTTTTAACTATCAATAGAGACAAAGAGATTCAGTTGCACTGTTCCCGTGGGATTCCTTTGAGTTCGGACACATCTGTTAAGATGCATACATCAGAGCTTGAATGAAGTTTTTGTCTGATTGTATCTCTGAGAAAGTTTCTGCCAAAATGATCTTATCTCTTCGTACTTGCAGAACATATATAGTTATAGATGCTTTCTGAAATGCTCCTGAAATAAGTGGCCTATACAGATCAACTCAGTTTAAATACGGCCAAGTCCTAATGACTTTCTTCCTCTCAGCAAAATCTTCAGAAGCTTTACCTGAGGCAGTTCAGCCTTTGAACAAGAACCCTACTAACCTTATGCATTCTCTGTCCACAAGCAAGGAAATACGTGAAAAACTGCATATAGCACAAATCTCATAAGCTTTCCTTTGTTTTTTTGTAACCTTTCCAGAACCTGTGCTTGTCCTTGCAGCTTTTTGCACAAACACCTCTCTTCTGGGTAAGCAG
This sequence comes from Chiroxiphia lanceolata, assembly GCF_009829145.1. NCBI lineage: Eukaryota > Metazoa > Chordata > Aves > Passeriformes > Pipridae > Chiroxiphia > Chiroxiphia lanceolata. Next base: position 97,264,267 of record NC_045638.1, on the reverse strand, counting down.
CTACATCTGTTTGTGACAGCTGAGTAGCTAGAGGTATAACTCAGCTGGAGCTCTATCAGCTCACTCTATCGCTTAATTCGAAATTAATTCAAAGTGGTGCTTTTTATCTGCCAAGCCCTCCATGAAAAGTTACCTCAGGAAGAACCTCTTCCCCTAGATTGTTTCTCCAATTGCACTGCATGACTTAGCTTTTCCCAAGACTGAAAGAGATGGAACTGGACACAATGCATCCTAGGTTCTGGATTTTGCTTCAAGGATTCATCTGTGCTGGAAATATAATGCTCAAATCCAGAATGTTAGGACCCAGTCCTACAAGTGTGAGAAATAATGCAATTTCATTTGGAGTAAGTGGCACCAGAAACAGCATGTAGAACATACTATGCTACAATAAAACCCTAAATTAAACTGAGTGTCACATACGACTTCAGGGGTTTTTTTTGCTAAGCATTCATATCAGGAAGAGTGGCATTCATACTATTGCTTAGGCTTTCTTCACCTCTGCCTTTTACAGCTGAAGAGCAGATGGCTATCATAGAGTTTTTATTTCCTATGCTTGGAAAAAGTATTTTGATCTGAATCATTCCAAAAGCACCCTGATATTTTAAAGTAGATTGGCTTCTGAATAATTCTCATAAAAAATACGTGGTGTTGTTTTCTGCCAAGCACTAGTGACTGTGCATGCAAAATGGTCAGTGAAGATTTCAAACTGATTTGAATAGGTGGCCCATAAAATCCAAGTCTTTTTTTCCAGACACACGAATGAGGCCTTATGAAACCATCTGTACATCTGTGCATCTTCCTAAGAATTGATATACCCTACCGTGCTAACTCTTTCTGGGTGTTTCTGATATTTTCAACAAAAATTTCTCCCAAACTTCCTATCTAATGCTAGTTTTTAAGTATCTTTATATTATTTGCCATCCACTAGAAAACTCTCCACCAGAATGAAGAATGTCCTTTAAAAATGAAATAATCTGCCCAGCTGCGGGGGAAGAGGCAGTATGATAGTCTGGGCAAGAGAGGAGAAGCAATGCTGTACTGTCTAGAAGGAAGAGAGAAGAACAGGAAGTGTTGCTGGCCCAAAGAAGAAAAGCATCGCCACAGGTGATGGAGAAGGAACTTGTAATGACAGGCCTTTTTTAAATGTTGGGAGCCAAAAACATTAATCTCTCGTGTCAAGGAACATATTTCAACAGTAAGTCTTGAGGCAATATTAAAAAAACACCAGAGAACATGAGAGAAAGCTATAGTAACTATACAGTAAATATTCATCATGCCTCATTTTAGTTCATGTGAGAAACTGGCATTGCTATTTTGCAAAGGCATGCCAAATAATAATTATATGCATACCATCCCAAACAAATACAGACCTGATAAAGGTCATAACCCATCATAAATAATGGAAGTTTTTCTACGGGTTTCAAAGCACAGGGAATCAACTAACAGAGATCAACACCACAAGAGGTCTTACCATTCCCTGAATTTTTGCAGGACTCTATATTTTGGGAACTAAATTTCAATAATTCATGACAGGACAATATTAATGGTGAAATTGTTATTAAACCTCTTTTCTGAAAAAACCCCACATTTTCAGTGTGAAAGGAGCATCTAACCTGGCTTTGCAGTTTATTCATATTTATAGAATCATAGAATTGTTTAGGTTGGAAAAGATCTTTGAGATCATCTGGAAGATGATTTGGGAACATTAAAAACTTAGGAGTCTAAAAGACTGTCCACAGAACAGGTAGAGCATGAAGAGCTGCAGGCTCCACCTCCCCCTGCTGCCCTCTGCCAATATTCCTCACCCCTGAACTTGGCTACCTCAGAAAGCAAAAGCAGGAGTTCATTCTCCAAGTTCCCTACAATCCCTGCTGGCCTCTGTCCTAAGGTTGCTTTCATGGGTTTCCATTTGTACTGTCAAAAAACATCAATGTGAGGTTTCAAATCCCATTTACTAATGAACTCTTTCATCTTTGTGAATGGGATAAAGGGATTCTTTGTTTGAAAATAAGGATTATTTCTTCTTGTTGTTCTGCTCATTTTTTGCATCTTTTCACAAGCTTTTTGTTTTCAGAAAACATTACAAGACAAAACTGCACCCCAGTTTTAACAAAGAGCCTGACATCTCCAATTTGAAGAGAATTCTTGTATATACCAAATTGCATGCTGCCTGCTGTTCAATTGTTTCACATCTCTTTCTTCTCCCCAAATCACCAGGTGAGATTTAGGAAAGTCTCCCCAATGTTTACCAGCTCTATTAAAATCAAGATCTCTCGCAGAAGCTCATAATGAATAAAGTCAGAAGCCAACAGGAATGAATTGCAGCTAAAGTGATTTTGATAGTGATGATCCCTATAACCCGGCTGCTTCCAAGCTTGGCCCTGAGGCAGGATTTTTAAATTAAAAAAAGGAAAAGAATACACATACTTTTTAATCTGATTTTTTATTGTCATGCCCTGATTTTTTTTATAGGTTTTTGCAAAGTCTGGTTGGCTTCCAAGCTCTTGAAACATGGTGTCATCATATTTCTTTCTTCTTTTCCCCCCCTCATGTAAATTTTACAACATCCTAAAACCACTGCAGGAGAGGTAAACTATATATTCTAAAACTAGTGAATGATGAGGTTCACAGTATCCTGCACATTCTTGCCCAAGAGAATTCCAGGCAGGGACCACTGTGAAACAACATTTTGAAGAGCTGACAGGGTAAGTTATGACTTTCCAAAATCGAGTTTTAATCATTCCCTCCCTTATTTTTGTATTTTTTGGCAAAATGGAAAAGAACATTTTTAAAATGCCAATTAACCCATGCTGAGTAATCTGAAAGTGAACGCACTCAAAACAAGGGCCTTAAAACTTAACAACCTAACAGGTCTACAAAGATTTTCCAGATTCTCACAGACTGATTCTCTCCACAAAACACTCCCCTTTCTTCGTGGAAATCCTTTGCAATCCTGGGTGTCAGAGCCAGACACTTGTTTTCTACCACTGCAATACAGCACAGGCTGAAACCCCCCAGTCAGCAGATATGCTTGGGTAATGAGAAGCATGTGATTACCTGGAGAGGAGCACCTACAGTTCTAGTTGGACAGAGACACGTTTGAGAGATCTTCCCTTTTTAATTTGTAAGAAGCAGCAACCTGACCCAACAACATGGTCTCAGCTTCCTCTGCTCGATTGCATTATCACAACCTTAACAGAAAAATGCTCTGTTTCAGTGGTAATTCCCAAAGAAGGGTGAAGGTAAGCCCTGAGGAAGTCTTGCTTATGACATTATGGAAAGAACATCCAACTGGAAAACCTGGTCCACAATAGGGGACGTGTTTTCAAGAACCCCAGCACAACCCAGCAGCATCTTGGTGTACTCACAATCAGATGACCCTGTGTGTGCGTGCAGGTTTGTTGGTGAATGTGGAAAGTGGATGAGGGCCGGGCTCAGAGACAGAACAGCTTCAAGGTTCAGGCAGGGAAGGCCCGGCTTGGCGCTGCATGCACCCGTCTGAGTAATCTCATTCTCCTCAGACGCCTTCTGGTTTTCAGCTGTCTTGGGTTTCTTCCTGAAAATAAACAAAGAGACCTTTGAAGGGACTGACTGCATATTTGGGAAAAGGCATTTTTAGAATCTGTTAAAGATAACTTTCTTCCCCCACCACCACCCCCCTCTCGCCTCTCTTTTCCCTTACAGGGAAGGAGGCAGAGAAGACTTTCCTCCATGCTTCTTGTTTGGAAACAAGCTGCTCCTTGTTTTGACTCTGATGCAATGGCCCTGAGACTGTGTTATAGCAAATAGGCCAAGCACGAAGCTCCTCATTCTGCCCCTACTGATGACATATAAAATGAAACTCATCCCAGTGGTTTAGACAATCGGAGCTCCATTTGACAAATATTAACCAAGGCTGTAGCATTCTGAATAGAGAGAGTTATACAGAAATCTAACAGCATTGTCTGAAAAGCAAACAAATATGCAAGTTTCCAGTTCAAAACAAATCAGTGCAGAGACTCACTTTGTAGGGAAAAACTCTGAAGCAATTTTGAGATGCAGAGGTCATCTAAGTAAAGCATGAAGACTCGGAGCCTGGAATAATGGTCTGTGAGCACTGTGCACATGAGCTCTCAACACCTCCCTTGATCCAGGACCTCCAAGGACTTAAGCCTCAGTGGTACATCATCAAGCAGGTACTCAATCATCACCTTAGTTTCCACAGATGGAGAAACTGAGGTACGAGGTGACGTGGCGGGTTTTGGATCACACAGCGAGCACTGAACAGGGTATGTCTGTTTTCCCCGCTCCGTTACACAGGTGCAGGTGCTCCCTCCTGTGCTCCCCGAGGCCAGTCGCTGCCCAGCCAGGGGCACTGCTGCCCTGGCCCGGGGCACACCGACGGCACCCCGGCAAACGTTCGGCAGTTCCCGCTGCATGCCAGGCGGAGAACTGGGGTCACACTTGGAAAAGGTGCAACAGGAGGCGCGGACGCCGAAGACATCCAAATAAAACGCCGCTATCTGCTGCTGACACTCGAGGTGCGAGCAGCGGCGGATCCCCCCGGGAGTGGGGGGGGTCATCCTTCCCGGGACAGCGCATCACACTGCCGGGCGACCACGGCGTAGGGGCAGCGTCCGGCTCGAGCAAGGGCCGTCCCAGAGCACAGAGGTGTCGCTGGAGCCCAGGCAGCGCTGCCCTACGCCCCGCACACACAGTCCTGCTTCCCATCTGCGGGCAAAGCCCTTCCCAACAGGGCTGGGCTCTCCTCCTGAAGGGCCAAGGCGGGAGCCCCTTCTTCCCGCACGCCCTTGCCCTCCTGCACCCCACCCAGGACGGGCGGCGTGCAGATGACACGCCAAAACACGGCGTTTGAGAGCCAGAGCGGCCCCCTCCGTAACCCGATGTTACAGCAAGGCAGGCCCCGTTCCCGCGGGGGGCGAGGAGGAGCAGCCCGGCCCGGCCGGTTACATAAAGGCGTTACATAAGGGCGGCACGCCCGGCCGGGGGCAGGGCCGGGCCCGCCGCCATTCCCCGCGGCCGCCGGCGGGGGGCAGCACCGGCCTGGCCCGGCCGCACACCCCGGGGCGAGGGGCAGAGCGGGCAGAAAAACTGTAATAATAAAGAAAAGTTAAACGGGACAAAAAGTAATAAAACAAACACACACACACACACCCCTCCCCTTGCAAAGCCTCCCGGAGGTGCTGGGCCGGGTTGGCCGTCGGCACCTGCCTTGGGCTGCCCGGCGCTGGAGGGATGCCCTGGGCAGGAAAGGGCGCCCGGTCTCAGCGGGACGGGGTTCCGGGGCGCGGCCGGGGAGCTGAGCTCCGCACATGAGCCATCGCCAATGGAGGTCACACCGATAACCCCGCGGCTGCCGGCAGCCCTGATGTGTTTTGCCTTACTGGGGCTACAAACCCCCACGCCACGGGACGGGCCAACGATACTGCGGCTGTGAACTACGTGTCTATAGTCAATATGCTCAAAATACACTGGCTAAAATCTAATCTGATTTAAAACAATAGCACATGACTATATGGACCTTACTTAAAGTTGTCGAGGTGTAGAAAGGGGCCGAACTGATTGAACTCCGTTTTAAACAGAAGGAAAATGAAAGCATTTAAAAGTGTATTTTTTTTGCATGAAGAGTAAACAGAGCATCTTGTCACTCCAAGCTTGGGCATCTATCCGTCTGTTCCCTGTTCTGTCATGGGAAAGATCCATCTCTTGCAACGCGAATGAGAATGCATGAGACATAGAGCTTGTATGTGGGCACATATATTTTGAAGTACATGGACTGCATATGTTTTGTTTATAACAGTCTGCATGGATCCTTGGCATACGAACTCTGGCACACCTTCACACGCCTCATTTCCAGATCCCATGATGTTCCCATGTGTAGCCAACATGCACTAGGGACTGCAGGAAATCTGTGTGTAAAACAATGGGGTTTTACAGGATTGCTATCCAAGCAGCTTTCAGATAGCACATCTTTTTGTCCAGGGAGCAAAGGATGTATGTAAGGTTGGACTCTGGATGCACAGGGCAATGAAGTTCCTTGCACCTGGAAGCTGAACTGCTGTTTTTAAGGTATGTTTTCAGCTCAGAGTTAAGCCAAGTTACATGCTTGGAATACAGCCTCTGACTTCAGCTCTATCCACACACAAAGCCACCTACCCTGGGCAGGACATTGCTGTTATTTGTAGGGTAGGGGCTTAGTCCAAGTAAACATGACTTGTCAGCCACTAGCACAGCCAGAGTTGTGCTGTTAGACCAAGCACTGACTGATGCTTCATCCTGTGGCTGATCCTGTGTGTGCCTCCCAGGCCTTCAAAACTCATTACAGGGATAGGTTAAAAAATGCTATAGCAACAGGTAGTAACACCAAGGAGACTGTGCAAAGGACCCCCTGTTTCTTCCTTTCCAAAGCCATATATTTTCTACTTTGCTCTTAAGGCTGACATTGTGTTATCGAGATGCTCATTGTCATCACTTTTCAACATCAGAGTCCTGCAGCTTGATGACTTGTGCTTACTAGGATGGTAAGAATAGCAATGATGCTGACTGGCACTAGAGACAATACCTCTCCACAGCAGTTCATTTCTCTCACTGTTTAGACATGTTCGGCATCTCAGTACCTCCTGAAAGGAACACAGGCTTCCATAGGAGAAAGGCTGAGTAATGAATCAGCCAGGTCAGTTAAGGATCTAAAGAAAACTTTTCAGAAAAGAAAAATCCTGGAGACACTGTGATCAAAACTACCTATGAAGAAACCCAAACGAAGTTCTCCACCCTGCTGTTGCCAGCAAAGGCAAAGCCAGAGCAATCCTGCTGTTGTTTTAAGTATATTGCTATTCTTTTGTTCTACCTTATCACCCATATAGAAAGCTCCTATTGCTATGATCTTCACCTATATATTCTAATTAAATATTCTTACATTCTCTTTCATAGTCTACTTCTATTGCTATGTTATTACTATAGTCTTCACAGGGAGAGTTGTTAAGTGCTGAATCAGGTTGTCGTACCTCCATCCTTGGAGATTTTCAAAACTTAATTGAACAAGGCTCTGAGTAACCTAATCCAACTTGGAAGTCAGCTCTGCTCTGAGCAGGGAATTGGACTAGACACCTCCAGAGGACCATTCCAACCTAATTTTTTTCTGATTGCACACTTCTTCTATGAACACTTCCATCAGCAAGCTCTCTAATATATCTCCAAGTTCCAGAAGCTAAAATAGCACACTAACTGTGGAAGAGTATGACTTGCTATAGCTACATGAAAAACCCTGAAAGAACAAGTGTAGGAGCGAGAATGAAACAAGTAATAAATATTGTTCATGGAACCTTCCCTAACTATACCTACTTATACCATCTCTGGACTTCATTGATTGGCAACCCTATGTGATTATTTCAGTACTAAGGGTCAGTTTACCTTGCTACTTTAGTTCTTGTGATTATGTTCTTCTCTACAGACTAATCCTGGAAACAAGATGTTTGCTATTTACTTGTTAGTCAGGGCAATAAAAGTTGCAACTTATTTGCAAAAGAATTGGGAATGTGCTCTTGGAGCAAGGGGCTCCATTCTGATATCCAGTTATCTCTGAGCTCCTTCTCCACACACAGGTGCGGTGCATTACAGGTCCTTTCCAATAGTGCACTCAGTATTGGAAATAATCAGAGGGCCATCATTGTTTTTGCTTCTTGTGAAGGACAGCAGAAGGCCAGTATAGCAAAGAGATGGCACTTCTGTACATGGACCTGATGCACAGAATACCAGAAGCTGGGGACAGAAAAGATGCTGACCTTTCTAAGACTAATCTGAGTCTAGAGGGTCACTGCAGAATTCGTATTTGCTACTGATTTACAAGAGATTTATCCAGTCCATTTCTAAACATCCTACCTACTCCATCTCTTTAAATTTGCTGTCCTACGTCCAGGTACTTTTGTTGGTATTCACTTTCACCATTCCCTTATATTTATTGTGTTTGTCTTCATTATGTTAATTTACACCTCTTAAAATATATTCTCTTTTTTCTTCATCGTATGTTTTCCAGTACCAGTATCAGGCTAACTGCATCCACTGTCATCCTTGAACTGAACTGTGCATATCAGTACTTGCCAGCTCATGTGTAAAGCAAGATGTACAATCACTGCCATAATTTTATTTCTGTTTGCTGTCAGTATCTTCATTGCACTGAGATATTCCCTCTTGTCCACATACTTTAACACTGCACTGTCATAACAAGTGGGGGGCTACTCACAGTGATGCAGTGACTGCAATGATCTGGGCACTGGCTGTAAACTAGAATTGGCTCCTTTCTGTTTAATTTGAAGGCAGAATGGGTAATATTTTGGATGTCCTAACCTCAAAGCTATCTAGAAACTAATTACTACTTCTGAGCTTTGGAATGCCTTTAAAACCCCTGCTACACTTCCCCTTTCTTGCTGCCACTCTTGCATACAGCTTTCTCTCCCTCAACCCTCCACTTGCTCTCCACAGTTGATTTCTTAGCATGTATCTCCCTTCCAACCATTGGAATGAATTTCCCCTGGATGACTTAACATGTTCTCACAGCAGGGCCAGCAAACCAGGTCCCTGTCAAAAATAGACAATGTATGTTGTACTTCTCACCCAGCAGCTATAACTAGTGCTTGAACCTTCCCTTACAAGGGGAACAGCTCTCTATCCTGCAGAGACACCAGGTTAGCAATGAACAAATTAGCTCAGGTATAGGAGCCAGTGTAGCCACGCAGAGCCCACAGTAGCATCCTGGCTCTCAGGGGAAGCTATGATAATGTGACTGCATGAGAATAATACTACATAATGAACAATAATGAGGCAGTTTTCAGCCTCTGAATACAGGGAGGGCTGGGTCACCAACCAGACCTTTGTTCATCGTATATTAAACAGCACGGAGGGAACACACCACAGGGTTGCTGATGTTGTTATGAGTGTTGCTGCTGCCTGAGTCTGCCCACCCATGTTCCAGGCATTATTTCACCTCCTCACAGATACGGCATCACCTTACAGTAAGTGCCCTCAGGTCAGAGATGCCTATAGTGTCCAAGCACTGCACTTAACTCACTGGTGTACAGTTTGTTTGCAACCTTAGTAATTCACAGAGGCTATATATAATTGGAAAAAAACCTCCAGCTTTTCAGATCCTAAAAATAAGAGTGTGAAAATAGTTCATGTCTGATTTTAAGTAATATTTTTCCTGAGTCTTCTGCTGCACATTCTTCCTCTGCCTGTGTGCGGCTAACACAGCTCCTGATATCAGTGCTTATCACTGCCAGTGTTGTGTCTCTTCCAGACGTGACATTGACAATACATATTTAGAAACTGACGAAGTAAAGAGGGAGAGAGATGAGCACGATCACAGAATATAAAAAAAAAAGACTCGAAAGAACAACAAAAAGCACTGAAATCTGCCCAGAGACCTCACCTCAAAATTCAGGGCACTCTGAATGCCAGAACTGAGGGTGAAGCTTCCCAAGATGAGCTCGCTTTACCTGAGCCATCACAGTTTTCCTGCCAGAAGTGTTGTTCAGTAGTTAAAAGTCCTGCACAGGCTGACTGCCTGAATATTCACAGAGCTTCTCTGATGATTTTGCAGCCACATTGATCTTCATGCTGTTACAGCTACATGACTGGCAGTTTGTTTAAAATCTCTGATTGCAAGTTTGTGTCATACAATGGAAAACACAAACTCCTGAAAACATCGCCATAAAATGTAATACGAAAGAGAAATCCCAGCAGAACACTGCAAAGCAAGAATGGGAGGCATGGAGAACTGACAAGAGAGACCCAATGTTCTAGTGCAATAAAAGCCTGGAAAATTTAATCAACACAGAAAAGTAAAATAAACTCCAAAATCCCTTACAGGAGACTGATTAACATAATTAAATTAAACTCAGAGATTAAGTTAGAGTGAAATTTGCTGTGTCTTTTTTAGGCCTGAAGTGGGGTTTACATGCCCCCAGATTTGTCTGGTTTTTTCCGTCTCAACCACAAGTCTCATGAAAGTTGGGTCCCAACTACAAAACTTGCCTGACTTAAAACCTCAGAGCATCTCGGCTACAGCAACACTGTGACAATACTGGCAAGTACTGAGAATTGATCATAAGAATTCAAAAATATGGGATCTACAGGGGAAAACCCGCAAATAACAGACAAGTGGTCATTTCAGAGCATAATAAAACCACAATGCAAAGTCAAAATTCTCTCAGACAACTTTACCTATATAATCCAGCCAAATCTTACAAATCATAATGGCCTTAAATCATAAATGACTCAAGGCCTGGAAAGAATAGTGTAAACCTTTAAGGAGATGCAGTAGATTTCATCTGTATTGCCTGAAACACCAGTGAGAGAAAAGGTGTCTCATTAAAAAGTTATAAGAATAAAAAAGAAGATAAACACTCCAAAGACAAACATGGATGAACCAACTAGAACAGCGTGAACTAGAGCAGTAAGTAGGGAGAACCTGCCAAACTAAAAGATACAAGCAGATCAAACCAGCCGTTGCTGAACTATGCTGTGAGGCTACGACTTAAATATTTAACAGTTTTTTATTGACATACTTTTTGCCCACATATTTCCTTGCAAATTTCAAAAGCAAAACTTAGTTTACCCTCATCAGTAAGGCTTGCAGGTGCTGCAGTTTGGTTTTGTTTTTTTTAAGATGTCTTTTTTTTTGCTGAACAAGAAGTCTTTTATAAGAGATAAAATATACTTACAGTGGTTTCCAAATGGTATCACTCTTCAGGTAAATTACTCCAAGCCTTGGACCTAGTGCAGACGGTCATTGGGGCAGGGAACAGAGAGAGGCTGTGTCTGTACCAAGAAGAATCAAAAGGAAAGGTCAGGGGCAAATAATAATTATTTAATAAAAGCAAGAAAATTTGCTACAACACTAACTGGCATTCTCCACTGTCAGTACAGCTGGCTGCAGCCTGGTAGCACCAGATTCTTCCTGCTTCAATCCCTCCAGCTCTGGCTGCAAATTACCACAGAGTCAGTCCCCAGTTATCCCAGGCTGCCCATGCAACTAATCTGGTGAAGCGAGGAGGAGAGGGAGGATTAGACAGCAAAGTGCTATCAGTAGGATTCATTCTGAGAAGCGGCTCACTCTAATGGCATGAGCACGGAGCAGTGATGGGAGAGCTAGCACAAACTTGGCATACTCAAGTGCATCTCATCAGAACAACAAGGCTAGTCCTGTTCAGAGGAGCAACAAATGCTTCCTCAGGACTGAAAGGCAGGAAAAGGAAGGAAAAAAATTCTCCTTCGTGTCTTTTGCTGTCTTCACATCACAAAAATGATGGCTCATATCAAAGCAGAAACCCCACTTATCTCCCATCAGCCACCAGGTCTACTGCAGTGACACCAGGGAATTAACTTATTGTCAGCCTTGCAGGAAAGATTCAGCTCGGCAGCAGTTTTATCTCTGAAATCTTCTGAGCTAAAGAGAGAGTTGGAACCAATGGACTAATATAGAAAGGGATCCACAGAAAAACCTCAGCTCCAATATTTATTAGAGGGTGATTTCACCATCCAGACCTAAGCTTTTGGAAGTATTTACATTTTTAGGGGACTTGAATGCCTCTCTAGACTTATAGAACTCTGCCTTTGCTAGCTTCCTATGATCCTTGGGTGGTTCATTGTGGATGTTGGAAGTACGTCTGAAGTCAACATCCAGGGACAGAATTAAATCCTGCTTACTTCACTTATGCAAAGAACTCCTGGGATATCATATACAGTGAAGCCCCTGGTGCTACTTCCATGAAGAAATGATTTTGCCTACTCTGATCAGACAAGAAAAGCAAATATTTGCTTTATCAAAAAAATCAAGAAGGTGAACAAAAAATGATAAGAGATGTAATTGTTATTTCACAGGTAGCTAATGTCACTGTGCAAGTTGGAATTTATCTCTGTAAATGCAAAACAATAAAAAAACCCCACTGTTCATGCAGCAGGAACACAGGAATGAGTGCCAACAGACACAATGAAGGATTTTAGATGACACTGTAATAATGTACTTCACAAAATATACATTCAGTTTTATGTTCAATTCACACATTTTGTAATGATGATGATTATTAGTGACTGGGATAGTTACTACATACTGATTTCAACAGGCCACATGAAACCTGGCAGCTACACTTCACAGGGGCTCAAGCAAACACTTTCTTTGATTCCAGTTTTTGTAGGTTCTTCCCTCTTGGAGTCTGCTTTGAATTGCAAATTAAGTAAATTCAAACACACACACACAAAAATCCTCAACTTGGCCTAAACCTCTGAGTTTCACCAGGGCTTGGGAGAGGAACCATATGTCAGCATCAGGTTAGCTCAAAAGAATTACATAAAACAGTGACACCTTTCACCAGTACCAAGAACTGAATTTCAAAGGTGCAGCAGCGCCCAAGGATTCTGTAGATTTAAGCCCTTGCTAACACTCAGCATGGCTTACTTTCAAGCTCTCCTTCCCACTTCCATATACGTCCCACCTGTTCTATTAATGCTGACCTTGTTTCTTTTATCCACCTTGCACTCATAGGTCTGTCTTTTATCTGGCTATTCCTCACCTTTTTAAGGCATAAATCCCATGTGCCTTAAAGACTGCCTAGTACTTCAGTTAAGATGCATTTTTAACTTGTACTAGAAGCAGAAAAATCACAGGATTGCGTCTTTAGTCTTTACTTTGCAGAACTCCTGCTCACTTCACTCCTAATTTCACACAAGAGAAGCCTAAGAACTGCATGTACTAATCCTGCATATTTTGTCACCTCTCTTTTTTTGTCATTATTGCTCTTCTAATCTCTGGGATCCCAATCCAAGTGGCTCTCTCTTGTAGCACTGCCTAGCACTCAATCTGGCTTCACATCAAGGGTCAGGCAGACAAGTTGTTAGAGATGGGCTGTTCAAAGTCTTCTACAAAATCTGGGCACAGGAATCTCTGTGAAAGGCAATACTTAAAATATCTCCATTTTGCTCCGTATTTTTTTGCTATGGCCTGGGAAGAGATATCTCTTTCCTCCAGGGTAATGAGCATAAAGCACAGAGATCCTCATCAGTTGTTAGGTACTTTTTAAATACATAACATCAGCAAAGCTGATGGTGTTTCTGAAGACATGGGGGGGTGCAACAGAGAAGGAAACACTTCAAATTTTTCTAAAAGACTTAATCTTGGGAGAAGTTAGAGGAGAAGGATATTTGACCATAAGAGAGGCAAGCAGGACAACAGAGGAATGGGATGTGTGACAGTGGATTAAGTAATTCCTTCCCTCTCTACCTGGGCTTCTCTATCCAGAAAAGGAAAGCATTACATTCCTGCTCCATGAGGTACTGTGTGCTTAATTAAGATTTTGGAGGATAAGTTTTCTGCATGAATGCATTCCAGAAATGCAGACTTTTATTACTTAAATATTCCCACTAATGGTAATAACTTGGGCATTTTATATATGCTCACTTTTATCCCACCTTGATCTTTCCAAGTTTTATCTGTTAATTTAGAGGGTGTAAGAAACATTAATTCTATCAGTGTTTTTATTAAGGAAGGTCCCTTTTATGATAGCAGTGATGTACTACAGATTGTGATTTAAGATGTACACTTTAGGTCAGTTTTATACTGACTTCAGTGCAGTTGCAGTGGGCATAAAGTCAGGAGAAAATGTGGTACTTTACATAATAGTGCTGATGATTAATGGACTCCAGGACCATAACTCTGTATTCTGAGGCACTGATCGTCCTTCTCCCTCCTGAAATTTGTGTCTTGACCCTTTCATCTCTTGTTAGCTACCTTTCCAGAGCTGTTCATTAATCAGCACCATTGATCTGATGTGGTCTGTCATATCGTATTACTTAAAACACACAGAAGCAATCATTGGCCTGACTCTGCTCCTTACACAACACACCATCATATTTCCTTTACAGATGACTTAAATATTATAAACATCAATTTACTGCTGGTGCTTGGTCCCGAAATTGGCTTTTTCTAGACTGGTTCCCTGCAGGACATTTCTGTCTCTCCCCCTGGATGTACTCCTGTCTGCTCAGAGACACCATCAAACACCTTCAATATTCCCGGTTTGTTAGGGGCACTCACATGTCTGACCAGCAAGGGACAGTTATGAAAACAGCCCTTACTTTGCTTGAGACCTGGTACCACAGCCTTCTGTTACTTTCTTGCAGTGAGTCCTGATCAAGCAGACTCAATTTTTTACTTAATTGCTATTTATTTTATCCCTGCAATAGTCTTTTCCCTGATAGCTTCAGAATGTTGCTTCCTTCTGCCTTTCCTGTGATCCCTAGTAATGAAAAAATTAAAAGATGAGCTTCTTGTGAGCTTATTTCTGATTATTCTTATTTGCTGTGCTGGTATGGTGCTGTCGATCATGAGGCAATGGAAAATAACTTGCTCGTGCCTTAGAAGTTAGCATGTCTGATCTTAATTCACATATTGTACAGGTCTCCTGAGTAAGGTGGGGTCAATTTTAATTGATGCTTTCACAGTCATGATATATTTTCAGACTGGGCTCTCTAAGCTAAATCCAATTCTTTTCTGGTCACTTTTTCTCTCTGGAAGTAGCAGAGGAGACAAGAACATCAGTGTTAGCCATCAATAAACATTAAGAATCAACTTTCTGCTTGAAGTGGGTTATTTCAGATGCACTTTAGTGTTTCTTATTCAGAAGAAGGTACATCCTCTGACTAAGACTGACTATAGCATTTATGTTACAAGAACAAGGTTAGGCCACTGGCTACCTGTAGGTAGATATCCAACCCCGGTGTCTTTATACAGAGATCAAGGTAGACTGATATGAAAACCACCATTCCAACAGAGGCCAGAACTTGCACCATAGAAAACGTAAAAATTTAGCAACACAGGACATGCTATCAGAAAGCCATAACTATGACTTTTTCACAATAGTCAAGGCTTCATTTAGGACAGGAAACTGCTCATTTTTGTATTCGAGTGGGAACACTGTATATGTCCACTATCAGTATGGTCTGAAATTCAGAAATTAATTTGTTAATGGATTAGACATTTGCAGAAAGACTGTTTAAAGAGGCTAGACTGCTCTAGCCTGGTAAAGGCCAATTTCCCACAAGGACATGTTTGCAATAGTACTAGGGAAAAAAAATCTCTCCTTGAAGTCCCAGGGGTACCTACTGAAATCCAGAATAGCAAAGTAGTCTGTAAGAAAGTCTACATTATGTTCCCACTTTTTGTCTTATAGACCCTCTATTATTTGTCTGCATCTGTTTCTTTTTCCCTTCTTTCACTGCCTTTTATCTGATAGTATAGAATTTCACTGCTCTTAAGCTGCAATTCTTTTATTAAATTTGACTTTGGCACTTGGAATAGGCATTTTTAAGGTCTCACTTTTGTCTGTTTATTCTTCTGGTATTCCTTTCTATTTCTAAACAGTATTCTCAATGCAACAGCTACCCATACCTAAGAGCTCAGGTCAAAAAGGATAACTCTTCTCCTATTGACTTTCCTTTCTACTTCCCATGCCGAATGGCCCCTCCTACCAGGTACAGTGGTACAAGGCTTCAACCCTGAACATTTTGAGAAGTTCTCTCTCATTGAAAGTCTAAATCTGGGTGCTGCCTATTTTCCATGAATGAAGATCTCATCATGCTTAGTGTGTTGGGTGCATAAACTCCACACTTGCAGGTGAGCCGGGTTAGATGGTGCCCAAGCACAATGTGTGGCTGCCCTCTTGGCTGCACTGGCTACACGTCACTGTGGGTGGAGTAGGGTAAAGCCATGGTAGGCAACGTTAAGCAACTGTTTGGACTTTGCACACCTGATTTGAAATGGTGAAGATAACTGGCACCGGGAAGAGGCAAATAAATGTCAGCTGTCGGTGAGCTTAATGAGAGCAGAAGCAGGTCACCAAAAGTCCTGATGTAACATTCAGCTAAAGATTTAAAGGAATACAAAAATCTATGATGCCAGACTGACCCATGGTAGTGTGTCAGACCACTTTTCACTAGTGGTAACATGTAGGAACAGTATTGTACACATATGTAGATATATACATATCCATTAACCATATATTTATATGTATGTATAATTATATACATGATTATTATTTTAAAATTATCTTGTTCTGGCAAAACATTGCTGGGTATACAACACAGAATTCTCTATATTCCTACTATGGAGCCTTCTCAATTGTACCTGAATGTTAAAACCACATACTTTTCAAAATAGTTCATTAATGAGGGGTGTGACTGAGGCAAATAGATAAATTTGTAATTTTATGCTGCTGGTCAAATATGGAGTAAATCTTCTGTGCTCCTACGTAACCTTTTCTGGGAACAGATTGATTTGTGGGCAGTGCTTGTATGCTGGTAGCATTGCTGAATCTTGAGTGCTAGTTTTCTACAGATACTTAGTATTTACAGAAGCAGTTTGAGAGTATAAACAGCCTCAGGCATTTATGTGCTGATGCTGTAGGTTAAAAGGTATGAAACTCAATGGAAGAGGTTAAAGTTTTGAAGCTGTGAACACTGAAGATGGCCAGCGCAGACTATTGCCTTGTTAACAAGAAAGCGGCACTTGGACAACACGACACTGCCTTAAGCAGGGTTCTCACAAAACCAAAGGTATAGTTGTGCTGCAATTAATACTGATGTTTCTGCAACTGAAATATGAGTTGCCATCACTGCAATCACCAGAGACAAAGAAAATGTGTAGAAATTAAATTGTTACAGTAATATATCCGCCTAAGCTACTGCTTTGGCTAGATGAGCCAGATTAGCTCATGACAGATGAGCTTCATGAACATTTCATTGCCAAGGAACCCTGTCAAAATATTGGTGATTTCTCCGAATCTGTTCAACATCATGGAGATGTCAAACGAAATCTGAAAGGACATTATTTTTCAGGAAGAACAAAAACAATGAAAGCATACGAAGAAAATGAGCTGAGTTTTTTCCTCCTTTCCTAAACGTTGCTTTAGTTTCATTGAATGTTGTCCTTACAAGTACTTTGGCCTAAATCCTGAAACCCTCAGTCCCATAGATGTTGGTGAAGTGAAGAAAGTACTGAATCTATTCTCAAAGAATAGATCTCCATGTTTAAGTAACCAGGTTTTCAAACTGAAAATGTATTTTCAACTAAGTGCAGGGACCATATAATCTCAACACATAACAGAATTTAATGAAGATTTACACTGTTGACACTGGTTCTGCCATATGACCTCCCTCCTGGTCACAATGGTACAGCACGTGATGCATCGATGTCTGGCCACCAAATTTTTGGTTCTTATGCTGAAAGATGATCTCAGTCACAAGTCGGAAGTACATCGTCATAAGTACGGAACGTGATACAAAATGGCAACTGATAAAAGTAATGAAATACTGGTTTTTTCATGACTTGTTGCTTGCAGAGACTATGAGAAACTGTTTACATTAATTAAAGGTATAATTCTCTGTAGCACAATGAAATAAATTTCAGCTATAAATTTCCATGGATTTGATCCATTTGTCACAGGACCGTCTCTATCAAGGTAAACTAGGAAATAACAATTTCACAGATACATCTGGTTTTCTCAAGCACCAAGATCCAGGTTATCAAACAGGTACACAGAAAAATTGAACACTCTTCTCCCCTCACAGAAACCAGCATCTTCTTGATGGAATTCTTCCCTCTCCCTGAGCTTTGATTATGCAAATTGTTTTATAAGGAGAGGAAGATGCTGGCACGATTTTTACCTGCCTTTACTAGAGGCAAGTTTATATTAAAAATCATGTTTGCATGGATTCTGAGGGGTAAATTCTGAGACAAGGAATCTTTTCCTTAAGTTTTAAGATTCATACCACCACTGCCTGAATGCTGAGCTAAACAACTGCATTACTGACAGTCACAAAAAACATTAAAATGATTTCTAACTTTTTTTTTTGTTTTGGATGACTGTCTCCTGTCTCTGAAGATTTCCCTTGCAAGTCATTCATTAAAGAGTTGGTAACCAACACAGTGAAAAGACTAGGTAAAAAGCACCGTGAACATATTTTCCCATACCATTCTTCCTCTGTGTTTGCTGCCTCTGGCCTCAAACTGTACAAATGAAAGCTTGTTTGATTTATGTCAAAAACTATATATAAAATATCATAGGGGATCCACAGAGAAACAGAGTCACTGTGGGCTTTGGTTTCATTATCCATTGAGGAATAACTGACTACAGCCTTGGAGTATGAAAAACTGATCAAAGCCCTTGCTTCCTCATATGCAAAGAGAAACCCACTGTAGATTTCCTGTTTCATGCTTCAGTGCCAAAACACAATGAAAAAAGTTCTAGATGAGCATGTGAATTATTCTAAAACATTGTTAAATCAAATCTGATGGTTATGCACATTTGTGAAACTCATCATTTGAAATGTCAAGTCACTGACAGCAGTGTGTCCTGAGGTGTGATGTATATTTGTGATAATTATTTGCTTTTTAAAGTTATGTATCATCTGCATCAAAACAGGATTTTTCTTAAGTATGCCTGAAATGTAGAGATGTCAGTGCCAGCTGTGTTATTCAGATCTGGGTTTTAAACACCCTGTGCCAGGAAAACACGGAGTCAGGATATGACTACAATGCCATTTTTAAGGCACTCTGAGTTATTTTTCACTTTTCTCTTAAAACTGTATGTAGTGTGGCTGATGGAGAATGATTACTAGCATTAATAGTAGCTGCAGTGATTTCTACTCTGTGCAGTATACGCAGCGTGATGCATTAAGGAAAATAGCATAGCAATAATTGTTGTTATTCTTACTTCAGTATTAGCAAATGATAAACTCTTGGGATTTATTGGAATTCAGTATTCAGATCTCTTCTGTGGCTCTTAGAGGCCTTTTCTCTGGTCATTTCAAAACTTTTTTGAATGAAACTGAAGACAGTTGGCTCTGTTGTTGGATAAGTTCTGCTAACGTAGGAGGGCTGTCTCCTGAGTGTTAAAAAGACCATTTGCAAATCTTCAGCATCTTCTTCCTTGACAGCAGAAGTTACTACGCAGAATGGTTTAGATGATGCTGAAATGAAATTTTACAGGAGATCCACAATCTTCCAACAGGAGACAAGGTAGGGAATGGCAGTGACTTGAGGTGACCCAATAGCAACTTCCCCACCTTTTCTTTCTGGCAATTGACACTGTAAATCAGCACCCCACCAGTGTCTGAACTCAATCTTTTTTCCTATCAGAAAAGAAATTCTGTGAGGAGACTGCAGAGAATCTGGCAGCTACCTTACTCCTGCTATTTCCTGACAGAAAATGTTATAAGAAAATTGCCCAGATGAACAAAATTATCAGGGCGCTTGCAGATATTCTAATCTGTGCCATGACCGGCAAGAAGTACCATAGGAGATGGATCAGGAATCTTAGCTGTAGGGGAGCTCAGAGCTATTCTAGTTCAATCAGATTTCACAATTTGCTCTAATGAAGACTGCTGGCAGAAGTTCAAAGCTACTCCAGGTCTCGACTCTCCCTCCACATTACTATAAAAATGTCTGTAGAAGTGTTAACTGCAGAGGAGCCAAAAGTTGTTTTGGTTCCAGCCTTTCCCAGCAGGACTAACTGAGAAAATAGAGTAGGAGTGCTAGTTCTGCTCACAGCTCCCTCAGCCTCCTGTAGAACACCAGAGACGTTGCCGGGAACATGGCAAAGTGTGCCCAGTGCTGTCACCCCTCAGAGCTCCTGCAGCCTCAGCCACTCCCTCCAAACACCACTGACACAGATACACTGGCTCAGTAACTCCAGAAGTCTTTGGAATTACCATCAACCTCTGCTGCTGATAACCTGAAGGCTGTTTGAGAGGCAGCAGGTATCAGGAGGATGGCTGTGTTCAGCCAGCATTGATTTCTTCAGCCTTTTGTCTGTATCTGCTTTCTGTCTCATTTGGAGGTGGTTACTGTTACTACACGTAGCATGAATCATGTCTCCGTTAAAAAACAGAGCTTCAATTGTCTTACATAACCCCTGGTAACTGCATGTCTAATAATAGCAAGCCATTTCCAGGTAGGGAATCTGTCTGTGTCCCAGACCAGACACATCCACATGCACGCACACACACATATTCATATTACTTTCTACACTTCACTTCTGGGAAGGAGTGAGCTTTTCACATGCAATATGACAGTTCTGAGCTGCAGGACCAGACAACTATTATTTTTAAATGCCATTTTCACTTATTGCCTTGAGAAGCCAGTCCAGTACGTGCAACTTGCTTCTCAGCCCAAACAGCAAAAAGGAGCAAAACCAAAACCTGACAGCTCTGTTTGGTTTTTAGGGAACATTGAATGGTGAGGGCTATGTCCTGAAAGCTTGAAACTTTCCAGATTTTAACCCTCCTTCTGTCTCTTAGGGAAGGCCCACATTTTAATCAAGTTGGTACTTCTCATAGTTCTGACAAACCTTATTTTTCCTCCTCTCAGTTTCCCCCTTGGAAAAGTAAACAACAATACGCAACACCCTCATTACTGCCAGCCTAATGGAGAATGGTGCAAATTAATGATGACGTCTTCAAATGAAACTTCTTTATAAATTGAAAATATAATTATTTTGTAATCCATGAGTGGTCCACAGAAAGGAGGAGTTTCTGAAGATTACTATGGTGTCACAAAAAATCTGAACTTTCATTCAGTAGGAGGTTAAAGAAGAAATTTTCACTGGCAATGTAGCTGCTTTTCTGTGAGACATTGAACTGCCCATCCTTTTCCCAATGAGACAACATTTTTCTGCAGAGAAACATGATTCAGGTCCATCAATTATAGTATCCTGATTTTGGTAAATAACAAACACAAGACTCTTCAAAGGGAGGGAATCACAGAATCATAGATATCTCAAATTGATCGTATGAGGATCATCGAGTCCAACTCCCTGTTCCTCGCATGACTAAAACTAAGTCATATAACTATAAGCACCATCCAGGTGCTTCTGGAACTCTGAGGGGCTTGGTTTGCAAAGAGAGTGGTTCTAGACTGTTTCACAAGGTTTTCCAAAGAAACCTGTTCCTTCTAACCTCTCTTGCCATCAATCACCACATCCAGGCATCTCAGATTGGATTATATGGTATTACCAATGTAAGAGCCAGGCTTCAGTCATCCTAAACTTCTATATTATGTCAGTGTAAGAGAGGAATTGAAGGCAGGGATTTGGTAAGTCAGTTTCACTTCTGAATTTGTTCAGCTTTGAGATTTCAGTTTAGGTTCATTTCCTCACACTGTGTGAATAAAACACATGTGAATAAGCAGTTAAAAACTTAACTGAACACATAATAAAAAATGTTCTCCTTGAGCTTTCATTTCTAAATCTATTATCTTTCTTAGCTTGGATAATCTTTCCTGAAAGTTTCCTGGGATTATTTGAAAACAATAAAACTTAGTGGATCAGATGTCAGAATCTGGTTCTATGCCTACTTCTGATCAAGACATACCATATAGCCAGGCAGTATCTTTGGAGAAATCATACTTTCCTATTTCTTGGGATCTATGGACAATGACTAACAATTTGGTATTGTTATTCTGGGATCAAGTGTCTTACTTCTTGGATCTACAAATCACCTTACAGTAAAGTCCGAACTGAACTAAACCTAAATTGTATTTGAACTCACAAACTGACTGGTCTGGCCAACAATTGCAGACCAGCTTTCATGGATGTCCTCCCACCAAGTTAGTCTACGATACTCATATGATCTCACACAGATTTCTGTGGGTGCAACAGGGAAAAAATTGGACTGGTACTTTTATTTGTTATCAAATAAAAGCCTATAGTTCAGCAGCAAAAAAACCCAAATCAAACAAGAAACCTGCTGAGTTGTAAACTGTAGGTTATCAGTGTTGTGCAGTCATGAGCTGACTGTGTTACTGCTCTAGGGTAAGAAGTTCTTACCTTTTCTGTAGGAAGTCAAATTAATTTGCCTTCACTGTCTAGTAATCTTGTCAAACAGGAAGAAATTCACATATTGGCCACTCTGCATTACGACGTATTATTTAGAAAGTTGAAAGAGAGAAACAAATGGAAACCCTAGAACATGCATCAGTTGCTGAACTTTCAGCATTCCTGCTAAAAAACCAGTATTGCCCAGATTCCAGCTAAACATCTGAGAACACAACGGATCTTGAGCACTCAGGTTATTTTTGTTAGGGCTGAAACTCCTGTAGGAAACACTGTAACTGGTGACCCAGTAAAGGGTTAAACAGAAGTTGGACTCAAGTTTACAAAGCCATCTGAACTGGCTTCAAGTAGACATGAAACATCTATGCATCTGGAAAACGGAACTTGCAATTGACTTTTCTGTACCATCTGCTCTCAAGAACATTTTCTGCTTGGGAGTTGCATAAGCAAGGAAAAAAAAGCACACAAACAACTTCCTGTACCATGTTTTTGGTCACTTGTAATGGCGCATTACAAAGCAAAGCAGCTAAATATGCACAACTGTGCCTCACTCCAGATGACAACATGTATTATATAAGAGTAATGCCTGACAGAAAGACACTTATTTTAAGATATCATGACACAAAGAGCACCCAAGGGGAAATATTCACTACATGTTAGAGTTGGGGGCAAGTGCCAGGGAGAGTTTTGCCTCCATCTCAAAAGGCCAAGTGTAGTTCAGAAAAATCAAAAAGAGGACTTTTTTTGGCTTATGAAGTAAAATGACAGAACTTGTTGCACCTTCTTCTGTAAAGGGGAACTTAACTTGTAATGAATGTAAGCTTTTTGTTGTTATTTAATGTCACTTTGATGCGTTTTAGATTCAAAATTATTCTTATCCCAAAAGCTTTCAAAAATATAATTTGTTTAGACTAGCTTTGTTTGCCTGTTGGGAAGCCATGGCCTGATTTAATCTTGTATTGTGGCATAAATAAAACAATATCCACAGGAATTAGAGTAGTTTAACCAGAATAAAAATATCTACCTCTCCAAATGAGTCCCAAGCCTTTGAAACTGTGTATGTGTTGGCCTCTCTCTTTCCAGTGACTGCACTAATGGAATTGCATGGAGACATATGGGGAAATCCCAGTACCTGTGCAAACACAGGGAACTGCTGAAGGTGAAGAGGGACGAAAGCCTAGACTGGAGTAGGGTGTGCAGCTAAAGAAGGCAGTTTGCCTCTGCTTTGCTGTATTTTTGAAACTGAAGTTGAGATGAGTTTCCCCACTAATGAACAGACTCAGGCTATCAGTCCACAGCCGTTACCACAGGATCAGCTGGCAGTATAGATCTGACCTGGTTTGGGCAGGGGCACATGATCACATTACTGTTAAATTAGCAAGAGTTTGTATTGCTGCAAGAGAACAGACGATATATAATCTAGCCTGAAGTCAGAGCGGCGCAGACAGGTGATACCTGATCTGATAGAAAGCCTGAGATATAAAGTTAATCCATTTGTTCTGAAAACATTCAAATCAGTATGTGAATTTATCGCAGATTACGCTTTGTGTTACATGGCTACAGTGGGTTTGATACAGTTTTATGACTGAGATCCACTATGCCATCAAACCACAGCTTCAGAAGTTGATTTTGCATGGAAACAACCAATTCTATCAACCTACAGGGTAAATCTGGGGGTGCAAATAGCTCCAGGGGAGACAAAGTCCCCCCATCTGAGAAGAAGACTGTCTTTTTAAAGACGAGCCATGGAAGAATAAAGGGGTTCACTTCCAAATCAGTATCTGTTACTTTCCATGGGCCAAAAGGACTTAGAAAGCCAAATTTTCTTCCTACCTTCAAAACACAGTGGTTTTATTGTTAATATAGGGTTTTTCTAGATAATGGACCCTGAAGTTTAGAATCTGCAAGATTAGATTATTCTCAGGAGACAAGTCCATCTCCAAGAAAACATCTCTGCCTGTGGCAACAAATTCTCAAATTAATGTAAACTGTTTTAAGATTTCAGCTGAATTAAGAAGGTGCACAGTTCATACAGGCCACCTCTGCATGGGAGGGAACATCAATATGCTTTCTGTACCTACAATTCATTAATAGCAAAACTTGGTTCATATCCTCTTTGCTACAGCATCCTTCCTTTCCTGCCTAGCCCCCTTCCTGACTCTAATGCCTTACACCTCCATCCATCAGAAGGACACCACATGAAATTTTGTCCATAATTACATTGGCAAGTCTCCTTTGGGCTTCGTGGAAGTTACATACTCATAAATGGGAGCAGAATTTGGTCCTCTGTCTTTTCAAAAGGAAGACTAACGATCAAATAATTTTCTCACATCTCTGTTTGCACTTTCACAGTCTGGTTACATTGATTTGTGTCTCATAAGTAGACATTTCCTTTGTTGGTTACAAATCAATGTTATAGACCTAGCCTGCCTGCACATTTTCCCCTTCCCTCTTACTGTGAGAAAAACAAAGTGCAGCTTCAATTCTTCTTGCTTTATAAATGTGAATTTCCTTGATGAAGTATGAGAGAAACACAGATAAAATTCCAGTTCTCCCTCAAAAAACAGGAAACGTCTGTGCTTAAATTTCTAATTACCAAGATGCTTTATGGTATGATAAACACCTTTATCATTCCAGTCCTGCCACTGCTTTGTTAACCTAGTTATAATCCTCTCCTTCAGATATCACAAGGTTTCCCAGAGCAATCCAATGTAATATCACAGACAGCTATGACTTCATGGCATGAGTAAGAAAAAAGAGGCAAAGGTTTTAGTCTTCAGCAGGACTGAGCTGCCACACAAATCTCCAGGAAAGGATGGAAAAGAAAAGGGTTTGCAATTGGTGCCTGAGAGGCAATGAGCTTTTTGACTGCAGTATGAAAATACAACAGTGAGGATAGATGGGTATTTTACTACAAATGGATACGCATGATAATAGAAAAGAAGTAGTAAGAAATAGAGCCATCAATAAGAATATACCAAGTAAAAGAAAGTACAGGTGTAAATGTGGAACATATCAGTTTGATTTTCCTTTATTAAAAGAGAAAAAAAGTTTTTTAAAAAAAGTAGAAGCAGCCTCAAATCAATCTCATCAATTTTAATACTATGAAGAAGTTTAATAAGTGACAGTTCCACCAATTTGATGGAGGACTCATGACTGCCGAAATAAAAATAGAAATTTTTTAGAGCAGGCATCAATAATAATAATAATGATAAGGTTTAAAGGATGTGAGATCAAAAAGGAAAAGAAAAATTTTACAAATATGAAACAAGGCTTGCTACACTGCCATCACCACCATCAAAGAACATCCTCAGAAGTCAAAAGGGAATTCTATTTATTTTAAAGAGCAGCACTAGTAATCAGGAAATCTGGGTCCTACTTACACCTCTTCTGGGGAATCTATGCTTGGCCTTGAGAAAGATATTTCAGTGCTCTGTGCTTCATCTTCTCTGTAAGGCCAATCAAGATAATAATAGCTCTACTTCGCAGGCATCTTCTAAAGCTTAACTCATGGGTGCTGAGCAAAGACCTTTAAGGTATTTATGTAGAAACTATACATGGAAGGAAACACAAAAAAGAATGTAAAGATTTGGGAAACACTTGAAAAAGAGATTCCACAGCTCAACCACTTCCTGGAAATCAAAAGAAAAGAACAAATAACTTCCTTTTTTGTATTTTATTTCCAAAGGAAGTGTAAAGCTTCCCAGCTAATTGGCAAAGAAGTTGCCCCTGCAAACATCATCATACAAGTGGTAACAGGGAGCCCTGGCTGGCTGCATCCTTAAAAACATTGCGTACACGTGCCTGTGTTATCCCAGTGAGGTAACACCATTCTGCTGGCCTGATAAAAACAGAGATGAGGAGAAGTTACGACTACTTGGAGAGTTGTCTATTTGCACAGACTCTTGACAGCAGCAGTTCAGGCGAGAAACCATATTGCTCTAAGACTCTGGGCACCAACCATTCGGTCTCTCTGTTCCACCAATCCACAACCTTAGGCAACTACCTTTTTTGCTTGTGTTTAAAGTAGGCCTGGCTTTCTAAAAATTTTGAGTTTTCTAATAGTAGATGTGGTGGAATAGGCCTTGATAGAGTAAACTCATAAACTAAATCAGAAGGAAAGAAAAAGAGATAAAAAATAAGAATGCTAAAATGAAGAGAATTATAAAAACAAAACAAAATTATTCTGATTTAATACAACTTTGATACAACTTTTCCAAACCATTTTACTTAGACATAAATGACAAACAGAAGACACAAAATACCATGAGTCAGATCTGCAGAATCAAATAGCTTCATTGATGTTTGTCACAACTTTTGTCTCTAGTAATAGTTAAGAAAGAACTCAAGAGCCAGAACTGTCCAAACTCTGGTTAGTTTACTGATTAAGAATATATCTACCAAAAACCCAAAGCAGTGATGTGTTACCAAACCAAAAGGACTACCACAACTATGTTCATCTACAGGACACAGAGAACTCAAAATGCATTCCAATGCAAATATATTTATAGCTGCTTATTTATAGCATACGGTGCCTTCCACTGTATTCTGCATATTTTTCTTATCTTGCACTATCAAAGTTAGCAGACAGTGGAAAGGTATGTATCTTTTTCTTATCATATCCTGAACAGGCTTTGCTAACAAGGACATAAATTCTGTCTTTTCAATACTAAGCTACAATTAGGACGGAGGTCACGACATCGCAGTTAGCACAAAGGTCACAAGTAGTATTGCTACTCAGGGGGTTCCATGCTAGAGCTAAGCATGAACCCAAAGCACTCTGGGCATACAGAAATGAAAAAGCTTTTTTATGTCTGCATATATGCATGTCAAGAGTAAACATTTAATGAACAATGATAACAAAAAACCCCCATGTTCATAAGCATAACAAGGATCAAAATATTTAACTGTCAGATGGACAAGGTAGGTTTACCTGGTGGAGAGCACTGTAGGTAAATGAAGTCTTGCCTCTTACATTTCATGCATTTTAAGAAGCTGCTCAGATTATTTGTTTACTTTAACCAGATGTCAGTTCTTTTGACAGTAAGTGCTAGAACAAAATTTGTAGTGGAATGCATACACCTCCAAAAATTCCAAAATATCTCAACAGGTTGTTTCTTTTTGGTTCTTTTTATATGGATAAACATCAAAAGGTGAAATATCTGGGCATTATTCACCCAAAGACTGGGAAGAAGTACCCAGAACGAGCATTTTGCTGCAGGTGCATGTTACTTTAAAACCTAGTCTCATGAAGACTCACTACAGGACAATATGATTCACTTACCCAAGCTTCTACAAAAAAGCCTTGGATAGACTTAGGTAACTAAAGCTGAGTGCCTGTTTTTGCACATCGGAGTAAATAGCCTCAAAAACTCAGCCCACAGGATTGGCTCTGAGAGCAGGGGGAGCTGAACTGTTAACTGCAGTATCCAAAACACACGAACCATGAGAGGATTATACTGAGCTCTGTGACAACTACACTTGAGGAAAATGAGGGAGGAAAGGGGCTGAAGGAACATGAAAGGAAAATGAACAAATTCAGATCAATGGAACAGACCTGGAGGCTTCTAAAGAGGATCTTTTAAAGAGCCACAGACAATGGCCACAGTCTAGACTGAACACACAGAGAAAAGTCAAGACAAATCATCACCATTAAAAGCTAAGTAATCACATCACATAACAGCAAGATTACAGCAATAGTATCTCTGTCTCTGCTCTGATGTGAAATCACCTGGAATGTGAGATTTGTTTCTGGGCACCTCCTCATCAGAGTGATTGGAGAGAGTTCAAAGAGCTGCCATATAAATGACCAGAGTGGTGGAAAGACTGAGCTATTAGGGAAAGAAATGAAGAACTACACCTGCAATACCCCAGTTACAATGCCAATGACTATTGGATGAAGGGAAAGGTATGAAAACAAGCTTCATATAATTGAAAGGTGCAAATGCCAAAAACAAAAAAGAGAAAAAAAAGAAGCAAAAAGGGAAAGAATAGAGGGTAGATAATAATAAAAAGGTGTAGAGATAAAATCAAGATCAGTAACATAAAGCTGACATTCCAAAGAGCAAATAGCATAAGCCTGAAGAGTAATATACTTAGGGAAGGAACTGAAGTTTGACTGTGTATTTAAAACTGATCTAGACAAAACACTAGACATGTGATGCACACACCATCCTTCACTGGCCCTGGGAAGATGGGCTGAGCAGGTCTTGATTGTTTTTCCAGTTTGATGACTCCAAGGTACACTCTGTTTTTGTGGCCTAAAAGCCATCTGTAAAAATATGGAAACCCATGAAACACACTTTGGCAGGTTAGAAGATGATTAACCAGAAGGAGACTAAATTCATGTTCATTGGATAATCTTGTGAATTAGGCAGAGCTGTATATGAAGAAAGAAGTAAAACAGCAAGAAGCAAAATCTAGCCAGTTGAGGAAAGGACTTTTAGCATCAGACAGTACGACGAGGAATAGCCACACAGCAGAGTGGATAAATAATCCATTGCATAAAAAGAGAATAGCATGTATGGATCAGGCAACAAGATGTGACAATGGAACTGGGGAAATGACTTCAAAGGATATGTGACCTCCTGAACCATGAGTTGACTAGGCTATGGAAAGTTTAAATGCTTGCATCACAAATCCGGAAACCTGATTGTGCAAAAAGGGAGCTAGGCTCTCTAGAAAGCATCCTAAGAAAGTCAGTAACAGACAGAGTGAGCCTTGAACCTTTCCATACTATTGAATGAATATAAGAAAATAGAAGAAAAAATAATACTCCACTTACTTGAGTATTAAAACACTGCAAAAAGCTGCACACACAGACAAAAAGTATATTAAAGTCATGCAAGGGGTGGCAGTGGAGGGAGTGCAAGTGTCTAGACAAGATGAGGTGAAACACTGCTGTCACTTCCCATCCATAAACCCCCAGCAGCAAGGAGTGCAGACAGGAAAACCACCAGCTAAACCTGAGACATAGAAATTATTACATTTCTGACTGATTTCAGCTTGCACTGGAAATAATCCTTAGTTACTCTAACTGGAAAGTAAAGGACTTATGGGTGAAAAGCAAGGGGCAGGTGGAGACAGAAATAAACTTGTTTTTATTGACAGTTTAAAGTGGTGGTGTTATCAAAGAGAAAAATTAGGTTAATGATATCTTCATTTGAGTTGTGTCTCTTTTTATGTTTTTTGGAAGCAAGGGAAGAAAAGACAACGTCCTTTGGACTAGAGACACTAACTGATTTAACTCTTCTATGCTTACTTCAGATTTGGTGCTGCCACATAGCCCTGACAAGGCAGCACCTTCCCAACACTGCTAGCTTGGCCTGAGGTCTTATGAGTACAGCTCTGCTGACTGTCAGATCCTTCACGTTGTGAAGGAAAAACATCTCATGGAGTTTCATGATACAGAGATCATACTGGCATCTGAGTTATTCTTCTGCTAATATTCCTTGTTGGTCAAGTATGACACCCAGAAGACTCTTTCCCTTTGCTCTACCTTCAGGAGCACATAACTTCTTCGAAGATGCATTTTGATGCTGAATTTGAAGTTGAGCTGGTTGTACCAGCAATGGTGCTTCCTGCACAAAATGGTAAACATAAATGCAGCACTGATTACTTTGCAAATCATGCCCTAAAGCTCGAGGTCCAATGAAACAGTGATTTTAGAGGCAATATCAGATAAGGTATTCTCATTACTCCCCAGGCCATTGCAAAAAATTACTCCCCAATCCCTGCAAAAATTTATGATTTAAAGAAAGATTGGTTGTCTCCGCTCATAACCCAACTCTACAAACAGCTGTGCTGGTATGAGTGGGGGAATTGTGCAATGTGTTGGCAAATCTGAGCAGCCAAAGAGGGAAATTTTTTCAGCTGGTTTGGTCCCTGAAGCTCATGTGTCGACAAACCACAGCCTGTGCACCTTATTAGCTTTCTGCAGGTCCCTGCTAACTAATGGTATGTACCTGTCCATCTGCAGAGCCAAAAATAGCTACTTTTAAAGAACAGAAAGGAATTCCTGCTGAGCCTGACAGAAGACAAGCCCACCATGTGTCTGCCTTGTGTGGAGTCCTGTGACAAAGGTGGCTTGAGGCAGTGCATTTATTTTCCAGCTGATGTGCACTGATAACCTGACCTCTACACTTACAAGATTTGTGTAATATTTCATCACTTACCTCAGCTTCTACTGGCCCCATATTCTAAACCCCCATGTACGTCACAAAGGACCTTCCAAGCAGCTGACAGACAAAACACTTCTGACATCCATTCTGGGTAGGATAACACTTAAATATGAGAAGGAAATACAATGCTGCTCACTCCCCCAAGTGCAAGCTAATTTTAAAGTTAATACTGTAAGTCCTTATTGATACAATGTTTTAATTACCTTCAGCCCGTCCAAACCAGCTCTCCTAGCTCTGTGTGTACTGCTGATATGACTGACAGCTGAGAGCTTTTCTAAACACCAAGCATAACATTGCAGTCACTAGCGACTCAAACTGCCTAAAATGGTGTGATTTTTATCACTTTGACAAAACTTATGACAACTCTCTTTAAGTGTAAAGGGATTTTTAAAATTTACTAAGATTTATAAAATAAGCCTACCTAAAAGTTTGATGTGTGTATGCAAATTATCTTCAACATCACAGTCTACAACTTCCTCGTGGGAGGAGGAGGAGAGGCAGACACTGATCTCTTCCCTGTGGTGACCAATGGCAGGATCTGTGGGAATGGCCTGAAGTTGTGTCAGGGGAAGTTTAGGTTGGGCATTAGAAAAAGATTCTTCACCCAGAGGGTGTTTGGGCACTGGAACAGGATCCCCAGGGAAGTGGTCACAGCACCAAGCCTGACAGAATTCAAGAAGTGTTTGGACAATACTCTCAGACACAAGGTGTGACTCTTGAGGGGGGGTCCTGTGCAGGGCCAGGAGTTGGACTCAATGATCCTTGTGGGTCCCTTCGAACTTGGCATATTCTGTGATTCTGGTATATACAAAGAACAGTCTGCCTTTGCCTTATACCAACACTAAAAAAGGTCTCTTCGCTCACAGAAACAAGCTTGGCCCTCCTTTTCTCAGTTTACACAGCCTTCCACTCAAGCCTGGGAAAACAGATAGGGCTTTCCCCCCCAAATATAACAATATTTGATTTTCTCTGAGGAAGGGTATACCAATGTAGCCAGTGAGATAAGGCATGCAAGACAATCAATGGCAGAGCTAATCAGGCTAATTCAGCTGTTAAGAAAGCAACCAAACCCCACAAAGCCCCTCAAAGGTCAAAAAGCATCTCCTAGATTATGCCTGAGAATGACCTGGAAGTCAGCGTCATCCAAAGAGTGTTAACATATTAAATTCAGTGGCAGAAAAAATTTTATGCAAGCAAGAACTTGCTCTGTAGATGAGCTGAAGTTTTTAAACCCTCCCCCACAGAGACAATCATAGTAGGATTCACAATGAGAAAGGTCTTATTACAATTCCCCACCAGATACTAATGCAAACAACACCATGTGTCTATATTCAGAAAGCATCTACATTTCTGACAAGTCTAAGATTTCTGAGACCAGAGCAACAAAAGACAGTCAAATGCAAGTAAGTCTTAATTTCCAAATACAGGTATCTTGACACCCAAAGGGTGCAAAGTTTTTTGGTTTTTTTTTTCTGGCTCACAGAGTATTAGGTACTAGAATATCTAATCTCTATTTTATGTCTGATTCAGTTCCTGCTAAAATAAGAGATGCTGGTGGACCCAAATGGGAGTCTAGGACATTTCAAAAAAATTTAGCCATTATTGGGCTTGGCTGGCTATGATACATAAAGATGATTTTTCAGGCAGAACCAATGAGCATGGCTCCACCCAATGCAAACTGTGGTCCTGCTAGAGCAGTCCCTTTAGTAGAGACCTGTACACCCTCCCCTGTGTACCTGACCGTCTGTATATTGCCAGTGTAGGTGCACCTACTGCTGGTGCAACAGATGTTAAAGCAGGAAAACCTGACTCCCAGGGCAGAGGATTAATGGGGCATTAACATCAAGGCCCCAGTTGTGACCATTTAAATGCTAACAGCCATAAGTAAGTTATCCAAAACACGAGCTTACAGTGTGTGCCACTAGAACTTTACTATAGGACATTTGGGGCCAAAACTTGCCCCAGGACATGCATGAAGTCATCCCGATGATGCTAAGGGAAACCCATGTGCTATATAATAAAAAGCAACTGATTCTAAATAGGGCTATTTTAAATCAGAATGTAACAGGTTATCTTTTACTGAACAGTCCCTTTACTATTTACATTAAGAAAAATTAATCATGTCACAGTTGCCTGGATTCATCAGCTGGGCTTTAGTTTATATTCTTCACTAACATTCCCAGAAAAATGGTTAAAGAAAAGCTTGGTTTTAAAGCCTAGCAGGTTGAATTAATGTTCTGTTAAATCTGGCAGATTTTGTCCATGGTTCTTTATTGACCCTTGTATTTCCCCTTTTGACACGGTTGTGATGCACCTTTTCCCATCCAAAGTTCACTTCACGGTCCAGAGATGTTTTTTGACTGAGGAGAGTGTATTTTCACCTTCTCTTCACCTCCCAGAGCAGTATTTCAGGGCCCATCATGAGGTGTGCCATTAAAGCTAAAGCATGCTCATGGCTCCTCTCATATTGCGGCAAACAGATCTGTGAGATTTCAAATCTGCTGAGCAGCAGCAGGTAAACACAGCTTTTGTTTTAGCAGCTCAGTTACAGCTAAGTGAGCATCTGCCCTGGCTGTACACAATAAACCTTCTATTTCAGAGGAGTATAATTGTCATTGCATTTTGTTGTCCTTTGAAACTTGGAGCAGGACGCTTCAGCCTGAGGGTCCACTTCAGACTTTAAGGCACTAAAAACCCCACATCCTTGACTGCTTACTATCATATGCAATTACTGATATCTGTGTAAAATGGAAAGAAAATATCACACTATGTAAAGCCTCAAATGATCACCTGGCTTGGGATTCATACACAAGAGGCAAAGCCACAGAAATTCAGTATTGTTACGTGGCTGTGGCACGTGCTATGTGCAATATACTGAGTAAAACTCTGCTGTCACTTTAAAGATTTTCTTATTCCTGTTGACAGGTTAGGAGGCTCTAGAGAAGTGTCTTATCAGATGCCACTTTTCAGTTTTAATGAAACTTTCTGCAAAGTGGGAGTTGAGCTGCCTCCATATGCCACTTCTCTTCTAGGAACTTCACTTGAAGTTATGGACCTGCTTCCTTATATGCAGCCCTTCATTTCCCCCCCAAAAAAGACTTTTATATCAGGAATATATATATATTTTCTTCAAGAATATATATTTTCTTCAGGAAATGCATTAGCACTTCTTTCTGGTTTATGTCTCAACGCATGGCACAGAAGGAACTTTGAAAGCAAATCTGTGGTGAAATTCAAGACAGGAATGTAGCATGTATGTGTTCAGAACAGAGTTTCCATGGTATGAAGACTGCAAAGTAATCGGCAACTGATCCAAAATCTTAGAATGAGCAATTTGTGGCAATTTCTTCTAGGTAAAGTTATCTATAGCATGTAGGGAACAAACACATACATGCATACATGTCTTTGACAAAAATACCCAACCTCTTGGTACACACTGACATTGCATGGCATATGTGTAAGACTTAAATAAAATGTTTGGGGCCCACGCTAACTTTGATTTGTAGAGCTTTGAGTCATGCAGCCCATGCTAATGTTACTCTACGCTGCTATGAATACAGAGAAGAATTTTTACGACCAGCTCGGTGTGTTACACTCATAACTCTCATTTTATTTCAATTTAAATTGTGTGTTTAATCTCTTTTGAAGGTTTCAAAGATCCTATCCACCTCTTTTTTTGGGCACAGGATCTCATGAAAGCATGCATTGTAAATTCCATTCCACTGTGTTCCTCCCTTTTCCACACTTTTCTTTCTGCCTGTCCCTTTATCTGCCTTTTCTGGTCTCTCTTTACTAATTTCTAGTAATTCCTTTAGCCTGCCACCTGTTCTCTGCTTTCACGTATATATTTTGTAATACTGTCTAACACACATCTTTTCCCTGCTGTTCCTACTTAACTCTCCTGGTACCATCAATGTTCCATGCCACCACAGTACCAGGATTGTAATTTGTGTGTTTACCTTTGCCTTCCATTTACTAGGATAAACTCCCTCTGTCTCACACCTTCACCTTTAGTTAACTCTGATTTCCTATCCTCTTCAATTCCTGCCACTCCGGAAAAGGCAGGAGGAGGAATGAAGTGCTTGTGGAGGCAGTGCTGGCTGTCACAGATTGACAATGAGCATGGTGCCTCCAAGCGCCGAGATGCCGCAGTTTGTAGAGTGCAGTGAGACCTTGCTGCCCGGTACGCCCTCCTTGATTGAACAGACATTTGGAGTGTGGCTGCCGATCACTGTTAGCCCAGTGATTCCCTGCATTCTCCTCACTTCCTTCTCCCAAGCTGTCAGACTGGCAAGGCTCAGGAGAAATCACAGGTTTCTTAATTGCATTTGTGCCTGCACAGAAAGAAAACTTAAATACAGGCTGGTCAGATCTGTACAGATGATGGAGAATATTTTGCTCCATTCTGCATTAGTGTGGGCTCTTTGATTTGTGCCTGGCAGCTTCCTTGTTCCTGAGGACAGAAAGATAAACTGTGGCTTTGTATGGATGGGGAATATGACAAAGCAAAAGGAGAGAAAACGAAATTCATTACATTTATCTGTGCAAACATTTTCTTGTACATTTTACATATCGAGCCCACTCCATGAGCACATTTATCCTGGATGGCTCTACCTTGAATTTATAGAAAAAGCTTGTTCCTACATATACACAGTCAGATTGGAGCCCTTTACTGGTGGTGATCAGTCTGTCCAGACTCTTCTGACTGCTCCTTGCTCAGAGTCAAAGCATCCTGCGCTGTTTTCAATGGCTATTTAAGTGGTGAGTGGGCTTTGGCAACCAGGCAGTCCAGAGGGAACGTGCAGCAGCCGCAGGCAAGTCTGACTGTGAATCCGACTCAAAAGTGGTCAAATTTTCCTTTCATTGCACAGGATAGACTCACCTTTAAGAGGTCATTTTCTAGTCAAACCAAAGACAAAAGTTGACTTAATCAAGATGGTCCAGTGACTCTTGGGAATCCCAGTGCCGTTAGTGATCGGAGAGAAAGCAGAAGCCACAGACAGTCCTTCCCCAGGTTTTGGGTGGCTTTATGGGCAGCCTTAGTTTATTTGGCTCAGTGTCTCACAATTACTGAAATAACAAGTTGCTTTCTTCTTTTTATCGCAAAGTCTCATGGGAAGCTTGATTTGCATACAGTGACTCAGAAAGCTGCCTGCTAAGCTGCACGTACTGTATGTCTGTCTGGAACAAGTCAGAGTAATTTGTCCTCTTATTTACAGCAGCCTATTTATAACAGTACGGAGATGACCCAAGGATACACCAAGTCCACCCTCCAAATACCCAGAAAGGGGCTTTTCACGCTCATCACAAAGCCACTAGAATACTATAGCTCCCTCAACTCCTCCTTCCAAATGAAGATGATCTCCAAGGGCAACGGGGAGTGGAGTGGATTAGAGCAGGTTTTGATGAAATACATCAGCAAGAACATTTGTTGTGTCATGATCACAGTAAGAATCCACCTATCCCAAGATGATACAAAGCCCAAAGGACGGAGGACAAGTGTCCTTGAATACCTATGGATTATGGTATCCATTATTACTGTTTTCCCCAGAAATAAGATGTTTGCAAAGGGTAATGAGTGATGCAGACGGTTGATCTGCAGGTTTCAGGATTTTTGTATAATGGTTTCCAATGCCCAAAACTCCTAGAAAGGAATCTATAAAGTCACAACCTTTCTCAATCAGATAATTTAATCTCCTAATAATATCAGTTTCAGAAAGCACCATATATCATGCATGTAGAAGCAACAGACCTGTAATGAATCATATATGTGTATTCTAAATTAATTTTTCACAGGAGTAATTTTAAGCGTCCTATATTAGCATCTCCTGCTGGCTAAGGTTTCCCCCCAAGAATAAGATTAACAATTCTCCAACCTGTGCACCTTCAAACAACTGCTTCTTCCCAGACAAGGAAACAGTTTTTCTTCTCTGTTAGAGATATAATATTCTTCATTAGAACTGCAGAAGCCTAAGTCTTTATCCAAAATTTTGTCTCATGTACAATTTCTATTTTGCATTAGAAGAAGGTCAGTGTCACTGCTCTGGAGAAGAGAGCAGGTTTCTTAATAAGGCTTATCATGCTTATTTTTGACCCTGTTACCAGACTGAAATTAGTGACTATACTATATCACATATTTAATATACAAATATAAACATGTATGTCTGCACACACGCCCATCAAACAGTTATACATATTCATGCATGCATATGTGCAAACAACTCTTTAATTTTATTTTTACATATATATATTTACACACGTTTGTATAAATACTTATACATACACTCGCATATGTAACCTGTAAGCATTTTACACTCAGAGCACTTCCTAATCTTTCTGATGTCTCTTTCGTGATATCTAAAGTGTTTGGCTGAACAGCAGTTTTGATTCCTGGAGAAATGATAAACAAAAGGCGTGAATTTTGCAATTCATGATGGAAAGAAACAGAAGAATTCTGTATCGAAGCAATACAATCCCTTTGATTTTCAAGGAAGATATGCAGAACGGGGTTAAAGGTGGCTTGTAAGGTCCTGAGAGATCAGCGATGCTACTTACAGCAATACTACGTACAGAAGAGCCATATATGTAATTTTTCAATTATTCTAACATATGTTTACAGCTTTCCCTATCTCTAAGGCTGGTCATGAAGGATTGGTAGAGTTGACTGTACAACTGATGCAGAATGGAAAAATTTACTCCCTTTTTATTTTTGGTACCTAAGTCTCAATCTTTTCTAGTCATGTTTTTGTTCAGTTGTGTGAGCTGAACAGTCTGGATAAATGGTACATATACCTTTGGCAATACATGAAGGATTCATTTTTTTTTGCCATTTGTTATTTATACTATGCGTCTGGCCATCTAAGTCATATGCTTCCTGTTTTTAACTGAATGACAAACTTTTCAAGCAGGAGGACAGATTCCAAGTGATGCAGAAGTGCTCATAACCACAAAAATCTTCACCTGAACATTTTGAAAATGTTCATTAGGAGAGAAATACGGCAGAATAAAATAGAATCTGGACAAGTATGCGCAGATGCCATTTTGTAGTGCTTTGCCAGGCCTAAGATAAAAGACTCAAAATACAAATAGGTGAAATAAGGAACTCTTAATAGTTTCGCAAATGGTTTTACTTTAAAAAGAATTGCATGTCATGAGTTAGAGACTGGCATTAAGATTTTATGACATTAATTTGGGAAGACTTACTAACTTTTCAGAGATTTTACTTTCCAGGAAAGTGATTCTCCCAAAGTTTAAAGATGTTATGCCAGGTGTCAAACATTCTCTAGCTATATCACAGCAGTAAGAACAGAAACCTTCCCACTAATTACTTGGTTTAACCTGTGGGTGCATTTTGTTGTTTTCTGGCCATCTCACTTCAGGTCCTTGAGCCTTCTCCATCCAGAAAGAGTGGGAGAGAAGTGGAGGTAACAAATATGATTACTGGTTGAGAGCAATATAAAGCTCTCTCTTCCCAGAGAAAAGATGTGTTCAGTAGTATGTGACAGTAGTATGTGACAGTAGTGGCAGGCAGCAGGAAAAATACATCTTGGAGTACAGGGAGTTTAAATGATTACTCCTTGGCCTTGGGCAGCCTTTAGACCCACTTGTGCTATGGTCCCTCAGCATTTCAAGAACAGAGCTGGCAAAGAGCTGCTTTCCCATGATGCAAAAGAGCAGCTCATGCCAGAAAAACACCACCTGGAGTGGG
This sequence comes from Chiroxiphia lanceolata, assembly GCF_009829145.1. Lineage (NCBI taxonomy): Eukaryota > Metazoa > Chordata > Aves > Passeriformes > Pipridae > Chiroxiphia > Chiroxiphia lanceolata. Next base: position 97,226,501 of record NC_045638.1, on the reverse strand, counting down.
CATATGAGCGGTGGGCAGTGGGGGCTGGCTCCTGGTGCTTTGGACAGAGGAGTCAGAAAGGGTTCTGCTTGGGGGAACACCACCAAAACCATCATAAATGTGAACTTGTCTCTTTATAGTTACGTAGAGTGATCGAACTATTTTCTTGTGCCCATTAACATATTGACAGCTGTTATGAACAGAGGCTATCTTAGACACTGTGGCTTGGAAGGAAAACAATGGAGAAAAATGTAGAAGATCAACTCCAAGCTGTCAACAATGATTTTCATTGCAAGACCTTCAAAATATTTTGTCTCACAAAATCCTTGTAAGTTACTGAAGTGCTAGTATTCCTATCTTACAGGCTAGAAACTAAGGCTTGTTACTTGCCAGGGTCACAAAAGAAAATAATATGCAAAAATTTGAAAATCAGACTTTAGAATTCCAAGTCAGTGACATAACTATTGGAATAGTCACACTGTCCACTTCGGGATTTAAGACCCTACAGACCTCCTGCCCTCTCGCATAATTAAACTGGACCTTGAAGCTTTGTAATTTCTCATTAGGTTTTGTCCTGTGATTTTACTTAACAAATATTTTGTTTTGAATACTTTTTTCTCCGCCAAGTTACTTCCACTATTCCTGTTCCACCTTTGATTTTCCTTCTGCATCCACTTGGTTGCAATTGAGATCAGTAGAAGCTGCTGTGCTAGAACTCCCAGGAGTCAGAAAAACCCCACCAAGGATTTTTAAACTTCTATCTTCTCCCTTTGTTTCATTGAATTGCTTAAAAATTCATGCACCATGCAAAGTTTGAGTCTAGTTTTGCCATAGGCAGCACAGACTATATTTTGTTACAGCAACATTTTCTGGTGCTGTCAAGGGGGGCACTTCTTCCTATTGCATTGTGCACTTCTGATTTCCTGAATGCTCAGAGACCACTGGATATTTATTGAGTCTTTCATAAACCTGAACTCCTTGTCTACATCAAGATTCACTTTCACAGACCAGTTCAGAGCATGGCTGTTCCCCAGTCCTGTATCTCCTTTCCTCTTTTCTCTGACATTCAGTCTTCAAGAGGTGTTACTGGTTGTGTTTTCCCCTCAACTCTACTGCCTTGTGCTTGGTGGCAGAGCTGTCACATGCAGCTGAGGTCACGCTGACCCCATAACTGAGCAATCTTGTATGCCAGCAGCAACAGTAGACCGAGAACATCTCAGTTAGGTGTCGTAAAACGTGAAGTGTGTCTGGCAGCCACAAACCTCATTACATCCCTAGCAAAGGCTTCATACAAAATGATGCTCCCCTGATGCAAGAACCTCGTCTTCCCATATTTCTTTACAACTTCAAGTACAATCCTAGAGCCAAACTGATAGCATGTGAGAAGTAGGCTGAAGGCTCTTTTCCTGATGGAGACAAATTGTGAGTGCTAGCTACTTTCAATACCATGCTCACTGTGCTTTGGCATTTAGAGACATCCTTAAGCATGGATTTCTTGGTTTCTATTGTTTGTATGTTCTGCCCCAATGCTATTTCAGTGTACATTTTAATGACTGAATTTATTATATAGCTCACTGCACAAAAATTTCAGTTACATTATTAAAAACTCCCTAGTACTGATTTTTGGATCAGATATTTCCTGCATGTATTTTGAATCCACTGTTGGTTATTGAGTAGCTTTTCTTAATTTTTTTTTTTTTTTTTTGTTCTTGGTCCTGTCTGGGAATAAAGACTAATATGGGTCTGCCCTCAGCACTGCTACCTTTTTTTTCCTCCCCTGTATTCCAGACTACAGCACAGACCTCTCTTAAACCCAGAGAGACAAGATAAGCCTTTTCTGCCTGGCAGCATTTCAGAGACATTAAGTGTAAGAGAGAAGGTAAGTAATTCACCATGCCTCCCCATTTCTGTAATGGGGGAGGACATCTTGATACATTTACAATACTCCTTTGGGGATATTTCATCAGTTATATCTAACTCTAATGGACAAGAATTGATTTGAACTTTCTACTTAGTGCAGAGCTGTAAACAGCTTCACTCCAGGTTGCAGAAATGAACTAGTGTTTTGTAAAATTGAGAGAAATTTGGAAAACTTCTGCGTTGATCTATTAAGTAACCTAGTAGCTGAATGATCCAGGGGTTACTAACTTGTCTTTTCAATTTTAATAACAGAGAGAGCAATTGCTAACCTAGATGATAAAATTTTTTGTTCTAACATCTCTCTTCCATTTTTGTCAGGGTATTGGCATTTAAACTATTTCATTTCAACTTTCCATTGAGATTTGTCAAATCAGGATAGAATCTGAGAAGGTATTTTTATTGTTCTATTTGATGTCAGATGCTTATTTTTGTAGTTCTCAGGGCAAAAAGTCCAGAGAACTCTTTGTCCTGCTGTAGTAATATCTGCTAATGTTTGAAGTCTATCAAAAAATAGCATCCAAGGCTCTTGGGGTATTCCCCCCACCATCAAGTTTTCTATTGGTTGGTACCTTAGGCAGTTTTATTCCTGGGCATGAAAGCAAAATTCCATCATTTTTTAAAATTTGGCAAATACAGTATTATATCTTTGCCAAGGTTTGCAAAGTGAAAATACAGAGTTCTTTGTAGCTCTGCTAGGGAGCAACTAAGCAGCTACTGTTATCACATGCTGTATTTTTTAATGCCTGTTGTGTTAGAGATTATCTAGAAAGGTTGAAACTGGGGCAAATGATCACATCAGTAATCCATATTTTAAGATGCCTATTTTCAACATATTGATCATCATGGTGAGCTATGAAAGCGCTTTTGTAAGGCATTAACAATTCTTTACAGATACAGTCAGAGAAAACAGATGAGCAAAGGAGATACATTTTATACTAATTCTAAAGTTAGAAATCAGGCAAACATAAGCAAGAAAAGCCAAAACTATGACCTTCTCAGCTCAACCTTTTGTTCCTCTGAACTAAAGATGTTATTCTGCACAACTGTGTTTCTACGCTGTTTCCTCTCATTGAAGAAAGAGAGAATTGCCTTTTTTTTGGTGCATCATCATCAGGAACTGCTGCTGAAACAAGACAATAGCCTTGAAAGCTTTACTATGGGGCCACAGAATTGCCTCTAACATAGGTAGGGCAGAAGATGTCAGCTGCCACCACCATCTGACGTTGAATGGGATCCCAACCTATTTCCAGCTGGCATGAACACTGAGAGCCTAATCCTCACAGGCCTTTCTTATTTTGGTAGTCTAACTGACACTGGTGATACTTCCCTTTTGTTACCAATTTTTCTAGTTTCTAGCAAGAGATGACTTAAAGACATATTGAAACAAAATGGCAGAAGACAAGATTGCCACAAGACTACTGTAACTTTGATACTGTGAACGGTGAGGTAAATAATGAAAAACAGCCTATGTGCCTTCAGAAAGTTGAGAACCACAGTACTGGATACAAAGCTTCTGTACCTCTGGCATTTTAAGAGAGAAAAGCTGTTAATTTCCTGCTGGTCCCATGTTAGATCAGAATTTTTGGCATTCATCCAGCACCAATTTAAGGAATTAGTAGCAAAAACTAGGTCTAAAGTTTAAAGTCTAAATTTTGCTCCCTGGTTTCTACTGGTTCTACAAACATGGCAATAGGGAAACTGGACTACTGCTATTAACAGGCTGTGTTCTTGTCTGCAGTTTGTAAACATCTGATTAAATTGTGTATTTCCATATTATAAGGGTCAGGTGAACCACGTTGAATGCCAATATGTTTCTGCTTATTACTTTGGTGATTTTCTTCTCGATATATTTTTTTAATAGTTGAATTTAACTTGATTTTATAACAAGAGACAGAGCTTTATTTTAAGTGTTTTCTAATGAATTGCTCTAAGATACATATTTCTTGACCCAGTACCTCGATTTAGCATCTTTCTTGAGACAAGTCTGCAATTTGGGAATGGCAGAAGATGAAGAGAGAGAGGTGCTAGCACTAAGGATTTCATCTGAATACTTCACATTCCAACACATTTCAGGGAGAAACTGCTAAAAGGAACTGGCTCTTCTAATACACTCCTTATTGTGAAACCACAAAGACAGACTGGAACAAATTTTTAACTTCTGTAGTGATAACATTTGCCCCATCTCTTCTATCCTCATGGATATCCTGGGAAATGGATCCTGGATGCAATACACAATGCTAGCTGCCAATTACTGCTTCACAGACCAGCATCTAGCTGGTAGTGGGAAGCAGTAGAACCTCCTGGCATTCAGTACTTTAGAAGGTGCCCGTCCGCAGAGATGACACCTGGGACCAGAGGGGTGGCCTGTTTGCTCAGGAGGCATTAGGCACTGAAGCACTCAGGCATGGACAGATTCTTCCAATCAAGTGGAGAGAGCCTATGAGAAATTGTCTATGGTTTTAACCATAGTGGTAAACAATTTACAAACTACCAAAACAAGGTTTGCTAAATTAACTCGAAAGATGACCACCTGGTCTTTCAAAGTAATTGAGCAATCTTTGAATTTCCTTGTTTCTCCAACTAATTTTAAGAACAGATTGCATTTTTTGGTTTGGTTGTTGTTTTATTTTTGGCTAGGAGCACCTACACCTTCTTCTCAGTTCCCTGAATGCTCTAGGATTCACATGAAACATAATCCTAGATGATACGTCACTACACCCTCTCTGTGGAAGGTGTCTAAAAAGGATCTTAATCAGCTGAAAATCATAATGATCTCCAATATAAACAATGATGACAAACAAAAAGACATTCTTTACAATGCCTCAGTATTCCTATCCTTATGTCTTTCCTCTTTTCTTTGATAGTGTCTATTCCCCCTCAAACTGAAACTTAAGTACAGAAACTCTTCTTTCTATGGGTTTGCTCTTTGCTTTTCCAACCACTGTTTCATCTTTTTTTCAGTAACTTTTATCTGAGATTTATAAAACTTTCTTATGGATCTGCTTGGCCTGGACTTGTGCTTAGTGAAAAGTATTTTTTTTGACTTGAACAACTTCTTACACATTTGCTCATTTGGGCACACTCACCTTCCTGCTTCTTACACTTCACGATACTGTGTTTGTGATATGGTAAGAAGTCTTTGTGAACCTTTCAATTTTGAATTTTACAGTCTTCCTTGAATTATCTTTCTTTTCTTCCTTTATTTTCTTTAAGCCAAAATAAAATAGGCTACCATTATGTATCTGTTCTGGTATTCAGCAGCATCAGAAGTGTTTCCAAAGCAATTCTTAAGCACTGTAGTGTGGCCTGGGCCAAAGAGAAGTTCTTTAAAGGCATATTATAAATGAAAACACTCTCCATAATAAATGCTATTTGCACAACTGCTTGACTTCTTCCTTCTAGCCATTCACTAATGAAAATAATATTTCTAATTTACCTAAATAAATAAATAAATTCTAGTGTCTGGCAATATTCTCATTCCTACTAAACAATTTTAAAGGAATGTATTAAAATGCAGTGTGATGGATTTATTTTCATGAAAACAGGGAGGAAGACAATGAATCTGGTAAGACAAGATGCCAAGATCTTTATACACAACATTCTTGAAAATCTATCTCTTCCCATTCTGTTTAAGAAAAAAATTTTGCATTGAAGTGGCTTAATCCAAGGTACTATAAACTTTGGAATTCAAACTAGGTGATCATTTTTTCAAATAATTCTTAGACCAAACCCATCTTACATATGGTTCCTACTCAGGGACTCCAATATTATATTGCTAAAGGAAGGTATAATTTTTATTGCTCACCCTCTCCAAAACTTTCCCCAAGTGGCAGCCCACATATCTGATCCTGATATTTTTCACTTGTGATTCTGGATAAATGCAACAATTGTCTGGGAGATACTGCAAGATCCCTTTACACAGGGTGAATTGGGTAAAGACTCAAAATAAGTGGTGCCAATCCTTTATCCATCTGGTTTATGACTGTTCCAGATGGAAGGAGGCTATTAGAACACCACTCTTAACTCACAGCAAAGGCGGAATATAGTCTCCAAATTAATGATTTACCATATGAGCGACCTAAGCTTCGTCAGAAGGCCAAGAAAGTATTTGGCCCACTCGAAAATTTTCATATCTGTCTCGAAATGGAAAGGACCAGATTAACATTTCCTGAAGTTTAGTACCAAAAGGAGCTAGGACAGCTTGACAATGCCTGGCAAAAGCAAGACAGAAGTCACCCCTTCAACTGTTACGCAAGTTAAAAACAGAGGTCTTCAGCCCACAATATATTTTAGGACAGACATGCTCTCCTGTGGCAGAGTTACCAATCCAGTCATGCAGGTGCAGCCTCTGACATCCAGCTTTGCTTAAAATGAGAAAAGCTACCAAAACGAATTACTTTCATTTTCGTTCAACTGTAATGTTGTGCAGACAACCGATGCAATCATGAAGCAATGGAGGCAGTAGCTGGGGGGTGACCAGTGGGCCCCCAAGCTGCTGGGGCAGCTGAGTGGCAGGGCAGGGCTCAGCACACAAAGGGCCGGATGAATAGGAGGAACCCAAAGCTTCGAGTGACACCTAAAGGCAGCTGGGATAATAGAGACCTTTAAAGAGGTCTTTGAAAGTGGAATGTGGAGCGAGGATAGCAGGGGTACAGGAAAGGCATTGCCGAGGATTTTTCTGTTCGTTAAGTGAAGTAAAATACAGCCCTCGCTCATTATGGAGGCAGGCAGCCTCGCCTGGCTGATACATCTCATCAGCCTATTAATAAAGCTCTGCTCGAATCTAGTTTCACAAGGCAACCCATCAGAGTCTGTGCTTCCAACGCGTGGTACAGACACAGGGCTATGGAAAATCTCACCCTCCAGAGAGACCTGAGTGAGGCAGTCTTTTTCATTAATACCAAGTCTGCACAATGAATCAACAACAGATTCAATAAGGCCAGGAAGAGCAAAAATAGAGCTTCTGACCAAATAAAAGATGTAATGAGATCAGAGTGAATTTAATGGGAACCTCTATTCCACTGAATAGGCAAGGTCCCAGACATCCTCCTTCCTGGGTCTCAGGAGCTAAGCCAATAGACTTCAAGTTGCATCATTAAGTTCAAAATCAGACGAACTGTAATTGAAATAAAAGTCTTATTTTTGGCTTGTTGATCAAAATGGAGCTCAGATGTGCCTGAGGGCATGATTTTCATCAGGACCTCAATGCAATCCTTGATTTCCCAAGCACTGCACCTGCAATGAATCATGGGCTCAACTAGTAGCATATTAATACCCAGTTACCTGGTGTGCAGGTGGAAATAGAAAATGCAATATTTAAATGCTTTAAAAGCACCTGCCATTTATAATGAACACAATTCTTTCCAGGCACAAAATTGCATCTTAACACACATATGCCATTACTGAAAATCATGCCCGATGATTTTGAAATAGTATATTCACATTTGTGCCTACATCCTGATAGCCTTTCATTTCCCCTCCCTCCAGTAATTAATCTAAAAGACCTTCTTCCTGACTAAGGAAGTTAGTAGAGTCTCCATATCCTGATCATAGCAGATCCCTTAACCTTGTGGGAGAGTATCACAAAGCTCACATCAGCTGAGAGCCAAGCAGTGATCCTACACTGTAACTTATAGTCAAAGACCACTAGTTAAAAACAGCATGTGGTCCCGCCTTTAATATGTAATACAGTAGGTGATGGAGAACTGAGAGAAATGAAAAATCTTGTTCTCATGGGTGAATGGACAACCTGTCATCTGTCCAATTTCCCCCACACATGAGTAGGTAATAAATACAAATTAGCATCCATTGTCCTAACGTCTTGAAGCTTGGCCTCTAACTTGGTGTCACACAAAGATTCACCAAGTCCCGTGGGATACTCTGGTACCTAGGCAGAAGAGAAGATAATTTAGGAGTTTGGTGATCTGGGGCAGACAAATGAAAGAAATAAATGGCTTCTACGTTTCGCTTGTTTCCTGCAGAAGAAAGCATCTGCATCAAAATGAGTTTAAACATAAGGGAATACATTCTCAATGTGTTGCACAGGGATTTAGCCACATGACTCCCATTGATGTTTATGGGAAATGAGTGGCTAAATCCCCATGTAATAGGTTGAAATTTTAGCCCAAGGAGACTGACTGTGGAGGAACTCGTCAAGGTCTCTGCTTACAAAAATTGTGAGCACATCAACCATTCTCAAATACCATCTCTCTTTACTGGTACAGAATCAAGGGGACCCCTTGAAAGGGACCAGTGAAATTAACTCTTTATTAAAAGGTTGCTGAGAAAACTATAAAACTGCTCTGCTAGCGAGTGCACGAACATGATCTATGGGTGCAAGGGCATGTCAGAGGATGATAACTTTTGTGTCGATCATGTCACTATTTACAAGCTAATGCTCTCCTGGAAGACAACAAGGAATTATTGAATGATTTAATGATTCAGACTTCAGCAACAAAAGGTATCTAGCAGCATGGACATCCTGCTATAACATGCATCAAGAAGAGCTTCTAATCACAGTTAGTCTCAGTAGGTTGCAAAAAAAGAAGGAAGATGCTAAATCCCTTGGCTTTTCTCCTGCCTTAAGGAGGATGGAGATAAGCGTCAGATTAAAGTGAGAGAATCTCTTCTGTTTTCCAATTACACAGATACAGGCCTACCACAAGCCAGAAAGTTTTCAGTAGCCAAAATTTACAACCAAATCAGCAATATGAATATCAGATTAGGGGTTTAACCAGGAAATACATGTTTAATTCTTTCCTCAACCACATGACAGTTACTGCTCAGGGTAAATTAGCAAAGGGCTAGCCTATTTCTGCCTAAAATACATAGTCTGGGTAAGAGTGTTGCTGTGAGACCTGCACACTTTCTGCAGCAGCAATGACAGTCAAATTCTGCAGACATTTCCCCTCCCTCACCTCTTGCCTGCTCTCAACCAAAGAGGGTATTATGGAGCTAGTATGGACAAAAATGAAGTGTTTTAACACAGCAGATCATTAGATTGTATTCCATCATCCAAGTTCAGGTTTAAAGGGAATCTAGTTCAAGTACAGTTATTATAGAAAGCATGTTCTTCACAGATGTGCAGCCAGCAAAACGATTGTTGCATGTCTGTAGTTTTTTTAATATAGCTGCTGAAGAAAACCCTTCCTGTAGAGATTTCATGATTATTTCATAGACTTGAGAAAACTCTGAAGGTTGTGATAACAGCAAAAGGTTTTTTTTTTACAATTATAAACCATCAGTCAGCGGCATTTGATAAAGTTTGAGCAGTGCATACCTACTCTTCTTTGGCCATCACACTACAATTTGAAAAGATAAACCGCAATCCTCTGTGTGTTTCAACTCTGAAATAGTGTATATGCGAAAATTAATCTGGCAGACTCTTCTGAAATCACAGGCTTCTGAGATGAGCAAATGGGTACAGTTTTCTTTTAACTGTTTTTTGAACCCCATGTGTTGAGAGAAAACAACAGAATGGAAATTGCTCATCAAAATGTTAACTTGTGGCACGGCAGAGCCCCAAAGCAGGTGTGTGGCATGCCGTTCCCTTCACTGACATGCCTACCACATGGCACTCAGTTCTGCCACCTCCATCCCTTCCTTTTGGAATTCTTCCTCCTGCAAACAATGAAATGTGGCTTGACACTGAGTCTAGCACAGAAGTGATGTGACCTTTCAAGAAAGCAGGCAGTTTGGGAAAACCTTCATTTAAGATAATCCATCATGGAATAATCCCTTGGATTATCTGTAGTGACCACAGTTCTTCCAGCCCAAATATAACTGTTTCAGGTGATAATTTTGCTACTGGGAGCATATCTAGTCAGAAAAATAATATGACCTTCCTAATTCAAGCTAACAGCTAGGATGCTGACCTATCACAAATAGTTGAATTTTTCAAATTAACAAACACTTGAACAGACAACACAAAATATAAATAAATAAAGAATAAAGCATCACAGAGCACACTTTGTTCACTTATTTTGACAACTCCTTAGGTTTTAAATTGTGGAAATACTTTACAGTGTACAAGTAAATGTGCTGTGATGAACTTTCTAAAAATAATGAAGGCTTCACCATCTCTAAATGAATGTCTATCCCTGTAGTGTGTAGCTGGAACCAAAAGCTAATGGACAAGTTACTGTACAAAGGTGGCTGAGATTTTCAGAGAAAATACGGGAGAAGAAATGTTCTTTTTGACTTATTCTTCATTCTTCATAGTGTTGCGTGTACTTGGACATCACAGACTGCAAGAAGCCAAAAGCTATTCTATGTCTTCTGAATCCTTTAGCCGTCTGCTAAACCTCAGTGAAGGATCACTCAGATTTCCCTAAAATGTCTAATGAAAAACACAGTATTGTTTCTCTGGCATCCCCCCCTTTGCCTTGTGTAGGGCCTTGCCAGACTTTCACAGGGGTCTCAATCTGATATGCTAAATTTCAGATACCTGCTCACAACCAGGTTTTGGATAAAGAGATGGATTTGAAATAAAAATCCCCATGAGCCTAGAATAAAATTTCACTTGCTCCAAACTTTCACATTTCTTAACATATTACCCAGAATTTTAGAAGTCACTTTTGAAATATAAGCTTAAAGCTATAAAATGTTTATCTTCACAACCTTTTTCCCTCCTCTTAAAATGCAAGCAAATGTTCAGTTTTTCTAAGGTACAAAGACAAATGTTGCTCCATAAACTAGAGACCAATGCTCTTTTTCCAGCTGCATCTTTTTCTTCCCAAAAATACAGTGGAAACATGGGATACCTTAATAATGTCATTTGAAAAGATGCTATTAAGACCATGCTATATGAGTAGTTGTCTCAGGGCTTAATCTATCACTCTCTTCCTGGGCAGAGCAGCAAACTAACATTTCACTGTTTTTCTTATTGCATTGGTTCAGTGTGGCCTGGATGTGCCAGAGATCACTCTGTAACTCCCTTTTGGAAAAGCAGAAGAAGCCCTAACATACTTCCAAGGGTCCTTGCATCCCCAATGGGAATCCATCTTCCATTTGCTTCCAATTTTCACACAAGTGTTCCCCCATGGGTTTACATTTCCCTTTCCCAGCAAGAGAGAGAGAGAGAGTATCACCTGAATGGGGAACTTGAGAGGTTTCAGAACAGAGGAAATCTCCCTGCAAAAAGGTAACGGCACACAGGAAGTTTAAGAAAATCCTGATCATGCCAAATGAGTTATCAGGCTGCAGGGAAGTCTGTGGGCTATAGTGGCCCATCTTTGGTGGCCCTGATATATTTGCTGAATTCACGCTTTCTCTTAGAAAAGGCAGTATGAACAACAGTGTTTCAGGTGGCAAAGAAGGGTTACCAAAGCACATATGCATGGCACTCTTTCCAAATCTTCAAGAGGAAAAAAAAAAAGATTGGACAAAAAATCCTCACAGATTCTGTCCCTAAAGAAATATGAACTCTCAACAGTTTCAGCCGTTGGGTTCCAGCAGCTGCTGTTTATTTCTTTCCCCCACAGAGTGAAAGCTGAAGAACAAAAGGCTGAGGACAGAGTATTGCGAGTGAGCTGGCGTGAGTCAAAGAATTGCACTGAACATAAATAGGCTAGAGATGAAGAGGGAAGTTGGTAGGACACATTATGCTGATAGCACATTTATTTACCACAGTACAGGGCTGACTGAACAGGCAGGGGAAGCAGACATTGACTGGACTGGGCTGGTGGAGGGCCTGATCAAAATTCACTAGGAAAAGCATTCTCAGTAAAATATAATGCAGCAGTAACCATTGTTATCATATTTATTACAGAGTTACTGTAGTTTGCTACTCTGGTGTGACAGTATTCAGAGGTGAAAAAGGGGCAGCTCTTGTTACGTGGACCACACTGATGGGCTTTTCAAGTTTGCCATTTTCCTGTGACTGGAGAGGTAAGTAACTCACATAGTTTGATTTCAGCCATGAAATGGCAAAGGGAGAACCAAGTCATAGCTCTGCAGATACTCAGTTGCTCCACTGGTGGCCTCAGCCTTTCCTTTCTTCTCAGGATGGAATTTATTACGATAGCTCTGAGCTCTGACTTCATTCTTAGTGGCTGAATTTGTGTCCAAATGTCTCTTTGCTGGTTGCTTAGACTAGGTGGGGGAGTATTGCCCTAGAGGATCATGCTGTTTGAGACAATAAACAGCTCTAAAAATTCATTACTTTTCTTTAACCCCCACCTCCTCATTATCATTTTGCAGTAGTAAATACAAAGTGCAGATAAGCAGTGGAAACAGAAGACGTGAAATACCCATGACAAAATACAGAAGCATTGAAGTGATGCTTCCTCTGCCTTTACTTGGAGCAGAAGTTATCTGACATGACAGAAGTCATAAAACTGAAAAGCAAAAATATTTTCAGCAAAAAAAGTGATTTGATAATTTTTAAAGATTATTCATAACCTGTATAGCACTAGAGAACCTAAGTCCCCAGGATATGTTGGGATACATGCTGTGTGGCTTTCGGGATGGGTACCATCTCATACTATCAGCTGAACTGCATTAAGAGCCATATGATGCCCTGTGGCCTAACAGCAGGGTATGCAACATGGATCAACCCATTCCTAAATTTGGTGGGCATACTGGAGCAAAGCTCACTCACACCCTTATCAAGACAAAACTCAGGAGTCTTTTCTTCTCTATGACTGTTTTAAGAGAGAGATGTGTCCTTAGAGGAAGATGTTTAAGTATTATTCAGTATTTCCCTGAAATTTTCCAGTGCTGCTCTTATTCAGGATTAAGTTCTACTTTATTGTGTTGTATCAACAAGCAAACAACAAATCCAACCCCAGAGCATTTAGTCTAAATCCACTGGATTTTTATTGCACTACTTCTTAAGTGGGAACAGACCTCAAATGCTACTTCTCCTTTTCTGAAGGCAGAAGACCATAGCACTCGAGCTCAGAAGCTTGACCATTAATTGTTTGTATTGCAGAGCCTATGACATACTTAAGTAGCTGAGCACAACAATAAACACAATAGCCAGTTCATTAAATCATTCTTTGTTAAGACTTTCCAAAGCTTTGGGCTTAAGCCTCTTAAAGTTGAAATCATTATGCTATTTTTTTAAACAAATGAGCAAACATAACTCACATAAAAAGGGGAAAGCACAACAGTCTTTGATGTATGCATCATCACTGTGATGTCTTACTGAGATTAAACTATATGTCTAACACCGCTAAGAGGTTTCAACAGCTCTTTCCAAGGAGAAGCTGAAATCAGGAAGGGCTATAAAGTGCTGCTGCTGCTGTCACCTCTCCTGCAACAGCTTTCCTTGGCCTGTCATATCATGAGAGAGGCTATCAATAAACTTTGTAGAGTGGTGTTTGTGGTCCCTCTTGTGCCTGTAAGATCCTGTCAAAACCTTGACTTGTTGACGCACCCTGACAGGCTCTAAGGATGACTGGAAATGACAAAAGGTGGAAGAAGGAATGGAGGTTTGCTGCCTTGGGCGAGTTTGTTCTTTTAACACCATGTACTAATATTCCAGCTTAGAAAAATGGAGCTGAACTATTCACAGCCTTAAGGTATTAGGCAGGCATTTTACACAAGGCTATTTAGATATGGACAAAATACCTTAATAAAATGCTCCTGTGATGAATGCATCAAGTTATGCTACTTTTTAAATAAAATCATAAACCGCACCCTTTATTTTGCTACACAGCTCTGGCTGTCTACAGCTCATTTCTTCTCTCTGTGCCAACATTGCAGCCACACTGCAAAAGAACTTGGTTTCTCTTTCTCCATAAAACAATCCTGCACCTTTACTCACATCATATGCCATGGACAGAATCTTTGCCTTTCCCTTTCCCTTCCTGTAAATACCTTTAGTATGTGAAATCACACACTATTTGCATAAGAACATATTCTAGGGAAAGCAGAAGAGATATGCAGAGCTAAGCAAAGACTTAAAAGAAGAAATTACCATCTTTTTCCCCACTGTTGCTACTATCTGCCTTTTCTCTTCTCTCAGCTGTGTTGGTTATGATGTTTGTTGTTTACAACCATGTTGCTCTAAGAGCCAGTTTCTGATGGGTGTTGAGTGTCCCCTGTTTTTGATGGGTTGTTAAAGTTGTCGGGGCCTGGTTTCCTTTCCAGAGGTATCCCCTAGACTCTAAGCAGTATAGGGCTGGGGAGTGTTGCTTAGAGGCTTCTGAAGGGACATGTTCCTCTTTGGGAAAAAAAATACGACCAGTAATGGCTATGTTCGACATCCTACTCTATCAGACCATTAAATCACTTTCTTGCAGTTTTTACCACTTCTTACAATTGTTGCTACTATAAATTTCAAGACAGAGCTTACCCTGATATGGAAGTTACAAAATCATGGCTTGGCCAAGGACTCCCTCTCTGTGGCACACCAGTCTTCAAAGCAGTTCTTCCTGAGAAGAGCAGGGTGAAGAAAAAAGGTGGGAGCGAGAGAAGGAGGCAAAGCCTGACTTCTTTTTCCCCACGTAAGGTACCTCAGCCTGAGCAGAGATATATGCCCAGGACAGTTGTGACCTCAGCTCTAACACTAGGCTTTTTCTGTGCAGACACAAAGCACTTACAGCTTTAAAAACATGTATAAATGAATTGAGAGTTAAAAACTACTAGAGAATACTCCATGGGATTATCTGTACCATCAAGACAGGAAAACTTTGCAGATGCTACTGTCTCTCTAGAGGAATAAATGCTTGCATTTTAATATTCTCAGCAGCTGGTTCCTGTTGAATGCCATCAGGATGATTCAGCCACCCACCAGGAACACCAGTAGCAAGTGCACACACAGAGAAATCTGCAAAACTTTCTGCTCCTGATGCCAATGCTGTTACTTTGGCAGAGTCTGCTCTGTATTAGCTATTCTTCATTACTACCAGTAGCAGGTTTAACTTCACCCCAGGACGGTGAAAGAAAAAGAACTAGTCCCTGGGGCTGCTCTAATCAATCCAACTGTCTGCCTCCTATCAGCAGTGCTTCCCACAATCCACATCATTAGCAGCTTACTCTGTGGTTACCTCATTCACTTTCAGCCTCACCACAAGTAACATATCTTCTGTGAGCTCTCTCTTCAAAATGATGGCTCAGGCAGTCTGATGTCCTTCCCCCTACAGTGGTCAACATCAGATGAAAGGAACATCACCTTCTAACATGCTTGGTTTCTGCATGAGGCTCAACTGCAATAGATTACTTCCTCACCCTAGCTGATGATCAATTTATGTCTAAAAATATGAGATCTGCTATCTCTCCCCATTAAAAAAAAAAAATCAACCTCAGTGACGTTCTGTCTGTGGTCTGTGGACCACTTCCAGGTGTTTTATGGAGGTGCATCTGTCTAGCAACAGTAATGAGGCATTTACTTTTCCTCAAGTGGCAATGCTTCCTGACAGTTGTTGACTGGGTCAAATCACTCAAGGTTTCCTCTGATCCTACTGGGACAAATTTCTGCCTCTCTTTTGTCTGGCATTTCTTGGAAGTAAACTGTGATGCTAATCTGCAGAACCCTACCTGGAGAGGCCAGAAGATAAAGAAGACTGAACCAAACAGCACAGTCACTCCTGGATGTTGGTGGACCCGTGACTATGGATTCTACAGTAGGAAAAAAGTCTTTCAGTTCTAATTTGTGTGATGACTGACAGCCAGAGAGTGAAAATAAACAGCTCAAATGCAAAATGGTGGGAATGCAACAGAGCAGCTGCATCCATCTGGTCAATAACGCCCACTTAGGTTCTCCTCCTTAATACTCCTGCCATTTCATTCAGCTTAATATGGAAGATGCTACAGGTGGACTGCAATGTCATATCAACATCTACATCATTACAGAGCATCCTAATTTTACCATTATTCGATGTTTTGAAAAAAAAAATCATGCCTTCAACGTGGAGATAAATGTTAGCACAGACCAAATCAGTGGTGCTGGCCTTCCATAGTAACAACCCCAAATATGGGTGCCATACACACAGATAACTCCTCAAATAATCTCTCAAACAAAAGAAAGAAATTTAGGTTTATCGCCTGTGCCATGTCATCCTCATGTGGAAAACAAGCCAAAATAGATAAGTCGGAACTTGTGCATTGGGTAAGTGACAGAAACAGTATGAACATAAGTGTTCACATGTCAGATCCCTGATGTACCCATACAGCTTGTGACATCTACTGCTGACTGCAATGATATTCTTCTTGATTAGAAGTGATACTATCATATTCCTTACTTGCTTTGCAAAGAATATCTTCAAGAAGCTGTGTCATTTACAGAATCCAGAGTGGTCCCTACCATGATCTCACCTTAAATCAGTAAAGTTATGGAACCACCACTTGCTGTCTTAATGAGTGAAACAGCTAAATGCCATTCAGAGTCAGCCATGAGTCTGTAGGAATATGGAAAAGAGAGACAGGATGGTAGCAGAAAGTGAGAGAATAACCTTTCATACTGAATTAAAAATGAAAAAAAAATTAATGAAAATTTTAACTGCTTGCACAGTTTTCTGGTATTTCATCTCATGTGAAAAACGAGAGTTAAAATTCACAGAAATTAAAATCACTGAAAAATGGGAATGAATTTAAATTAAACAATAAAAAACAGTGTTTTGCTTTTCTGCCTTAAAAAAAAAGAATGAGAGGAAGGGGAAAGAGAACAATTTAATTTCTTTTACTTTTCTTTTTTTTTTTTTTCCCCAATCAATATTGAGGTTTTTTTGACCAGGTCTTCCAGTAAGCTATCTCACTGGATGCGATGTGGCAACAAGGATCTGTAACCGATTGTGGTTTCGGGGCTGAGAATGCATTGGATTGTCTTCTCTGCTATTTTAGCCCCAAAGTATATTTTAAATAGCCTTAAAGAGAATGAAAATTCTTCTCATACCAGCGACAGGGAGAAATGGCTTTAGAAAGGACTTTCATGTTTCCAATAGTTTTTACCTCTTTCTGCTTCTGAATAATTTTTTCTTTGCTTGCACAAGTGCAACAGGATAGCCTTGTTTGAAAGATTTTAGAATATGACACTCGGCAATCCATCAATCAATGAGAACACCCAGATATGTGTTTCTAGTAAGTGGTGAGTGTCATGGCGTTAACTTCCACACACTTCATTCACATGGGAGACAAGTCAGCCATACAAAACCAGTCTGAAGGGATGGCTTTTTTTTTTTTTCATCTTCTTAAAAGTACGTTATCTTCTTAAAAGCTAGTATGAATGATCCAGACTGGCCCCATTTCAGTGCTTGGCCTACAATGGCAACTTAGAAATTATCACTTTTCTCACTCTATTTTCCCAGATTAGGACTACTCATGCATTTTGAAAAGCAAATCAATGTCCTCCAGAAAAATATTTTTTCTTTCTTAATAAAAACCAACCAGACTTCTACCTTAGGTGGAGGATTTTATCAGGTTTTAAGAGGAGAACACTAATACCTTCAAAGCACGAAAAACTCATTACACTTATTTATCTTGTAGCATCAGTGATGAGCATCAGTGATGAGCATTACCAGAGCTATTTCACAGGTAAAGGAAGACAGGAAAGGAATGATAGAATATTTGAAGTGAAGACACAAGAATTCTTCATACTGAACTCCATGAAATCCAAAGATAAAGGCAACCTTGCCAAATGTGCCTCATGATTTCCTAACATCTCACAGTCCACGTTGACACCATCTTCTCAGCTGCTCTTGAGATAGGAAACCACTGGCTGGTTTTAGAGTTGTTTGGAGTAATCTGAAGCCAGGGGGTTAAGTGACCTGTTCCAGGCTGCACCATGAGTGGGCAGCATGTGAGGAACATGCTCATATCATGATGTCCCAGCCACCAGGGCAAAGAGAGGTGTTGCTCTGGAGAGGACTAGAAGGGAAACAACTTGAGAAAACTAACAATACACTTACCCTAATAAAGTTTTACCCTATTCTTTGTTCCTTTGCTGTCAGGAAGAAAAAAAAAAAAGAAAAAAAAAAAAAGAAAAAAAAAAAAAAAAAAAAAAAAAAAAAAAAAAGAAAAGCTATGTGTGTCAGAAGACCTTTCTCTCTCCTAATTAGGCCGCCCTTTCGTTATGCCCTGAACATTGGAGTTTTAATCCTAAGGACAGAGAGGCCTTGGGCAGAAAATTTGGCCAGTCTTTTTCACAAAGTTTGAATGTGTTTAGACCTTTCAAAACTGTACCAGCCTCTCACTAACCTTCAGATTAAGCAGTACATTTTCAAAGCCATAATGAGCTAAGCCCGCTGGCCTCCTGTGAGATGGGAAAGTACCGGCAGCTTGAGAAGCCCTAGTCCAAAGAACCCATGGTGAATTACTGCTACTTTTTGTTACATTCTTAACATACTCTGATATTTCCCCATTTGGTCTGATCTTATTGATCCTGCAGACTACATTTGTTTCTTTTTCCTGTCTTCAATAGCTTTACGATGCTTCTCTTTTTACACTACTCTCTGTGTCTGTTCTCAAGACCTTTTCTCTTATATTCCCACCTCTTCCCCTCTTTATAACTGGGTCTTTGCCTTTACCCACATATTTCTTTTATTTCTGCCTTAAATACTCAGGAAGAAAAAGAGACCTGCTCTCTCTGCGTATTGTTTCTCTTCTCTATTCACCCACTTCTTCTGCAACCAGTAATTCCTCACCTCTTACTTCAAATTCCACTACTCACCTCCCCATTCACTCAAACCGTATTCTGGGTGTCAAAAAATCACCATCCATCAGCCAGACCAGCAAAGTTTATTAATACCAAGCATGGGGAGAAGATTTCTGACAGTAGAGGGCTCCTTAATACACCAGACAAAGGCATAGCTGAAGTTAAGTCAAATTCAGACTCAAAAGAAGTGAACTAGATTTCAAAATCTTCAGAATAATTGTGTAAAATATGTGGTCATTCCTTATGACTACATATCTCAATTACTTAAAGACTTAAAGATTATCTTTCTGAAACATATGTTCTAGTTCAGCAGAAGCAAAGTGCTTTCAGAAATTCAGTAGGCTTTATCACATAAAGGAAACTAGTTAGGACTATCAGCAGTGCCCTTGCTGCTTGACCATCTTCAGAGATGAAAAGGCAATAGCGTCCAGTCTGTCTTGGACTTTGTTTGACGTTGCCTCTGTTGTTCCACCTGCTAGCAGACATTGGATAGTTTGAGACAATTCCTTCTCTCTTCAACTACAATGCTATTTCTCCTTGTTTGCAGGGTTACCCCTTCCCAAACCTGGGCTTCATAGCTCCTTTAAAAATGGTGACTGAGGATCTAAATGGATGTATTTCCCTAGCACTCATCTGTACACTGAGAGAAAAACAGAGCAACTTTTACTTTTCAAGAGCCTTTCCTCATTTTACAGCTCCAGTCCCTGCCCCAGCTTCTGCTCAGGGCTTTTCCAGACTGCCTCCAAGAAGACTGACCTAGTTCTCCTTGGCTCACTGAGGTCCGCAGAAGCATCACTAAGAGCTCAAGATTAATACGTTTTTCCTACTACATGTTCAAAGGACCGTAACAGCCACAGAGCTGTTAGACCCAAGACACATGAAGCTATCAATGACTCAATTTACATTAAATTACCATTTAGATATTTATGTTCTTAATCATATCTATGAGAATATACAGTCATGTCTTAACTAAGTACAACTGACAGATATGGAACCAATCAGCATCGAATACATAGATTTTTCAAGGTCTGTTTAAATTCAGTCTAAACTGTGGGTTTATGGCATCACAAAAATTTACTGAAAAAACATGAGTTAATATTTGTCCAGTTCTTTCACATGAGAAGCACTGTTACTGTTGTCAAAAGTCTACTGTGGGCTTAAGTAGCTGTGAGAATGCAAAACAGTTTAAAATTTGAATAGCTTTCGTAACTAATAGCAAGTAGGCAATATAACAGATGGCGACTTACATGAAAGATAAACCACATCTTAATAACAATAACTTACATTCAGAGGGGTAGTGTTTCTTAGTGCTTAGAGCATGGGACTGTGAAGCAGCATTCCCAAGTTATTCTCCTGGCTCTGCCACTGATTTACTGTGTACTTTGAGAAAAGTCACTCAAACATTTCTGTGCCTCAGTTTCCTCCTCTGCAAAATAGAGATAGTTCTTACAAATATCACCACAGCACTGAGGGAATGAGGCCAAATTTGTTAGATTTTATAATAAACATTTTGAGACAAATAAAGGTATAGAAGAGAGGTGTTGGCTGTTGTCATTATTCAGTCATTGATCAAATTGCAAAGCGGTTACTTTGCTCAACACTGAGCTAATAAAGCCATCCGTGGAGTGGGAGGTGGCAGCTGCTTAACTATGCTCTATACCCTTATGGTGTGGATCAGTCCAGAAAGTGAATATTGCCTCACCCAACTGACACTTCAGAGGGAACTCAAGGAGGCCAAATACAATTACCTCCATTGAAATTTAGCCAGGGCATTATGCAATCTTTAACAGCGGTCTAAATCTCTATTTTTATATCTCTGATAAAAGGGAGCACCTACAGTTCTCCAGGTTTCTGTCATCATTAGTTGGCACATTACTTCATTTTGATCAGAAATAAGATTGCTTCTCACTCACTGACTTTGCTTTGTGCAGCTCTACAGAGTTTCAGACAGGTCTTCCAAAGCAAGCACCAGAACAGTGTTAGGCTGTCTGACATGAGCATAATACAAAATGAATAGGCTGCAAATCAATGTTCCCCTTTGCTTTCTAATATATATCAACTTTTTTTTTTTTTGTTTGAGGTATGGGTTGAATTTTTAATCATATAAGTAGTAGAGACCACTCAGAGAGGGTTCCATGCTTGCCAGACAGAGATTTCCTCATGACTTTGGTGAGAATTTCATGAAAATAGAAGTTAAAGAATTGGACCAGGATGTTGAAAATGATTACAGAGAGGAAGATTCCTTGTAGGGTACACCCCGGTGCTTCAGCAATGTGCAGGCAATGCCATAAACTAAAGCCTGAAACCAACTTGCTAGCTTGTCTCATTAGTGGGGAAGGCTGCCTCAGATCAGCTCTGTTTAGCATTCTCCATCTGTATAAGGTTACTGTGGCACTGATAATTTTCTGTGGCTTCTCAAGATTGTGGGGATATATTTCAACAAGCAAAAAAAAAAAAGGCACTATATATATCTATATCTATCTATCTATATATAAAGAACAGTTGATCTCACTGAAGAAGACTCCAGCGTCTTCCTACAAAGAGTTTTCACTGGTATTTCCTGATTCTCCAGCCAAAAAAATCATCACTAAATCCTTTTCTCTGGGAGGATAGAACAAAAATTATTTCTCACACTGGCTTTATGGGATATGTAGTAGAGATTAACAGGTCAAAGAGTTTTAGGTCTCCTATTCAGAGGACTGCCTAAAAAATATTCTATGTACAACTGCTCTCCAGATGGTCAAAACTGAAAAAGCCATCTGAGCAAAAATCAAGTTTTGGAAAGTGCCATGAGAAATTTTAACCAGAGGATGTGGATTCTGCTTGTGCTGGCTTCGGTGGAAATAGAATCACTCTAAATACCAATTATTTTTTTAAAAAACCCTTAAGTTCGTAAAAAGAAATGTCTGGAAATTCCATGTTGTTATTTTCAAAAGTGATGAGCTCAAATCACAAAACCTGGATCTGGATGCCTAACAGTGCCAGAAGTTCAGGAGAGTTTGGACCGACAAGGTTGGCTCAGGCAAGTGTTGAGTGTTTTCCCAGGATTTTTTGAAGGCCAATACAAGGGTTTCAAAGAGGAGAGAGGCATGTGCAACATGGCAGAGTCACAAAAAAACATCGCTTGGAATTTCCTGGGTTTTGTGAGATTAAAATTGTAAGTCTAATTAGTTTAAGGAAATTAGCTCTTTATAATTTTCATTTTGTATTGAAGAAACAAGAAAAATTAAAAATAGAATGAGAATGGAAAAATTAATGGGTTTCAGTAATTAGTTAATCAGAAAATGCTCCTGTCTTAGTGTGACTGCCCAACACATTAAAAAAGAAAAAAAAAGAAAAAAAAAAAAGAAAAAAGTAACCATGACTTTCCTCATACTTTCCAAAACAATATAAGCTTCACCTCTGAGCTTGGAACGACTACTTGACATTTCAACTCAGCTCATTTTTTAGCGGTAAGCCACTGAAATTGGTGTTTAGGTTGAAATACCATCTCACCATAATATTAATACAGACATAGAATAAATACATACATCCTGGCAAAAATAAACCAGAATTTGTTGCTTCTACTGGCCACATCACATTTACATGAGTTGCATGCTCTAATGAAATGTTAAATGGAAGAGAAGCCTCTTCTGAAAGCAGACCTTTTCACCAAGTGCTGAACCAGGGATCTCTGACATCTGAAAGCAGCAGGACAACCTATTACACTGTAGGAAAACACATTTCTCTTGACAGTGGTGATCCACTCTGAGGCCTCACAAGCCACACACTGGTACACTAAAGAGACATGTGTTAGACAAGCTGTTTTGTCCCTTGGCTATCACCCTCCTGAGCACTGAGCAGATCTGGATTGGGCTGGCTTAGAAAAAAAGTCAGATGAAAGCAGTGAAGTTAAGCCAAGTCAAAATACAACTTTGGTGCAATTCCACCAAGTCCAAGTTATGCTAACAAAACTTCAGCAGCAGCAAGCCTCTGCCCAGCCCAAGTCACACATTCAAGCATTAGTTGCAGCATTTGGCTTTCACTTTTCCGCACCTTTTAGCTGTATTTATTTCACAAGGTAGCTAAGCATGTATTTTATCATTATTTGAGCTTGTAATATCTTCGAAATAGAATAATCTGCTCTGCAGAGATGAAGGCAACAAGTTTGAGGATAACTTTTCTTTTTTCTATAAATAAAGATGCTGAGCAACAATACACTGAAACAGCCAAAAACTTGAAAGAAGTCTTCTACCTCCCACTTATATAGCTCTCACACTTCAGCCTTATCATGGGGCTGTTTACTGACTGTCAACTAAATTCACGGGCAACTCCCAGAATGAGCTCACAAACAAATACCCACAGCTAGGACTGCTCAGAGTATTGGAGCACATGTAGAGTAACAGGGAACATCACGTACTGTGCATGCACAGCAATTTTTAAACATTCTTAACACTTACTCCAAAACCAGATTTCTTCCAGCAAAGTCTGTAATACCTTTCTCAGTACCATGAATGTGCCCAAGCATGAAACATTAAAGTTGGTTTTAAGTTGCTAGAGGAAGAGAGAAAAGGAAAGAAGCCTCAAAATGTTGTCTCTGGTGAAAGAGCCTCTTAATCCTCCTTGAAATGACTGGCAAAAACTAAACAAAAAGAAAGAGTGTGCTGTTGACAGTGAAGCAGAGATATTGGTACTTTGAAGGAACTCGAGGCACATGCAAATAAAGTTTCAGACTGTTGGAGTCATCTCAGCTCAGCTCTAGCAACTCCACTAAAGCAAGTGTGCCCTGCAGGCTCCAGAGGGATGCTAGGCTGTGCACATTCTGGGGTGTCTGGTTTCCAACACTGATTCAAGGGGACCACCCTAAATCCTGATGCTCTAGCTCTGTTTTTCATCAACTTTTCCTCAAGAAAACCTGCACTGACTTCAGTGGGAAGTCAGATGAGAAATAAGAAATACCACCAACTAGCAGGGAGACCTCAATTCGGTTCAACACACCTACAGTAAGACTGAAATGCAGTTGTTTCTGGATTATTAACAGAAAAACCTCTGGTCTGTATTTGCCTCACTTACGAGATTGTTCTTGTACACTGGCCTAAGTATACACCAGAGAAGAAATGCTAAAACTCAGAGCTCTTCAGCTGTGCTAATGAATATCAGCATGAAATGTATATAAATTGCGTGTACAAAATATGCCCATACTTTCCCTGGAGCGTGGCAGTCGGCCCGCACACAGCCAGCTGCTCAGCAGCACAAGTTGGTGGAAGGACTGACTGGCCAAAGCATCTACTTTCGATGGAAAGTATCAGTAACTCCTTTGTGTCTCCACAGTGCAAACAGGATTTCGGCTTTGCTAATCTTACCAAATTTGGATGAATAAAACACCAAGTTCCATAAAAATACAGCAGTAATTACAGAGGGAGCAAAGTTGTGTAAAAAGCTCATTTTCTGGTTTGCTTGACAAAGTATAATATGATTCAGGTTGCGTAAAACTGAACAAAAAATGAACAAAAACCCAAACATTTTAAATTCCTCCTAAAAAAACTAAATCTCCCCCCTTTCAAAATCTATCATTTATGAATGTTTTACATATTCCACCCTCCCGCCTTTTTCCTTTACAAATAAATTCTTAACAATTCTCAAAACAAATCCTTAGTTTACAAAGAGAAATTAAAATATTCCATAGCAAAGTATCAAAACAAAACATTACCTCTCTTTTGGAAAGACGGACTTTTTCCTTGCAACAATTTAATACGTTTGGTATCAATTCACTGTTTCTGTTGACGTGACTTAGCATTTTCAGGCAAAAAAGTTTTGCAACACTGTTTATGTAAATAATGTAGTGCTACAGACAGCACAAATAGGGAAAAAAAAAAAATCTCATCTCCCTTAACTAAAATGTGATTCGGTATCAGAAATATTGCTGCCATAAGGCTACTTGGCTACACACCTCCGATTGTTAGATGCTGTCTGGCTCCCCCCATCCTATTAGTAGGCACCAGCATTCTGGTTCAGGAAACTTTTATGGGTGGTGTACACAAAGAGCGTCTAATTTCTACCTCGCACTTCATCCTCTCTTCCTTCAGCACAATGTTTCATTTTCTTACAGCCTTAACTTCCCCCGTTTGCTCACTTAAATGCAGAAAAGCCCAGCACAGGAATCGCTGCCTGACAGCTTTTCAAACTCGGTGTGAAGAAGGTGCCCAAATGAAATAAATAAATAAACAGAGGAAAGTTTATGAAAGTGAAGCAAATGGCAAGAAGCAGCAGGAGCAGCTGCAGGCAGCTCTGCACTTCTGTTTAGACTGATACAGGTGTATCCCAACTTCACCCACTCAGGTAGGAGAGATAGAAAGACATGCTCGAGTATATACGGACACACTGAGAAGTGCCAGGGCAAAGGAAGAAGTAAAAGAGAGAAATAAAACCCAAAGGTGTTATTTATTTTTACAACTTGACAATGAACTTCAATTTTGGCAGAGGATTAAAAACAGTCCTGGGAAATGATTAAGTTTTTTTTTTTTCTTTTCTTTTCTATAAAGCTTCAGCACAAAAAGAGAGATTATAAAGGGGATATGCTCGCACAGGCAAACATAAAATAGGGGGGACTAAGGAGAAGGAAATGAAAGGAAAAGAAAACAAACAGCCTCCTAACAGGCCCATACTGCTAACGGGAGGCCAAATAAAGAGTCATATGATATCTGATAGTGCAGGACACGTCGCCAGGAGCTGGAGCGGATTGCCTGCAGGAAGAAAGAGCCAGTGTGTTACTGCTCAAAGAGCTTTTCTTTCCCCTTTTTTTAATTTTTTTCCCCCCTCTTTCTCTTTTCTCCTGTACTGTGAATGTGCTACTCTCAGGTCAGCTCCACGGAGTCCCCGAAAGACAGCTACCGTCTTTCTTCCTACTTCTGGATGCAGTGACAGCCACTGGAAGATGCCTTCTAGTTGAGACTGAGGGGGCTAAATCTAGGTTTCAGCTCTGTTCTGTCCTCTCTCTTCTGTCACCACCTCCAAGGTTGCAGATACAAAATACTCACAAAAGCATGTTAGATTTAAAAAAAAAAAAATCAAGGGGAAGTGGGGGAGAATAAAAAAGATTCAGGCAGAAAAAAAATTAGACTGCTTATCCTATGGAAAACTTCAAAGATCAAGTCCACTTTCTGTCCTCTTTTGCTTACTTTTCCTGTGATTCTTTTTCCTCCCTTTTCGGAGAGAGCGAGGGAGAAATGTCGCAGAAAACATTCAGACCATGAAAAACATCAGGAATTGGGAAAACTCTCTGAAGGAATGAGGAAAGCAAGAATTTTAGGTAAAAGACAGGCATTTGTAATTTGCCAAAAGTTGTTCTATTTGTTATGTTTGCCAAGAGAACGACTAACTCTTTTTGGTGGTCCATCCCTCTTGGCCAAGCATTTTACATTAAACTGGGAAGCCCGCAAAGTACTGGGTACCACTATTGCTGTTACCCGTGCAAAAGCAGAGCATCTGGGTGACCTGCAGTGAAGGAACTTGGTCTTGGAGCAGGGGACTTCAGGCCACGATAACCCCCCAACTTATGCTGGGAAAACTGTGCCCACCACAGCTTTGGAGAGGGAAGAGTCACAACTAACAAAGCTGGAGGGTTACAAGCCCCCAGACTGGATACTGGCATGAAAACAAAACCGTGTTTTAACTGGTGGTTTCACTTGTCATGGACAGTTTCCCTTCACTTCTGCAAAGGATGGGCTGTGTCCTGCAGGATGTTTTGCCACTGGAGGGTAGTGGGATTTCTAAAGCAGCACAAGCAGAGCCCAAGAATGGATTTTTCCCCTCTTCATCATATAAGATGTAAATGGACTGATTCTCTGTGTACCCTTACACAATGCACAGGTGTTGCTTAAAAACAGTGACACAAATACATATGCGATACCTATGTAGCTGTAACAGACAACCTCTCCTGAGGGAAGCCTGCAGCATGAAAATAAAAATCAAGGTATTGCAGTAATAGTGCTCTGCATCCAGAAACAATCGTCATAACTCTATAATAATTTGATACAGATCTGTGTATAAATTGCTTATGGTTTTTAGGGGGTACATAGTATCAAAACCAAGAGTTTCCTCTCTTGTTTTCTGTACCTCTGCTATATGATGCTGTTCTTAGACTGGTAAATTGTCAAAGGCAGGAAAATACAAATCAATAAAGGAATGAAATCAGAATTTGGGTACAGAAAGCACTTCCTCAAGCTACTGAATTTGCAACAGTATATATTCTCAAACATCCTAACCACTGTTCAGGAGAAACTGTAAAGAAGATGTCTGGTATACTATATACTATATGCAATAAAATTCAAACCTAAACACCTCCCTAAATGTGATGCGCTATTCCCTTCTCTATTGCATGTGCCTTTTTCACGTACAAAAAGACAAAGAGTGTATCTAGAAGAAATACATTCAGAAGAACAAAAAATCTACAGTGCAAGGTCTATCCAGAAACCCTCAATCTGGGGCTCGACTAAAGAACTAAACTCAGAAGGTGAAATGGAGTCATTTGAGAGAGGGTCCCACCAAACAGGAGGAACAAGCAAACAAACAAATAAACAAAAAAATCCCTGAGCTCCGACTAATCATTTGAGCTGCCAGTGAGAGGTGACTTTTAGACAGATGGTCAGGGAAAAGCTGGGTCCGTGGACACAGACGTTAGTGCCCCATCTGTATTTTAGGATCCTAGCTTCAACAAGCCATTACCAACTTTTTTTCTAAGTGACAGAAAGTGAAAGATTTCTGTTCCCACTCATTTGTTTCTTTTCTACCATAACCGCCCCATTTCCCTCCTTTTTTTTCCTCAGTAAGAATTTGTTGTTTGATTTTTTAAGTAAACAGAAACTGTACAGAAACTGTTTGCAATATAACTTTTATGGAAAAAAAAAGATGCTAGGTAAGTTGGCAAAACAGCAATTGGAATTTGAAGAGAGAGTTTAAAAAAAGGGAGAAAAGAACGACATACCAAACTCACTTGGTCTTGTCCCCCTTCCATTCCTGTTCTTATTAATTCCAAATTATAATTTGGAGGTAAGAGAACTGCATTTCCTTTCAATCTATTTTGTTGCTGCCACACATTCTGTGCTTTGCTTCTCTCTTTCTTTTTAGTAGGGGAAAAAAAATCCCTAATAAAAATAGAAAAACATATCTCAGGCGTTAAGCTCGCTCTCCCCCTTTCCTTTGTAAAGAACTCTTTGTTCTCTAGTGAAAATGCTGAAAAAAATCCCCGGGCTCCCTGAAACAAGTGCAAAACACTTAGAGGCTTTTGGGCTGGCGAGGAGCCAGAAACCCTCCCGCTGTCTGGTTAGGAAGAGAGGAAAGAGAGAGAGAGAGGAGAGAGAGAGGGAAAAAATTGGAGCTTCCTTTAATAGACATAGGAAGCAGGTCCTTTTTTTTTTTCTTTTTTCCTTTTTTTCAAAACTGGCGGTCAAGCGTTAAGTAACTCCCTCTCTAAATCCACCTGCTGGAAATGAACTTGGGTAACCCCCCCAGGGGTGCACAAAGAGGAGACACAGTAACACACTCCCGGCTCTTCTCCCACCCGCCCCCTCCCCGCTGCCCTGCTTCCATTCTCCCTGTTCCCAGCACACAAATGCCCACGGCTCGCGCTCCCCCTGCCACCACCAACCAACGTACCAAAATAAACGCTCACTCCATCTCCTTAAAGAGCAGGGGGGGGGGGTGAGGGGAAAGAAAAAAAAAAAAAAGAAAAAAGGGGGAAAAGCGCTTTTTTCCATCTCGGTTGCGACAGTGATAAGGGGTAGGGAACATCTCATACCTGGTGTGAATGCTAATCAGCCAGGAGTTCTCCTTTTTTCCCAAGACAGGGAACTGTTTCCTTCCAAATTTATTAGAACCTCCTCCACTGCCTCTTTGAAAAACCTTCTTTTGTCACCCTCTTCCCAAGTCCTGATACTTCTTTAAAAAAAAAAAAAAATGGCTTCGGAGCTCCTTCTATTCTTGATATTGATTCTCTCTCTCTCTCTCTCTCTCTCTCTCTCTCTCTCTCTTTCTCCCTCTCTCTTTCTCTCCCCCCCCCACCCCTCCTCCTTTCTCCTGTCTCTGTCTCTTCTGAGTGGTCTATTGATAAGTCCCTAGAGGCACTGGGTCAGCCTGCCCGTAGGAAACCAGACACAATGCACAAATCTCCGAGTGCCATTCTGCCATCAGCAAGCAGACCACGTTTAGGAGAGAGGAAAAAAAAACACACACACACACACAGTAGAGCAAAAGACAGAGAGAGAGAGAGAGGGAGAGTGTGAGAAAAAGACTGATTGGAACAGGAGGGAGGGAGGGAGGGAGGGAGGGAGCGAGAGAGCGAGGGAGAGAGAGCGACACTGCCAGTCAGGTTAATCATCCCTACTTTAATTAGCTGTTCGGCTTAGACATAAAACAATTGAATTTGAATGATCTGTCAGTGGGCTCGGCTGAACCAAAGGGGAAATGCGAATATTACAAAAAAGACTGTTGGTGTATTCAGATAAGCTCGCTGGGAAAATCCTCAAAGGATAACTATTAAAACTTACCACCAAACAAAAAGTAAAGATTTAAATGGCATTATAGAGAGGCCATCTCCAAAAAGCTGGGAGATCCCTTCCTCTCCTTTTTACACATCACTGCAGCTCTCACCAAAATAAACACCCACACCTTCCTACAGTCTTCAAAGACTACCTGTCCTGTGGCGTGGGGAAAGGAGTGCCTACTACTTCAGCTCGCTTAAAGCAAGACCATGCTGCCCTTCAGTCGAATTTTCCTGATGGATCACTGGAATGTTATGATTCTGGAACTACACAAGCTCTGAGAGCACATCCTTGCCATGCATGTCTGCACAAACACAGACAAATCGAGTACCTGCAGGATACAGATGGAGATGCTGTAAAAAGGCAGTGCTGGGTACTGGGATAAGACAAGTCCCAGGCACTGGGGAGGTGGAGAAATTATACCCCAAAATAGGTGTCAAAGCAATCTATTCCTTCTACCCTGGGCTGCAAAATGAAGTACAGTTCAAATGGATGAATCGTGGTGATATCCAGGGCAGCAGCAGTGCTGTGTGGCAGGCCAGGCAGAGATTTATGACACTTCTGCAAAGTCTGCTTCTACAAAGGTGTGGGGCAGGCGGCCTCTCCTTCTGAGAGGGAAGGCAGCAAGTAACATGCTGCTCTGACAGCAAGCTGTCAGCATGTTTAGCCCCAAGACATCACTCCCTTGCCCCACCAGAACTTTCCCTTGTCAAATGCAAGGGACCTACTTTCGATTTCAGGACACTGAATTCCCCCTCATCAGGGGCTCTGATGTCCCCTCCTGAGTGAATAGCAGCAAGGAGAGTGTGTGAATTTATTGTGCAAGGCAGGTATATTCTCTGTGTTCTATATACATTCTCTGTATTTCATACAGGGCTGCAGCTACAGCAGCAAGTCCATAATTCCTGATCAGCTCTGTGAACATCTGCTGTATATAAACTTTAAAATGAGCACGGCTAACCTGCAAGCACTGCTCAAAAGCATGGGAAGAAAGTAGAGAAGGGACTCACAACCTGGCTGATGGCTGGCCTTTGAGAGGAAGTGCTGCGATTCCCCCATCACTCTGCATTTTGGGTACAAATGCTTAAGGAAGGAAGAAACAAAAGAGACAGAGGCTCCAGCAACCTCTCTATATTAATTTCACTGTCTTTTCTACATACATGTCCAGGCAAAACTGGCACCAGTTTTATGTGTTTTGCCATTAATGGGAAGTTGATGGGAGGTGTCATTATTATTCATTCCTTCTATCACCCTCTGCTATGGGAAAAGGTGGGTTCCTGCCCTTTTCCACCATTGAAAATGTCACATGCTGTGTATCTGTGTCCCACCTGCCTACCAGCCCACTGGAGCTTGTTGACTCAGCACAGATTATAGGAAGACCTAACCAGGGTCAATAGGAGAGGGATGCACTGCAGAAGCAAATGGGATGTTGGACTTAATAAGGTCTGTTAAATGTTATTTATGAGTTTTCTTCCCAGCCTCCCAATATGAGTTGCTCACACTTGAAATATCATGGAAGGTAAGATGCTCCCAAGGAACAGAAAAAGAGATTTCAGAGAAACACAGTGCCATTAAAGGCCTCAACCCCTTTCCAGAAGAGGAGATTTTGTAGAGCACAGTGACACAGACAAGTAGTTTTCTCTTCCCTAGGTCAGTACCAAAGTAATAATGCAGCAGAACAGCTCTGGGCTACGTTTCTAATGAAATATGCAGAGGATTTGACCACCTTATGCAGGGGTTCAGTGGAAGAAACAGTGTGCAGTTATGTAATTACAGGCTATGGTAATGGTACAAGGGGCCCTCCCTAAGGTGGCACAGACAACATTAACTGTGGCATTTCCTAACTTTTAAGTGTTTGACTTAGTAACATTAACATTACGGTAATGCGTTTTCAGTATAATTTGTCAGGGTTTTCTTTAAAAGTCAACTTAAAAATCGAAAGCTCTTCCATGTTGCTGCTGATGCTGAGGTGGGTTAGCACCTGTGGAGCTGTAATACAGAACTTCACCACTTCAGCCGGCAGCGTCATCAGCAGCAGGAGTAAAACGGTGCTTACGAGCTGATCAACCCACTGCAAGACTGTGAGGATACTTCATTCAGTGATTTGACAGTGTCTTCCTGACACTGCTTACTTCCTGCTGAGATTCAGGAGCCCCAGGCTGACTTCCAAGGAGCAGAGCAAAGTGCACTGCCATGGGAAGAGACCCTTTGGTCACTGGTCCCCAAACTTGTACACCTCCTGTTGTTGTTGATTTTGCTTTCATCCCTTCCATTCTCTTGACTCCATGAACTGCTGTATCTCCTGTTTTCTAGCTTACTTTTGCTCATACTATTTCTCCCTCCCTACACTACTCCTTATCGCAGCCTGTTCCTCATCCCATTCCCCTAAAATAAGCATCCCCTCAAATGCCTCCCAACCTCTGCTCTATCCCAGACACAGACAGACTTCCAGCACAGAGGAAAGGAAACTGCTTAGTATAGTAAATTAGGCCACGTGGTATTCCAGGCTGCCTTAACTAGACCACTCCTTGCAAGACTGTTTAAAACTAACTCGGATATCATAATTTGCAATCCACAGTGTAGACATATCAAAATGTCCTTGTTCTCATTTCCAGTGCTTGCTGCCATAGCAACCCCTGGTCAAAAGGAAATTTCCATTGATATCAGAAGGAGCAGCATTTCACCCAGGTGAGTTTTTACTATGTGGCACACA
Source organism: Chiroxiphia lanceolata (assembly GCF_009829145.1). Classification (NCBI taxonomy): domain Eukaryota; kingdom Metazoa; phylum Chordata; class Aves; order Passeriformes; family Pipridae; genus Chiroxiphia; species Chiroxiphia lanceolata. Next base: position 97,194,775 of record NC_045638.1, on the reverse strand, counting down.
TTTTATTAGCATGTGTTCCTGATATGGTGATCCCCAAATTTCCTACAGCGCTTAATGTAGCAAGCACTACTATTAAGTCTGGCTCTCAGTTGGTCCCCTTCTACTAGAAGATACACAAGTCTAAGACCTCCTGCTTTCTACATGAATATCATCCAAAAGCCAACCCACAGCCTAAATAAATGCAAAAGGCCAGTGGGAGCTCCAGAAAATGTACATCACCTACCCCTCCTGAGATTTTTATCACAGATTTTAACTTAGATACATGATGATGATCTCTTGCTTTGCATGGCACCCTCTTGCTTGCTCTTCCTTCATATAAATCATTGCATGTATCAGGGAGATTTAGGCAAAGAAGCAATAATTCAAAGCTCAGTCTGTCTAATCAGTTGAATAAAGTTTACTCTTTGCTATGGAAAAAGCAATCAGTGCTGCAACAAGCTTTCAAACTCATATATATGATACTTTCCCCATAGGAAGAAAGTGTTGCTAACAGAATTGGAAGAGATCTTTATGAGAACTGTACCTGGATTTGCCAGTGGCAAATGGCAGGATTTCTGAAAAGAAGAGCCACCAGAACTGCTCCTCACTTTCTGTCTTCTACATGCATTACTTAATGCCAGCCAAAAGGACATGGAAATGGCAGACTACTTACTCCTTTAATGTATATAAAACATTCTGCAATGCAACTTGTAGCACTCAGTAGAGCTGACAAGAGCTGACATTAATGGGAAATCAACAGATCTGGGTGGCACAGAGAGGAATTTGGTTCCTTTGCAAAGAAGGAGCTCTGCCTACTTGAAAAAAAGGCATTTAACTATGTAATCTCAGGATGAGTTGTATAAATATATTCCTCTAGATTTATTGGCTTGTCTTCATAAACAGCTGTGAGTTTGTGCTTTTTGTTGAGATGTAAACCAGCACAGCATGTTGGTGAGGGTGAATACAGTTATTATTCAATACATAAAAAATTAGTAAAAGAGACTGGGAAGTCCATCCTATTAGAGAAATCGACTGCTTGCTTATCTTTAGGGTAAGCATCATTCCTAACTTTTACCGTTGTGCTCAGTAGATACCTTTGTATGCTAAAGTGAGAAAGGTACCATGCCTTGCATCTACTTCATTTCTGTCATATATGCAATTTGATTTTCTGGGGTAAAACATATAAGCTTATTTCTTATTACACTGATTACCAGGACCAACTCCTCCTGCACTCTTCACCCTACCCTAAACTACATGAAATCTCCAGGATTGGTTCCTAAAGCACCTTTTACTGACACTGTGCAGTTCCCAGTTCCCAAGGCAATTCCTTTCAGACATTTGCTGACAATAGGGAAATGTAAATGGAAACATAACAGAGGCTTCATAGTTTTACTCTCTTAGGCAATTCAAATATAATGGCTTATTTTGTGGAAGAACCTCTCTTTTTAAAAAGAAAAAAAGAAAATATTGCAAACTGGTCTATGAGAGGCATTTGGTTCTTCTGTTTCAGTGCATTGCTGAAAAGTGAGCCATGCCCTCATGGGCACCAGTGCAATCCCCTTACCTTCAAAGGAAAAGCAACAGTGCAACCTAGGGGAACTCTATAAAACATATGGTTGAGAAGACACAAGAAGAGCAAGACTCCTGCCTTTCTTCATACTCAGCTGCATTGGGTCAAAAAGTAACATTTCAAAAGTGTGTTTTTACAACAAATTAAGGAAATCTGATTACTGGTTAAGAAGCAGGTAAATGAGGAGGTGACTTTCGCAGGTAATATGTTTTCTGTACGTTTATAAGGATGTTTACTGTGAAGGCCTCAGAAGATTTTTAAACACCAAAATCATTAACTCTCTACCTCACTCTCTACCCTCTATCATGATTCCATACTGTTGTTACTGATGGTACCTCTGCTCCAAAATTAAAAAAAATGAAAATTACTTAAACAGCATCATGTGTTATATTCAGCCTATTCTACTCCGTTCTATTATATTTTATTCTAAGATTTTTGAAAGAAGCATAAGTATTTCAGGATGTCAGGAGGCTTAATTTTCTCACACGCTTTCATGGGAAGACAATTATAATTCTGATTTGAAGAACTTTAAAGCGGACGTCTGCCCCACTTCTGTTCTAAATGCTGACGGGAAACATGGTATATATCCCTCTTGCTAACTTTGGTCCTGTCACATATTCACAAACCTTATTTCCTGCATTTGGAGGTGACAGGTATTGTGCTGCTGCCTCCAGTCTTTCTCATCTAAAGATGTGTTGTTTCCGTAGGCTTTTCCATAGGCTCAACACTGAGTAAAAACTGTAACTATTCTCATATTCCTCATTCTAGATAAAACTTTTTAAGAACAACAGCACTGCTAGCAGTCTGGGGAGTTGTACAGCCTCAGCATACCAAACCCATGAGACTGCCACCAAAATAACCCCACCAAGGGCTTCTGGTTTCTCTGTCCAACCATCTAGTTTTGTCTCAGGGACAGATGCAAAAGGGTCTCTATCTGTACATTTCACTTTATCTCTTAGACTTGGAAGCCAAAAACCCAGAGGAGAGTGTAGAGTTCCGAATATTTCCTGCATCTGATATAATTGTCCATCATGTCCTTGGGCTGGGTGAAGCCATGAGGGAAGAAGACACAGACAGGGTTGATTTCCACCTCCACTCTCTCCACAGACACAGCTGCAGCTTGCACATTGACTAGAACAAGACCGGCTCAGGAAATGAAGAGTAGCACATCACTCATTTTTCCTGCCTGTTTGCTCCTAATTATCTTGCAATACATTTCACTGGTAGTTTTATCATAGAGAAAGACAGAAGGTCCTTCTGGTTACAGCACATAATTACTACTTTTAAAATGGCTTGTTATTCATTCATGGGCAAACTTCAGTCTCTTCCTCCCTCCCTCAAGCTCACTGCTTCTCCTCTTTGTTTGTTTGTTTGTTACTTTGTGAGGTAATTCTCTGATAATGTTACCCAATAAAGGAAAAGAAGGGCCAGCAGAGGTGGTGTTCACTTTCTTCTGATGAGATTGTGGCCACACTGAAAGAAGTGTCAACAATCTCAATAATTTAATTTTGGCTAATACAACACCTCTTACAGGCTTGAGCTATGCATCTCCTGTGTAGCCCCTAGTACAAATCAACAGAGCCACTGTTATACTCATCTTCCAATATTTCTCTCCAACCTTAGAAAAAACAGAAAATTGCCAGAGGGCAAAGAACTCTCATTTTGCCATTGACATTTCTGCAATCCATCTCCCTGAATTGGGAGACCCTTTCACAGATCCAGAACCTCACCAACATAAGGAAGAATTAGTATAATTAAGAATTAGACACAGGGTCTCTAAAATGGGAATCATAACAATGACTAACGTCACAGGAGTGTTTTCAGAATTAATTCATGTAAGTAAAGCACTTACAAGATAAAAACATAGGAGCTGCCACATCAGATTAGACCACTGCTCCATCTAGGAGAACATTCTGTGTGCCACAGACAGCAGCAATAAATGCAGGGTAGCAGAAGTGGGGTCTCCTCTCTGTGCAGGAACAGGGTTCAGTCTAAGAATAGTCAATGCCAGTCCTTAGTTACAGCATTACTTTATGATTTAGGTTACATATTTAAGCCCCTGCCACTCACTGTCAATAAACAAAGTGGTCTTGCAATTAAAGGAAAGAACGAGGGTCAGCAAGAGTTGAGTACAGTGACTGTACAGCTGCGCATTCATTCCTGTGCAGGACAGTTTCTGATCAAGAGTTTCTGCTTATCACTGAGCTAACTTAAAATTATTCTAAAAATCTCAAGTTTCAGAAACACGGTTATTGAAAAAATGCACAGTAGGATATAAGTACTTATAAAATTGATATATTTCATATGCATATATATTTATGTATATATATTTACATAAAGAAGGATATACATGGACATGAACAAGCTGGTTTAAAAAGTAACCTCATCCTCACTGGTGCTGCTTTGAGCAGGGTGAGGATTGGACCCAGATGACTTAAGGGGGTCCTTTCTGATTTTCATTATTCCAGAATTCTGTGAATCCACAATTTTCCATGGCAGAGCTCTGCCACTGAACATGAAACGACTTGTGGCAAACATAGCTTTTACAGAAAGTATTATTAGGGAAGTTTCTTGGGTCCAGGATAGAAACTCAAAGTTTCAAAGTCAGAGAAAGATGCTGACCCTAGACCCAGGCAAATAAGGATGTGGTGAGGGAGACCTGGAAGTGAACAGGCTCCCACACTCCCTCACCCACTGGAAAAGTCCTGGCCTTGGTCTTTTAAAACCTAGTTTTTTAATGAAAAAGTTTCATAAAGTTTAATTCTCACGCTCCAAAATTGCAAATATTTTCACTGTGGGACATTGTTATTTTCTGGCCAGCTCATCTATATGACTGTGCATTCTGCAAGTACCTGCAGACCTTACATGATTGCTAACATTAGTTGTGACGAGGGTAATGACAATCTTCCTGTGATATTTCACTATCTCAGATGGTTTGACACCTTTATTTTAATTCTTACAAATTGTTCACTTTATGAAACAGCCTTATCTTAAAAGTAAATATATGGGTTCAGATGAGTTTTTCTTAGTTTAGGAGTGGGATTTTAAAATTTGGTTTTACTTTTGTACTAATCATGCAGTGTTTAATAGAAACAATCTATACAATGTAAAACCCTCCTGAAAGACAGAGCCACAATATATTTTTGTGTATGATTCTGTTCTATTCCATATTCTACTTCAGGACAGTGTAACGAAAAAAACCAACAAATTAGAAGATAATCTGTAAAAAAACCAAATCCCTCACAACTAACCGAACCATAAATGAGTCTTACATTACTAGAACTGGATAAAGTATCATCAGTATCAGATTATTACATAAGAATATGTTAGTAATGTAGCAGCAGTCTAGTCTTTTAAGATGTGAAAGAGCGTTATCTAACCTCTCTGCAAAGTTCAGGAAGAGGAGCCATATGTCCAAATAACCATTTTCTTCCTGGTGTTTAACATGTCAGTTTTTCTAAGGGGCCTATTTCAAGTTAAAAAAAAAAAAAAGGCGTGAAATGCATTTTGATTTTTTTTTTTTTTTTTTTTTGGCAAAAGGAGCTCATTCTCAAGCTTGCAAGGAAACAAGAAAAACAAAATCAAATGTCAAGTAGATTTGCTCTTTGTTGTAATTAATACACAAGCATTTGCTTGTAGCTAGTCCTAAGCCTGAAAACAAGTAGTGTCAGTTGTGGCGCTTTTTAAAAAGGATTCGTTCTCTGGGCTTCAAAGGGTCAAATGTTCAACGACTGAAAATCCCAACTCAAATCAATGGCCCTAGGCCAGTGTACATTAGCTAAGGATCTGACCACAAAGGAAGGATAGCATGAAGCCTGATGGCTGAGAACATGACACACGCTCGCAGCATTGGGCCCTAAGTGTGATGAGACAGCAAAGAAGGCAGGGCAGACTTCTTCAGAGCAGAAAGAGGGTTATAATTAACTGAAAACAAGGAAATTTCAAAGCCCTGTGCTGCAGACTACATGCATGCTCAGTTTCTGGTCAAGGAAGTTACGTGAGATTTCTCTTTGAGTCAGAGCAATGCAGTGGATAAAAAGGCCCTGTCTAGCCAGGGGGATTTCCTGAGGCCATCACAGACCAGCTCAACATGCTGTTAAGAGGCTCGTTTTCATGAGAGTTCTTGTTGCATTTGTAACGCTGGCTCCAGGCCCCTAGAGCTTCAAGTGCCACATCACAGTGCTACAAGCCCAGTGCTGAATGCTTGGCACAAGACCAGGCATCTTCCCTTCCTTCTCTCTGTTTCCTCAAGTCAGCAGGTGGGGCTCCAGCGCTCCATCTTGTTTTGATTTGTGGGGGGATTTTTTTTCTCCAAGAAGAAAAAAAAAGAAGAAAAAATTTCCCATTGAGTACTTGCTATTCTCCTTTTCCCCATGTTGTTCTGTGGAAACATTTGGAAAGAGGGAGAAAAAACCCACTTTTTTTCCTTTTTCTTCCAAGGGGCTCGGTATTTCTCCTGAAACGAGGTGCTGGAAACACCTCATGACTGAGCGCTACTGGGCCGAGATCTGCTCATCTTCACACCAGGGTGAACAGCAGCAATTCAACTGAGGTCATTCCAAAATGGTCTGGCAGGAAGCTCCCCTTGCCGTACGCGGAGTCAGCCCTACTGAGCCGAGCTCTTCGCCAGGACCAGCTGGGTCTGAGCCCCATGACAGGTCACAGAATGGGTGTAAATGGATGCAGGGCAGAGACAATATAAACCTCTACTAACTTCCCCTGTGAGATAGTCATAAAAGTGCTGGAACTCAAATGCTGGAGGGAGGAACTGGGGGGCAAAGCCAGCACAAGCAAAAAACCCTACCAACAAAAGTGTGTGATACTGGCCAGGATAAGAGAGAATCAGGGCAACATATATTAATTTGGTACTTATTTTCCCACACACTTGTGTCTGATGTGTAATTCTACCATTTAGGTCACTGCTGGATTTAGCCCGATGGGTTTGAACAATTAATTATTTTCAACGATAAAACTATTCCATTTTCAAAACTGGATTGAGCAGTAGATTAGTTCTAGATTAAATAATTTAGAGATCAGCAGTAGGTGTTTTTTTCTGTATTACATTGGCATATCAACGAGCAGATATTACTTTTCAGCATTTTAATTTACTTAATAATTCATAATACTACATTGTAAACTGGGTGGACACCTTGGAACACTACAGCCAACACCTCAAAATTTAATCTCCTTTCCAAAGAGCCTTGTTCAATCTTTTAAATGATCAACTACGTGGAGAAAAGAAGGAATATAATCACAATAGACTAAGAAAAGCAAGCTGCTTAACTCCGCAAGCATAAGCTCTCAGGTTGCTTGACCTTAAGCAAATGCTATGCCTTGGTTTTCCCATCTCTGCATAACAATGGTACCTAATTAATCGATTGTTGTAAAGACCACGCAGTTATTTATAAAATACTTTTCAGTAGACTACTTGAGGCAGACATTTCAAATGATTTCTCAGAAAATCTTTTAAAATGACACTTAAATTCAAAGAAATCTGTGCTCTGGTATTCTGTTAAATCCAGAAGTGATTCATCCTGTGCTTCAGTTTCCTCCGAAGCTAAGTGCTGCAAATATGACCCCCTTACTTCACAGAATCCATGGAAATCCATCCACAAAATCCAGGGAAAGCTAAGTCATTAACAATTACTTAGTAATTGCAACTCCTTGGATAGAAAGTCTTGGAGAATGCAGTAATATTACATACTATGAATAACTGAGGCAGAAGAGCCTCAGAGCTCACACCATAAGAAGTTTTGAGGTTCATCGTATCAGAACCAAAAGGAACTGAAGTCGCTTTTGCACAGAGCAGCAGCATCTGGGAACAGGTAGGATGTGTTATGCTCCACTTCCAGGGGAGAGAGAAGGGCTTCAGACTGCTCTGTCCCATGCTACTTCTCATTCACAGCGAGAACTGCAGGATGCTTCTGCTCTGATGGAAACAGGGGCACCACACAGATGCCTGCTTTCTAAATGGAAACGCAAGAGTAAGAAGAAGACATGGACGAAGAAGGGATGAAGGAAGGGAATATTTTCAGAGGAGGGAAAACTATCAAGACTTCTACCAGAAGTGGCCAAATTACTTTCCAGCTGCACTAAAGATGGCCTTTACTTTCCTGCCGTGCTTACATGGGGACAGACCAAAATCAAGGCACTGGAGGTTACTTCTGATACTCAGCAGAGAAACTTGTCCTCCCAGTTATTATTGTTATAAGGTCTGAAACACTGTAGATGGAGGACTTGTCATTCAAGAAGACACAGTGTACATTATGGAAATAAACTGGAAGCACGGTTAAAGATTAGCAAGTCTTTTTCCCTCCAGCTGCCATTGATATGAATGAAGCCCCTTCTTGCACAGGCAAAAGGAAAGAAAAGATGAGTTAATGTCACTTTCTCTCCTCTAAATTCTCAGATTTGATGACTAACAGGTTACCATATTTCACTAGGAAAAAGCCTCGTTTTTTGCTTAAAAACCCTAAAAGTATATAGAGAAAGTAATTTTCAAGGTCAGAGGGTTGTTTTGACATTTAAGAAATACTAAAACAGATTTTGGCTTTTAAATTTGTAAACCAGAACTACTTCCCGACCTAAGAGACAATCTGCCAAATTTCTAGCCGACCACAGGTTCTTCAGGGTAAGCTAGAATTATCAGATATATTATGTTGTCTATGTACACACCTCTGTGATTTTAAAACAAAATGCTGATCAACTTTAAGAGAACACAGTTTTTGAGACCCTTCGTACAAGAAACATGCACCTCCTTCTCCCAGTAACCGAAGAGGCGATCCTCTCTTTAATAACCGCTTTGGTACAGTATTTTGCTTACTACTGGAGAACTCAATTGCTTAATATACTAATAAAAAAATGAAGGGAAATAGAAACATTTCAGCACACAGAACCCAAAACCCTCCTTTTATTTTACAGTAAGACTTTGATCCTCCCACCAATCCTGCTGCAATACAAACCAATTTCATTTAAGGCTACATCTGACAAGCCAGACTTCTGCGAGACTGCAAAACTCTGCTAAATTCCTGGGTAAACTGCAAATGGGCAGAGGGAAAGGTTCACAAATTCACAAATTGTGAATACATGCAGGTGGACCACACATACACGGGTAGCACAACCTTGCTATGAAAGCTCAACTTGGTGCATATAGAGATTTAAAGATCCATATTGTTGTTTAATATTACTTAAGAGATTGCATTGCTTCTCCTTACAGCCTCTTTCTCTCACAACCCATCCTGCCTACCGCTGTGGCTCCATTTGTGCAAAGTGGGCTGTAAAATAGTTATGTTATTTAAAATGGGAGAGGCTGTATTTTCTGCCTTGCCTCTCATGCCAGAACAGCCAAACCAATTTTGCTGTTTCAACTAGGCAAGAAAAATGAAATTTTTAATTGTTTCTCTCCATACTTTTTTTTCAGTGATGAAGTCTGAAAACTTTCAGCCAAAACTGGCAACAGCTTAAGATGCAGTCCAGCAAAGGCAGCTACACTGAGGAACAAAAGCCTGCTGGAGTGGAGTGGGAGCAAAGAGGATGCTGCGAAGTTTCTGCTGCTTCCTAAATGCATCCCATATACACCTGTGCTATTTAAATCATGCCAATTCTTGTATGGGCTATAATAGAAAATACTTACCAAGACTGTTTACTAGATTTGTTTGTCCTACTTCCACCAGAGTTCAAATGTAATTGTATTTAATCTTCTATTTGTTGTTTTTGTGTTGTTTTGGTTTGTTGTTTTTGGGGTTTTTTTAAGTTCTGTTCATAATAGTTTGCAGAAAAACAGAGAATTTGCCAGCCTGAAACTCTGTTACACTCAAATCGCCCTGGGCATTACAGGATGTAACTTTTTGTCTAGGAAAGGATTTATCTTCAACAGTCTACCCAACTTCCTGACTTCTGCTTTTTAGTAATTCTTTTCCTCTTTTCTCTATCCAGTCATCTCAACATATCATCCTCTAGCCAACAAATATTTAAAAATCATGCAATCTAAAAGATGACTCAGGAAAGCAAGAACTGATGAGTTCTAATAAAAAGATCCATGGTCCTGGCACTTCCTGGTGCACAGGATATACATATACAAGAAGGACAGAGATGCATAACAACATTGCTCAGCGGTTTTTTTTAGGTACAAGAACTGCAAAACACTTAAACACAGTAATGGAGAAGTTTTGGATCAGATAATGATTAGTGAAGCTGAGGAAGTGATACTGCTAGCAAAATGAGAAGAGTGTCATTTCCTTCTAATGCCCAGTTAAAGGCTGGCTTAGGCTGTGATTCTGGTTTTGGCAGGAGTACAAGGACAGCTTCTTGTGAGAACCACTGCAACACTAGACACCTCAAAGTGGAAATGATAACAGGAAAACAAAACTGAGGCTGTTCATGAGCAAGATGGTCAACACATAGGGCGCACAGCCAAAACTTCAGAAAAGCTGAGAAAAGATTGATGACACCCTGCTTTTGCTGAGGGAATTTGTGGAGTTAGGTGCTCCTAGCTGGCTAAATTGAAGTTTTTTCTTCATGTGAATGTATAGTTTATGTGCACAGATTAAATCTAACCAAATCTAGTGCTACTGCAAATGTGCCTGCAAAGATGGCAATGTCTCATGATTAGCATTTCTCAAGAAGCTCACATAAACTGTGTTTACAAAATGAAATTATATTTATGTCCCACTGAAAATATCAGCACCAAATTCTTAACCTGGGGTTGCTACCGAAAATCTGCATAATGCACAAGGCAGCACTGAGTCTTGCTCTTGCTCTCAGAATTGGTAATTCTGCACAGTTAAAAAAGTGAAAGCCATAAAAGCCTGTTTAGTTGGAAAAGTAAGAAAATGACACTCTGAGCATTGACAAGGAGTGGGCTTGTTAGGTTAGAAAAGATCTCTACAAAACCTCTGATAATATCTGAACTTCAAGAGGAATGGTATTCTGTTGAGTTGGGTCACGGTGGTCACCAACACAAAGAAGAAACTGAGGTGCAGCAACAGGAGATCAAGTAATTTCCTCAGCATTGGAGGGAGTTATACTGCTAGGGTTAAAGTAAAAAATCCATGTCCTTAGTCCCATTAGCAAACCACAGTCTCATATTGCTTTCACTACAAACAGATTTCCCTTCACCATACTGTTCTTTTCTTCTCGCTGACTGTTCAGTGTGACCATCCAAAACCACTCCTATTTGTGTTATTTTTCACACACACCACCCTGAAAAAAAATTCAGCATGAAAGAAGAGCAGTTTCCTCCAATACAGCTCAACATCCAAACTAAGCAGCAGTAAAATCGTATTTATTCAGTGACTGAGGTTTCAAACAGTAAAGTGATTGTTACTGAGTTATAGACTGGACCATGCACTGAAAAAGACCCCAGAACAGGTTTCTGGTAACAGCTCTCTCATCCTGACAGTCCTCAGGAGCACTGGGAGAGAAGGAGGAGTGTATGTACTTGTGTAATTGGGGGTGATATTTGAATATGGCCAAGCTTCACAATCACAGTAGGTAGAATTTGTCAGACTTTGCCTTTGGGAATGAAGTGGGGAGACAGAAAGAAGGGAGCTGGGTACCTGAGCCCAGTGCATGCGTGTGAGCGAGGCTCTTCACCTGCAAGCTGGGTGTGCCTGAAATGGGAGTCAGAGAGAGAGGTAAGCCAGGAGCTCCCCAATGCCAAGCGTGCTCTCATGCTGCCAAGCTGAGTGATCCAAAGGCATTGGTGCTAAATGTGGTCTTCTTCTCTTTCTGTGTAAAGTCTGGCAAGCCCTCTACCTTTCTCTATGTCTTTGTTTTCCTGTTTGAATACGTCGTATTCCGATGAAATATAAATATTAATATTTGATTAACTCTCATCTACAAAGCTTAGTTCCTTAAAGTCTCGTACAGATCTTTGAAATCCTTGAAAACCTATATAAATACAAATCCTTTTATTTTTATAGCATTACATTAATGACTGTACAGTGGAAGTTGAAGAATTAAATAATCTCTGTCTATATTTGCTCATACCTTTGTGAAACTGTTACCTTTTCAGCTGCTATTTCTCATGCCTTGTCTCAATCCAGAAATGTCATTTTTGGTAAAGTTTTGCAAAAAGCCATTCAGCTGCTCTTGAGTCATCCAAGTATGTAAAAAACAGTTTCCAGCTGTTAAGTTTTCCATAAGCTTTTTTTTCTCAAACATGCTCGTATAATTATAACACAGCTTTGTTTTAAAACATCAAACTTGACACGTACATAGTCCTGAAAGAGAAGTAGCTGCACTGACATGTTTGAAACCATTTAGTTTTGAAACAAAAAGGTTTTTACCATATTAAAAAATATTTATTTTCTTAAATATTCTCCCAGACACTGACCTACGCTTTTCTAATGGTAGACAGTCAATTGTGTAAATCACCAGTACACAAAAAAAAAGAGGAAAAAAAAAATAACTAAAAAAAAAAAAGGACACTATTTTTGCAATCTGTGACTGAGCTGAGCTGTAACAGGGAGGACTGGGGGACACTGTTTACATTGGGAGCAAGCTCAGACCTGCATATGGGGCACTCTGCATACATACACACATGCACTCTGGAAGAGCATGGCTAAAGCTCTAGCCTGGTGTTTTCACAAGACCTAGCTTGGCTGCATGTACTCCAGAGAGACTGGTAACAGCTGGACACCTGCACTCTTCAGCCTTGTCTGCTGGCAAGTGGCTCAAGGTCGCTCTCTCCAAGCCCAGGCCCGTCACCATGAATTTTAATGGTTGGTGAACTAACAGCTGGCAATAAGGTCAGAAAACATGAAGGTGGCACAGTCTGCTTTCAAGATCATGCTTCAACTACTAGTACAAACCTATGATTATGTACTTGCTAAAAACCTTGGAACTGGCACTTAAGGTGGGACAAAGACAACCGTATCCTTTCACCTTGCCCATAACACCTGGCACTCTGCTGTGATAGCCATAGCTTTCCATAAAGATTCTGAATTCAATTTGGTGTTACATACTTCTACAGTTTTAATTATTGCATATTTGCATTTTGGTATAGAACAGCATCAAATCAGATGGAGATGTTTCCTTGTTTATACTCAGCATAGACAGAAATGCACTGCCATGATACTAAGCAGTTATGAATCAGCCATTTCACAGAATCACAGACTGGATAAGGTTGGAAGGGACCACACTGGGTCATCTGGCCCAACTTCCCTGCTTAAGCAGGGTCATCCCAGAGCATACTGCCCAAATTGCATCCAGATGGCTCTTGAATGTCTCCAGTGAGGGAAACTCCACAACATCTCTGGGCCACCTGCTCCAGCGCATGGTCACTCACAAAGTAAAGAAGTCATATTTGGGTGGAACTTTCTGCCTGTTGCCTCTTGTCCTATTGCTAGGCACCACTGAGAAGAGTCTGTCTCCATCCTCCTGACACTCTCTCTTCAGACAGTTATAGATACTGATGAGATCCCCTTTCAGTCATCTCTTCTTCAGGCTGAACAGACCCAGCTCCCTCAGACTTTCCTTGGAAGAGGGATGGTCCAGTCCCTTAATCATCTTTGTTGCCCTCCACTGGACCTGCTCCAGGAGCTCCATGTCCCTCGGTACTGAGGAGCCCAGAACTGGACACAGCATTCCAGATATGCCTCACTAGGGCTGAGCAGAGGGGCAGGATCACCTCCCTTGACCTGCTGGCAATGCTCTTCCTAATGCACCCCAGGATACCTTGTGGCTTTCTTGGCCACAAGGGCACAGTGCTGTACTTATATACCTTGGTAAGATCCCCTCTCAGTCATCTCTTCTGCAGCCTAAAAAGGCCCAGCTTCTTCAGCCTTTTCTCATAAGAGGGATGCTCCAGTCCCCTAATCACTTCATTTAATCTGTAATATTCCAGGTTCTAATGTCTTAGAGGAATAAGTGTTGGTTTTGAGAATATTAGTGAAGGCTGAAACAGCAGCTGTAGTCTGACGGATTACTGGATTACATGGGTTTCGCTCTCAGAACTATTTTTTTATATGACAACGTAAAGGCATATATGACTTTGCATGAACCACTGGCCTCAGCATGAACTCTTCTGTCAGGCTGGAGGAACTCTTTCTAAAGATGCAAAAGGAAAGTCACTGCATTTATAGGTTTTTATATGAGACTCAACTGTGCTGATTTGTACAGACGAGAAGAGACTTCATAGCTGTTTCTTATTCAAAATAAATAACAGTACCTTCCTGCTCTTGCCTTTCCTGGGACATATCCTCCTACCATGCAGGTGTGAGTCCACAGAAACCATCAATGTCAGAAGATACATCTTCATGTACTTTTATCAGTACATCTATAACTCAGTTGTATGTCCACTACTTTGAGAGGTTTTCTGAATGTGTTTCAAACCACATTAAACATACAAGCAGTGCTCAACAAATAAATGTCACTAGAATACAATTACAGGGAAAAACCCAGTTCCTATCCATTGCACTGTCTTCTCTCTGTACTCAATCATGGCTAGGCTTCGCGAAGGAAGATTTGGGAAGGGCTCTACCCACAGTTTGTTGCAATCTCTCTACTATCTGCGTTCTAAAGCCCACAGATAGGGATCAGTAAGAAACCCTACTGTAAGCAAGGGCAGAGGTAAGGTTGCTGTGGGAACCTTAACTCTAAATTTCCTGAGTTTAGGGAGATTAAAATCTGAGTCGTCACATCCCATTAGCACACTTTGTTGTGCATACAGAACATGGCCTAGGCAAGTGTATTGTTTCTAAAGGAAAAGATGTGCCATCAGGTAAATAGGTGTCATTTGGCATTGACATTTTGGCAACTCTTAGCTACACTATTCAGTTCTAATCAATGCTACTGGATTTTGAAACCCACCAACATAACAAAGAAGTGGAAAAAGCAGTAGAAAAAATCCAAACAAACTGTATGTTATGCTATATGCTCTACTATTTTGAGTTCCAGTGTCAAGACAAAAGAAGAGTAAGAGTTTGCCATTTACTAGTTGTAGTAATCAAGAGAAGATCTGCCAGACACACTCTTTAAGGGGCTTTGTCTGTCTGGACCAGGTAGATGCTGCAATACACAAAGGACTTCACACACAGAGAAAGAAAGAGTGTTCATGGACAATGATGCAGCGTTCTTAATTAAGATTTTCATTACTGATACATACATTAAGGTTTTGCTAATGCAAGTGCCCAAGCTCTCTCATGTACAGGTAGATGTCTCTGATTCTATCTCTAGAAACCCTTTTGCACATCATTCCAAACATTCACCAGCCAATGCTCAAAATCAGCTCACCTGCCCTTTGCTATAATGACAATGAAAAATAAAAACCCGATATTTTATTCGTCTGACAGATGAGAACTTAGCTTTTTGCAGACATAAGAATGAACAGCCTTTTGCAAAGCTGTGCTACAGCGCATTGAAACTGATTCTGATCTCACATCTGTTTGATGCTGATGTAACATCAGAATCTTCAATAGTATGAGTGCGGCAAATGTTGAAGGAAAAAATAATGGAAGAGGCATGAAGGTAAATGGAAAACTGGATAAAACAAAACATGAGTTTGCCAAAGGTAGTTTGTAGTTGACTAACCTGCTCACTTTCTTTGATAAGATAACTGATAATCTAGACAAAGGAAATGCAGTAAATTTAATTTATCAGTAGAGTATTTGATAGAGTATCACAAGGGAAATTATGAGTTTAGATCAAGATTTGCAAAAGGACTATAAGGTGAATAAGCGCTAACCTGAAGGGGGAATGGAACAGTGGCAAAGAAAGAATTATTGGGCAAGGTGCAGGCTATATATCCATAATTTTTTAGTTAAAAAAATAGCATTTTGTATTTGATCAGATTTGGGTGGAGTAGGTAATATTTCTTTATGAGGCGCCTCAAAGGGAGGGGCCACAGATTAAGAAAAATTGGGAGCATGCTTAACAGCCATAAAGGGATCAATCAACTTCAATAAATTGCTCATTAGCAATATTTAGGCCTCATTCATCTGCAGTGTTTCAATATTATTTCTATGGTTCTCTTCTTTGGGAAGTTCACAGATGCTACAACTCACTCAATAGTTTACTTATACAGTTGAATTAAATACCTAGTTCAGTTTTGTGCTTTTAAAATATTCTTACTCCCAGAACAGGATGGCCATTCATCTACAAAATCTGTTTGCTGAATACCTTAGATCTCCTTTGAATGCTGGACCCTGTCTCCCAACAAAATGCTGCTGGATACGGTATGGAGGAGAAATACTTGGTGAACAGAAGCACTTACAAAAGCATTGCTTCTCCCTGAACACACTACATGCTTTTCTTCATCCAGTCAGATTATGACATATTGTGAATTTCTTCAATAGGAAAAACTGGGTTGACCCTTAGCAAGGTGATAGTGTTGCCCTGGCACACTGTATGTACCAGGATGACGTGCATCAAAGCACAGCCATGCCAGGATAGAAGGTGAAGACAGTGCCACAGAAGTCACAGTAGAAGGTATCAATGTGAGATTAATTTGCAGCCTCCAAAATAAATGATCTGCCAATCTATTTTCAACAAGCTAAGAAAAAACATAGGACTTCTGACAATCTTCCTCGAGGCATGCCTCAGTCCACGCGTATTTCCATGACTTAAATTGTTACCTTTCCATTAAAGTCCACTGGAAGAAAAGCTGTATCTTTGTTTTAGCCTTCTGTAGCAAAATTGAATTATTTAATGTTGTGACTAAACCATGCTAAGTATGCGTGGACATTCACACAAGAAATTTGCCCTAAACCCCAAAACTTGAAGGATTTTTTAAGTGTAAAAATTGAAAACCAGTGTCTGAAACACTTCATTCTTTGGGGTTGGTTAAATGCTGATGACACATAGTAGGTTTCCTTCACAACCTTCAGTGCATATTGCAGAGCATCCAGAATGTAACACATTATTTTTTGTCTTTCATGTAAAAGTGGATTTACTACAAAAAGTGAAATGCAATTAATCCCTTTTACAGATATCCAGGATAAGTGAACATAGAAAAATATGAAATTTAAATACACATCCAGATCCAAATGTTGCAATTGATCCTTACTTTGGTGATTGAGTGAAGCATGAATACTTCTAAATTGTATGCTATTTGAAGTTGGGATTCCAATTTTGTCCCTGAAAAATCAAGCTGTTTAGAGTATGCTTAAGAAGCTAAAACATTAGAAAACTGCATTCAGAAAACTGATACAGATATTCTATTAAACTTAAAACTCAGTATGATGGAATGGGAGAGAGTGAGATCTATTCAAATCCAAAAGCATTTCCTTTCAGTGATGTGCAAAAATCTAATATCTTGGGCATGCAAACATATGAAATGAAAATATTACCTGGGGGGCTGAATTTGTGAACCATATTCAGCATGATATTATCCAAAATGATGGAAAGCAGCAGCAGTGAACTTCAGAGGAAGGAAACATTACTTCTTAATACACTGTGAATCTTTTATGTCTAAGAGTTCCCATTCCCACCAAGAGGTAAAACAGCCTTCGTGAAGCATGGCCTGAAGACTCACAAGTGCTTTGACATGTTACATAGTAATGGCACACAAATGAACTACATGGCAGATGACTTTCACTTCTTTTTTAAGCAGAAGAAGTGGAAAGGAAAAGGAGATGGAGGAGATACTCTTTCAAGCTCACTTTCAATCATTGTGTCTCACACATAGGACATTCAGTATGAATATGGACACATGATCGGGCATGTACACCTCCGTGAGTATTCATATTTTGGTGCCAGTTTTAATAGTCAAATCTATGGTGCCTTGATCAGGAGGTGACTTTTGGGAAATCATGTATTTCTGGATACTGCGTTTCATAGTAACCACTCCTCCAGCACAACTTGTTCTTGGTACCATTTTTATCTTTTATCTGGTGTGTACATTTTATGGAGAGAGATAGACAACATGATGCTAAAGCAGGGTGCATCAAAGAGGATTTCTGCTCTAGGAGAAGGTCTAAACAATACATTTCAGAAAAGACAGAGAGACATTTGGTGATATAACTGTAGAATAGCAATGTGCTTGCCAAAGTTGGAAGATAATCTACCAGAACTGCAAAGGGAATATTCTGAAAAACTCTGCCACACTCTGTAGTTGTTACCATTTTGCACAGTGATTTCAACCTAACAAACTTGTCTGTCTTAATATTTTGATGGTTGGTATTCAAACTGCTGGAAATGCTGCTACTGATTCAGAAAGGTGATCTTTTCCATCCAAATATATTAAATTATGCCAGTGTGGGGTAAAAGCACTTTGAACAACTGCATTTTCTTTCTGTCCCCTTCTTTTTTCTAGCTAAATCTAAAATATTATGCTCCTACAACTGTCTAGTTAAAACCCATTTTTTTTCCACTGTAATCTGTAATATTTCCAAAAAAGCTAACAATCAGTACATAATATTACACTAAGTAAGTGAAAAATAACCCAGAACAAAGAGACTGCTAGTATGCATAATGGCAAAAAGGTCTGACATTTTCAGCTGTCATGCTGGCCAATCTTAAATTCAATCTCATCCAGCTTCAGTGGATGTATCGTAGGCATTGCAGTTAGAAAGCAGGTTGCAGACATGCCTCTGTTGTAATCCACACATCAAGTTCACAGCTATGTGCAGCCATTATTACTTGTTAAACAATTTGAATGTCAACACTTAAATTAATGCTTGAATGAAAAATTGGTACCAAATTTTCCCCCTTTTTTTAACCTGGCTATGTCTCTGTACCCATAGACCCTATGGATACTGGGTCTATTTTTATCACAGATGTTTTAGAACAAACCCATGAATATTATCAGATTTGCTTTAAATAAGGAGGGGTTTTTTTTCTATGTACATCTATTGCTTAATTCTATTTGATGGCTCTGTCTTCAGATAAATAATAAAGTTGTGGCAGTTGTTCAAGAACATTCATCCCAAGGTGTACTCCCAGATACACAGTGTGATTTCTATAAACACATTAGAGTAGAATTTCAGCTCTACTGCCATTTCAAGGCTGTTTCACCAGTTCTCTCATTTGCAAATGCCAAATAAAGTGCCTCTGCCCATGTTGTTTTCTTTTTTGGAACATTCCCTTCCTTCAGGAAACACGTAAAAGCTGGGGAAATAATATTCCATTCCTGTCTCAGATTGCTGTGTAGGTGACCATTCCCTTCCAGAACCTCCTTATTTTCAGCAGCAGATAAACTGATTCTTCTGGATAATTTGCATGTCTGTTTATTACATTAATTATGATAATTCTTGAAAAATGCTAACTCTTGAAAGCTGTTGTAAACATAAGGCTTATTACATGTAGACTTTTTTTGGCATTTTGCAAATGTTCATTTCTGATTTATGAATAAGCTTGACCTGGAGGTTATTATCCTCTTCTGAAGTAAGGGGAGAGCTGCTTAAGAAACCTGAGAAGAGAAAAGATGCCTCCTCCCTGTTCCTGATGTAGCAATCACTGTTGTTGTTCCTCATCTGCCAAACAGCACTAAGCACATGAACTAAATAAAGGGATTCAGAGGGTGCTAATTAGTTGCTATTTCATGATGATGGTTCAGAGTGGTAACAGATGACAGTTTGGTGGTGAACAAGTACCAACAGCAGGGACATATACATAGATATCAAAGACTATTTGAGGATCATCATGCCTGAAAAAGTGAATACATATTCTCAGAAACTGGCAACTGGCAGGCTGGAATACTGCTGGGTGTCTTTTGACATACAAATCACTGACCATATGATGGATGGTTCTCATAACTATGATGAGATCAGTAAGATGCTGCTCAGCTTCCCTTAGGTCATCATTACTTGACCAAATACGTCTTCATGAAGCTGGGGAATAAATGGCACTTTTTGCACTTTTTTCCTCCTTCACCCCTCCCCCCCCTTCTTTTTAAACTAGGATGTCAAATAACAAGAATTAGAATCAGTCAGTGCTGAATCTGATAGGAATGATGGTGGAGCTCAGTGCAACTCAGTTATATCAGAAATGTATTTCAAAACAATGGACAGATGTTCATGGAATTAGGTTAACATGTCCTGCAACTTCCTTGTATCTGGATCACTCTGGTGCACTTCTGATTTGCACTTACCAAAGCTAACAGCAGATAACTCTTCAATATTGTATGGGTTCCACCTGAATGGGGAGTGCTCTGGAACTAAAAGAAGTGTCCTACTGTAGCTATTTATCCTACTGTAAAGCACTGTTGATACTACTACACACTGTCGACATTATGAGTGAAAGGCTCAAGACTGGTTGGAAGACTTCTTCCATGAAAAGGATAATTTTTGATGAAGAATACACCTGCTTCTCTCAAAGTCCTGAGGACATTTGAGTGGAGCAGAGATTAATCGTATTCCTCTTAAGTGGGAGTACAGTTTGGGGGAGAGATCCATGAAATCCTTCCACCTCCAAAACCCTGGTGCCATAATCAGACTTACACTTGTGTAAGCTTGGGGAGGAGGATAAAGACTAAATCATCAACAAATTATGGGTAGGCATATGAAAAGAGAGCCCAGGTGCTAGACACTGAGGCAGAGGGCAGAACAAATCTGTTATCTCTAGAACAGAAACATGCTTCAGAGGTACCATTACAACATCTAATGTAAAAGTATCCCAATTATACTTTTTCTGCTACTGAAAAGAACCCAGCTTATCAGCGGCCTGAAGGACCTGACTTCCAGAGAGAAAGGAGACAACCAGTACAAACAAGACAAATTCTACGCACACGCCTGAAATATAGCAGGGCTCCCATGGAGCTTGCTAATTTGGGAATGGAGGAGGACCTTCCTGGCTGTGGAATAAGCCTGACTTAAGGAAGCAAGAGAGCATGTGATTCGTTTTACATGTCAAGAAACAAAGGCAGACAGACGGGAAACAACTTATGCAACACAGCAAAGCACTGCTGAAGAGGGATTTTGGCTCTGGGTTTCCACATGCCTGCCTACCATGAAGCCAGCTTGCTGCTTCCACATAAACTGCCTTGCCCTGCAGAGGTAGAACAATGATAGACTGGTGCCTTTGCGCAAATGTTGAAGGCACATGTTCTCTGCCACAGACAAATGGCTTTGCCACTGCTGTAGGAGGTGTTACACCAGTGGTGTTAACGCTTCACGTCCCTGAGCATCATTAATGCTTTTTATTGATATTATGAAGTTTTGCAACAAAATTAATGGGATTTGTCTGAGGCTGTTATAAACCGCCCCTGTTGGATAAATACATAATACATGATGGCAAAGGTCTGATGGGCTTTTAATCAATTGCCTTTCTGAGTCAAATAAATGTCACATTAAGACATAAGCCATGTTACATTCTGTGGGTGCTTCTGCTCCCCTCATCTCATAGGGATCTCATCCCTGACACCGCCACAGGGAGCTACGGACACACATAGACTCCTACTTATTTGTAGCAAATATATCAGAACAAAACTGGAACAGCATGTTGTAAATTACAGATTTGGGACACCTTATAATGAAAGGCAAAGGGGAAAGGAAAGAAATATGGGGACACCATAGGCATGATAGGTCAGCTCAAATACATCTCTTTGGGAGCTGGCATTGTCATACCACCTCTTGCAGCCACTGCAGCATATCTCATCTTGCTGCCCACAGGGCAGGGTAGAAGGCGCTGTGCCATTTCTTTCTACACCGCAAAAGCAGTGGGTCAATTTTAAATGTTAAAGTCACATATTTTAGGTCTCGAATCAGGAAAAGAAACCTCTTTCATTGTTTCAGTCTGCACCTGAAAAAATTACGAATGTCCATTTGCACTTCAGCATCTCTTTGAAGAAATTCCAACAATCAAAACACTACTCAAAATTAAATTTACGGATTTGCAGGTTGACTTCCTCCCCCAAATATGAAAGAGCTATTTTTCTTACTGTGCTATGCTGCCTTTTTTTTTTTTTTTAAATTCCAGGCAGCACTTTTACAATCATCAACTGAACAGGTAGGAGACACGAATTTAAATTGCAAAATGGAGATCTAAAGTAGCACAAAGTCTAGGCATATTTGGACATGGAGTTCTAAACCAATTTAAAAGCCCTCATTATTTTTGGCATTCACTAAATAGCTTCACCTTGGACATCCCAAAACAGTGGCTTTAAATGCTGGTGGACATTTGAAAAACTTTGGTCTGTCTTTACTTAACTATGGTAAATATTATGAAGTGGTAGTGCTATATTTCTCTTTATATTGCAACAAGAAGAGTCATTGTTTTAAAAGCACTAGATTTCACTGCCAATACGTATGAAGGAATCCCAGAAAAATGTGAGGTTTTGTTCCAAATGCGCAAAACCATCATGTGTCAGAACCTGACAAAATTAAAACTCAAATGATAACAAACAAACACTCCCAAAGGTTCCTTATTCCCCAAAAAAGGAAAAAAACAAAGCTTAAACTATGAAATAATTCATTCTTCCTGTTCTGGGTCTTAAAAACGCAATCGTCTGAATAAATATAGTATTTTCTTCACTTAAAAAGGTCACCAAATCAACAACCTATATAGCAGCACCCAAACTCAAGTGAAGGGGAGACCAGATGAGAAGAGAATCCTGCATAACATCTTCCAAAGAAACCACTAATAGATTTTTAATCCTGATACGGTTAGGTGCCAAAGAAAATATAGCATATTTAATCTACCCAGATAAGAAGAGCAGGTTAGAGAGCACTCAGGATTGGGTGAAGAAGAGTCCCATGCCACAAAGGTCAAATTTCATCAAGGACAGGTAGCAACGCTAGTTGACTGTTTTTTGTACTTGTGCACTTGCACAGAATGGAATACTGTTTTAATTTGAATTAGAGCACAACAGCATAATGGCCATCAGAACAAGTATATTCCCAAATATAAACAGACACCGTCCATATTGTCATCCAGAAATGCACATATAAATTCCGGATCAATCAATCACACAATGTCACTGAACTAAAATCTGAGTCCCATAAGGTGATACTGCATCAAAATCTTGGACTGCATTAGAAGAAAAACTCAGTATTTAGTCCAGTGGCCATGGGGAGCAACAGAAAAGTTTACAAGGGCCCCGGGCTAACTTTGATGGAACTTCACAACTCATACCAATGAAAAGTATAAAATGTTTGGTATAAATACTTACTCAAGAGACAGAAAAGGTTCCTTCAGAGAAAGGCCACAAACTGATTGTGAGTGATCTGAGAAGAAAAGGGAGAAAGGAAAAAGGAAATCAGGTTACAATAAACACACTAAATTATACCAATATAAAACAGGGATCAAGGAGACTTACAGATGGTGGCAATTCCCATAGAAGAGGTAAAAAAAAGCAAATGGTGTTTTAAATTCACAAACTGTGTAGATCTTGGAGGCTTTAAACTACCTGACCCCAGAACTATGTAGCTGAGAAAACTGGTAGTGGCTTGGGAGTCTTTCAGTCCTGGGATAATTCCAAGCCAGCAAAGACTAAATATTCTCTGGTGGCCTTTCAACAGTCTCCGTGAAATAGGCTTGTGGCTCCTACGGACAAATGCTCTTATCACAAAAACACTGCCAGACTTGAATGGCATCCTTCTTACCAGTCATGCCAGATATACAGGATTCTGAAACAGAACTCGCCTTCTCAATCCTGACCTTCACAGAAGAGGGGTTAGGCTTATTATTAAGGTTGAGAATGCTTACATTACAGCTGATAGCTGCACAGAAAAATTGTGTTGTCTTAGTTCCTTCTGTCAACATAGTACCTTTCGGATTTGATTGATTTGCTACCCTGAGACCCCTAAGAAAAAAATGACTGCATGAAAGTGGAATGGCTAAAGGATTGCAAACTTTTGGTAAACTACAGGTCTGCTATGGAGTATCTAAGCTTTATTGTCAATATATTTATTTCCATATTTATTTCCAAAACATATTAACCTGGGATGAAGCAATAAACAATATTAATCAAATCCTGATGCTCTGAATTGTAATAAGAAGATATACTCCTGTTGGACACACAAAACAAAGGCAGATGCTCCCCAAATGTTCAAAGCTACAAATCAGTCCTGTCCCCGCTTCCCTTCACCAAGCTGAAAAAAATTTTGTTAGACAGACCAGACAGAGCTCTCCATAAGGTTGCTATCAGGAGCACAGTGGACAAAGACCATGAGACCCATGTCTGTGCTACAGCACTTAAGATATGGCCCTCAACTACTGTTTCCTGTCTAGTTACAGGAAGAGGTAGAGAAATACAAGTATGACTTGAGACAGTGAAGGAAAAGAGAGGAGCTCTCACAGCAGAGAGAGAGGAAAGGCAGGCAGAAAATTTGTTCAGAGTTATAGCAACTATTTGTGGGACTTATGGTCGTGGTAGAGGAGAGTGTGAGAGAAAGCATTTTTGCATATCTAGTGGTTGGTCATTGGCAAGGGAGGTGGAGGAAATAGAGGAAAGAGCAGAGAGAATCATAAAAGCTGTAGAGTAGGAAACAAGACGTTTACAGCATCCTTCAGACAGGCCACCCAGAGAGGCCCTGTTTAACAGTAAATTTCTCTTCACAGAAGCTGACTGCTCCCACATGTAAGGAAGACTTGCATGAGACAGATAACAGGATGGATTCTGCCCAAATTGAAAATCTGAAAAGACATAAAATGAAAGGAAGGGCAAGATCAGGCCTGGTGGAGAGAAGGTCTTACTTTCAAGAATCCATTATTCTAATGAACTTTAAGGGGGAAGTTCTCCTGGTGGAAAAAAATCTCCATTGCTAAGCATGTATCCCTTATTCTCCTTTACATTGCTCCTGAAGATTTAATCATGGAATCCCATAGGCTCATCTGTAATAAATGATATGTGAGGGATTGTTAGTGGCTGGTAGTTGGGTAGTATTTCTTTCAGGGTTCTGGGCAGATGGGACAGTGAGCTGCAAACCAAGGAAGAACCTGAGACGAGGTCTGAGCCAAAGAATGTGCCTTGGAGGCCCAGAGTTAAAAAAAAAAAAAATTAAAAAAAAAAGTAAAAGAAAAAAAAGTGGGAGGTATCCAGTATGGGAAAAAACCCCCAGAGAATGGAAAATTTTAGGCTGAGTGGTTAGTGTTTGGCTCTGTTATAAGCAACATAAAACAAGGTCTCTTAAGGGAAAACGTCAAGCAACTTTGACAACATGGATGCCAAAGAATTCTACAAATTACAGCCTGGGATTCTGGAGGTGCTGAGTAATGACTTAAACTAACATTACCACCAAATTTGCTATAAGAAGTGAACGAGATTGTCGTGCCTTATTAAAACCGTAGGGTAATTTTAGACAGGCACAATATACTAGAAGGTGCAAACCAGGATCTGGCAAATCACCAGAACTGAAACACCGTAATTTTTTAAATGATTGCAATTGGTCTGGACACTTGATTACCAGTTTTGTTCAAAAGAAAATATATGAAAACAAAACTTGCCCTGTAAAGTACTGGAAAAACAAGACGTGTCTGAGGAAGCTATGATTCATTCCAGGTTAGATAACTGCAGAACACGTATGCGGGAGAGAAGTGGGCCAAATCCTGTTGTCACTGCCCTGTGCAATCATGCTAACTTAATTGAAACCATGAGCAGAACCTGAACCATTAAAATGCTGGGGTGAAACATTTTATGATATGGCACTGTTGGTCACTAGAGACATTTAACCTAATTACATTAGATTAACACAGTAGATTTCTTCAAGATATATTATTATATAACAACATAAGAAAATGAAGTCTAAGAAAGCTCACCGTTTTCTCCAGGTCACTCTGTTAAAAGCAGAATAGTAACCTGTCTCAATTTATGTCGTTTGTTTTCAACCCAGTATGGCTCTGTTTGCTGGAATGGACAAATGGAATCCACTGATCTTTTCTATACTGAATTCCAAGTGTTAATTAATCATTATTACTTAGAAGCCATTTTGGCCATTGGACAGAATAACCAAGGGCTAATCTTAAGCCTGTCCTTCCTTCATTGTGGCCAGATTCTGCTCACTTTCTCTTTCTTTGCTACATGAATAAATTTTATTTAAATCACAAAGACTAAAAGACAAGCAAGATTTGAATGTTAAGGCTATTTAGGAATCTAGTCCCCCAAGTTTAATGAGAATAAGGTTCCTAAACACTGAAGAATTTCTATTTATGGGGAGTTGAGATGGTGAAAGCCAGTGGTATGAGTTACTTTATATAAGCAGATAATAGATTTATGAGGCTAACTACAATTTTCAAAAGTGACTGAGGCATTCAAGTCAAAGTCCACTGGAAGTCAGTGAAATTTGGGCTGTAAAACATGCAGGGACTAGAGAATATTTTACTTTGTTAGATTAAGCATTACTTTCTTTCAACAAAATATCGTTAAGTGTCAAAAATATTTTTGCAATTGGCATTCAGCTGCTTCTTAGAATTTATTCACTAAATGGCTTGAGTTAACCTGCTTCAAGTGCAATTCTGCTCCATTTTTGCAAAGTGATTTAGGATCTCTCTGATATACTGCACTACCAAGGTGAGCATTCCTTCAGCCCCAGACTGGGGAGAAGCAGGACTGAAGGACTGACAACAGATTCAGATAATCCTAAAATGACTGGTCTGCCTGGAAACATTTTCACCCTTTACTGACATAAACCAGTGAAGGGCACAGCTTTATCATATGTAATCTACTCAGTGAATTGGATCTAAGATGCAGTCTTGTTTCCCCTCCCCTTCTGAATGCACTACACCTGCTATCTAAACTAAAATTTAATCCCAGTGGAAGATAAATAAAATAATTTACTAGAGAATTCTGCAGTTCAGAGGGGGTCAAATGGAGCCAGTGCCATTCTGGGGGAATGCAGTGAAAGAGCAGACAGCTGAAATTCAGTGGAGCCCTTTAAATGATCTGAGGGGGCAAAGAGGCTGCACTGCATTTCTGACACAGCCGAGACAGATTACAGCAAAATTAAATTGAGGATTTTAGTGGATATAATTGTTGTTTTCATATATTAATGAATAACAATAATACATGATTCTAAACTGAATACCAGGTTTGACATTTAATCTGAGCGCTCATACTATCCATAAATGTTCATAAACGTCACAAGACCCCTACTCTTTGATTGAATTACAATCTAGTATGCAATTTAGGAAACACGGATTAATCTACATAGATTTATATTTCTGCAGGTTACACAGTTATTTGTTGATTTATACCCTTTTCCCCTAAGTGTCCTTTTCACTGAGAACCCAGGAACATACATGCAAATCCTTAATAGGAGAGCAGCTCAAAATCCAGTGACTAGCAGCAGATGGAAACTTGTTTCAGTGAAATCTATACTAATTATCATTTGCCTTTTGAAGTCACCTCTGCTAATGGCCAGCAGAATCTTAGTCCCTGTGATATCTCCTATTACCTTCCCATTACTTCTTACTACAGACAGCAATCACCTAACATGTTTCTTGGCAATGCTGTGCAATTAAATCACCTTTCAATCAGCTTGCTGAGGAATCCAGAGATGGAAAGTGCTTTAATATTAGGAGTTAATTACAAGAATGCAGAGGAAGGCAGTCAAATGTTACGTTAGCATACCAGAAATATGACAACGCCTTAGCCACAGATGTCACACACGAGGTAAGGGGCCACATCAGGAAAAGTGACATGGTAACACAGAGAGGAAAACGATCCTCAAGTTCTCCCTTTCCTTTTTTTTTTTTTTTTCCTGTGGTCACCTCCTTTAGCAGTCAAAATATCTGGAACTTCAGTCACCTGTATTAACAGGCTTCACTGCACAATGGTGTCTGCTTAGGGACTGATAATGACACCTACTTAAGCAGTGTGTCACAGCACAGAAGTGGCCCAAAAGGCCCATCAGAGAAAAGCAGTTCTGTGGATCTTGACCTCTGCAGAGGCCTAATTCTGCTCCCTTTGATATCAAGCAAACCTTTGCAAAGGATTAACTGGGCAGATTCCTTTTCTTCCTCTGCATCTTTACCTCTGTGTGCCTCCTAGAGGAGGAAGCTCCATAGCCTGGCCCCTGTCGTCATGGACTCATTCAGTCATGCAAGACTGAAGAGAAGGGCTGGCTAATCTACGTAATACGAAGGGAAATTACCATCACTTGGTTGAGCTGGTGCTAGGAAAGAGGTGAACTGAGGGATGGTTTTACAACTGAAAACTTATTGCAGTGAGGAAGAAAGCTCATATGGAAGAGGACACTGCAAATTCAGCTTTAGAACCAATTATATGGCCATGTATCAACTCTTAATCTACAGTACTGGAGAATCAAAATAAAATGATCTTTGAGAAATGACAGGGAGTTTTTCTATTTACATTAGAATTGACATTCGTTTGCATACATTGGTACACATATATGCTTTGTATCATTAAAGAATTTGAAAAAATCTACCCACCTACAGGTGCACATGCCCTTTTTAAAGCAATAAACAGCCAAACTGTTGTTCTGTAGAGAATGCAATGACGACTTGAGAACAATTTTGAATCAATATTTATCAATAATACTTCCATCACTCATTTTCCAAAGACAGAGCATGTTTAGAAGCTACAGTGCACAAGATAATAGAAAAGGTAACTGACTGTTTCCTCTCTCAGATTTGAAGACAATGCCTTGCAGTTTACCTCAACACATACTGTAAAGGATTTATAACACAGCTCAAGGTTATATTTTCTTTCACTAGTGTGAAAGTATCACTGTTAAATCTGGGCTGGAAAATTTAGTCAAAGGAGCCTTTTAATTTTTTTTTTTTTAATTAAGAATAGTTAAAATTTTAGTCTTGTCTTTTTCAAATTGAGAAATATGTACTGAGAAAAGGAGACTTTAAATGTGTGATGCACATGCACACACATAAAAATGCTTTTATAAACCAGAAACTTCACGGACCCTTAACTAGAAAATACAAAAGAAAAGTCTTGATGGAATAGATGTTTCAGCACACTGTTTGCCAAGAAGGCTTGATAATATTATGTTTTGATAAGGCAAAAGAAATTTATGCAATCAAAATTTGGACTTTCATGTATATGTCAGCTAATTCTAAAAGACATCAAGCTGACTCATACCACAGGTAACTTAGCCCAAAATAAGTCCTAACAGCTGTTCTCAATGAAAACAATGAGACAGATGAAATAAGAAAAGTAATCTCTTGCATCTGCAAACTGAACTCTAATTAACATCCTTTGGAGGTCTCCTGCTCCCTAAGAACTGCAGTCAAGAAAAGTCTATACAAAGCACCACCTCTGAGGAAAACATCTTTAAAAGAAGAGCGAGAGAGCTCTCCGGAAGCAACAGTGCATTACAGCTTTAGTTGCTTTAAGAGGCTCAGGGTGAGAGCAAAGGTAGCCAAAAGTGAGGAAGAAAAATGTTAAATAGATTCTTGTTTTCTAATGTAAATGTAGCACTTTGAGCACGCACCTTGACTTAAAGATTGCCTGAAATAGTACTACTTTTATCTTTCAGTAACTCTAACCACTGACTACATCTTTGAGGAATTTGTAGCAATATGTTGGAACTTAGCTCTGAAACCTTAAACAGAAGAAAACAGAAAACATAACTACCTAAATATACAAAGATATATACCTAAAAGTGCTGCCTTTCAGGATCATACCTTAAAAATTACGTCTGGTCTCTGCTCACACCTATAGGTGAATTTTCTGTTCTGATGGAGTGTGGTTGAACTGGCAGCTCACAAGTTAGATCTGTTGCCTTACACCATAGTCACATCAAATTGTGCTCTCCTTATTGCAAGTTGGATAAGCAGTGAAGCATATCTTCTGCTTCCCTGCTTGGAGATTTGCAGTTCTAGTGCAGGGTCAGTGTTCCCTGCACCCTCTCAAGTATCTGTCCTGAATTCAGCAGTTCCAAAACTGGACTACACAGCACAAGAAAATACAATCAAATAATACTGAATTATTAAGGCAGACTCAAGTTCAGTAACCAAAATGTTAAGCTGAGCAAATAAGGTATTAGGAACTAAATGCATCTTTATTAATAATAGCAATTAGTGAAGTTACTATTAATAAGGAGATAATTGCTACAAAATCTAGTGATACATACAAATAGGTTACTAATGTGAGGAAGTGACCCTGGAAAATGAGTTTAAGTTATTGGTTGGGAGCTTTCTATTGCTAATTATGATTTTCTTTCTGGGTATTAATGTTCCTCCAGCATGATCTGATAAACCTGGTTGTGTTGTGATCACTTCTCTAAATGGTGTCTTTGGACCATATGCAGTCCCAAGAGCCATGACACCCCACTCTATGTAATTTATTTCCACAGTGAGACGCGCTGACTCCCCATAATATTTCTTTCATTTTAATGTCTGACTAACATTCAATTTGGGACATAAGTACTCCGATATATCATTTTTCCCTGATGGCACTGCAGATCAGAACTAAAGGGCACTGGCTGAGTTTGCAAGTACCACGAGGCTCTGAGAACAGGCTCAGCTAGGGTGGAGGACAATGTGAAGCCTGAGCTGCAAGGGCACTGGAGGGTTGTGCAGGGATGTGGGGGTCTGCATCATCCATGGGTGCTGGAGGGGCAAAGGGTATGGGCAGAGTTCTGGCTGGGGTTACATTGAACTTTAAAAATCCAGCTTTCTCTCTTTGGTGAGAGCTGTATGGTTTAGGACTAGAATATGAGGGTGTCTGTTAAATCAGAAGCAAAGTGGCAGCAAGATCGTTACGGAAGAGTGTGAGCATGTCAAATCCATCGTCACAATCATTTAAAGAACGTGTCAGGATGTTTTCCTGACTGCCTATCCAGTAAAGAAATCAGAACTTGACTATACGAAAACCTGTAGGAAAATCTTAACCTGACAGAGACTGTATACAAGAACAGCAAAATCTTGAAGGATAAGATAGCATATGGTTTCTGCTTCATTTTTTTATAATTTGTGCTGCTTCGAACACGAATTGTGTTCTTGTGACAGTATGCAACATTTGGAACAAGACTAAAAGCATTGCAGAAGTATTTCACTTTCCTTTAAACCCCTGCAGACCCACTGAAGTCACCAGGGTTACGCAGCTGTACTTCTGTATGCAGTGTTAAGCCTTCGGCATCTACAAAGACAAGTTAAGTATGTGCTTTGTCTGAGCTTTCCAGAAGGAGAACCAACTTGTTTTTTCCTAAAAGGCCATAATCAATACTTTGGAATTTATTTTTCACCCGTTTCTTCTCACTTTATGCCTATTAAAATAAATCAAAACTACCTTATAAAGATCCACTAAAACGGCTTCTGGGAACAATACTCTCCATTTCATATTTGGTATGAGAACAGTGTACTCTGTAGAAATGCTGTTACTTTTGTGATGCGTGCCCTGACAACTGAGTTTCAGAGGAACTAAGTTTTTCATTGCTCTTTTATATGGGGACGCACGGCTGAAGTGTCAAGCATGCAGTCTCTTATCATTGAATCTGATCCCTCTTATCAGCAAATCTGATGGTATTTTATAGGATCCTGTTCCTAATCCTAAGTTTTACTGCTAATATATCCAAACCACCTCCCCTCTTGAATCCTAGTTGTGTCACTTTAACTTTGACATGATTCCCTCCCTGACTCTTACCACCTACATGATGCTGCAGGAAGGGAGTTTAGGTTGTGCAACAGTAGACTAGCTTAGATGGCATTTTTTACCAACTCTTCTACCTTAATTGGAGTATCCATTTGATAATATAGATAGAGGACAAGACAGGGTAGTCGACTGAATCAAATTATTGCAAAATGTGACTGAAGGAAAAAGGTATATGCCCCAGTCAGACATAATACAAAAGAAGTCACACTTGTAAGTAGCTAGCACCTTCTCTAGTAGGACTCAGCCTATAAAGCGACACTTCTGTTACACTCCTGAACTTCCTCTCCTGAACAACCAAACCATCTTGGGCTATCTCAGCCTGGCAATTTCATTTGCTGACCTAGTCAACAAGTAGAAATAATACTCATAACTGAATTGTAGGATATGCTTCCTGACTGTCTGAATTATTTCTTTTGTTTTCCAAGCTTCCCAGTCTTCCCCAAAACAGTGCAGCTTATCCATATCTGTACAGCTACAGAGAGCAACTAACATGCCCTAAAGCTGTGAAATTCAATATACATAGTCTCAGAAGCTTTATTTGTAAAAAAACCCAAACGAACCACCAACGAGCTGAACATCACTTTTTGCTTTATAGGGGTAATTGTCCTTATTCCAATTTTATGGAATGAAAAATGGAAAGAAGAGAAAGCTAAACTAATCTTGAAGCTGATCAATACTAAAGGAGAACTACAAAATGAACTCACATCTTTTGATGCCCAGTTTAGAGCCTGTATCACATCAAATGAGAAGAAAAATCCTTACAGAAACCTGAAAAGCCACCTGCATGCTCCTTTCAGTGAAGAAAAGCCAATCCCTTTGATTGCTGAAGCCAAACCAAACAGCAGACACAGAGATTTTACAAAGTCTCTTAGTGGTGAGCCATAGTTTATGCTACTTATCAGCCTTCCTGTAAAGCTAAATGTCCATTTCACAAAGACAAAACCAAAACCAAAACCAAACAATTCCAAGAACTTATTCAAACTCAGTTTACATAGTTCACTGCATCCATTCAATTCAGAAACATAAACCCTTCCTTATGGGTTGGATTTGAATATAATAATCACACCATTTTCCCAGTTATCTAAAAATGCAACAACTTACCATGATCAAAAGGAGGTTTATAGGTGAGTCAGTTTAAGAAGCAGCACAATAAACAGGCCTTATAGTCTAATAATATGTCACTTCTATAGATGGACCCTGTCTCATATGCGATTGCAGAACTATATTCAGGGTTAGTTTGGGAGACAAGTGGGTAGGGGAGGAAAGACTCAAATCCAATGGATACTGTATAGCATGAGAGCAATGCTAGCTTTATTTTGCAACCCATTATTTTCATACAAACATGAATCAAAGAGATAAACTACGCCAATTTCTTCATAGCTGACTTGTTACAGGATATTGTCAGTCTTCACTAATGACTCCTTGAGGTTGGATGTTACTGTGATTAGGAGTTGGGAGGATAGAGGTCTGAGACCTTCCAAAGGAAACATTTTGTTCAGAACTGTTACAAGAAAATAAAGTCAGCATTACAGTAACTTTAACAACCCAACCAGGATAATGGTCTGTTCATGCAGACAGTGTTTTTGCTATTTAAAATGAGGGACATAAACTTCATGTAAGATGGGAAGCTGAGATAACCCAGCTATTCAGTCTTGGGGATCAGAAAGCTGTCAGGTTGAGAAATATGAGTATCTGTGGAAACACACTAGACAAGTAAGGAAGGCAAAGTTATTAGCAGGTGGCAAAAAAACCTCAAACCCCAACACTTTAAAATTTACTTTTGGTTTGTGGCATGGATAAATGGATTAATGAACCTGAGATGATTTGACACCCTTGGAAGCCTACTCAGATAGATTTTGGTTTTATGCTAAAGCAGGCTGTAGGCAATGCTATTCTGCACTGCCAGTTAACCCAAAAAAGACTCATGGTCGTGCCCATCATCCAGGTCGACATGAAAACCTCTACTGACTTCATTGAGAGTGAAACAAAGAGGTACCTCTACACCATGTTCCCTCGTAGCAAAGGTAGATAAAAAGCATTCCTTGAAGACAAACGTAGGTTTTGTGGGATCGGATTTCCCCCCAGCTCCTATCTGCTTTCACCACAAAATCTTAGTTTCCTGATTGCCATAAAACTGAGATTAAAACAACAAACTTCCTTAGAAAGTATGCTGTGAGGGGATGAATTTTAAAATAAAGCATCTTTTTTTCTTTCATTATCAACTCTATCATTTATCAGCTCTAGCTTTTATCAGCAGCATCTATCACTTGCCACTGTGGCAGAATCAGAGGCAACAGACGCCTTTGGAATCCCCAATAGTGCAAGGTATCTGGCAGAGGTATCACCATATTGTGGTGAATCTTCACTGGAGGATTTTAAGTTAACCATGTATTAGAGAACAACTAGAGAGTTTCCTTATTCAAAGCACTCAACAATTTCCATTTCAGTGCAAGTGAAATGGTGAAAAATACTGAGAAATGTCTTATGTATTCAGAGCTTTTTACTGCACAGAGATATCAACAAACCAATCCACACAGCTTAAGAGCTAAGGTCACGTCTCCATCCTAAAAGAGCCTTGAAGAAAAGTTATGGACTAGACTAATGAGAAGACTGTTTACTAGGAGAGCTATACAGAAAATGCCTGTGTTTCCTCAAAATATGTTTTCCTGGGGACAGGTCAGTGGAAAGACATACCATGTAACCTGGGAGATGATCACTGTTTTCTAGCTTCAACGAAGGGAAAACCATGTGAGCAAACAGTCTCCCCCATGCACACCATACAAAAGTGATCCCTGGGAAGGGTTTAATGGAATCAGATTGTCAAAACGATGAAGCTGAAAAAGCTTTTACAGATTACGTCCGTGACAAAAACTTTAGCATAATGTATATAGTGCAGAGTGGTTTTTGTCATGGCAAAAAGGAAGGAATATCATTAATTTAGACACTAAGTGTAAAGTTCTGCTGAAAATCTCCATGGGATAAATCAGAGAAATACAGCATTGACCAGACAAATGGAGCCAGGCAAGTCCCAGTTCTTGTTAGAAGTTATCGAAAGTGCCATTGAGTTTTTAAAGTCTGTCATCTCCGGTAGATGATAGGAAAAGGGTTGGGCTGTTTTCTTCAGATCTACAAGCATCTGGCTACAGTCTTGCTGGGGCATATACATGATTGGAATCGAAAATGAGCTCTTTTAAAAGTGCTTCTTAAAGGGACCCTATTCATACAAAGTACTTTCTCCCCAAATCTTTTATGGGAAAAAAGCTCATTATGGTCACACAGACAAATGCTGTATAATCTTTCACCCTGTCCACTAGCAACGTGTTCAATCCAATTTACAGCACTTCCCGCTATTCTACTTCTGGACTCCCCACACAGCTCTCCTAAATGCATACCCATCCTGACCCACTGCTCCCCACCTGCTGCTCTTTCAATTTCAGGCTTCCCTGGAGCACTGACTGCCATTCATGCCTAATAGCAAGGTGGAGCAACTTGATTAGACAACTCTGAAAAGTGAAATTTCTGAGCCTTTTTTAGACACAGAAACACCATAATTAAGACACATAGTATTGTATGTTGGAATGCTCTGAGACAGAGATGAGAATGGCCTTCACTTCAGGAAATGTAATTTTGTACCCATGACAATATATATTCATCTGAAAAACAAAACTTTCTGATTGAAGCTCCTTTCAACTCCTCAGCCTGCTGAGAGATCTATCCCTGCTCTTTGCATCCACTTCCATGTGGACGCACTAAGGGCAATAGGGGCTGGCAATTAGTAGAGAGAAATTTTCAAGGAACCCTTATCCACTTCTGGAAGGCCCATCTGCAAATTGCAATTTTTTCCCAATGCAGCTTATTTTTTTCATCTACCTTGGGCAATTCTGCTCACTAAACATATACGATCTGCTTCAAGTACTTGACATTCGGAGCAGGGGTGCAAAGGTAGGATCAAGCAATGCAATAGACCATGTCATACAACTGATGTACAGCATTGGTTTTGCATCCTGACTGGATTAACATTAAACCACTGAACCCTCAAATCATTTACTTAAGGCCATGTTTAACTTCAGATGTGTGAATGCAACGGGATTCAAGCACGTAATTAAAATTTAACCTTTACTTCCCTAACTTTAACCTTTACTACTTTAACAGAAATGGACTTATGCATGTGCTTAAATGGTTTGCTTTGTAAAGACTATTTATAGAGCTGAAGTAAGAATTGGGAAGAAGAGATGAAGACATCATCGTGATTTGGACACATTCAGGATTAGAGGAGAGAAAAATGTCACTATGAAATTATAAAAGATGGTAACTTCTTCTGGAAGACAAAAAGCATTTTTGATGCAATACTATATTTACTAATACTCACTCTATAGCTTTCTAGTTAGGGATGCAGTTTGATTTTCTCTCACTATTTTTCCTTAAGCTAGTCTTATATGTATGTCCATCACCATCTGGAGAAGGTCAGGGCAGCTCCTGGGCTGATTCCTTTGCCTGCACAAAGGAAGGTAAAAGGCATGTGCAGAAAGCCGTCTGTCACAGCACTTACCACTTACACGGTAAGTATGTGTGTGAGCTGATAGTTCAGTACCTGAAAGTATATGAACATGTGATTTTTCAAGCGGGCCGTTTGCTTTGACTAGAGCAAAGCCTGCCTTTCTTGAATGTTTGCACAAAGCAAACACACAAAGGGTGTGACTACAGCTGGAGCAAACTCATTTGTAAAAGTAAGTGAATACTCACGGACTTTTTGTCTGCGTGTGTGTTAATGTCCACACAGTTGCTCTTTTATTAGGTATAAGTGGCCTTTCTGGTTGACACTGAGAAACAGTGCATCAGTGCTCATCCCAAGGAAACATTCACATCTGCCAGCTTCCCTCATCTGTCAATATGCCCATGCACAGGGCAGGAGCAGGGGTGAATCAGAAGGACTGAGCAGGATTGACAATAGAGCTTGCATCAAAGGTAGTATTTCTCTGTCTCTCTGAAATGCAGGCATTTTACAAGCCTTTCTCCCTGAAGGAATTAGGATTAGACTTCAAAGCTGCAGAACAAAACAGAGTCATACAGGCACACAATTATTGGACTAAGTCCATGGACAATGATACCAAGGGGTTTAACGTTCATGAGATCTTTTCAGACTATTGTAGTATCCTTTCTGTTCTGAGAGTTCTCTTGCCAGCAAAAGCCTCCAACCCCTCTGGTAGCGGCCACAGTATTAGCTGGCATGACAGCACCGTGTGTCCCAAGCCTCACCGGTGGTATCGTATTCCCACTAGAAAGATTCAGCATACATCTTTCATGTTTCTTAATAAAGGAAAGGATTACAAGGTACTAAGAGTATCAGACATAACCCCAGCAGTCCCTCTTTCACCCCAATTCTCTTCTCCCAAGATAGTCATTACATCAACTCTAAATTAATTTATCTTAGGTAAACAGGACAGAAGTATTACAAACAGAATCAACTCCTCTTCAACTTGCAACACTGTTTTTCTTTTACATTCTTTACAAACAGAAGTGGAAAAAAAATAAAATATGTACATAACAGCAAATGTTCTCTCACTATTTTTCTTTTTTTTTTGTTTTTTTTTAAACTGTTTTTATCTTATATAAACAGTGGTGATGGAACTATAAACACCATTATTCCACCTCCATGTTAATACTCTTATTATCTTGCATAAACAGAAGTGAACGAATATGTACATGACACCAATCAATCCTTAGGAAAAAAAAAAATGGAGAAGTTTTTATCTTTTATAAACAGCGGAGGAAGAACTTAATGAATTCAAAATGTAGTTTTCCTGTTTATACTATTATGATCCGAAAGTAGAAACCAAATGATGTATATTCAACATCATGCAAGCAGTCAGTTATGAAATACCTTCTGCTGCCTTCAAGAGTAAATGCAGCATTAGTGAAATCTGCAGGTCTGAGGGATTTGAAAACCAATGGTCTGACTTTAACCACAGAGCAGGGGATGCGCTGTCTTCTCCTATGATACTTTTGCCAAAGTTCTTCAGCCCCTTCCTTGAAGTGCCACCCAAGATAAAACAGGACAGCTCAATCTCTGTGGTGAACCCTTAGTATTTGGTCTTTCTGGTGAGATTGCCAGACATAGGGAGGTAATTAATATAGATGGGTTATGTGTAATTTGGACACCTACCATCAGAAACTGGGCTCAAACCCCTAAGTCATTTCACAGAGGCCACCCAACAGCTGTTCGACAGTAATGACGTAATGACTTTGGGGCATGACTGACCCAGGTCAGATTTAAACATGTAACTTCAAGCTGATAGGCTCCATATGTCAGTACTAATCCCCATAACCACCCACGCCTTCTGCCTTCTTATTTTTGTGTGTGCTTCTTTCTGGCTGATCTTCTAAAGCCCACCTCTGAGCCTAAAAGATTCTTCCCTCTACCTCATATATCAGCCTTAACCAAGACAAAGTGTAGCTTCAGGTTTTTTCCGCCTCTACCATAGTTACCTATGGTGGATCCTGTTTTCCTTTCCTTTG
Source organism: Chiroxiphia lanceolata (assembly GCF_009829145.1). Lineage (NCBI taxonomy): Eukaryota > Metazoa > Chordata > Aves > Passeriformes > Pipridae > Chiroxiphia > Chiroxiphia lanceolata. Next base: position 97,157,264 of record NC_045638.1, on the reverse strand, counting down.
CAGTGTCTACTTCCTTCTCATCCTAAATTGTCAGCAATGGCAACTGGTTTTCCCACAAAGGATGCTTAGAGGAGATTTTTTTTTTCAGGTCCTGTCCCTTTTCAAAAAGGGGGCTGCTCTTCAGATTGATGGTGCTCTTCTCTGCTGTTATTCCTTGCAAAAGCAACATGCATTTTGTTTCAGCCAGTCTGTGTATAAACACAAGCTGGGGTCTCCTACATAGCTAGGTGCAACTGGCGGCCCAGGTGGTCAGCCTTGCATTTCTTTTAAAAGCATTTATTCCCAGGTTCCAGACTGAATACAGCTTTAACTTATATCCTGCTGCCCAACTTCCCACAAAGTTGGGACCTTTGCAAAGGAAGAGAAGATCACTCGAAAAATTAGAACCCAGTTCCACTGTACAGATTTTAACAGGATGCATGGTCTGAACCACCTGCTAAAGGGCAAAAATCTCTTTTATGGGTTATTCTATGTGCTAAGGAGATCATGAAGGAAAATCCCTGTAAGAAAACTCAGGGGAATTAGGGCCAATCAGGGAATGCACAGCCCCTCTGTTAAGGAACTAGGAGAAAGAGTTTTGTTTGGCAGCAATCTGCTTTGCTGCATCTGAGACTGTGAAAAGAATTTCCTTAAAATAATAACTGCTCAGATAATCGTGATGCAGTGATCGTGAATATAGAAACAGTGTTGTCCCCCTTGTTTCCCTCCTTTCTTTTCCTTGTATTTCACTTGTTTTCTATATTTGTACATACTCTGAGACCCAGTTAGTGACCCTTCTGCGTTCTACCAGAGAAGAGCCCTGAGATGCAAAGTTCTGGCCAGCAGGATCTATGTCTGAATTTTCCCTCCTCACAGGGATGTTAAGTCTACATTCTGCAGCCTCTATCTAAAAAGGCTTTTTTAAGCACCAAATTAAACACACAGGGAGAAGTAAGGCCTTTCAGAGGAGGGTAGCCAAAAATTGAAGGAAAAAAAAACATATTTCACCATTTGTTTTGAAAACACCAAAAATGATTAAAACATATTATAAATGAAACCAAACTAAGAAAAAAAAATCTTACCATATGAACAAATTCCCTGCCAAGTTCCATTTTTAAATCAAAGCCATTTTAGGCTCATATGTTGAAAAAGAGAGTCTTAAACTAACAAACTTATGTAATGGATTTTAAAAAACTGCACAGACGTGCTTAACTGAAATTGCCAAATCTGTTTGGACTACATGAGGAGAAAAGGAGGAAAGGGAAGAACGTACAAAGGTTTGGGATTCATCTGTGCAACTGCCCCCAAGTTGAGTCTCCCTTTGAAGTTGGTTCCAGCTTTCAAGGAGCCAAGAAAGATGACTCACTCCATTCTAGTTTCTCCCCCTGCCCTCTTTTAGTAGACCTCAAAGTTTGGGACAAATACAAGTGGGCTTCCTTACCCACAGTAAAAATTATGAACTTATATGTGGATAGCAAAGGGAGAGAAGAGGGAAAGAAATGGGTAAGTGAGAAGTGAGATACAAATCCACAAAGACTCTCAAGCAAGAAGTAACAAAGGTTAGGGAGCTTTTGGGGTTGGTGGAAAAATATAGACTGTAAACCAGGACAAAGAGATTAATCAAGTGGTAAGCAAAACACTGTTAAGTATCATGAACAGAAAAATGTAAATGACAATTAAATACTTGTATATCTAACCCAGCTTTTGGATAGTTCTTTTCCAGCTAAGAAATATCAGGCTTTGCTTTGGCTAGGAGGATTTTTCTAAGCAAGTATAAGAAAATATAAATGGCAAGAGAAAGGATTACTCAGCCCACTGTGTTGCAACTGAAAAGGCAAAACTAGAGGTCTCATCCTGTCAAACAAGGACTCTCTGCTTCAAGCACTACATGTCTCCTGTCATCTGACAAGCATCCTGATACTCCAGCCCTACACAACAACAATTCCACAACTTCCATGACCTTCCCTCTGTGAAGGATCGAGACGTGCAGCCTGCCTTGTACCTGTTCCTTTGAAATTCTCCAAAGGCCAAGTGGAACACTCTCTGACCTACTCAGGTGCACCTGCTCCTCTCTTCACGCCAAGTTTTGGGTGGCCAGGAAGGCCTGCTCACCCTCTCTCAGACTGCCCAAGAGAACTTCCAAGTCTTCCTAAGACATCAGACACTTGCCAAGGTCAACTAGCAGGTCTCTTTCTTTCCCCTTCAACAGGTTCCTCAATCAAGTTTTGTTCCTTTAGGATTTCAGCATTAGCAATAACAACAAAATTACATCTGCATCTGATGACTGCATGGCCTTGCTTCCCTGCCACGTTTCTGCGTTTGCTTTCTGGTGTTCAGATAAGATTTTGTCTGGATCCAGGTTTAAAAAGCCGTTCAAAGCCCATAGCTGGTGAGGTGGTTCAGGGGCAGTGTCCTGATTTAAGCCTCTCCTTGTACTAATCTGACAAGAATGCTGTAAAGACCAAAGGGTAAAGAGTTATAATTGCTTAGTATCATAATTATAGGCGGGCAAAGGGGGTTCTGCTGCTTTTTAAAAATTAAAAATGTGTTCAAGTTCAAGAATGCTTCTCTGTTAAATTTACACAGAAAAATAATCTCAGCTCATAATGATGAACAATGACTTAACAGGAAAAATAAATCACAGCCAGAAGGCAGGTCACAGGATTGTGCAGTCAGTAGAAGATATAAAATATAAGAAAAGTTACAATAGGGCCACAATAAACTATCCATGTTTGGTGGCCTAACTCACTCTCTCTGTTAACTCCTGTACAACCCAGATATCCTCAGATGTTTCTTCCAGTCACATGTCTGCAACTACAAGGCCTAAGAAACAATTGTTGGTAATCCAGTCTCTATTCTGCTGCCTTCCATGAAGAGCATGGTTGCAACCTAGGGAGAATTCACCCATCTGGGATGAGGAAGTTCAGAAGTCACCTCAGGAATGTCTCATTACAGTTGGATTTGCAGACTGTTTATACAGGCTCTTCTTTGGATTCCTTGCTTAAATTAAGGTCCCTACATGTGAGGCACTGAAGATAGGGGTTCCAGGGAGCTGTCTCTCTCAGTGGCACCCAACCACTGTCTTGTGCTGACAGGTACACTCAAAGGGCATGATGTTTTCAGTCTCATTTCTCCAAAAGCAAAGGCTGGATCAACAGTTTCTTGGAAGTTCCCAACAGTAAGTGGCCATCAACTCAGACTCAGGAAAGTCCAATTTGAGTGTAAGTACTGCTTTGTGCCCATAGCTTTAACCTAGGAATTACCAAGTCATACTAAGGCTGGACTTGATGATCTCTGAGGTCTTTTCCTTTAATGATTCTATGATATGCCATCATCATCCCCAAAGGGAGGAGTTGTATCAGGTGACCCTGGCCACTGATCCTGACCAAATCTTTAAAATAGATTGAGAAATCAATAGGGACAGTGGCAATGAAACAAAATGCCCATGCTAAATCAGCCCCTTCTCATGGTCTTCCCACAGCAGGAATAACATGCTGGTAAGTCATTATTTACTTCCCTAACCTATAAACACCATGCATCAGATTAAGCACCCATGGGGTTTGTTCAATACAAAAAAAGGGGACTGGGGCATTTGAACTATACTAAACAGCAAAATATCAGCAAAACAAGAGACTGAAATATGCCTTCATTTACATTTACATTTGTATAAAACCTTATACACTGTATAGCTAGAGGATGAATTTTGTTCAAAAGGTTTTAGACAACCAATCCTAGAAGGTCCTAATGCTCTTGTTTTTTACCAGCTTCCAAGGTGCTCAGCACCTTATCATAATGATAGAGTTATGCATATTCTGATCTTCAAGATTTCAAATTCCAGTAAAAAAAAAAAAGTAATGAAACGGACACTTCCATTTAATAAATGAAATAATAACAATAAACCAAAAGTACAACTGCTTCAGCTTCAGTTCACCTTTTATGCATGTACGGAAGTGTATGGAACAGCGGGGCTGTTCTGGGAAAATGAGTAATTTCCAGCTGGGGCGATGTAAAAATAAAAAATTGTAATTTGGTCAAGGGAATGATCTCTCTTCCTTTCTCAAATCAGTATTTGCTGCCTGATATGGGAAAGCTGTGACTCAACTCTCTAAATGCTTCTGAAAACACGATGGCTTGCAATAGAATATGCAAGCACTTACTTACAGCCACCTCTTTAAACATAAGTAGAGAAGGAAGCATGGTCTAGGGGCTAGTGAGGCTTTGCAAAATTATCACGAAATTCCACCAGCCCCACGGTGAAGAGCAGTTAGCCTACAGCTATCTTGGTACCATGTGCCTGATGGGTCAGTGATGAACAACAGTGGTAAAGAGCAAAGATCTTTTAAGTCCTCCATAAACAACCAGACAAACACTAAACTCCCCACATCCCTGCACCCTAGAGAAAACTGAGATTTTTGAAGACTCATTTAGAAAAAACTGCTAAGAAACAAGAACACCTGGGAAGTATCCTCTGAGATCAGGGTGACTCTTAGTGAATCTCAAGGCAAGTAAGTTCATGTGAACACTTCTGACCAGTTGGAGGAGAACTTGGTTTTCCACAGGGCTAAAAAAGCATGAAAAAGTACAGTAGAAGACAATTAAAATGCATCACCACACTCCAGTGATGCTGTGTTCTTTTAATGGGCCCATTCCTTTAACAGATGTTTGAGCAGTGGGCTGCAGCCTACTATAGCTGAAACCCACAGAAAACGGACGCGTGCTTTGTTCAGTTTTTGGAAAGTACTCTGTGGCCTTTTAGAGTCGTGGAATAAATGCAAGCCGTACCTGATCCCAGCTCCCAGGAATAATTAAGAGCCAGGCCAACATCTATTCCAATTCTGATTTACAGTTCTTGTCAGTATAAATACAACTGTCCTTTTCTGCCAGGGGAAGGGTGAACTGCCTTACGAAAAAATGCAAACCAGCCTGATCTTTTACCCAGAACACTGCTGAGTAACGAATCCTTTAACCATGCCAGTTTGGGAGGCAACAACAAAGGAAACAGGCATTTTCTTCTGGGAAGTGTTGCATATTTGGACCCTGAATCTTCTTCAAACTTTAAAAATGCTGATGGAATTACTGAACTCTTTCTTACTAAATTCATACAATGAACTTTTGAAAAAACTTTGTTTAGACATACAATGCATTTTGCTAGGCCTATGACACTAAGTGACAAAATACTCTGTTCAACACAGTTCTTAAATAACTTACAGTCCAGTTTGAAAATATAAACATTCAAAGGAGTTCCTACCATTCTGGATACTTAGCTAAGCTGAACTTCCTAGAACTTTAGCCTATAAGTACTCAAAGGTTAAATGGACAGAAAACAGATGAAGAGCCTGGAGCTATCTTCAGAAAAGCTGGTCCCATCAGTCAGCTTTGCCTTTGATTTCAAGAAGCCAGCATTAAACGTGGGATTTCATTCCCTGCTTTGATACTCACTCCATTGTACGATCTAGTAATTTTCTGCCTCAGTTTCCCTTTGACACTAGGGAATAAATTCAACTGTAAAATAAACTACTGGTTTTAAATTTGAATATGTTACTGTCTCAAGAAAAAGCCCTGGATCCCTAGAACACACTTCAAAGAGGGGAGAAGACTGAAATTCCATCAGCCGTAAGACAGTCAATATCTCAGCAAGATACTGAGAGCCTTAGCATAAAGTCTGTGCCTCTAGTGAGCTTCCTCGCAACTTCTGTTCATATTCCGAGAACCAGGAATCCTTTGGAAAAGGAAAATCAGAACAATATAGAAAAGAAGGACTCTGAAGGGAGCTTAAAGAAATCTTACCTGCTGCAAATCTTCTGTTGACCATTGAAGCACGAAGTTTAAATGTTTTCAGCCAAATCTTTAAAAATACTTATACATAGTAGATCTCCCTCAGGGCATTTTGTCCTTTTCAAATCTAATACCAAGATAGATATACTGCATTAGGTACAGAACACCAGATCAGCATTCCTGCTGAGCAGATGGAGCACAGATGGAGGATGCACCTGACCTCAATGCTAGAGCAAAAGGAATTGGTATGACTTAGAATCAGTTCTAGGTACTGGGATGTCAAATGTTACTGCCATCCAGCTCTCTATCCACCACTGCTACAATGCTGCCTGAAATGCTCACAAAGCAGATTTTGAAGTGTCATGGCTCACATGTCAAGGTAATAAACCGAATCATAAGTGGTGATGGGTTTCTTGAAAATGTTTAGTAATAAACTGTTATGGTTCAGGGGTTGCTTCAAAACAATGTCAGATATTTGTAGAGTTGGGATAGAGCAGTCAGCTTGGGCAGGTAACTTTACTTACCACACCGGTAACAAGCTGTCTGCACTCATGAGTCAAAATTCTTGGCTTTTCTATTCACCTGAAGTGAATCTCTCCCCTGTGAACCCCAGTGCCACAGCAGAAACTGTATAGGCAGAGAAACCCGGGCTTTCTCATGACCCCCTCAGCCCCCATGGACCCAGATTCTGGGCTCATTCTCTTCACCTTTTTAGGTACCTGTATAGTCCACATCAGGCATCTCTCCATTTTTGTAGCAATTATTTTTAAAGCACCCTTTATAAATTAGAGAGATGTACGTACAGGTGGGAAATGGTGATACATTAAAAAACTAAGGCTGAGGTCTGCAATGGTATTTTGCTTCCTAGTTCCCAGGAATTCAAACCAACTTTAGCATCCACTTCATCTGCTTAAGGAGAGTGGAAGCTGAATTACCCGAATATCATGCAAAACCACTAATAAGTATTTGGCCAGTCAAAGGTTCAGATTATGTAGGCATTTTTCATTGGAATAAACAGGCTATAAAGGACACAACTCAATTTGAGATAAATAGAAATTATTCTGTATCCTAAATCAAAATAAAAACTACTGAACTCGAAGCTTTAAGTGATGCTTGGACTCCAATCTGCTTGTTCTGAAGTGCAAGCACAGGACTCCGTGTCATTTCCGCTATCACTTTCTTGTTTTCTTCTTTCTGTACTACATACCATACGACGGAACATATCATGAAACTGAGTATCATCTGGGTGCATACAACTAGGACGACTTGAGATTTTTCCAATAGAACATATGGCCATTGGAAGATGCCTATTTATCAAAAGTGAAGCACTGAAAATACAACAATTTCAATGAAATTTTGTTTAGGGAAAAAATTGAATTATCTCCTACAATCAAGTCAATATTGCATCTCAATATTGCACCTTCTAGAGGGTTTTTTATTCAGATGGAATTGCATAATAGAAATTAAAAATAAAAGTAGAAGTCAGAACAAATGTTGTAAGTTTTTAATGGACTATCAATTAATTTTTTGGAGTAAAACCAGGGGCCCTTATGCCAGAAAAGGAAGAAAACACACACCACCCCCTCCCCCTGAACCAACCCAGAGAATCCTACAGTGCTGTGAAAACCTGAAAACGAATTCTCTCCGTTCACGTCTAGTTCTGCACACATGCTAAAGGAAATAAAAATCAGTTCAGCTTTGTTATGCAAACGAGAGTGGGATACTTGGAGATAGGTCTGTATTTCCTAAATGCCACGGATGCCTGCAATGTTTCAGGACCATCTGGGGAGTGGCAAGAAGAGGAAATAACATGGAAGACATACTGTGGATTAGAGAACTGGGTATACAGGACCTCCTGCCTAAATGCTACATATATAAACTTAAGCACTATCAGTGGAGTCTACTGGAGTCCTAGGGCGACAATAATTTCTGCAGGGGCATCAGTATGTCTGTGGGCTGGGATAAAAAGGTCCCCTGTACAAGGGAATAAATGGGCTGAGGTGGCACAGTGCCTCTGAATTTCTCCCTGATGATACAGGACTGGGCCCACAAAAAAGGTCTTTTCTGGACTACACAATCGGAGGATGAGATCGTCGCTCCTGATGTTGATTTCAGCATGGTCCATGCTTTTAAGTGCTGCTGTGGATCAGGGCCAGATGGGTCTGTTTCCCAAAGCACTGCTACTGAGCCCAGGCCTCTTTACACAGAGTTAGCACAGGGATCAAGATAAGTATTTCAAAACACGGAAGCATGGCAGATACCATACAGAAATATAAACCGATGTTAAACTCCCCTAACTAACTCTCAGATCTCCTTCCTGATAATATGCTAAGCCTCCAGCTCTGCATTTGTCTTAACAGTATGGCTCTTGAAGAAGAAACATTACATTCTGCTCTGACTCCATGGGGGGGGAGACCCATCATTCCCACAGCAATCAGAAAATGAAAGACATACGAGGACATAGTTCAGGCATAAGAAAACCCTAATTGCTGATTACTAAAGTACCATAATGTGCTAGAGAAGAAAGGATTCCTGAGAACATCAGGACAGGACATTAGCAGATTAATATTAATCTCTAGAGTTCCAGATTCATTTCCTGTCCATGCTAATATCCTCTTGATTACTGCAAAAACAATCACACAAAAAAGTTCAATTACAAACATGAGAAGAGACTTAAAATATTAAAATTTTTGAAGCTTTCAACAAAATATGTATAATTAAATGAAAACCTAGGCTAATGTAACGTTAAAGTTGAGATTTTAATTGTGCAAAGGTCATGGAGTTTAGCACCAAAATTCATCAGTACGCTTAATCATATTGGGCCAAATTCTGCTCTCAGTAACACTGGCATAAATTTAGAATATCTTTATTTTATTAAGCAGAGTTGGTTTTTTTGCCATGCTACATCGGTGTGCATAAACACTAGAACTTCCTACAATGTATGCAATACACAAAACATTACATATGTACTAAAAGGTACATTGTAGACATGAGACAAAGCATAGTTAAATTTAATTACATAGCCTATGCAAAAGTTCAATTAAAAAAAAAAAAAGAAGAAAAAAGCACTGCCTTTTCAATCGCACAAGACTTTATCACTTCTCAAATTATTTCACATTGTCCAGGACAGTATGATGAAAAATTGTTTTCCATGCCTTCAAGACAGCAGAAGTATATTCATTGTACTGTTTCAAAAGCAATATCTGGATCTTCAGATATATTAGCATCATTGCACAGCTAAAGACCTATATTCAAAAGATGGCCTCATTTTGTCTATCTAACCTTGCACTGTAGTCAGACTTGCATGTGCACTGTCAACTATCCACCAGAACCACATAGCATTGAGCTGTTGTTTTCCTGCAGAGAACAATCTGCTGAACCCCAAAAGCTTTTGCACCCATAAACAGACCCATTAGTGAGCTAAGTGTAGCAAACCAGCGTGCTTGCCTGCACAAAACTGCATGTGAACAAACCTTGCTTGAAGCTCATTTAAAAATCTGGTATAAAATGTCCTCATTCTCTTTTAAAAGACAACATAATTTAAAACAGGAGAAAACAGAATAATAATGTACTTTATTGGGATAAGTAGGTCATCAAAAAATAAATGCGCCTACGTTTATTGGAACGTCTAGTCCTCATAAATGGCTTAATGGATTTTTTCAAACTTACTGAAACATTATTCACCTCTGAGCTTAGAACAAGCTTGAGAAATTTCAGCCAAAAAGGTAATTGTTTCAGAAAGTTATAAACCACCAAAGATAGGGGGCTTGCAATAAAAGTGCTGTTTCAACCATAACTACAATAAATACAGCTAATGAATAAATGTGGTCTGGCATGAACAAATAAAATATGAAAAGTCTAATGCGGCCTGCACAAAATGCAGGAAGGTAATTGAGTGAGTAAATGTCAAATGAAGGATGGTCCTGTCTTCTGAAGAATTCATCTCAGTGCAAGATTCAGTGAAGGACCTCAGGACCCAAAAGCACGATAGCTACATTCTGAAAACCTCTCCTCATTTATTAACAGCAGTTGGCTCCAAACTCTGCAAGCAATAATGATACAACAAAGATCACATATTACTACAAATTCCAGCACTGGTAAATTCTAGCTGAAACACTGACAAGACCCTCCCTTCTTTCACAACTTCCTGTGCTCAAACAGTACCAATCTGCACAAACACCCAGATGCAGTCTTTCCAGTGGCAACTCTTTCTGTGGTAACTTAACTCCAGTCTTAGACATCTTGGGCATCTGCAGTATCATTATGTGGACACATCACATCTTTGTGCTCTAAAACTGTACAGACAGGCAGACTCAGGCACTGCTTTCAAATAACATTATTGACACAGTCACAAGGCCCTGTCTATATACATGCAGGTGCAGTCTCAAAAATCTCTTACAAAAGGGTACGATTATTTTAAATTGGATATTAATTTCCACTGTAAATAACCAGAAGATGTGCATTCCCTGGTGCCATCTAGATATCATGAAAATTTTCCTCTACCAATCCTTTTTGAAAAATGTAGTGCAGAAATCTTGGGAGAAAAGTTAATCTTACATCACTTGGATTGAAGATATATAGACAGAAAATCACAAGAAAAGCTTCAAAACAACCACTGATTCTGCCCTGAAATCCAGCCATATCCATACTTCAGCATGACCTTTTTGTTTCAGCTGTGGAATGTGATACTTCAACGAGAATGTCGTTTTCCATGTCCTAAGGCATCATCTGAGGAGTATTTGGCAACTGACAGACATGTTGTTTATTCCTCAACTGCCTGGATGTTATAAACTTCTCCACCAAAATAAATTCACAAAGTCAAACAAATTCCCAATTGTGACCAACTATAACAAGTTGTTCAACCTGTGAAATTGTAAGTGAAAAGGAATTAGAACTCCATTTCACAGCTAATACTTACACTTCCCAGGTAGTGAAGTCAAGGAAGAATTTGAATGAGGAAAAGATGAGGGAGGACCTTGTATCATCTCAATCTTATAAGAAAGATGCTGTTAAGGATGCTGGACCATAATTTCTTTCACAATCCTGCTGAATTTCATACAATTCGGAAAAAGGAAAGAAAGTACATAACAAAATAATATACAATCACCTTAACTTGCAAACAGTGCCACAATTATTTAAACATTAAACCCACAAAGCTCTAGTTCAATCAAGGTTCTCCTCAAATCCTACATCCAAGCAGCCTCTTGCAGGTGTTTTACTAGCTAAAATCCCACAAATGCCTCATTTTGTAATTCATTCTGCCATACACTTTATATAGGATACCACCTTCATCACTCTCTGAAAAACTTGCATTGGGAGTTGCCAGAGAACTAAAGTAGCTAGCTCTGTCAAACAAAGTCTAGGAAGAAATGTAATTCAATGCTTGTGTTGTCATCCCACTTTTTCAATTAAAAGGTTCCCAAAAGTTATTTCTTGCTATTTTTAGGGGTTCTGAATTGCCATTAATCTGATTTAAGGCACAGTGAAGTTGGTGTGAATTTCTCTATCAACCCAACATTTTTCTTATGTGGTCCCTCCGGAAAATATCATCAAATAAAACAGATATGTATGAAATCATGGTATGTTATTTCATCTTTTAATTATTTCTTATAGCATGCCATTTAAAGTACTTCCAAAACACTTTCCAAGTTATGAAAACTCCCAAATTCTTGCAAAATGTCAAGTATGTTGAATTCTTCCTTGTGTAACTGCAAGTATTCTACTGCTATTTGACATAGGTGTTTTGCTGGAAAATCTCTGTACTTTTTGATTAATTCACCAGAGTAAGGGTATCTATGGCTTTGCAATTTGTAGATTCCGGTTTGTCTCGGGTTTTTCTTTAGATGTTTTATGATTCAAAAACCCCAAAGAATGAGACCTGTTACAAGGAGTGACATTTCCATTTAATTTAGTTTAAAAATATGCGTTTGAAATTTCAGAATATCAACACCCCTACAGAAACACTTAACTACACACAGGGATAAAGCTCTTCCTGACATGAATTATCGCAAACAAAGGGCTGGGTATTTTGCAAGTATAACTTAGTATGTTTCAACTAAGATCTAAATAATCATACTGATTTTACAACATCTAAAAATGTGGCCAGACATTCTTTTGGCTAGTCGATACGCTATTTCAACAGCTTGGTGTTTTAACATTTCCTTCTTGCTTGATACTTAGAGCCATCTTTTCTCTATCAGTGTCACTAAATGTACCATTTGGAAGCACATAATAGTCAAAACATAACATAAAGGAGAGCTTTTCTCTATGCCTGGACTGGTGACGTAGGTATCATCTTCTGAGAGGCTGTTTATCAAGCCAAGCTATGCTGACTTGAATGGCTGAAGTTCATATTGCAGCTGACATGTCTGCTCAGTATTTCAGTGTGACTGTGAAGCCCACACCAAGCATGCCATCCTTCAAATCCATCTCATCCCTGATGAGCAAACACAGCACAGCGACAATACTGTGGCTTTCAGTGCAGTGCTCATTGTACAGGCTTTCTCTCTCCTTTAAAAAGGCCGTTGAAATTTCCCATTTTTCCAGCTCCCTCTTATTTACACCTTCTCTCAATACTTACATACTTCTCGATACTTTGAGAGAAGCAGACTGAGGCCATATCACCCCCTCACAGGTTTCATATAGGAGAAGCCTAGAGGGCACTCACAACTCCGGTGGGCAAGCTGGCAAGCCTTGGAGGTGGCAACAAAGATCTTTAGAGAAATTGTTATAATCAAACATAACAGCAGGCAGCAACCAGAATTTTAAAAGGCATCCAGTGCCAAAGGAACGCCCCTAACCTGCTAATGTGCTCTTGAAAATACCTTCAGGCAATCAATGACATCTTTAAACATCTAAATGCTTTTGATAATCTGGCATCCAACAACTAGATCCCTCCATTGCAGAGTTTCTGTAAATGGGAAAAGTGACAACAGTACGAATGTGTTGCCAAACACAACATATAAAACACTGCTGTAAGGGTTGACATTCATCTTTCATGTTGAATATCGAGGTACGATCCAGAGAGGCTACACTGTCCATCATGCAACAATTCCCTATCTGGTTCTAGGTATCAGATCATCCCTTCATGCTACAGAAATAACTGCAATCTATTTTCTTTCTGTATAAAGCACGGGTGCCTCTGAAGCTCCAGACATTATTTGCCTGAGGCAAAATTTCCATTTACTTCAAGGGTTCAGAAATTATTGTTCATTTACTTTAGTATTGTTCATTTACTTCATTAAAGCATTTGTTCCAGTTTCAAAATATAGAAAATGCCTAGTCAGTCAGATGTCTGGGTATAACCAAAAATTGGGTTGGCAGGCCATTTTGAATCCTTGTTTTATGGAAAAAATAACTGCTCAGGAAATTGTTTCCCTTAGCAAATAATGTTTACAATTCAAAGGATCTAAACAAGTTCTCCAAAAACAGCAACAAAAAAAAGACAAAGGCAAAAAAAAAAAATGATTAGGTCAGATAAGCAATGGTTAAACCCAGTCAGAAATCAGGGTTGCTCTCCATTTTAATTTGATTTTGCTCTCTACAAAAGAGCACAAAGCTCTTCTCTTACAGAGAGCTAAATACCAGCTATTCCTGAAGCATTATGAGAGTGAAGAAAGGGTTCAGGAGAGCTTTCTTATCTGAACCTCTTTATTTATCTGACTGGGATCAGGTAAAACAGTGTCATTAGCACTTGCTCAGCTCCAAAGTCCTGGGTGCATCATGCCCACTGGCATCTCCGGACTCCCAAGGGGGATGACTGTCTGTTGAAGTGCAATGCCAGCCTCCTCCTATTCCCCCCGCTCCTGCTGGCACCCTGAGGCAAGCATCTGGGAGTGTACGCTGCCCCTCTCTGAAGCAGGTGCAAAGAATGGTAGTCAGCGTGTTTGCTCCCCATGAGCCTGCTGCAGGCAGACAGAAAAGCCTGGAAATCCCTCCAGTAACCCTCCCGGGGGAGAATGAGAATTTAGCCAAGTGCACTTAAGACCAAAATTGTTGCAGAAAGGAGACACATACACTTGTTAAAATCCGTCTGTAACATTCCCTCCCATCCTCCCCTTACTGTGGACCGATCTGGATTTCTAAAGAGTATAATTATGTCTTGCACAATGATTATGAGCTTTGGGAGCTCTCCGAGAAAATTTCCTCACTGCACATGTGGCCATTGGCTGACATACCAAACACATATCACTCTATTTTTCAATTTTTTTTTTTTTTATACTCTCTGAATTTTGCTGAGAGAGAGAGGCCAAAAAGAAAGGACTGACACTCAAGCCCAGAGCCAGGTTCTGCACTATGTTGGTGTGTCCTGAAAGCCAAAGGGAAGAGCCATTAGAATGGCCTTTGTTTCCTAACACTGACTCTGTCTGCCTTCCCAGTAGCAACAGCAGGACGTCTAATCTATCTGTACATTACCAACAGACCCTATACCAAGCATTCACAAATTCTTGATTTGCCCCACTTATTTTATGTTTTCCTTTAACTGCTGTATGAAATAGATTCTATCTTCTCTAGAGCAGATGCTCAGAATTCACTGTATGCCCATGCAGTGATACCAAGGTTTACAATAATTGTCAAGCTACCTGGAAGCTTTAAAAAAACCCCCACTGACTGGCAAAATGCTAACAGCAAAAATTACTATAATACGCTACTCCTCCTTTCTAAATGCATCACTGATGGGCTGGACATCAACTTTGCCAATGGGAGATGCCTTTGTACTGAGTACAATTAATGTTTTTATTAAAAAAAAATCTTTCCTAAACGAGAGAAGACATTGTCCACTCATGTGAAAACGGCACCACTATTTATCACAAATGATACAGCCAGTCAAGAATAAAAGAAATGATTTCACTGGCATGCTGTGAAAATTTCAAGGCACCTGCACTTGGTAAAATGGAAGGCATGTAAGAATAGCATCAGTCAGATTGTACGGCTGAGGGTAATGGACATCATCCTTTTTCCCATCTCAGTCACCATCTTTCCCATTTCCAAAGGGCCTCCAAAGATGAAAATGAATTTGACAATCATTTTGCAAGGCAAACTGATCCTGATTCTTCCAGTCACTTTGTAATTCACTGCAGATGGTAAGAGTGAGATGTTTACTGGCTGGCAGGTAATGAGCCTCGTTGTAGGTAATAGTGATGGACGGGCAATCTTGCCTGCTGACAAGGAGGCAACTCAACATGGGCACATGGCATTCACCCATGACTTCATGTAAAAGGATAGCTGTGACAACGTACACAGGTTATAAACTACCCTCCTCTGTTAATGTCAGCATGCAGCTATACTTAAGCCTTTCCAGTTCACATTTAAGTAGCGTAGAATTGATCCTGATTGTCCATGAAAGTAGAACAGTCAGATTTGTGACCTAATGTTTACTCTTCTATAAGAAGAAACCTGATCTGTTTAAACATCTAGATATTCCCTCTTCCCAGGTAATGCCATTCATCACAGCTGTCAGTGCTTCTTTAAAAGAGAAATGACCCTCAGGCATAGTATAAAACTCCGTGGAAAAACTACGTACACCTTTGCCAAAAGAAGAAATAGCTCCTTTTTTTACTGGTCTTGTATGTATACACTTTGTGAAAGGCCTACACACACTGAATTATAAATCAGTATTTCCGTTTCCATCCCCACCCCCATATAAAGCAACTCGTATTAAGACCTACACACTGCCCTGTTTTTTTTTAATCTCAGACATAAGGGTAGTGGATTTGGACAAGCTCAGCCATTTGATGAGATATACTTAAACAGCTGGTTCCAAGGGAAAACCAGAGTAATTCAGAAATGCAACAGAAGATAACAGAAAAGCCCTAACTCCATTTCTCTTCTCCTTGTAGCTTCATGATGTAAAAATAAAAAATCACACACTCAACCAAATACCACCGATGTCTTTTGTTTCACCAGAATATATTTCACTTGAAGAAAGTGGACATGGCTAAAATTCATAAAATATACACTTTAAAAATGTATTTGTTTATAGATATATATGTAAATATACACACATTTAAACACGGATATTGTTATTCCACAGAGAGACACTTGGCCTTAGTTTTCCTATTCCGAATCGAATATTCTTTCCCTCCTTCCCTGGTGAAATCTGATCATTTGTACTGTACCCGGGCTTCAAGATGCGATAAATGATCCCAGTGCTATATAAGTTTCATCCAAAACCTGTCTCTTCATAGATTCACTCCACATATTCTTTTTACTTTAAAGACTCATGTGATCATCGCTTTGATCCTTTCTCCCTCAGCTCTATTAGGGGCACCATCTCTTCAGGGCTTGCAGCTTATAAAAAGACCACCATATTTTGATATGCCTTTGATGTTGTCTTCCAAAGTATCTTTGATTTTTAAGTTCTGTTCAACTCTTTCACCATTAACCTTGATTTCACTTAGGAATTAACAGATCTATAGTTTCATTGGAGGGCTAATTTAGAAATTCCGTTTTCTCTGGCACTATTTTCCCTCTCTTAGCTGGAAAGGCAGGTAAAGCAACACAAAGAAACTGACCAGTGTTACCAAAAAAAAAAAAAAAAGGAACTATATTATATAAGCTAATACCTTTCTTGAGTTTTGAGTTATGCTTACTGAACAACTCTCTCACTGAATCATTAAGCTGCCAGCAAATGAAGTGGTTCTGCAGGATGATAATGAGCCACATAGACCTTCCACAAGGCCACTGGTGACTGAGAGCTGTTACTAATGGATGACTACTCAGTAGGACTGTGGTTTCAGTCCTGTGCTTGGAGACTCTCTCCCCTGCATAGGACACTTGCATTTCTCCTTCCTTTGACACTCAGAAAAGATGCTGAAGCTGAAAAGGCCAAAGAAACTATACAATTTGAAGTAAACTAAACACAGAGCAGCAAAACACATTCTCAAAAGGAGAAACTGGCACTGTCTTTCAAGTCTCTTTAGTAGGTATTTTCAATTTTTAGCTCATGATATTTGAGATTTATTCTCTCTCCTCAGGCACCACTAAGTGCGACTGAAGATTCATTTTTGCTGGTATAAAGAGACAGATGAAGGCTAAAAACAGGTCAGCCATACACACGTGCACACACCCTTCCCTGTCCCTTCCCACCCCCACTCCCTGGATTTATTTATACATCCTAACTACATTCAGGTGACATTCAGACACATTTCAGGTTCTTGAAAAAAAAATTAGCTCCGTCGATGGGAGCTGTATCTCAGTGTGCCTTTCCTTTATTTAAAACTATCCTGCTTTTCCTCCATCACACTATTTCCTATTCTTTAGAGGCACAACTTAGAAGACTTTACCCCCTCTTCTCACTTAAATAAAACTGCTTCTGATAGAAATGAACACATGTAGTACTTGCAGCAGCTGGCATGGGCATGCCCATCCTTTTCAGTAACTGCATAGGGCTATCACTGCAGCCTGTTGCCCTTGCTAAGGCACCAGCAGCACAGTTTAAGGGTTCCTTCCCAAGAGCACTCGCAATGCTACCACAATAATCATTCCGGGCTAACACTCTAACACCTAACCCTGGGGACACCCGGAGCTTCTGATAAGACACTGCGATGAGAGAATCCAAATGCAGCTCATCAGATATGTGCCCTTTCCAATGATCCTTCCTATCACTCATCGCACTTGCTATCTAAAACATCTTTGGCACAGAAGCGCAGGCTGGGCGCTACATGACCCGTTCACAGCACTTCTCACCCTGCACCGCTCGAGCGCACAGTCTAACGTTGTAGTGAGAGGGTCCCACCCGGGGCTCCCTGCGTAGCCCCACGGCCCGGCACAGTTCCCACTGTATCACGCCTTTCCCAGAATCTTAGCCCCGCTGGAAAGCATTCAGCATTGAGAGGACCCATCTTTATGCTGATAACACTAAAATATAAAATAATGCCAACAGCTGGTGCTACAAATGGCTTTTAAAAACGATGTTCATTCACTAAAATTCCTCTTGCTACTTTTGACATGAAACACGCAGTCTCTAATTATTCTGATCAAGACGGTGAAATACAAAAACAAACTTTAATTGTGTTTAACAGATATTTAATCAGGACTCACTGAACTACAGATTAAAGCTGAAATTCATAAACCATAATTACCCAATTGTCGCAAGCTTTTTGGTCCACATTCTGCTTCCGTCTGGGCGTCTGGCACTTTGCCCCGAATTTCTTTTAGTGTCTTCTCAGTTTCATTGCTGTTCATGTTTTCCAGCAGAGATTTAGCACAGATTATAAAATATCTGTTCTTGGCAACTTTATTAGTTGTTTTTTTCTTAAAAAGATTATATCCCACCTATCCCAATTCTGGGGCTGAATGAACAGGCATGTACCATGAGTTAGTTCTTGTCATAAGCTGTCCTTTCCACCTGCCAGGGTCCATGGTATTCACCTACTCTACTCAGGTTCTGATTCCCTGACCATGGCCATGCTACAAGAGCATCATCCAGATATTGCTTTGAATATGCCATCCAACATACCTACCATGAATTACTCCTTCCTTTCTCCAAAGACAGAAGTGGGTGCCATATGGTTTCCTGTTTTGGTAGGAGCTTTCTCATGTGCTTGATGGTCTGTATTTATATGTAAGAAGACACAGTGAAAGCAATAAACTTACCATAGGAAGCAGGGAGTGGTAAGGTATGTACTAACCACCAGTTCCTCAGGAAATTAACTCCATGGATTCAGACTGCCTCCCAAGAAAATTACAGACTGTCCTTTAGCACAGAGAGACTGTGCCAGAGAAGCGTGGCTGTTGACAGCAGCTTTCTGGGGACCTCCATACACTGTGTGCATACATTGTGTGCACCCATTGTGTGGGTACTCTGAAGGCAAAGATTCTTTCCCCAGGAAGCATTCTCAGGACCTTGCAAGGGAAGATTACGTGGCCTTTCAGACACAGGAAAAACAGCTTATCAAACTGCAGGTCAAAGTGGTGAACAACAAAGACATTTCACCTTATCAGAACAGTGAAGGAGGTTCCTATGTTGGCACCAGGCCACACACCCAGCCTGCTCAGTTGTGGGGAAACACACAACTCCTGTTGGCCTTAATGCCTCAGAAATTTGGGGCATGAAACAAGATGAGGGGAGATATGGAAAAGATGACACTGTGGAAGATGAGATTTCAGCTCTCTGTTGAAGACAGAAAAAAGAGTGAGCTTGATTAAAAACAGGATGGCCTTCCATGCTTTTTCTCTTAAGAGCTGAAGTATTCTTGAAGAACTCTAAGTCTGGGTGAAGATATATGGAACCACATACTGAAGTTCTGTCAGAGGTATTTGTCCTTTGTGGTCATTCATAAAGTTCAAAGAATTTCCTGACAAGAAGTATGAGAGTACAGGCTAAACCTTTACCTATTTCTTTGGACCTGTTCTCAGCTAACATACAAAACATACATGCCTTTTACTCCATCTTTCAGACACTTTTCATTACCAAAATAGTATTTCATAAGTTTATTTCTATCATGGTCATAATGTCCTATTTCCACTTCCCGTTCTTTTAAGAGCCAGGCACTGAATCAGTCACATACCTTCCTCATCAACTCCTTCAGATCAAGTCTTAAACAAGAAGCAGTGCACCACCTTAGTAGTCACTGCTGCATGTATATCAAACTGCTTTTTTGTTTGTTTGCTTTTGAAACTTCCTCTGAAGCTTTCATGACTTGACGGTCTCTGCAAGAACCTGTATCTCACATTTCACAGCAGTGAGATACCAGCATGTGAACACAGAGAGACAGAGAGAAGTATACTATTTCTTCTGTTTCTTTTCATACATAAGAGAGATTTGATTCTTCTTTTGTCAGCCACACAGTCTGAAGTCCAGTCACAGTTAGGTCTTTGCAGCCTGTGCAGAAGTCTGACGAGAACACACGATGCTTGATGACTTGTCATACAAGGCAGGCCTGATTTTTCACAGAAAAATTGTTTTCCAGTTTGGCACAATTGTTTGTCCAAGGGTTTCAAGCTCCGTATTTAAGCAGTGATAAAGAAATTGCTATCCAGTGTTAGTGTCATTCTTCATTCAGACTGTTCCTCTGAAAATAGCCTACAGCCTTTGAGATGCAAAATGTACCGTTTTAATGTAGTCAAGGTCCCTGCTTGCTACATTGCTAAATCTATTTAGCAGATTCTTCGTGCTATAATCTGTCCCCAGACCTGAGGAAGCTCAGTGATTTTAAGTGTTTTAAGCTAATGATAATGGTTAGTGCTGAGAACAGATGTACCTGGCTGTGGTGTGATCTATTCTATTAGGCTGTTAGGAGCTGTGTATTCATATTGACTTAACATTTTATGTCTATTTTCAAGGTGTGATGGCTGCATGGGGTGTAGTCTAGTTTTTTCCCCCTGACATACGATGTATCATCATATCTGTACTTTTGATACATGGTGACTGCACAGAGAGATGAAGAACATGTGCGTGTTTGTTTTCCTGCCTTCCTAAGACTTTGTATGTCTATTTTTGCTGTCCACTGGCACGATTATGGGAAGCAGTAATGTATACCTGCATTCATACTAGACCATAACCCAGGAAATGGCTGCACAGATTAGATGTGCATGCAGAGGGTTTGATGACTATGCTACGTATCACAGAGGTTTACTTTCCCTGGTGTGAAGGCACTGTGCGTGACTGAATTCCCTATAACTGGTGGCTGCACGGATAACATGCCAAGTAGAAGCTGCTTTACTATTCTTCTCTATCCCTAACACAACAGAATGTAAAACTCTTCAGTCGTATCAAAAAATGGTGCTTCACTTCCTTTCAGCACAATGAAGTGAAATTTCTGCTGAGAATTATTTTGCTTGGTCTTGCCATTCACAAACATCTGCTATTGGCACCCTCTGGGGACAATGCACTATTTGGGCTGTGCTATAGAGGAGGTCCTGCATCTTATGGCCTCACCACAGTCTTCCAACGCATGAGCAAACCCTTTCTACTTACCTAGACTATACCACTGATGTTCTGCCAGTAGGAGTTACAGAATTAAGCTCTTGCAGAATAAATGCAACTTTAACTTGTCCATGTTATCACAGTGCAACAGGAGACATGTCTCCTGAAAATGAATACAGCCTCCTTGAACAAATCTTATGCATGTAACCTCTTGCTGGTGAGAATTCAAAAAGCAGACACTAGTGAAAAACCATGTGGGGCTCTAGTAGAGACATCATCTCCACACGGACTAAATGAAGGGAAATTTTAAAGGGAAGATCCAAAAAGGTTAAAATCCAAAACCACTTAAACAACTAGAATCAAGGACAGGTTGAGAGAGATGCAAGCATAGGACAGTACACTAGATCTCAACAGAGACATTTTAATTACTATCCTTATCCAGAAAGATTAACTGGAAGTGTCACAGTGCAGCTCTGGATCAGCCCACCACCAGTTCAAGTTATGAACCATACTTTGAGCAGTTCTTGGGCTACAGGGTAGTGAAGTGATGTGCTGCAATGCTAAAAACAAGAGGTTAAAGATTTAAATTCAGTGGCCTAATTTTATCTGATAGTTTGGCCAATTTGACTAAAGCAGAGCCCTACTAAATGACAGGCACTGTAACCTTCACATCTCTCAATCAAAGAATTACACCAGTACCACAAATTTAATTTTCATTGCAATGTAAAGAGTAGTTTCTCAGACGTTACTGACATACATTCTCTCCAATCCCTAAACCATGTCCTAGGTTCTTTGTCTCTTTGGAAATGGAAATGCATTCTTATGAAAACATCACAGGCTAAATACCTACGATATTGTTTCATGAAGCAGACAACTTTACTATGAAAAGAAATAATATAATCTAATTCTCACCTTTGAAGTTCTGCCTACACATGAATGAATTTCTCTTTTTTTTCTCCTGTTACCCCATTTCATTCCTAAATCCATCTACCACAGAAGTCAATTTTCTCTACACAGCCCCTCAGAACATGTGCTATAAACATCCTCCCTTTACCCCAAATCCTTCTTTCCCCTGACAGGACTTTATACAGACGCATGGGGGAAAAGGGCCTGGTATCTGACATTTAATAAGAATCTCAGGGAGAATACACACAAAGTGCGTTAAGATTTTCTCCCTGGTACTCAGAAGGGAGTGAACGCTGTTTGCCCACTGCTAGGGGATTGGTCTGCATCTGAACATGGGATCTCTGTTTTTGCAGCTGGCACAGCCATTTCTCTCTTTCATTTTACATTCCAGCTAATAAGGTTCATTTTTTGGGCTGGGAAGAAAACATCTTCACTGGAAATCATGACTGTGGAATCAAGTATTCCCCAATAAAAAAGAAAACAACTTAAACAGAGAAAAAAACTTAAATGGTAGTAATCTGGGATCTCACATGCTGAAACATGATACTGTACTAGCTATACTTGAGTCACATTTTTAAGACACGTTTCTCAGCTATGATGTTGAGAAATTTCTATGGTTTTGGTTTTAAATACAAATTGCTGTTGACAGAATTTAAACCGAAGTTCATGATGCAAAATACAATAGAAGAAGCTCTAACAATGGTTCCTTACCTTACATCACTCTAGTCATCCTACTCATCTCCCATTTGTTTTTGATGTATTCACATGTTAACTGTATGCACTAGACAGTGGGTCTTTCAAGAGGCAGCCTGGACTCAGCCAGAGGTGCCTTTTAAACTTCAAGTAACAATGGTTGAGAAGTATCACCTAGCAACTTCAAAATTCATGACCATAACTCCCCAGGCAAGGAGAATAGCAGATTCCAAGATGACTCAGGTATTTATACACATATTGAGAATATATGTGAAAAAAAGCCTCAAGTTTCCAACACAAATCAGCCACTTGGGTCCTTGTGGCACTGATCACTGTTGGGCTGCTCAATCCTCCCTCTGACATACAGATATCATGGGCCACTGTGTAGGACTGGGTGTAAGGTTGGGGAAGGGGCACAGAGCCCACTACCAGCAGTAGCAGTATGACTCAGCGTGAGCACACCACTGCTCTCCTTCACACAGCCACTGGAGCAGTGCTCTTTGTCTGGCCAACCCTGCCCTCCTTCACCCCTGCTGCTGCCTGCACCCTGAGGGACTACCCCAGGCAAGGGGCAGCAGGGGAGCATTTTGGGTAGATCAGCAGCTAAAGGGACATGTTGGGGGAGTGGGAGAGGAGCAGGCAAGGAGTTGAGGGGGCTGCTGAATAACAAGAGGCCTCAAGGCAAAATCAAAAGACACACAGAAGCACACTGCTACACCTCCTAGCACAGAGCCCCTACAAGGCAGCAGTTTCACCAGCTCAGACAAGCAAAGGACTGAGTTTCTTCTCCCCACAAGGACCATAGCCCACAGAGGAGGAGTGAGGAGCATGAGGCAAACTGCTGTTTTCTACCCCGAAGTCTCTAATGTGAGAGGGCAAATATTTCTCACTTTCTTTAAAAGCCATTAGACATGAGCTCTGACCAGCAGGCAGTGAGGCCAGAACTCCTTGCACACTGACAGGGGCAAGTGGCAAAGCTGGTATTGGAGCCAGCTGAATCAGGACCTGAGCACAAATGACAGATGTGCATTGTGTGGCATGTAAGGTGTGCCACAGCTTCCAAGATACCTGAACATCTGCCTTTTCCAGCTTTGGAAAGTAGTCCTTCCAACAACCACACTGATGGCAACTCGTGGCCCAGAACTAAACTGAACAGGACTAACTTCATGAAAGGGAGGGGAGGGTGCAGGGGCCTAGAGAAGATGGTGATATACCCACATTGTAGGACAAGGAGGATGATGCTACTCTGTTAAGCAAACAGTAATTGTTTATTTAACCATAAAGGAAACGTGAAGATGTCAAAAACCTTTTCTGACATGACAGAGAAAGGAAAGCATTCATTAATTTCTAATAACAGTCTTTATTCCTGTAATGGCATTTATAAACTGACCAGAGTTATCATTTGTAATCTGCTTGTCAACTCAACACTCTTAAGAAACTTTTTATAAGGGAGGGGAAAAATCACTAATTATTAAAAACAACCCTAAGCTGTACTTTCAGGTTTTGGTTTGAATCCAGTACCCACAACAGAAACCTTTCAACAGAAGGCAGCAAGGACTTCTGAGGGAAAAGCTACAGGATCAGGACACACATTTCCAGTAAAAGCTGGCCTTTCTTCCCCCTCCTCCCAATCTCCTTATTCCCAAAAGATACCAAGAAAATACAAGATTGTTGGGATTTCTATAAGAAGATTTGGCAGGTTTTTCATATTTGTTTAGACTGTAAGATATAATTTGAATTTGGGTCTTGCCTCTTTCTCTCAGAAAAAGAATGAGTTATTTGTTCTCTGAATAAGTATTTGTTATTAGTGGATCAGACATGGATAAGGTATATTATTACAACCATGTTTGTTAGGTATGATTTACATTGTTTGCTGCATATCATCTTAGGCTGTCTTTAATTTTGTTATACTTTAGGGGGTTTTTGTTTGGGTTTATGCATTTAGTCACAGTTGGTTGTGTTTTGAACTTTGAAAAAAATTAATACAAAGGAAATTAAAAAAAGAAAAAGAAAATATTTTCAAAATGATGTGGAAATCAAATCTATCCCTGAGTAATTTGATTTGTAGGAAATGGAGAGCAAAGCATTACAAAGCATTATAAACAGAATGCCTTGAAGTGCATCATAATTACTTACATGTGCAAATACATTGTCTAGGTTTAGGAATTCAGTTAATAATAGTCATAATAATTCTAGGCCCTCACACAGGGTCTTTCATCCAAGCTTCTCCAGGTTTGTGTAAGCAATTATTAACCAGTGCTTGGGTACCCAGGAGTACTCTGCTGCTATAAGGATGGAGAAAGGGGCAGAAGGGGTAGAAGGTCTCCAGGGTCAGGGACAAATTATGATTTGCTCTCCTGGTAAGAGAGAGCTGCAGATGATAGTCTTCCAACAACAGGTAGATCACAGATGTGGAAGTTTGTAGCTCATCTGACATTTCTACAACTTACTGGCTCTGTAAGAAGAAGTGCAACAAATGTGCATCTTAGATCTTCTATTCCACAAAGTTTAGAGGCTGAAAATCGACATAAATCAGATCCATGGCTGATCTTTGGTGGAACACTGGTATATGCAAAAATATACCGATATTTTGTATCAAAGCACAAAGATTAACACATTTGCTTTGTTTGGAACTCTTTACCAGTGTGAACGGCTTTCATCCGAAACTCCACAAATGGTTTTCAGACCAAGGGTACCCTTTAAAGTTCAGTGGGAACAGCAAATCCCATGCTTGTAGATTATTTTCATATCAATCTCTTAAGTTTTAAGAGACCTGGAACTCTCAACAAAAATCTGAGCATGCCATATTACCCAAAAGCTTTTCCACAATTCCAGGCCATGAAGAAATGTAGGACTTTATCTTCTTCTACTGCTTAATTCCATGACACTTTCTAAGTGTACATCTTGCAACCCATGACAGGAACCTGCAGTTTCTGCAACCCAGGCCCTTTCCTTCTTGCCAGCCATCCTTATTTTACCAGAATATATGTTTTCATGCTTCACTAGGTGACCAACCCTGGGCCGTGGCGGTGAAAGCGCCGCATCCTAACCCCTAGACCACCAGGGGGATTAAAGGGTGGGCTCAGCTCAGCGCACACTGTGTCTCACCTAAAAAATCCACTGCGCAGGCTCGAAGGGTAAAGACCTTTCCCAAATCTTCGTTCGTGAAGACTGGCCATACAGGTGACCAAAATCCAAGACTGCCAAATTATTTCTGCTGTTTCATTCAGCCATGCAACAATTCTAATGCTTTAAACTACTACCTGCTGAAATGGCAATAAGTGCTGTGCTACAGTTACTGACCCACACAGACACACAACTGCCTGTTCGAAGGATTTGACACCAACACATCCCAATTTCTTTTAGCCTACATTTCTGTACTCTGTGTAGCTGTGACAAGTGTTTCTCCATACATTTCCATTACCTGTTATGCTTTACACTAATAAAAACACTGGATATTATTTATTTGTCTGGCTGACTGACAAAGCCAGGCATCAAAGCATCATTCGGTGTCACATACTTCAACGCTCTAATCTTTCAGAACTTGTAAAGCAATCTCTTACGGCGCTTTGTGGGCTGTGAGATCACCCTGACAAACTGTGATAATGTTGGCAATCTCCAAATGGGTGTTCATTTGCAATCTTACTACAGAGGAATTGCTATGTTTCCAAATTTGAGGGTTTGACATAATCTGTCTTCACAAAGCTATCAGGGTCTGTCATAAGGCTGCCTGTGACCCAGGGATTTTATGGGGTCAATATCTATCCCCAGTGCAACTTCATTGCAAGCAGTGGAATTACCAAGAGTATGACTTTATCTATTTGCTTTCTTTCTCTTTATTTAAAATACACCTTGTGTTAGTTTTTTTCGAAGTGCAAACAGCACCTACTAATAACATCTGAGCCAGGTAGGTGAGATTACTCCTCCAAATCATGGCCAATTTCTTACAGTTCATGCCAAACCCTCTGCTCCCCTCACCACACTTAGCAGCTGAGAAACAATGCAAATGTCAGGTCAAGCTACAAAGCTATTGCCATCATCTCTTCCCTTCCGTATGCTCCCAGTACTGGCAGTCTCTGGGCTGCAGTCCACAGGATATCTACAATTATGGCCCAGATTGAGGGAGGGGTAGAAAAATGATGGTACTCTGCCAATTATGTCAGAACCTAAACTTGATCCATTTTAAAACTGAAGCTGGTGACTGTGGGATAGCACCATGTTCTCTATAATCTGTCTAAAGAAAGGAAAATAACTTATGATCTCAGGAAAAAAAAAAAGAAAAAAGAAAAAGAAAAAAAAAGGCAGTGTTAGTGCAGACTTTAAATAAATAACTATTTTATATTTGCCTCTGAACCTTATCTTTAACTAAAGAAATATCCTGTCTGAACATAGAAGGAAGATTTTTAAAATGCCGTAGGACTGTTAAGCACCCCAAGAAGAAGTGATACAGAGAAAGTGTAAGGCTTGTTATATTCACAAGGGCCACAAAACTGCTAGTGAAGTAATTTAGTTTCGAAATTACTTAGGATTCCTTTAGAAAAGCCGGGAACACAGAATAGAAATAGAAAACTAAAAAAAGTGCATCCAGTGTTTCAAAATAAGTTCCCTGCACAACACCCTTTCCCTGCTGTCATCTCCTGAGGCAAACTTCCCAGCTCAGCAGTGCCTCACACTTACTAGAAGATCCTCCCCAAATCCTGCTCAGGGTGTGAGTGAGCTGCTGGGACCCGGCTGCTGGGACCTGGCCACAGAAGTCCATGCCAGGGCACAGGCACTCCATGTCAGCACTGCACTGGAGCACAAGCTGAACTTTAAACACTGGCTTGGATATTCTGCTGAGCTAATGTTGGGATGTTTTCCTATGTTTAGTACGTTTTTACAAAAGAAGTTATCTTCCTTGGATTATTCCATCTAATCAAAAATTGTTAAAGATACACCATACTTTGTTTTATCCCCATTTAAGCTATTTTCTGCATTTCATTCTCTATGGAAAAGGAAAGACAGTGCCACTATCCAACCTTAGGAATAAGGACCTAGCTGCAATGCTAATGGAAAATTTTGGGACCCAAATAAATTCCAAACTTGTATTTCGGCATGAATTTACAGTAAACTTGCTCCTCGTCTCAAAACACCCACAGCTTTTACCAGGAACAGCAATTATCCCTTGTATCTCCTTAATCCTTCAGAAAAGAATGCACAGTCTTGGAAGCCCAAGGTAAATGTTTTAATGTGTCTATTATCTTAGTGAAGTCAGTAGGTTGCATGGATATCAAAAAAAGGTTGCATGAAAAGACAGCACAAAGACCCACAGGCTTCAAAAGGTTAAACAGCTTCACAGATACAAACACTGCAGTTGGGACAGTCCTGAACAGAACAGTGAAAGTGGTATGTGCTTTTCCTTCCTAAAACTCCTTTCTTGAGGGCAAATGTTTTTATCTCACAGTAAGCTGAAAATTGGTGAGTAAACTTGTATACTAGTTACTATTTGACTCTTTTCTACATAAATCTATTTTTAAAGACAAAAAAGTCAAAGGAAAAAGCCCTACCTTTCAGGTAATGCTACTTCAGAAGGTTTTTGCTAGTCACAGACGAATTATAGTATTATTTCTCCTTCCAAATTTCCATTTTTTTAGTATTTTCAATACTGAAATAAGATACTACACATGTAAAATTTTGTGAAAAATAAAGAAAAAAGACCATCATTGGTAGATCACTATTCATAGATGGAAAGAATACAGAAACATATTAAATTTACCTTAAACAAAGGGGTTTATACCATGACAGCAACTTTTAATGTAATTCATTTGTCTTATAAATTACATCCCTGGGGATATCCCTGAAAATTAATTAGGTCAGAGAGGGAAGGAAAACAAATTGAAAACTTCTCAAGACTCCAGGAAACAATACATTTTAAACACAGCACTGTCAACAATCTCACTATAAAGTTCTTCCCTCCTCTTCCCCTATTCTTCCTTCCAGAGACCAAGATAATCAGATCGAGAATCATCTTGGCCCATCAAGGTCAAGGAAACCATACATGTTCAAGTACAGAACATTTCCGAAATTGAAGCTTTTGCAAGCAGCTTTCCAAACTACAAAATCCCTGGAAAAAGTCTGAAATATAATTTAGTAAAGACAGTCATTGTGGCAATGTGGCTTTGAAGCACAAAGCTCCAGTCACGAAATGTGGACATGATACATTCATCACCCAACACAGAAAAGCAAAGGAGAGAAAGGCAAAAGAAAACAATAAGAATTTTAGATGAGTTTTAATACTGGCCAAATTCATCCTCAAATCAAAACTCTGAAGCTTTGCCTTTTCATTAGCCTCTCTAGAATTTAGGCAAAAAGGAACTTGCCCATGTAGTTTTCCTGTAGCATCCTGTCTTCACTCTGTGCAAGAAACAAGACTTAGCTTTTTTCACTCTTTTCTACACAGTTCACCGAATTGGAAGTGTTGACACACATATACAAAATCAAAGACATTTTCTGATCCCACTTGCAACATAAATCAAATTTTATACTTCCTGATGCCTGTGCCACCTTCCGGTACTAAGAGAAGAATAGGAAGACAACAAAATGCAGAGAAGTAACTGAGTTGATGGTGCTTAAACACTGAAACTTTAAGAGACTGCACGAACAGATAGCTTCACAGTACAGACTTCACCTGGATCATGTGAGGGCATGAGATCACATTTCTTCCAGCCCTTATATGTGTTAACATTAGCAGCAGGGAACAAAAGGTATCAGATAAGGCATGGAGCTTGCTGGTAAAAGTCAACACATCAAAATATATTTAAAAAACTGCATCAGAGAATTTATAATGGATCCGTGCTTTGCATTTTGAGGTGACAGAGTTCTCGATCTGGTAGAAAGTTCCCAAAGCTCAATTTACTACATTGTCAAAATATAGCCTGAGGGGACAATCTGACTTACAGCATCTTCATGATTGGTGATGAAAGAACCTCGCTTGGCTTTTAGATCCCAAGTTTGGCTCAAGATAGTGCAGTAGAGAACAGAACATCCTCTATTTTACTCTGGGTGTTCACAGTGTTCCTCTTCAGCACAGAATTAGGTTTTACTGTATAGAATTCTCACACACAGCTTGCTGATGGGTTAGAATTCACACCTTCAGATTTTGGGGATATACTTCACACCCTGCATTGTTACTGCTACTAAAGATACAGATTACAGTGTCCTCATGTCATTGTAGCATCTGTAACGGAAATCTTAAGAAAATTCAGGGAAAAACTGTGTCTTTTACAAGGCCACAGCATGTCTTATTCAGCCTTGGAAAGGCTTCAGAGCACAGTAACCACATTAATTGGACATTATATGGACAGCCAAGTATACTCAGTTACTGTGCAGCTTTTACTGTTCTTTGTCATGTTGCTTCAAAACACATTTCATGTTTTAACCAGTCATATATACATACGAAAGCATTTCACAACACTGGACAATGCTACAGATCCACAGGAAATAATTGTTTCACAAACATGAAGCAATCGGCATGAATATAAATAGTGTGGCCCAAATCTGTTCTAAATTATGTGTCTACAAACTCATGGAAGTCAACTAGTACCACTAACGAAATACAACAGATAAGAGTACATAAAAATATAAAATATGGCTTAACTATTCATGGTCCAAAGCCTGCCATCACTTACATTTTCCTACTTTCCCAGCATGGCTTTACAGGAAATAAGAAAAAATAGAGTATCTGAGATTTCTAGTTCTTTCATGCACTGGAGGACACAAGTCCAGGAACATATGGGCTTAAATGTGTCAGCATCCTACATCGCTCTTATTTCAAGAATGTTATTAATTTTTGTGGGTGGAGTCCAAAATTTTAATGCCATATCAACACACAGTGGTTGTTTTTGTAATGCATATGTCACAGGGAGCATATGTGTAGCAGTTCAAGGATAACATTTTAACTAGATTTCAAGTGACTTTCTGAATTGTAATACTCTCAAAAGATGAAGTATTGATGCTACTAGCAGGGTATTTAACAACTTCTGTCTTCACAGTTTCATCCAGTCACCTCAATTCTGACCTCTAGGATATCATGCTATTGTAAAACTGGATTCTCCACACAAAGCTGTTTCAGCAAACCTCATTTTGCTCTATAATGCACAGTGTGTGACTTCAGGATTGGTATTTTCAACGCTGAACCAAATTATATCAGTGATGTATGCTACTCTAGGTAAAAAGCAAGGCTAATATCAGAAGATTCTTTTCCATGCTAACTTTACCTAAATTTCAATCCAAATCCTCTCAAATGAATTAGCCTCTTTACCAGACTTGCAGGTACGGACAGATACTGTGGGAATCAGCCATGTGACTGTTCCAACTGGATACAGTGAGAGCAGTATTGCCAAGGGCTTTTCGTCTGTGACTCAACAGGTGGTTTGGCACTGAGATTTCTACCTGTTTGTGGTTTTCAGCTCTGGTTTTAAGACAGAAAATGAGATTATTATACCTTTCAATGCTGCATCTCAAGCAGGATGTATGGAGAGCAAGGTTTCATTCCAACCGAATATCTCTCTCTCTTGCAAAGCTGAGGAAAACTGCCAACCGCTGCTGCTCTTCACATCGACATGCAATGGAGATGTCAGGAAAGGGAAAAGTAAAGGGAGAGAAGAAAAGGAAAACAAAATTGTAAGTTTTACATAAATAATAAACTGTACCTAGTGACTACCTCTGAGAAAAACAAAATAAAAAGTACTGGCTTTAGCATAAGGAAATAAATAAACAAAACCTTGGAACAGCTTAATCTAAGAGGCTGGCTGTGGGTTTGGCTCTTCTTTTTTTGGTTTATTTGATACAGAGAATAATTTTTACATTTCTTTTCAAGAGATATAATACTTTGAAAACATATGATAAACTTAAAGGGCAACATTAAAGAAACAAACCTATCATAGCATCAAAATTAACTACTCCATTACTCAGACAGCAGCCTAAGCCCCTTCAACAAACACCCTGCAAAGCAGCAGAAGCACTCCCAACATATGTTCTTGCCTGCAAATAGCCCAGGGTGCAAGAGGTGGGTTTCATTTTTTGTTTTTTACAGTCTTCTGCATAGGCCTAACTCTGCCTTTGTTGAAGGTAGTGTTAACACACACTGCATACAGAAGGAACTGAATGTGGGTAACTGCATACTTCAAAAAATCACACCCAATATGTTCAACTGATGCCACTGTTCCCTGAGGACAAGTGTAGGCTATGGAATACTACAAATAATAGAGAGCAGTAGTCTAAAGTATGCTTTTCAGAACCAAGAAAGCATACTTTTGATACTTTCCACAGATAACTGGGAATGTGCATCTTCAAAATAGTAGCCAAGAGTAGGTAAAGACTGTCTAGAGATGCTTACTGTGACAGAATTCTCAATGCCTTTTCATAAAATAAAGAGTTCTTCAAAGCAACTCTCAGTAACCACTAAGAGAACAGTCAGTGAATCTACGCTTTTCAGATTAAAGCAAGAAAACGAAAGTCAGTGTTCTCCACAGATGTAGACGTAATGAGAATGACTTCAATACATCTGCTAGTAATCAAAATGGCTCCACAGTCACCAGTGCGCAGAAAAGTGGAATCCCAGTGATCAGCAAGAACTTTGTTTTGCCCCAATAACTGTAAAACCATATCAGAAAATCGTGTATACTAATTTGCCTACAGAAGATGAGAATCACATGATCAAATTGTATTTAATTATCTATACTAAGAAAGACTGAGCTGAAGAAAAAATAGACCTATCTTATCATGCACATATAATCACTTCAGGGAAAGGGGCCCCAAAGTGTTCTATTCCTGAGTTGGAATAAAAAATCCCCAGCCAAGTGGGTCTCTTTTCCCCATGAGAAGGTGTTTCCACAAAAATACAACTCTCAGATAATCAAAATAGAAAATTTCCATCAAGTACCCAGAAAAAGGAGGGGGAAAAAGAAAAAAGAGTATAGAATCTTCCAGAACCAGCATTTGGGAAATATTTATTTTGACTTTTCTTGGGTAAAACCTTTATTCCCAAAGAAAATTTTCATTTCAAGAAAAAGGATTTTCACTGAAAAATCATTCCAATGGAAAACACCTGGCCACAGAGGATAGGACCACTGGCCTCAGCCAGGGGAAGGCAAATACCAACCAAGGTCAGTGGACTGGGTCTGCCACAGTCCTCTTGGAAAATCACGGGCACAGCGCATCCATCCTCCACGATGTTAATTCTCCTCCAGCTTTTCTGCCTATGTAGACTCTCCATGCCTTGGGGTAGGAATCCTCTCTCACTGTATATTGTATACAACCTACTGTAACATGTGTGTTTAATGATTTTCAGCATGCAGTAACAACAGTGTTCGTCCCTCCTACAGCAGCTAATTTCCAATATCAAGATGAGGAGAAAAACATGACCTATGGCTGCAACACACTGCTAATCAAACGCTATTGTACAGCATGGTGCTGGGGGGGATGCCTTTTCATTGTACAACTAATCAGAGTTTATACACACAAAACCAGACAACTAGATAGTCCAGTCTTGTGATCTGTGTTCCAAACTGCCAGAAATAAGGCAGGAAAGAGGGGTGTGGGGGGCTGGTGGGGAGCATCTCCTGCGTTCATAATGAAAGAAGAGAGATGACTGGACTAAGAGCTGATGAGGTTACAAGGCAACAGCAGTGCCATGAGTTGTTTGGGCTTAAAGCCAGATGTCTTGTATTTCCTTTGATTGTTTCTAAATAATTAATGGTATTAATTTAATCATGTGACCCACCCACCCCCCTTTTAGTATTTGGCTCTGTGTACTAACACTAAATATAAAGGAGAAAAACAGTACTGTCTATAGCATACTGAATATTGATGCCGTGTGTTTGGACTGCAACAACAGCTGATACTCATATCCATGAGACTACATATTCTACAGCACTCACACAGTGTTTGCATGGAGTAGATGAAGTAGTATCCTTCATACTCCATCCATAAACCAACTCAACTATGACATATGGACACTGCATGTTTGAAGTAGTAAAATAGAGGGTACATCGCTCTCTCTCCGCCCACACTAAGATGAACCTGCCACTACTATTTCACGTAACATTTTCTGGCAAGCTCCCAGTTTTCAGTCATGCTGGTTTGCTTGAAAGAAACACTCAGAGGAGACTCTGCTTGTCTTGCTGTTCGAACAAACAAAATAATCACGCATCTTGAGTTAATGGTCCAAAGCTTAATGAAGATCATAGAAAAGAGGCTGCCCATGATGAGAGCATTCCCTTCTGACTTAGCCACATAAGTCACTGCTGTTGGCAGAAGGAAATGGATTATGAGGATAATAATTAACCCTGAGCTCTGGTCTAGACAAACCTTTGCTTGGTACAGTAGCAGTAAGCGCACAAAGAAAACAGCAATAACCAGAAGTAAAAATTTCCCCAGGGCACTGGCAGCAACAGCAGGAGGACCCCTGTTTCTTGATGGGGCTGCAAGTGTCATAGGCATCAAATAATCCCATGGGAATATTAGGGTTGAGTACTAGGACTGCTGAAATCTAACAGCAGAATTCCTGAACAAATAAAGACTAATGAAGGCACCTCCCTACATGCATGATTCTATTATATGCACTCAGTAAAAATGTTTGCCCATCCTCCTACATATCCCAGCATACTCTCAGCTCCCCTAGTCAAGTATCCAGTTCCACCCATCTTATCTACTTTTTTTTCCTATCACATTTTCACTTATGTTCAATCCCATGGTACTCACCAAAGAACAAGAATCATAGAAGTGTTGGAAGGTACTTTTAAAGGTCACCCAGCCCAACCTTCCTGCAATGAGCAGGGACATCTTCAACAAGATCAGCTTGCTCAGAGCCCCCACCTAACCTGATCTTGTTTCCAGAGATGGGGCATCTACCACCTCTCTGGGCAACCTGTTCAGATAGTATTAAATGGGGCAGCTGTAAGGCAATGAAGAAAGAAATCTGACAGCTTGGAGAAGACCCTCACTTTGTCCAGTAATGCCCCAGGCTTCTGGAGGTAAAGACAAAGTGATAGGAGGCCCTCACAGATGTCAAAAGAAATTTCCGGAAGTGTGTACAACCCAACCTCACCAAAGAGTACCTGTGGAGAGTCAGAGAGGGCTTGGTCAAGTCTCATTTCTTATATGTGATCCATAGTTCCCTATTTGGTTTTCATTCTGCAGCTAGACTATTAGATTAAGAATGGCAGTGGTGTTTTTCTACAGTTACAATGCTTCAATCAAGGGAAGTGAACACTGAAGAATTCTCCACTAGAAAGCCTGGTCCTAGTCTTCAAGGACTTGGCAGTCAAGGCCTAGCAATCCTACAGGCATCTTCCACCAACCAACCAGAGGTTCATAGGAAGAAGTCTGTTTCATTACATAAAGATTGTATGAGATGTACACCAAAGCCCTTCAACTGGTGTTGAAACAGTGCCAAAACAAGCACTGGCTCTGCATACTACAGAGACCATCAACTGAAGGAAGAAATCACAATTGCCAAATCACAGGCTGAGGCACTGCAGAAAGAGTGGTAGAGTGCCCTGCGTACCAGAGCTCAGGCTATGGGGCTCTTCTGCAACAATGGAGCAGAATGAATACCACACTGACCGTGCCAGGAAGAAAACATCTCACCCTGTCCTATCAGTGCATCTCTAACATGGTTATAAGGTTGAGTAACATCATGGGTTTATTGCTCATGGATATATGTAAATGGAGAAAACATTTAATTATATCAGTTATAACAAGAAGAAGAGTAACATACAGCCAAACTTAAGAGCGACTCCTTCAGTTCCTACCAGCTACCTGCAGTAGAGAGGCAACACATAAACAAGCAAAAAGCACATCAGGACAACCTGATACCAGAGTTCCCACCTTGGGGAAAATGGGCTCTGTGGAACAAGAGGAAACTGCTTCTAGACAGGAATGATCACAAAGAAATGACTAAACTCTTTGCAAGGTAGAAACACTAGAAACAGACAAAAATATAGCAGAACAGCACTTTATCAACAACCCCTGTACTTAACTACTTGGTTTTTAGGATTTTGGGAGGTCGCAGTAGAGTGAGAAGACAGCATTTTTCCTGTGGTGACAAGGATCTTTCAAAGTGTCCACGTCCGACTCTGCTGAGAATGTATCTTTTATTCCTTCTTTTGCATTATTTCCCTCTAATGACAGCTTTGCAGTGAACCCCCTTTGTGAGTTGCTCAAATAAATGTAAATTTTATCTTGTAAGCAATATCCTCCAAAATACAACTATCAACTTATAATAAAAATCTGAAAAGCTAAAAGGCAGTGGGTCTTCCCCAGTGCCCTCATCTCCCCAGTGCACTGGACTGCTTGCTATTATTATATATGGAGTTCCAGGCAGGGTACTCGTTATTATAAATATGTACTGTATTGAAATATATAGCCCAAGTCCCCAGGGCCCAACATTTTAATTAGAATTACAGTCGTGCAAATAACTGGTTTATTTGGCTAGCAGACCAAACTGAGAACATGGAAAGGAAAAAAAGCCCCGAACAAAAATCACCTATGTGTTTAAGAAAATGGACTAGTTTTTTTGTTTATGTTTGATACATTTCCATTAAAATTGACTTAGTTTCAAAACAAAGCCAGAAACCTTGCTTAGAAATATCAAAACAAAACCTTTTGGCTTTCCAAAACTTTTAATTTTTTTCTCAGTTTATTTTTTTATATAATTTTGGTTAACCCATATCTGAGGCAAGCAGCTTTCAGCAAATAAAATATTTAACTTAACAATTTTACCCAGATTTAAATCTAAGGGCTGAACTGTGAGTTGACAGGATCCTGACTTACTGAAGAAGAGCAGGGAGTTAGGGGATCTGTATTCTCTTCTTGGTTCAGCCCCTGTCTTTGTGTTCAAGGTGAATTATTATTTCATTTCTTTATGGTTGTCTCTCTGTCCACACTTTGTCTCTGCAGTCTCTGAGCTCGCTGGGGTGAGATGCACCTCCTACAGCATGTCTGTACACTGTCTAAAACAACAGATTGCTCATCTCAACTGGGGCCTATATGATTTACTATAATATAAATAACTCCTCAACTGCAGTCAAATCTCTTTTTAATGCCAATAGTTTCACTTGCATATATTTAGCAGTCCATCATGGGAACATCATCTTTCTTTTTAATTAATTACTTCTTAATAAACGTAAAATATGAACGGACAGCGAGTCTGGATTTTTCTTCCTTCATCAATTTCAGCCCTCAAAGAAAGCATCTCGTTTACAGCTACCAGGAACCAACAGGGACATGCACTGAATCAAACCTGAAACCCAAGATCCCCTCAGCACTTTTGTACCCCCATGATTTGGGGACAAATCCTCTCCTTCCTCCAGGGAAGGAAAGCTAGCTGGACTGAAAGAGCTGATTAGTGGAAAGCCTCACAGGCAACCTCCAAATTCTCTGTGCTGGGCTTTTAGGCACACAATTGTCACCAGTAGGAACGGGAAATGCCAGTTCAGTGTCTGCAGAGAGGTGGAAACAGCCTATGGGATTGCAGGGAAGAGCTCTGCCTGCCTCTGCTTTGAAGACCCCTAGCATCTCACAAGGCCAGCTTACCTAGTTGAAAGACAACTTTAGAGCTCATTAGAAGGTAAACAACACAGAAACAAAAACGACTGCAACACTACGAACTCTTCAACTTTCATGTGCAGCACTTAGGGCTGGGGGTGGGGAGGTTTCTCAGAGCACACATGGCTGTCACTGACAGTCACGTTTTTAAAACACTGGGGACAGAGTTGCAAATGTGCCCCATTATGTCTTGAGATGTACTCCCCGGGTACAAAAGGTGCGTGGGTTACTGTAAGCTCCTGTGTTACTTGGCTGAGACCGTAAAAGGCAGTGCAAAGTACAGACTGAGAAAGAAGGAACTGTGGAGAATACAGGGTGGTTATTCCTGCTGTACAGGCACGATGCTGAGTGCTCCAGGTATCCCAGAGTCCCACTGCAGCTTTAACCTCATGCTACTTTTCTCCATCCCTGGGGCTGCTGCTCAGCTCTGGGAGACCCTACCAGTATTTCACAGCCCCCATGGCTGTGCCTCAGCCCCCGTGTCCTGTGAGGGGACTGTGACAGATGTACAGACTGTGCCAGTCGATGCCAAGGTGACCACACTCTGTCCAAGGGCAGCATTTGCAGGTGGCCATTCCCCTCTGTGTTTGCATCCCCCGCGCTGTGCTAAAGGAGCAATTATTATCATTAAAAATAAATCATCCTCCCTGTCAATTGACTGTACTTATTGGCCATTGCTGCCATCTAGCCAGATGCATTTCCAATATTCACAGAAGCCTTGAGCCTATTTATTTTCCCATTGCTGCTTGGCCTGAAGCAGGGATAAATGCATCCCTTGTTACTTGCTGCCTCTGCAGAGACGTTTGTAAACTTTCATGGGGTTTTCGTTTTTTTTCCCAACAGGTGACAAAATACTGTATAACTGCAGGTGCTCTGCAACACAAACAGGAAAATGGAGATCAGATGCAGCTGTAGTTGGAGTAAGGGGAACATGAAGATAAAGGCAGCAGATAAGAGAGTGCTAAAACAAGCAAAGAAATGACTGAGAAGGGGTAGTTAGCTACTTCTGTTGCCAACTTACTCTTGCAAGGTAGCTATAACAGAATAATTTTGTCTATTTTGTTATCATGCCAAATTTTTGCAGGTGTTACCAGGGGAAATTTGGAAGTTTGTTGAAAAAAAAGGTTTCTGAACATTATTGGAAAGGATGAAGAATTTGTTACCTCAAGCAAGCACTGAAAGATTTACTGGAGGTCACAGCTGAGGGGCACTGGCTGATGTTACTGGACTTGTGAAGTAGGAATTATATGGAAGTGGTTTCAGATAGCTTCTGAGTTCAGATTTATTCTTCTAAGAATTTGTTCCCAAAATTCAGTCAGGAAAATGTTCATAAGGGGAGGGCTTATTCTGCACCCATCCCTTCATCTCCTTTTGGTATGAAATAGGTTGAAAAAAATTAATATTCTAAGGAGACTTAGAAACTGAAAGATTCAGACAGTTTCATGGCTTGATTTCCATCCACAATTCAGCTCTACAAAGCCAATGCAAACTTCCGGACACTGTGGCCTTTCACTTCTCTAGTCAACTTGGTTTCAGAGCCATATCCAGCAACACAATAAAAAAGAGGTGAAGCACAATGGATAAAGAGAAAATAAACGTGACTGTATTATAAAAGACAGTGATTGCTGTCTGACCATAACATTCCATCCAAACAAAAGGGAGAAGGAGGATATCAATAAAGGTCTGTGAATTCAAATGTCTTTTACTATACTTCCTATTCCACCAGAGGAATGACAAAAAAGTTGTATTTTGCTTCCCTGACTTTTCTCTTCTTTGAAAAGGGAGGTTTCATGGGTAATCCCAAGTAATATTCAGCTGTGAATCCAATTTATGCAGTGGGATAGGATTAAAAAAGGAACAGAAGGTCTGGATTCTGAACCTGCTGTAACAGTTTTGATTTGAATACAACCCAAGTCTTGAAATGGCTTGTTTTCCACTTCTGGTTTGGAGCTGGTTGAAATACTGCCACAGTAGCACTTCCTGCAAAATTTATGTCCAAGATTCTCATTATTTGGAACTGAACTCCAAAGATTTTGGCACCATGAAATCCAAACAAAACTCTGTTCCTGACTCAACTGGCCCAGAAGTCAACCCAAGCTTAATCTGGTTCTGGGTCCAAATCCAGCTTCAGCCCATTTCCATTGTTATATAGATTATGCCATAATACCACCTCTAGCCTCAGGATTTATGATGCCTCCTCACAGGATGCATATTTGTGTGTAAATACATAAATCACATCAGACAAACAAAGAAGACATGCCAGAAAACAGGAGGGGAGGGAAGAGGAGAGATACCTACCAAGCAGTTTGTCTCTAAAGTGTTGCCAGTTGTGAAAGGACCCGACGTGCTAATATCCGCTCATTCAGACTCTTACAGACATGCTAAGAGCGTGACGGCTGGCAGGCAGTGCATTTAAGTGCTGTTACTGAGGCCCCCAAATATTGACAGAGTGCCAGACTCTGAGAAACTATTGATGTATGCAGCCGGCCGCTGCTCCAGACACCTCTCAGACAGAGTCTTTAAATGTCACAGATTAATGAATTTTCATGAAACGGAGAATGAGAGAAAGAATTAAAAAAGAAAATATCCCATAGCACCAACATGAAAGCATCTTTTATCCCTACACAAAATTCTGCCCTCAAGCCTCAAGATTCCTAATAGATTATAACAGATTGTAAGTCGGCATGAGATGCAGGATGAGGAGGTTAGACCCTCTAGATCATGCAGAGCATCCTCAAACAAAGACAATATGAGAGATGTTCATTTTAAAAAAAACCCAGTGACAGTCAAGGGCCACTCAGGTCTCAGTTTCATTTTAACCTAACCCAAGAGTTACAAAGCTTAAGGGGTATAGCTGGGTAAATGTTTTTGTGTTTGTTTTTTTTTAATCTGAGATACAAAGGGGGCCAAACTGCAAAGTTCAGCTGTTGACTTGCAACGACCCTAACTTCAGAGCCATTGAGACAGACAGCTGTAGTTGGATCCTCTCTTAGTATTTGATCTTGTGCTTGATCTTATCCAAGAAATTGCAAAAGTTATGATAGAACATTTTTATGCCATCAGATAAACCAAGTATGCTGATTATTTCTCTTTTTTCACTTATATCAGTGAACTCAAATATGTATGCAAGAACTTCAAATATCATTAAAATGTAATAATGCAAAATGCAGTTGGAGTGTAAATGACAAATCTATGCATAACACATCACTAGAAGAGGAAGGAAGTGAAGGGATGATGTAGATGTTCTTTGCAGAAGTAAAAATGGGTCATTTATACCCAACCACGTAAGAAAAATAGCTTCAGTGAGTCCCTCTGCACACAGCCACTTGGAAGTGCGGCTCCAATGAGCCATTTTGTCCCTTGTTCCCAAAGCCATAGGCACTGATTCCTGCAAGGCTCTACTGCCTCCACTGCCCCCAGGCTGTCCTGCAGGATTTCTCTTGAATGCAATGACAGCAGGTGTGGTGACCACCGTCACACCCAGCTCCTTGCTGGACGCTTCCTTCCCCCTCAAAAGTACAGCTGCTTCACAGAGAAAAGGGAAATTGGCACCACCACAACAGCAAGGCCTGTTGCAGAAAAATCCAGAGAAGCTGAGAGCACCTCAACGAGTGAAGAGTG
The DNA here is from genome assembly GCF_009829145.1 of Chiroxiphia lanceolata. Classification (NCBI taxonomy): domain Eukaryota; kingdom Metazoa; phylum Chordata; class Aves; order Passeriformes; family Pipridae; genus Chiroxiphia; species Chiroxiphia lanceolata. Next base: position 97,116,832 of record NC_045638.1, on the reverse strand, counting down.
CTGTAAGAAAAGCCAAGAAGCAAGACTCTTTGATGGGACAGCAAGACCCTGTGGTTTTCCACTTTGTTGGAGGGAGTCAAGAGGAGGGCAATGAAGATGCTTGGAGGGCTGAAGCATCTCTCCTATGAAGACAGGTTGAGAGAGCTGGGGTTGTTCAGTCCAGAGAACAGGAGGCTTTGGGGAGACCTTACAGCAGCTGTCCAGTACTTAAAGGGGGCTGACAAGAAAGATGATGAAGGACTTTTTACAAGGGCATGAAGTAACGGGACAAAGGATAATGGCCTTAGACTGAGAGATGGTAGATTTGAATTGGATATAAGAAAGAAGTCTCTATGATGAGGGTGGTGAGGCACCGGCACAGGCTGCCCATAGAAGTTGTGGATACTCCATCTCCAAAAACGTTCAAGACCAGGCTAGATAGGGCTTTAAGCAACCTGGTCTAGTGGAATGTGTCTCTGCCCATGGAAGGGGAGTTGGAATTGGGTGATCTAAAGATCCCTTCAAATCCAAACCATTTTATGATTCAATGATTATCGTTGCAGAAAAGTCAATATTCTTCACTGAAAACAGATCCACTAACTTCCCTCTTGTCTCTGGCCACACAAGACTTCATAGCAGCTATAAAATCTCACTGGAAGAATGGGGACTAGCATGTGCAGTGTTCAAGAGGAGCTTGTTTTCACATCACTTTATCAGTCAGATTATTTGTGGCAACCTTTGCCAAAGCAAAACAAAATTTGTTGTTGTTTTTTTTTTTTAAAATCTACTTTTCTGAGTATGAAGTCACGTGGAAACAACTGCAAGGATTCTGATGGCAACGTCCTGCTCCTGATGACATAGAAGTCTTTGGTTTTCAAAAGCCAACACACTTCTGTAGGTTGGCACATCTGGCAATTAATCGTATCGTGGACTACAACAGTCAGCCTTTTTCGTTTTCCACTCTTGTCACCACCCAAAGCATGTCCTCCCTACCCCCACATATCCACCACACATCCCACAACCACCAGAGCTGCAGCAGGGTCTCCAACACCATTATCAATAGCTCTACAAATGACCTGGCTAAAGTAGCAAGTAGCCATCCTTTGCCAACAGCCAGAGAAGACAAAGCACATATGTGTGTAAGAGGGGATGACACAAATGACTAATTAAGTATATGAGAAGGCAAAATGTCAAAGCCTTTCTATTCTGTGAACAGTCTCTGTACAAACAAAGAAAAGAAAATCAATATAGCTTTTCACACAGGGAACTATTTTACACATCATTGTAAACTTCCTTTAAAACACTCAGTACTTTTTCTTTAGGACTTTCAAAGAGCCTGTCTAACATTACTGCCCATTCTAGCCTGTCACTTCTCCTCACACACCCCTTTTCCTTTCTCCTTTCTTCCCCTCTCTCTCTTTTTAAAAAATAGTAACTGAGGAGCTATCACAAAACACTAACCCAGCATTTCATTCACTCCAGTAGCACATCTTCAGTAAAGGCCAGCATTAGCTATACTGAAGGAAGATGTAAAAAACCCTCAGTATTCCCCTGCTACAAAAGTCTTCAAATACCTCAGAAGAGATGGGCTTCAGTCTGAAGACTGAAGTCAAGCATCATTTGGGATGATCCCTGAACCTCACAGAGAAGCCCAAGTGCCCAAGCTGTGAAGTTGCTCTTCACAAGGGCTGATTACCCAGACTCTGCAACACAAGACATGATGATGCCCCTTTGGGTGACTTCATCTCTTGTGCATGTGCTAGGGCACAGACAGCTCATCGAAGAGCTGGCCTGACACATCTCTTTCCAGGAACATGGTGTGTATCCCCAGGCAATGCAAACACTGTCTCCTCCAAGACTGCCTCACGTGGCAGCCAGTAACAAAACTCCCTTCAGAGATTTGTCTCTTTTCTGGAGGAGTAGTAAAAGGAAGCCAAAATTTTTAAAAACTAGCAAAATTTTGTAAGTGATCATGTTGGAAAAGGAGCAAACTGGGCAATTTTCTAACTCACTGCAAGGCTAGGACACTTTTTTATTCCAGTGAGCATCTGGCATTTTAACTAAATAAAGGGACCGAGTTAGAAGACACAACAAAGTCTTATGACCTGTCCAAACTTATGCAACAGCCTTCTCTTCCTGTCTTTTTTGCAAATACTAGAATACCTAATAAGCCTTGTCTGTGCTCCCTTTGCATGTCAACATTACAACAGCCATTCCAGCTCCATAAACTCTGCACCATCTCCAAGACGGGGGTAACAGAGGTGGGCAAAAATTTAGAAGAACTGGAAGTATTAATGATAGCACAAAATTTATCATAGAAAAGAAAAAAGTTGAATACCCTGTGCACACAAAATAGCAATTGCAAGGTAATGAACAGGACCAATTTGTTACAGAACTAAAATTATTAGGTCTGAAAGAGACCTTGGAAGTTCCTAAGTTCAACCTCCTTCACTAGGTTTAGGATAGTATCAAAGGCCAACTCCTTTGTCTCATCTTGTCTCTTTGATTGTCACCATAAAGTTTCCATCAATTAATTAATTTCTTGTAATCATTTCTGATTAATGTTGTCTACCTTCTGTCTTTTTCTTTCCTTTCCTCCACGTGCATGTGTGTGCATACATCACAGAGCACAACCAGCTTACACCCCCCTCCTTGTTAAAAGTCCCACCTCTTCTGCTGACTTACTGTACTCTTAATCAAAAGGGCAGGAGGAAGCCGCCAGGATTCATTCTTTCCCCCCTCTCCTTCTCTCTCCCTCCCTTTTTTCAAATGGCACAAATGTCAAACTTTCTAAAAGGATGTTTGGCATAGCTGAGTTCAGTCATGTAACGTACAAAGTCGGTATGATCAAAAGGTTGCGGGGCTGCCCACTGCTAAAGAAGAGAGGGAAAAAAGGAAACAGAGATCTTTTCTAAAGTGGGAAAGAATGCATGAGCCAACTGTTGCCACTGGAAACACCATGTCTATTAGCAGCAGCAGTGGGTCTGAAACACAAAAACCTTGATCCAGATTCCAGATTCTCTGAAAAACAGGGCTGTTCTGATCCAACTTTCCGCCCATGAAGAAACAGGGACAGACACAGCTATGGAATTGAAGACTTTTTTTTTTTTTTTGCTCTGTGCTTTGCATCATTATATGCAAAATAACTGTATCTATGTGGAAGTAAGAGCACTCAGTTTTGTAGTCAAAGTTGTGAAATAATCAGATAGAACATGGATTCACACACCCAAAATACATGGTCTCTCTGGTACTTCTATACTGCTACCTTTCACCACAGTATTTTCATTCTTACTCTACCCACTGCTGAAAAAGAGGGTAAATTATTCCTCCCTTTTACATATCTAAGATCGTTATGATTTCATAAGGCAACTGGTTTGCAATCGTAGAGCACTTCACAATTGCATGCTTGCGTCTTCCTCTACATTTCTGATACAACTCTTCTGGTTTTATTCATCCATTTATTTGCTTCACTTTGCTGAGTCCTTGTGAAAATGTCTGCATCTTCTTACCCAACATCAACGCTAGAGAACAGCCCAGCTACGCCACTGGCTCCTGCAAAATGTCTGCACTCACTGTGGCATTAAAATTGGTGGTCAGAATCTCCCCATGAGTTGAGACAGAATTTCCCTCCCAGAAGATAACCCCAAAAATGTAGACGAAAAAGCTCATTGTCAATATCCATTTAATAGAAAAATCTTAATTATAGATAGCTTTCAGTCCCAGAACAGTAGACAGGAACTTGAGATTAATTCCCCCTATGACAAAGTATGTGAACAATAACCAGAACTTGCAATCAATACCCAGAGGAGAGAGCATCCAAATTGTAACAGGGATTTGGGATTCATTCCCAGAGGGCGTAATATATGATTTGGAACAGGTAGACTGGGATTAATTTTTTGATTATGAAATATTTGAACGCAATTTTCAACTTTTAATGAAGAGAGGATGTGGACACCACAATTAACATAATTTCTAAGTCTCTCCATCATATTTCAAGAGACAGATGACAGATCACAAACAGCTGTTCAGGTCATACACAAGTTAATGTGGGAGTGCCACCTAAAGGAAAGTGCACTAGGATGGGACTCTGGAGAGGGGCAGTCAAAGACCAGAGGTGCACTTTCCCCATTTCTAATAAAACTTGCTTATTGCAAAGTCTGCATTAGAAGTAATTATTCCATGTTTGCTGACTTTACATGGATAATTGTAAGTCAGAGAACATCAGTATGAGAACATGGCTTTTCTCTCACACAGGGAAAAAATATAAAGGTGTTCACAGGAGAAATAATTCTCACTCTGAAGGAAAATTTCAAAATAGGAGAGCACAAGGTAAAATATATAGAACCTCACCATATCCTGGGGGGAGAATACAACCCAAATTTCTAAAGTTCCTTAGAATATAATAAAACAGCTAATTGTTTGCCTAGAACAAAGATAACGACTGAGCTGCGAATCTTACCCTTTTCTGTTAGTTTCCACAAAATAATTTTCTTTATGTTTTCCTCACAGGCCAATGAGTAATTTTAATGATTATGAGCTGCATCTGTAGCCATGTAAGACAAGGCAAATTTCCTCTATCTGCATATCTTGCCATTTATGAATGCATCTAACAAAGTGCCGTTTCAGGACAGGTTGATTGTCAAAGGGGAAAGAAAACCTAGTCTCCATGTGCAGCATTCAGTATTGCTCAGTTGGAAGGAAACTATCCAGATCGAAAACGTCTTGCCCTGAAACAACTGATGGTAGAAGAAATAATAAAAATGAGATAAACCAAAATCCTCTTTCAGTTCAATATATACTTCATTCCTAATTTATCTTTTCAATCTTGTAAAATATTTTTAAAGATGCTCTGAATTTCTGAAACTGAAGATTTTCCTCTTCCATTTTATGCCTGCTGTGTTAAACTTTTGGGTCTTTCACTGAAAAGAGACAAGCCAACTGGGGGTTCCTTGTGGGGCCACCCCACCCCTCTCTAATTAAGCCCTCAGACCCACATCTACCCAAGGATCATTTCCTAAGCCTTCAAAATTATATATAAGTATGCTGTCTCTGCCAGGTCCTATTAATCATAAACTTCTTCTCATTTCATTTCAGTATTAAACTCATCTTGTTCAAATCTCTAATTTTCCACACTGACAGAGAAGTTCTCTATACATCATTCAGTTCTATTTCCTAGATACGTTCAGAATTACAAAATTCATTCAAGCCCATCTGATCTCTTCTCACTAAACCTTCTGCCTTCCACTGACTGACAGAGAAGAATTAGCCTTCCTCCTGTCAAGTATACATCTTTTCCCCACAGAAGTATGTGAAAACACATCCAAATACAGGCAATGACTCAGCTTGCCCTTGTACTTGTGTCTTTGCTCTACAGAGCAGTCAGTTTTATGGAGCAGCAAGTCCCATTGATACAATATTAGACAGACTACTAACATTTCTAAAGTAAAAACAGCTGTAGCTACAAGGCAGGGTACCACACATTGAAAGCAGAGGTATCATTAGCACCCCTCATTCTAGTGGACACAGGAAGCCTCACGATGAAGTCATGCTACAAAGTGACACTGCTGAGCCCAATACATCACAGGTCATTTTAAGTAATTAAAAAGTAAAATTTGTCACCCACAATTTTCCTCAGTGATCCTATCTAATCTTAAACCCAAGTGGGCAGATCTCAGGTTTGGGAAGAAAAAGCATGTCAGATATTTTTTGCTCTTTCCCTGCTGCAGCAATGTCATCGATTTCATTTTTAACCCAGTGCCACAGCTTCTCTCCAGTTTTACAAAGACACTGCAGCACTATTCCGGCAGAACAAATTATGGTACTGCTGCAGCAAACAGGAGATGGGACTAGAAGAGCACTTTGTGTTTTTTTTCTGTTGAGTCAGACATTCAGTAGAAACAATGGTGGCTTCCCTAGAGGGTACACAAGGAGTTCGGTGCTCCATAGCTGGGAACAGCCCCCTTCTGAGAGGCTTTGGTTCCCAAGCAGCAAGTTTCAACCCACAACATGACTCAGGGACCTGCAGAGTTCTCTGCTCCCACATCCACACACAGGCTACACCAGCTCTTCTGGCAAGTTAATCAAAGCAGCTATGGCAGGGGACTCAGAGTCAGATAGACTCCATGAGGGCATGGTGTTAGATTAGTCACCTCACCAATTTCTGCCTCAGTATCCCCAAGTGTGAATTAGTTTTTGGCACCTACGAGTTAAGAGGTCGGCAGCTTTAGAAGAACTGTATGTTAGACAGAGATCGATATTTCATTTTAAAGAACAGTTTCTATTCTACTGCACTTTTGCTGATTTGAAAGAAAACAGACTCTGTTTCAGTATTTTTTGACTAAAAACCTGTAGAAGAAATCATTACAGTCTTTTACAACCAGAATCTGGAAGGGTGTCCCATTGTAATATTTTCAAAGAGAAGTTGTGCATGCAGTATGTATGTGCATATGGTGTTTATGAATTGTTTTTTAACTTTAGATATTTTATTCATTTTTCCACATGGTACAAGTAGAACACACATCTTTGTTGGACAGACACCAATACAGTAACATAGCTTTTGATTTCAGGCACTCAAGACTCTGTAGGACAAACGGCTACTCTATCTTCATGCCAGGACATCACATCCTGAAATTAGGATGCATGCCATCAGGCAGTCAATATCTCACTGAAGATACTCAGCCCTCAATACGTTCAGTTATACTAAATGAAGGAAACTGTAACCACTTCCAGTTATTCCATAGAGAGATTAAGGTCCATGAGAACTTTGAGTCTTGGCATACAACATCCTATTTTGATTTCACTGTGTTGTGGGATCTGCTGTTATCCACAGTTTGTGCACTTCGTTGGTTTTTTTTCTCACTTGCAGCATGCACACAGGCAGCATAGTAACTTCAGTCATAACAAGGTTCAGAAGACCCTAAAGCAGAGGGAATTGGGTAAGGACTGGCACAAAAACACCTGGCTGGAGCCTTTCAGGATAGCAGCAGAAAGAGCACAGATGCTACTGGTACCTGCATCCCCAGCCCCAGAGTGAGCAAAATGGAGCTCAAAATTCACTTCTCCCGTTTATGCTGTGTGCGTGTGTGTAAGCTGCTCCCGCAGACCTATGGAAAACACTGAAAGCACACTCTCTAGGATAAGTGCCTATCCAGACTCACTAGTGTAGTTCATTGGGCAAAGTCACATGAAATGCAAGCGTGAACAGCTTACCTACAGACCAGAAAAGTCTTGCCTCTGCACACTGCCATGTCTAATAACTATATAAACCTTGTTTATTTAATTTCAAAGCTGCTGTTTCACTTAAGCTGTACCACGGTCTCAGGAATCACAAGATGGTGGCATTTAAGAAGTAGAGACGATGCTTTCATTGATTTTCCAGGAAAAACCTAGGTCTGAAAGCAAAATAAAGTTTCCTTTATAAAGAATGGAAACACTAATAATATAAATGAGTTCTTTATATCATTTAACATTGTTAACTATCACTCTGTTAAATAAAATATAATAAGGGACAAATCAGTTCAGAGAAAATACATAAATATTAATTCTGTTCCCACTGGTAATTTAACACCTATCTTGCACCCCAAGGTCTTGAAAACACTGAGTACAGAAAATAGTTCTTTCCCACTATCTGGGAAAAAACAAAGATTAACATTTACATGAACTTCAGACGCACTGGTTTTAAGACAGCCAAACTAAAATGCCCACGCCGAGTATCTATGGCACAGAAAACTAATCATGCTTGTTCACTGTCCTACCGAGAGTTTCTTCCTGTGATTGGCTTAAATTAGAGGTTTCTTGACAAGATCTAATGAATGGTTAACCTCGCTTTCCTGATAAAAAGCAAATGCTCCCTGACTTCACTCTTTTCTTGAAACAAGTCCATATGGATGAAATATACAAACTTCTGTCAACATGACCGCTGCCCTGTGCATTATTTAAATGCTAAAATAAAAAAAAGGGGGATTTTTTTTTTTTCCTCAGGCACGGCAGGTTCCTCCGCGGGGAAGTTCAGCTCTGCTCTCGCAGGCACAGACCTGGGGCAGTGCCAAGCCCTCTCCCCTCACCCATCCCCTTTCCTGCTCTCCCAGCAGCGGGGCAGCCCCAGGGCAGCAGGCAGCGACTCCAGCGAGGCGCGGTATAAATAGGGGATGTGCTGTAGCCTTGTGGATCGCAGGTGGCACAGAGCATTTATCTTCACACGCGCCAGGGTGGATATCTACAGCTTACGAGTGGGAAAGGTCAGGTATGTCAGCTATGATGGCAACAAACAGCCTTACTAGCAGGCACGGGTGTATTCACCTTTCGCTGCTCACAGCCGGCGGACGCCTCCGGAGCTGGAGCGGGAGCAGCAGCCCTGGAGCACCGGCTATCTCCGGGCATGCTCCCACCTTGGCTTGGGGCTCCCTCTCCTTCCCCTGCCTGTTGGGAAGGCGCCACTGCCTGCGAGGGTGGCAGATAACGCCAGTATTTTGGAACTGCTCTCTTCCGAAGCCACTGAAGAGATTTATTATTTATAGGCAGAGGGATGAAAACATGAAGTACGTACATGGGGGCCCGTGGGGGGAGAGCCAGTTACTGCCAGGCAGTAATTTCAGTCTGAAGTTCCTATGACTTAAATAGCCACTTGAGCTCTGCTCTTGCAGTTTATGATGTCAATAGAACCCCTAAATGAAATTACAGCCTTCTGATACGCAGCGGGGTAGCTTTTCTTCACCGTGTAATATACCCGGCCGGGAGAAATTGCACTATACGCAGAGTTTCACTAAAGCAGAGTTTATCATAAGAATGTTCCTGCTAAAATATGATTAGGCTTCTTGTTTGCCAGATAACACATCTAATGAATCAGGGTACGTGTGATAGTCATGTTTTGTGAACGCAGACATATACCCTGAGGTGAACTGGGCACTCCACTGCCTCAAAGCACCACTATTTCATTTCCACCGTAATTTGCACCTGCTTTGTTTTGCCAGCAGCACAGACCCATGCTAGCTCTGGAACTTGCCCCCGTTCCAGGAACTCGAAGCTTGCAAAGACAAAAAAAACAAACAAGGCAGCAATGGGGGGATCTACATGCTGTATTTACAGGCTTGCTTCCCTTTTTTTTAAGCATGCCTGAGCCTGGCTAAACCTCATTAGTAGCCCTGTGAGGGCAGGAAAAAAAAAAAATTCCACTTTTCAGATGGTTGAGAAACAGAGGTAAAGATCACAGTGATAGACCTGGGATACAGATTCAGGTCTCCTAAAGTCTATTCCATTTCTCTCCGCTGTCATTATGTTACTCCTACAAACCCCTTCTCAGCCCAGGACAGGAAGAAAAACCCTTCATCTTACCGTTCATGAACCTTCCTATTTCTTTATCCTTCAGCTGAGGACATGACTGCAGTTGATAACTAGAGATCTGTAGTTAGTGGCTGCTTTATCTCAGTAACTTGCAAATCCCTTTTACTTTCCTAACTTTCCCCGTCATATGACTTAATTCAAAATCAAGTTTCACTTTCTTTTCTGAATTACAGGAAGGAAAATTAGTGCTGCTTCAGTGTTGTGACCCAGGAAAAAAAAAGCTGTTGTTCAACTTTTAGATAGATAGAAAAGATAGGCTTACACTATAAAATAAGAAAACAAATTGAGAACACCTTAAAACAGGCAATGTACTCAAAACAAGGCATTTTTATTCCTTTTTGGTTTTATGCACTTTTACTGCAAAAATTGTCTCTGGATATTGCTTAAGTTCTTGTACTTCTGAAGCATCCAGTACCTATGAATCTGTGTACCTTTATCATTACATCTTTTTCTGTGCTTTGTTCTTGTCTGATGCAGTTAACAGTCATAGAACAAGCAGCATATCACATCAAACAATTGTGCAGAAAACAGTGGTTTTCATTCTACTCCATAAATATATATTCTCTTCCCCAAAAGTTCAAATGTTCAAACTGGTGGTTTGAACATGAGCGAAAGAATACCATTTTCTCTTTGGTGGTGTCAGAGAAAGGATGACAACCTTCCCACTTTATCTATGGGTAAAAGAGAGGTTTTAATTTGGCACTGCACGTAAAGCACTTGAGATTACTACTTGGAAGGGATGCTCTAACTAAAATGGCTACTGCTAGAAGCAAACAGTGCATGTATAAAAGAATGACCATATGTATTAATTTTAATTTTTTAAAGCAACTATGATAAACTATTACACAGTAGACAAAGAAGCTAGTACTAATGAGACAATTTATCATCTTACCATCCCAAAGTGTTTAAATGGCATGTTAGAATATGATTTGAAATTGCAGATTTTCACCCTAATGATTTTAGACCATAGACAAACCATTAGAACCTTGGCTTACAGTCAATAAGCAGCTTATACCATAATAAGCAAAACTGCCTATTTTTTCCTCATTGCTGTACATAAATACCAGCAAAGACAAGTTCCTTTGCTACCAGAGAAAATTACAGAATAAATAAATTAATTAAATAATTTAAACATCAAGAGGTTTAGAGCAACACAGAGACTCTTAAAAAAGAGATTAAACATTGTTTTGCCTTCTTGGTGAAAGATGCCAGAGTGACAGCCCTTGACTTCAGCATATCCAGAGAACAAGTGTTATACAGGCAGAAGTCTGAAGTTTCAGACATTTAGCACTGTGCTTTGAGAACTTTCCATTTCAGAAGTACTTATGTCTTTCAGACTTACACTGCCTGGAGGGAGAAAGTAAATCAGAGATAAGCTTCAAAGATCAGACCCCAAAGTGTGTGTGGGCGTTCAGTATAGCCCATTTAGAGAAAAGAAAAAAAATCCATTATGTTTCTATCTCTGATGTGAACTGCCTGAAAGTTTGGGATGTTCTGATCTGTCAGCTGCTTTGAGTATACTGTAGAAAGGTGATGCAACAGCTAAGTCGGGATCTTAACATCAATTTAGTCAAAAGCTGGGACCATTTGGATTGAGGCTTTGATGTATGTAAAGGTTATTTCTATGTGTATGTAAGACTCTTTACTGAAGGGATCAGCCAACTTAATTGCGGGTTTTGTTGAGAGCTGGTGATTTAGTTGAAGTTCAGAGAGAGGTCTGCAGCACCAGGCAATGAAGAGAAACAGCTAACCCTTGCTGCTCAGTGCTGAAAAACGTTTGTGGTCAACTTAGGGGTTTGTATATGAAAAAAGAGAAGTTCACAGTTCTTTATGGTTCTAATGCAAAACCAGATGAAACTCAGAGGTTTTGTCTATCTTTCACTTGAAGTTTTCAGGCTTCCAGGCAGTCAAACTGCATGCTGAAATTGAAGCAGGGGGAGGGACTGACAAGCCACATGGATTGAAACCAACAAAAATATTTGCAAAAATTGCCAAGCAGTAAAACCACCAAATCTTACATGACTTTACTTATTGGTTATAAGAAATAGCAAGTACTTTAATATGGGTTGGACGTGATTTGATACTGAGCTCAGTTCTGAAATCAGTGTCAAAGCCTCCGACAACTTCAATGAAAGACTGCTCAGCGCCAGCCTTTACGTACCATCCTTGGGACTTATACTGGGCATGAAACCAGGGAAAAGGTGACCGGACTTTTCTGTATGTCACAGGTGACCAGCAGCATTTGACGAGGGGCTATCTCCCTCAGTGTCAGAGAGACATGCTTGTTGATACATGTGCTGAATGAATCCTACTCAAAAGCAAGACAAAGGCGAGAAGAATGCTTCCTAGTTAATATCCCATGTGAGATATATTGGTGCCATTAAAGATCTTGGTTTTTTGCCAGGGACATGTTTCAGAGAACAGGATAATAACTCAAAATACAAATATTTTGACTGCTGCCCTGTGTTTCTTATATGCCTACTTTGTTAAGAGTAGAAAATGTTAGTCAAGAAATGATTCATTGCTTCAAGTCATATAATATGGAAGATGATGAGGGATGAATGGAACAGCCCACACATTGCCCTGGCCGCCTTTATCACTACAGCAGAAATATATTAACAGAAGTGATACATTCAATGGGGCAAGAGAGGACAAAAGGATACAGTCTGGGCCTGGAACTAGAGATGTTCATCCTACTCCTTTTTCTTTTGCTGGCTTTCCCATGTGGCCGTGAGCAAATCACTGCAGATTTCTAAGTCTCATCTTCCCTATCCAACAGCTGAAAGTAACTCTGTGTAAGTACCTTGATGTTGGCTGAGACACTCAATTCTTTACCATCCAAGATTTTGTATATAAAGTTCTTCAAAGTACATTTTTTTTCCTGATTTCCAGTTCCCCATACAGCAGACAGAGAACATAAGGGAATCGAGAGAGTTAAAAAAAAAAAAAATCCAACCCTTCCCTCTCCCTCAAATGGACCAGCAGCCTATAAACCAACTAGTTCTTCCTATTCCCAGAGGTGGCTTCCACAGAAGCATTTTCTTTTACTATGCATCCACTGTAGAGTTTCTTTTCTGCTTGGCTGGGCAATCAGGTATTCAGAGCATAATGTAAATGCTCAGAACACAGAGGCATGAAAACTTGCCAGACAGAAACTCCAAGCGAAGGATTAACATCCACCACCACCCCCCCCCGCCCTTCTCCGGCTCACCCAGCCCCTCCTGCCCGCCCTCCCCGCCGCAGCCCGGCCGCGCTGCCCAGCCTGACCCCCGCTGGTGGCGGTGGGGATGCCGGGGTGGGCACAGCCCCCCTGCCCGGGCGACGCCGGGCTCCCCGCACTCCGCTCGGCAGCCTCCGCGCTCCAAGCTTCATATTTTCCTCCTGCGATTGTTGCTGATCTTTGCTTTTATATACTAAAAAAAAAGGCAAAACACAACAAAAAAACCTTTATTTCCTGCTTCGCCGCGGCGGCCCCGAGAATAGAAGCCTTGACACATCAAATTCTGGGAGCTCACCACTCACCAGGGCTGTGGTTCCTGGTCCAAGCAGTGACGAAGGAGAATCACCTCACAGTCTCTGGAGAGTGGCAGGGCTTGGCTGCGAAGCGCGCCCTGCGCCGATGGGCTTTTTGAGTTCGCTCTGTTCCAGAGCGAGTGCCGAGGCAGAGAAATTAGGGAGGGGAGAGGTGGGAAGGAAAATCACTGGAGCCTCTTACGATCAAACTTCCACTAAGCAAGAGGAAATGTCTTATAAATAAACAACAGCAAGAGAAACAAAAAAATCCATCCCGTCCTGCCAGAGGAATGTACATTATTGTCTCTCGACGGAAAACTTTACACCACACCAGAAAGCAAGACAGCAGCCATGTCTCCTGAAGCCACCCTCCCTTGAGCGAGGGGGTGGGGAGGAGGAGGGCAGCGCGAACTTAAAAAAAAATATTGGGAAGTTCGTGCGATTTCCCAGTAGACAAACAAAACTGTCCAAATTCAACAGATGTCAGTATTCCAAGTTTTCACACAGTGCTGAATTTCTTTAGGTCTGATGATCATCGCTCCGCCATGAGGACACATTCAAGGAGGAAGTTCAAAGCAAGGGGAAGGAGGAGAAGGTCACAGTATATGCATCTGTTTGTGTAGATCTGTATGTATATATGTGTATATTTATTTATGCCTAATATTCACATTTTATGATTCATATTTATAAGCATATTTTTATATAGCTATTTAAAAACTTGAGGTAGATGAAATTCTCTTCTCTCGTATCTCCCCATAATTTTTGAGATTTACGGGCCAGAGTTCCAAGGCCTTCATTCTCACCTCACAAGACTGCAGGTGTAATCTGCTTAAAACTAACACGTTATCATACTGCAGCTCACAAGTGACATGAGTTTGGTGATTTCAGTACAGTCCCTAGCTTTGCAAAAACCTATTGCATGATTTGGCACGGCGCACAACAAATAGCAGCCTCTTCATGAGGAACTACAGATGGCAATTGGAAGAGTAATTCAAATAATTTATCAAGCCCATTTGGAGACCTACAATGCGAGATGGCCCGAGCCTATGAGAAGCCAGTATGCTACAAGTCATTATTAGCGAGCTTATTAAACCTGTCTCACTGTACAGAAGTAAAAGATCAGAGATTGTTGATGAGAACTGAGGTGCTTGGCGGTGCTGTGTCTTGGGTCCTGACTAGGAAACCAGAGTACAGGAGGTGAGGACCTACTTCAGAGGAAAAGTGGGGTAAAAGACTAAAAGATCATGAGATAACTGAAAATAGCTTGGCACAACCTGCACTTCATTTCTAGGGGACTCCACCTTTAAGATTGAGATGTGATGCTAAAAGTGCATAGTGCCCACCCCAAAATTCAGTTTACCAATTCTCAAAAAATTTGCCTAACCTGTTGAATTCCTGAGGACTACCATATTCACAGGACACAAATGAAAACATATTTTTTAAACTAATTCGTTTTACATCTGTGCATTGTTGCTGCTGAAATATTGCTATCATAGACTTTTGCTAGCAACAATCAGTCTACAGTGCAGGTGGATAAGGCAGAGACAAGCTTAAGATTGAAGTATGTTTGAAAATAAAAGCCTTTAATGCAAAATTTATAGTAAATCACAGTTTCTTCAGGCTCAGATCTTTAGGAGAAGCTATTGTTGAAGCATTTCGAGATCTACAATACCAAGGTGATCTTAATAAAATAAAAGGAGGCATTTTCAAGAGATTTCTTAAGACAGAGAAGTAGAAGTGACATCACTGACACAGCACCAGGGGAGCTGTGTGAAGGACATGAGTCTCATTAATCTTACCAGATTAATTGGCAAATTGTAAATCTGACCATCTAGCTCATACATGCTGGTACCAAAGAGGTCCTTAACCTGGAAGGACACTGCGTGACAGAGAAGCTGTTGGCTGATCTGACCTCACCGAGAAAGGCTTTGCTCATTTACAAATCAGCTCAGCATTCACCTTTCTCGCTACGTTTATGTTTACCAGCATTGCCAGAAATATTTAAGAAAACTGAGACAAATGTGAGCTCTTGCAAGTGAAACCTTATTAGTGAGAGGTGTCCAGAGAGCCAGGTGCTCAGAGAGGAGAGTGGTGCACAAATGATAATGGAACAGAATTTGAAATAGAAATTCCTGTCTGTGATGAGGAAAACCTTTAACATTTCTAAGCAGAAAACACAATTAGCAAGCTGATCAACTGACCTCAGGTTCCCAATACCTTAGCTGCCCTTAGGGAATTTACATAGATGGAAGTGGGGGCAGTATATGGCCTTATGTTTAATAAGTCATTTTCTAAACAGTCCAGAGATCAATAGCAGACATTAAATTAAGTACTCTGGCATTCTTATTATTTAGTATCATTAAGCATTAGGGATGCTGTACTGTAAACACAGGGTACAGAGAACTAAATGAAAACTTCTATTTAAAAAAAAAAACACATGAAATTTCTGAAATTTAGACTAGATAAAAAACCAGATGCAGCAAACAGATTAAAATCTCAGTAAATTTCATGTGTCTGCCTGTCAGCTCAGACTATTTCCATTGCAGACTTCAGGAGACTGAACTGTGCTATTCTTGTTTCACTAGCATTAACAGTGGCCGCAGCTTCAGAACTGCAAAATAATAAGAGTCAGGAGGACAATCATTCTCCTCAGATTTTTTATTTTGACCTTTCCCATTTGTGCCCTTTTTCAAAGTTTTAATTTGGTAAAGGCACTTTTCAGCCTGTCTTTTAACAGGTCACTAATAACTTGGGATGCAAGATCTCATATTTCATTTTTTGCTGCTGCCACCACTAAATATTTCATTTACCTTGAGTACAGCAGACCACTCTGGAAGGTTTATTTCTTTTTTTTTTTTTCCACAATACCGTTCACAGACTAGTTTTTGTGATTCCTTATTTGCATTAGGCTAGTTTCATCCTACCTGCTTAAGTAAATTAACAGACTGCCTACAGAAATATTTTCATTCTTTAAGTAGCTTGGTGAGGCAACTGTACTAATGTTCCTTCTTTTTGAGACCTGTATGCAAATAGCTGGGAGTCTCGGAGGTGCTACCTTATAACACAAGCTTGTTCCATAAAATATTTTTTAATATTCATAACTGTGTTACATACACAAATACATATAAATAAAATCATCAGAGTTTTATTTCTGCCCCCTGACCTGGCTGTTAGCCCTTGAACTAGAAGACTCAATGCTTTCAATTCTGCATATGTGCACACACACAAAATACAGAGCTAAACAGAAGCATTTCAAAAACAACAGTATGACCTAAGGGTTTCTCTGCCTGCCATATACCAGTCTAGAGAGGACAAGCTTCAAAAAGGCTGACGCTTTCCCCATCTCAGCAAAGACAGAGAGAAGAACCCCAGCAGATGCAAGAGAGTGCTTGGAGACCCTGACTTTTCTCTCCTCCCCTCTGTGCATCTGTCCATGCAACTAAACCTCTGCACTTAGAGACAGGCCATGCTGTGACCAGACCTTGGGAGCAGCTGCAGATAAGCACATGGAGGTTAATTCTGCTTTTTGCTCCATTAACCTCTGCTCCACCTTTGTGACACCCTCAAGGAGGAAAGACTGCGAGACGGTGTGGACAGGGGAGCCAGGCACGTGCCGGTGGCCAGGCAGCACTGAAACGGGAGTCATACCATGACAGGGCTCCCTCTGGATCCCAGGCTTCACAGGATTCAGAGACTAGTTTCCTTTGCTCCTGCCAGTTCTGCCTCACCACTGAACACTTGCAGGATGCAAGTATTCCCCTTCTCTGCAAGGCAAGCTTCATTGCAGTTCCCTGCAGCCTTTCCCTCTGCTCTGTGTTCCTCTCTATGGGAGGAGATGCACAGCCTTTGGCAGTGGGTGCAAACAGATGAGATAAACAAAAAGCGATGAATTAAACCTAGTGGAAAAGTCTTCCCCAGATGTAGTGTCTCCACCTATAAATACAGATGCTCCTGGTGTCCTCCAGATGCAAACACAGAGTTGAGATTTTCGTTGTTTTCTTGTTTAGTACAAAGCAATTCAAATGTAAAAACTGCTCAAAATCTTCCTTCATTTAAAAAAAATAGGTCACGGACACAGAAGCAGTCAGTCATGGTTTGGAGTGGGCAAGCAAACAATTTTCATTTGATTGTGCTCTTGTTTTTGTAACTAGCTTTTCTGCTGTGACCTGCTATACTTACCCTGTCTGCTGTGCTAACCAGCAACATGCCTTTTTAATCTGCCTTCCTGGGGTCTGCATTTGATTACAGCATTCATGTTCTATTTAGATTCTTTTGAATCATGCCCTGTGGTGCTAGCACGAAAGGTGTTATTTATAAAATGAAATTCTGTTGTATTGCAACTTGGATTCAAAGAGGACAAGCAATATTAAATACTTACTTTATTTAATAATATCTTGGATTTATTAACTCAATTTCATTACAAGATTAGAGATGGTAACCTGGAGGGGGTTATTAACTAATAAACAGGCTTCAGGCAACTCTGCCCTATATAAAATAAAATAAAAATACATATATATGCATTTAAATTACTTCTATTTTGAGGGCCCAGATATACACCTCTGGCTCAAAAGAATAGGTTTCTTGATAAATATGGTTGCAGAGAGCTCTAGGCTGGAACCCACTAAGCTCACAGTCCCTTTAGGACAGTGGGAATCCATATTCAACAGCTATCCCAAGTGACTGACCCTGTTTAGGTGGTTGCATCCCACGTGGGATGAAGTCTACCACTCAGCTGTGACAGAACTGATGAAAACTGCAGTTACTTCAAACCACTGTGGGCAGCACACCAGAAACCACGAAGCTCTGCTAACCCATCTGACTCTCCTTGACTTGCCCAGCATTACAAGGCTCATATTAGTGAGATATTCCACGGCTCTTACTTTCCCAGCATCAGTCCCGGATGTACCACAGGCGAAGCACCTCAAGCATTTGGGGAATCTCGCAGGCAACATGGTATATCTCCCCAAAACAATCTCCTAAGCTATCAAAGAGCTTCTCTTTCCAGAAGACAAGGGGATGGAAGGTTCCTAACTGTGTACCTAGTATGATATGAATCTGTATTCTGATACTTAGCTATTCATGACTACTTAGACAACATTTAAAACCAGTGCATATTCTATTCAGTCAGATATCGCATGACTGGCAGCTGAATTTAACTGCTATCTCTTCACCTAGTAAGCTCAAGCACACTTGCTGGCATACCAGGTTAGAAAATTCACAGAAGGTTCAAACCTCCTCAAGAGTACAACACTGAGATGCATTTTTTGTCCATTTCCTAAATAAAACTAACAAATGCTAATACACTATTAAATGCCTCTTCTCTGAAACATTCTACGACAAGATGTAGCTTATGTGACTTTGAACCTGTCAGGTCCACAATAAAGGCTGAGTCTGACAGGGGAAAATAGCGCAGTATCAATGTCACAGATACTACAGGCTGGGAATTCCCACTTGGAGGTGCATGGCTGCTAAAAGCTTTCACCCCACATCTGTTGCATAGTTAGCTGTGAGTCACCTGCAGTCAGCTTCATTAGACCTGAAGTGTCACTCAAATAAGACAAGCTATTGCTAGAAGAGATCTCAGATTTTTAGGCATTTGATAGATTAAAAGGAAAGTGTCATGATATGTTAAATGGATATTCAAATACTTTAGGTCTCAGTTTTCATCTGCTTACAGATCGCATGCCTTTTCCTGAAGCTGGATGGTAGGCAGAGACCAAAAATAAAGGGCAATTTTTTTTTTACTCATGTGGTGTTGTTCATTGCAATGACTCAGTGAAGTATAAAATCCAATGCATGAAGATCATGAAAAGACAGAAATACTAACAAATTAAATCTGATCAGAAACATATTTGAGAGTGATCTCTAAAATTCAGGAGAAAACACCTACAGCGTAGTGGTGCACAGATATTCCCAGGAGAAACTGAGGTTAAGTAACAGAACTGTATGGAGAAGAGGTTAATTTGGGTCAAAAACGAAGGGAGATTGAGAAACAGATTTATGGTAAAACTTTCAAAGGCAGAAGCAATAATTGCACCCACAAAAGGCATGTGCATCATTGCTACAAACAAAAACACATGCTTGGACTCTCTACAGGCAATCTGGCATCTGTCTCTCATTCCCTCCCTCCTCCTGACCCTGAGACCTCTCTCTCTGGAATTTTGTTCCATGAATATTCCATAATGCTACACTCAGCTCCTATTTTCATGAAAAGTCATCATTAGCTAATAAGTGGAAGTTCACAGCATTACTGTCAATCAGTGGTTGGTTTCCATGAGAATGGAGACAGATCTCAACTAAGAAAAATAGTGAGGTTCAGGCACAAGTGATATTCTGTCTACATGTGTTATGTGTATATCACTTTGAAACTACTGAACTAACTTGTTTGGCATTTGATTTATTAGCAGACTCTCAAGGGTATCTACAAAATAAGCCAAGTTTAAACAACATTGATTTGGGTCATTTTGAAGTGAGGCAGAAACAAAATATATTATTTGGTATGTTAGGAATACTGCAATGTATTCTTGTTCTCTCTTTGCTCACTTTTTTCTATATGCTTAAAACTCCATTAAGAAAAAGACTGAATCTTTTTTCTAGTTGCCTTTTTTTTTTTAAATTTCATCCCACCAGATCTCAAAGTATAACAGTTTCTATCCTAAAATAATTAGTGAGAGAAATTTATAACTGATACTGTGGATTATAAAAGGAAAAAAATTCTGTTTTATTGGTAAGAGCATGCTACTATTTCTGAATTGATGCAGTCTGTTTACAATGAACAGACCAGACCAGGTGAGTACATGATGTAAGGGTGCAGGGTATGCACGGGGTAGAACTTTACAAAGGCACACTTATCTTTTACTATATTTACCCACTCATCAAAATTTCTTGCATATTCTCCTCTAGAACTAAACAAGGTAAACAGTGCAAGAAAATAAGAAGTCAGTTATTTCCTTTTTAGGGGCCATTAACACCAGAAATGCTGTAAAATGTAGATACATTTCTACATTTCAAATGTTGTTAAAATTTAATACAATTGGGTCAACAGCTTTATAAGGAAATTCTATGAAAAGAAGGTAGTTTCATTCACTGTACTAGTTTTGCCCTTGTAATTTTAATATAAAGAAGGATTACATTTTAAAATACACTCCAAATTTAAGACTATTCATATAAAAGCCCCTGGTTTTACTTCTGATTAAATTAATGAAGCATGAGTTTACAGGCAATGAGAGAAACACCAGCAAACCAAAAACCATTTGACAGACACAGTTAAAATGCCTAATTCCATGCAGTTGCTTCAGTGTGACTGATCTCAGGAAGAATAAACTAGTTCTGCAGGGACAGACAGTCTGAGCAGTGAATGGAAAAACAAGGAAGAGACACTGGGGAGAGAACACCACTGGGTGAAGCCTGCACAAGCTAGAAATCACTTGGCCTCTCAAAGACCCACCAAGACATAAGAAGGATAAATGCAATGCCATCTGTATGCATTCTTCCAAGTCTCCACTCTCTTTCTATTTTTCTCAACCAAGAATCTCTCTGCGTGTATCTACCTAATGAAAAATTTACCTTCTCTTCCTCAAAGAAAGTTTAAGAAAGTTCTGGGACAGATCTGTTTCGAAGTCAAACAAGAATCACATTATAGCCACATAGCGGAAGAATTTTCTCACTCTCGGGGTGCTCTGTTTTTGCCCTCATGTGAGGTGAGCCTTTGAAGTGCACTCACATAGCTCTAAAATATAATGTGAGAGTTCTTTAATTAAACAGACACTAATATAAAACTGATACTTGGTTTCCATACTGAGATTCATGTATGCACTGTATGAAGCTGAAGGACCTGGGTCCAACACAGTTGTAATCCTGTTTCACAGTATCTGGTGAACCCAAAATTTACATTTTTTTTCCTAGCATGTTTTCATCCAGCATTCTGTAGAAGGACTGAGGCCCATTATAGCCACATTACATGGTAGAACACACTGGTCTGACCCCAGGCAAAGACTTTATCCTCCCTGTGTCTCAGTTTTCCCAGGTGTCAGGCTGGAAGTGTCATTCTTTTCCACTTAATAGGGAAGCTTTGGGAATTATCTACTTAACATCCAGATAAAAAAAGGCTCAGAATGGTCAAGAACTGTAGGGCTGAGCAAGTAGGCTTGCTGCATAACATGGCTGTTGCCAGCAGGCAGCAGGTATCACAGATCTCATGAAAGATCACTCGTCGATTTTAAGTTACGTTCATTTTTGTGCCTGTTCTGTAGCCCCTAGAGATTAAATACTGCTGAGTGCTATTATACAGTTAGCTCCAGCGAATGAAAAATATACTCTTTTAGCAGTTTTATTCCTTTATCAATTACTACTTTAAGAGACTTGTACTGTATTATTTTATATTGGCCAGTTGTAAAAATAATTTATTCCCTGAAGAGTTTTATTCCTTTAACATTTCAAATTTTTTTGTTCAATGTTTACCATGTGACCATTTTTGACAGAGAGTGAAAGGAATACTTTATTAAAGGAGCTAATATAGCTCCTTTTCTTATGCACATTTTGACCATTTTTTAACATAAAAGATCTGGATGGGATTTCTAGTAACGCAGAAAATCTAGTAAACTTCTTTTTCTTGCAAGTTTCTTTGCATTACTGTATTGTCATCATGAGGGAGAAAAAAGGAAATCCTGTCCAGATTTCTGATAAAGCTCCAGACCTATCTACAGAGGACCAAACCCACTTTCCTCCCTTCTTCTATGTACATCTTTTTTCTTAAGCTTGCTCCTACCAAGGACTGCATAGAATAAAGATGAGTTCCTTACAGACTAGAAGCCCAGTAGAAGAGCCATTGTGATGAAAACCTGTGAAGCAAGCACAGAACCACTATGGAACTAGCAGGAAAGCTTGCTCAAGCACTATTCATTGACTGACACTGACAGGTAGCTCTGTGACTTAGTTTTCTCTGTAAGTAGCTCAAACCATAACGAAAAGAGTTGTCATGATGAGGAAGATGCCCAGTTGGATTGAAAGGGCAAACCTATGTTGCATTTGAGAACACCGTATCATGGAGGCAGGAACCCAGGTCATGTTCAGCAGAGGCCTGTGACATCACAGAACAGGGTGACATCATTACACATGCCTCACTTATGGCCATACATAGTACAGAATCAATTAAGGATGAAGCCATCTGGGATGAAGTTCATCTAAGGATGAAGAGGAGGAGAATGAACAGGGTGTGCAACAGAGCAGAGCTGGCATTTGAGCACTGCCGAAAGAGAGCTAAGCTTTTGTGGAGACCGTGTTGCACAGACTCATAAAACCTTTGCTGCTCAACAGAAGATGTTGATTTCATTGCCAATTCATAATAAAGATCAGATGATGAAGGATTTCCTGAGGTTTGCAAGCCCTGTTAACGATGGGGGGCCCAGCTCAGACTAACCCTGGAGCTGTTAAAGTGAAAACATGCTGTATACAAGGTTTTGTTCAACTTCAGCACCAACCCTGAAGGCACTGAAGACTCACCTGAGTTTTGCTTTGGGCTACTAAACTCAAGCAGACTTTAGGAGAAAAGACTGGCTAAGCTCAAGCCAGCACCTTTCATCAGCAGTCCTCAGAGTAGTTTACAAAGGGATTTCCTATTTTATGAGGGCAAAACTAGTACAGTGAGAAGGAATGGCTCGTTCAAGAGCATTTAGCATAGCAGCAGCAGAGCAGGGAAGAACTTGAGTTACTTGTGGTCTAGGCCACCATACTTCTCAGTAGACACAACATCTGAAGAAAATGAATATTACAAATTAGTAGTTTCAAATTAGCGGAGTTTCATACAACTCTAATCAGCAGTCACAGACACACCAGTCCCCCTCAAACATCTTTTCCTGCTCAGTCACATAAGTTTATTCACTGGATGTGGATGAAAAGAAATCCTTCATTAACTGGAATGACTCGTGTCAATCTTTAGCCCTTTAAAAGACTGACTAATTTTAGATTTTTTGTGGTTAAATATATTCGTAAACTATTAAAACAGTCTCCTGGTACATGGAAAACATATGGTTTCAACAATGTTATTCCTTCATGAAGGCCTGTTTCTTCAAAGTTTCCTTTAGTTATACACTAAGCTTGTTTTTTGTTCAGAATGTTTACTTTCATAACTGTTTTTCCTCCTTTCCACAGCTATTTACTGGAGTGATATATATGTGCATGAGTATACATATATATATATAAAACACATACTTTTATTGATTGAAGATGTAACGATATGGTTAATACATTAAAAAACAGGGAAGAAGACAGCCTGTCGAGACCTAAGCATAAATTCAGAAAGAATCTCTACATTTTATTGAGGCTACAGTCTACTAATGAAGAATTGTTTCCTCATCACTCTCAAAATATTAAGCTATAGTTGCTCTCATTTTTAACTATTTTCCCTGGGACTATTTTCCACGTCAGACTGTAATCACCATTTTTGGGTAGCTCTACAGCCACCCTGCATTTACCTGCCTTCTCTGATCCCAGTATACCTTCATTGCTACGATCTCAAGTTAGTTTGTGAACTTGAAAGAAACTGTGTTTATCTTGGGTATGTTGCTTGGCAATGCAGACTGCTGTTGGGTAAGCAGTTAATCTTAACCTTGTTTTGCACTTTATGGTTGAAAGGGAGAAGTTCAGCAAAGAAGACTAGGCTAGTGTTAAGTGGGAAAAAGTGATCCTTAACTAATGTTTGGAGCAGGATGTAAAACCAGGAACTCCATGAGTTCCATCAGTCTTTGGTGGAGAAAAATTAAGGAGGTAAATTTTCAGCAGCCAGGTGGGCTACACTGAGCATCACTCGTTTGCTTCTGAAAGAACAGCAGGTCTGGCCTAACACCAGGTCTGAATAAATGAGAAGTGGACAAGAACAATATTGGTTATATGTGAGCAGTAGGGTTGCTTTAAAGAATTGAGAGCCATGTCTCTAGGAAACACTACTAGACCTATAGTTGCAAATTAGGGAAAGCAACTGAGAGAAATGAGTTAAGCAGGATGGAGCAGTAACAGAATTGGAAAAGGCATGGTGATGGAAATGCAGAATGTAAGTTGGGTACTGTATTCTATTGCTGGATGAGAAAAAGCAAAAGCCAAACAAGTCCATATATTCATGTCAGATATTAGCTGCATTGGTTAATGAACTTCTGTGACATGCTCAAATACTACGAGTGCAGAATGATAATCTATAAAATAGAATTGAAAACTATTTCAGGCTTGGGTTTTCTTCCTTGCATTTTACTGTTCTTTAGATTGAATTTCTTTTTTTCTGTGTGAATTTATGTTGCAAGGTTGGGACCGACTG